>NC_084501.1:1300423-1900423 GCF_030035675.1 Rhineura floridana | reverse complement strand
TCAAAGCTGCAGCCCCGAGCAAGCTGAGGCAGAGGATTGATTTTAAAGGTTCTCTCTCCCTCGCTGCTCAGCTTCCATGTTCTGCTTGGCAGGGCTAGGCCCAACGCTCCGAGTCAAGGTGCCACACGGGCTCTCAGCAAGGTGCCACAGGCCTTTCTTGCAGTAGCAGGAAGGCAGTCAAGACACGGAGAGGCCCAGCCTGATTCCCTAGTGCCCCCTCTCGACAGCTCAGCAAGGGGGCGAGACCCCCAACCAGAGGCGAAGGCCGCCCCGCCCCGGGTTCTTCTTCTAGGGCCCCCAACTGACTCCCGGGAAGGGCCAGCAGCTGAAAGGTGCTCAACCCCCGCAGGGCGCAGGAGCGCTGGCGGGCCTGAGAGCCTTACCCTTGAGTAGAGGAAGAGGCGTCAGCTCCTGCTGGTTGCTCTGGTACCGGAACTGAGAGGAGCTGTGGGAGCGTCTCTGGCGGGACCGGCGCAGGGACCGGCGCGAGAAGCCGTCCACTTTATCCGGTGGCGGCACCGGGGAGAGCCCAGGAGACGAGGGGCTGGTGGGGGTAACAGCAGGCGGTATCTTGGTCTCCATGTCAGCTGCAGGCAAGAGCTCCGCCTGCTGCAGCCTAAGCCAGGAGGGCGCTGGGGAGGTGAGCAGCCTTAGAACTCCGGAGCAGCGCCTGGCGTCCCCTCAGGCCGGAGAAGCCACCCCATGACAAAGGCCAGGCCTCCTTCCGTGGGCTGTCCTCTTCCTTCGCTGAGTCCCAGGGGGGGCGGCCGTGGATGCTTCCAAGAGGCCACTGGGCTCACATCCAGCGCTGCCTGGCCAAGCTGGCGCCCGGAGGAGCAGGATGCCGGCGAGGCCCAGCCAAGGGGGGCGCCGGGAGCGCAGAGGATCCTCCAGCAGGTCGTCTCTACCAAGGGCTTCTTCCAACTGACCCCAAGCCAGTCAAACGTCCGAGGCCCCCACCGGCAGCCTCTCCCGCTTGGGCGGCCTCACAGAGGGAGAAGAAGCGGGGCGCCCGCCGCAGCCCCCTCTCCAGCCAGCCCCATCAGCCTCCGAAGACAGCCACAAGCAGGGCAGCCGCGGCGCGGGGTACCCTCCCCGCCTCGCAACTTTGCTACTGCAGGATGGCGGGTAAAGGCCAAAGTGCCAAACGGCTCGGGGGCTGTCGTCGCTGCCAAGTCCGCGGGAGGCCGGACCCGCCGGGGGCAGCGCTCCGGGGCTCGGCACCCCCACCAGCCGCCAAGCGCCGGCGCAGCTACCAAGGGCCAAGACGACGCTAGTTCAGGCCGGGCGCGGGCAGGGCGCGGGCGGCGGCAACAGCGGCGGCGCCATCGGGGGGGCAAGGAAGCAGGCGGGGCCGGCGAGCGCCTCCTGCCCGACCCCTTCCCATGGGGCGCCAGGGAGCAGCTGGCTCGGGCGGCGCTGCGGAAGAGACGCCTCCAGGAGGAGGAGAAGGACGCCCGCACCGCCGGCTGATGTGGCTACGCGGCGGCAGGTGCGGGCAGGTGCATAGCGCGGCGCCAGACCCAGCGCGCCTTCGCCGCCGCCGGCAGAAGCAGCAGCGGCAGCCGCCAAGCGAGGCCCCTCCGCTCCCGCTCTGCGGGCTCCGGCTCCTGCAGCTTCTGCTCCGCGTACAACGCGAAAAAGGGGAGACGGGGACGCGAGACCTCCCAGAGCAGGAGCAGCGGCGGCGTGCGCGTCCTCGCACCCCCCGGGCGCGCTCTCGCCCCCTTCCCCGCGCCGGACCCAGCCCTGAAGCCTCTTTGCGCGCTCTCCTCCCCCCGCGCGCGCCTTTTCCTTTGATGCGCTCAGCTGTAACACTAAGTAACCTTCCAGGACCACGTGACCCCCGCGCGGGGCCTCCCATTGGCTCCTTAAAAATAGAACCTGCGTCACTCGGCAGAGGGTGATGTCATTCCCACCAGCTGCTGGAGCCGCCGCGGCAAAAAGCTCGCTGGAGAAGGAGGCGAAGCTGCTGCGGCGGGCGGACGAGCGAGTGGCAGAGGTGCCGGCTGGCCACGGCCGCCGGCGCGCCATCACCATGGCCGAAGCTAAAGCCGCAAAGGGCAGCGGGTGGAAGTGACTGGGCTGCCCCGACGGCCTGGTCCCTTGGGCGAGCCGGGCGAGCCTCCGCCCCCACACCTGTTCGTTGCGCCGTCTACATCTTGCGCACAAGGCGCTGCTGCCGCGGCCCTCCTCGTTGCGCCCCCCCTCCTGGTCCTGGCGGAGGAAAGTAGTCCCCCTCCCCGCCGCATGTGCCTATGTTAAGGGCGTGCACATTTAAGACCTGCCGTTAATTGACATTGAAGGTGACCTTTGCAAGGGGGGGAGGCCCAGTCAGGTGGGTTTAAACTCGCGCCGCTCTTCGCTGTGAATCACGCGCGCGCCCCCGCTCTTCCTGCACGGATTTAGCCAAAGGAGCGCGCGCGAGCGCCGGTGATTAAGCTGTGGCGACTTCCTCTTCCCGGTGGCCGGGGGGTGCCTCAAAGAGGAGGGAGTGGGGGATGAACGATGGGCCACTCATCCATTGAGGCACCAGCAATTGATGCTTTCTCGTGAGAGGCTAGGAGGGGAAGGAAGTAGGCGAGCGTTTTCTTCCCCTCGCATCACTCTTGTGAGGTAGGACGCTGCCATTCCCCTCCTACAGACCAAGGGCCTGTGCCCCAGGACTTCCTCGCTGTGCCCGACTCCACCTAGTGGCAGAGGAGGTCTTTGCACGCGGCTCAAGCTCGCCTGGTCCGGGCCTTTCTCATGCAAGGGATCAAAATTAATGCCGTGATACCAACTGTGGTGCAACAACCACGCTTGAATGCTATATGGCAGCCTGTGCCAGCCTGGTGCCCTCCAGCCCTCCTTTGGGCTATAACTTCCATTTGATGAGAGTTGCTGTCCAAAACAGCTGGAGGGCACCATTAAACAAGTGAGGAGAGGGAGCTTTCTTGGGCCATTGCCCCCTCCCATGCTATGACCCTCCCTGGCCCTTCTCCATGCCCTCCTTGAGTGAACATTTGGAGGGGGGGGTTGAAGGCCAAAAAGAAGCACCTTTTTCAATATAGCACCACCTACGCTACTGCAAGATGGTGTGGTGTAGTGGTCAGTGTGAGACTAGGGCTGGGAGCCCTGGGTTCACATCCCCACTTGGCCACAGAGCTCCCTGGGGGGCCTTAGGCCAGCCCCCATCTCTCAGTGTAACCTACCTCACAGGGATATTGTGAGAATAAAATTGAGAGAAGACCCCTTTAATTGTCCTAAGATTCCTGGAGGAAGGGTAGAATAAAAATGTTACACAAAATAAGTAAACTGTTGAAGAAACAAAGAATAAAGTTTAAAAACACATATCTGCTTTCTTCCACTGTGCTCACAAGTTACTGGACTGGAAAAAGAGTTAAGAGAGGAAATAGAGGAAGCCAGGTGCATATTTTGATGGAGGAAAGGGTTGTGGGCTCTTACAATGAAAATCCAGCCTAGTATGCCCAGAGGAAACCTGATCTTGAATGCTCCATGCATGCCGAGGCAGAACCCTGCAATTATTAAGTAGTGAGGAGGGGAGGCACTCTGTACATGCTCGGGTATTCCACTCCCTTGGTGCCATCTTTGCTTGGAACCAGTTCCTAGAGCACGATGCCCCCCTCTCTTGCTGCCTTCACCTCCCTCCTCAAAACCCACCCTTTTCCAAGAGGCATTTGGCCCAGGTCCACCCTGGCCGTGTCTGTGCTGTCCTGCAACTCAGCCTGTAACTAGGCCTAAGCAACCACATATTGCTCCCTTCCTCCCTCGTGCCTCCACCTGTATCGCTCTCCTCTGTTGTTTCCCTTGGGCTGGGTTTTACGCTGCAAGCTCCTCAAGGCAAAGACCCATTCCTCTCTTGCACTGTAAAGCGCCACGTACCCACATAGCGCTGGAAAAATAACCGGCACGTAAACAAGCAGTGCTTCTGGTCCCATGCTCAGCTCAGTACAGGAAAGAGAGTTCTCCTCTGCTGAGATAAGGTTACAGACCCTGCTGACATGGGCTTGACTTTCCTTAGCCCCAGGGCCAGGGGGGTGGCATGGTTGGCTGCTTTTTGCAGCCCACAACCCAGCAGGGAGGCAGCTGCCAACCCCTAGAGCCCCCTGGTTTCCCCCCTTGCTGCTTGTGCCTGTTCACGTACCCCCTCCAAGTGTGGAAGCCAGAAGGAGGAGGAAGAGGGGCCACACACCCAGCTCCCTTTACCCTTCTTCCTCTGAGCAGTTGTGTGGATTGGGCCCAAAGGGAGCATGAAGGTTCAGTAGCCCAGGAACTCAAAGAACTCGGGAAGGACATCTTGGCTGGAAGTCCTCCGCAACCTGGAGCCAGCAGCAGCACTGTGTTGCTCAGCAATTGCTGGCGATGAGCATCTCCCTCTTGCACACCCGCTGCTGCCCGGACTCTGCCTTGGTGGTGTTGCCCTTCCCTGCAGCGGAACTCATTAGGCAGCTTACAGAAAGAAAAGCTGCCCCATGGAAGGTTCAGGGCATGGCAGGGATGAACCTGGCAGAACTCAGGCCTCTGAGCACTGACCCATGGCAGCGGTGATGCAATCTCGAGGCTGGCACCAATACCAGGAAAAAGGCCCTTGCTCACCCCAGAGAGTCCTCTCGGTAGCTGGAAACCCTTTCCAGATTCATCCAGCCCTGGATCTACAGGAGAGAAGACCCAGAGGCACAGGCAGGAGGCGGTCATGGAGTATGTGCGTGTTTTGATGAGAGGAATTAGTCTTGTAAAAGAAAAAGTGACTTTGAACATGCACAGAGTGTTTTCTCTTTGACAACAACTAACCACGGCCAGCTCCACCCAGAGCTTGGAAAAGTTACTTTTTTGAACTACAACTCCCATCAGCCCAATCCAGTGGCCATGCTGGCTGGGGCTAATGGGAGTTGTAGTTCAAAAAAGTAACTTTTCCAAGCTCTGGCTCCACCAACACTGAGGAATCCCAAGTTGGTGGGTGTGACCTAACAGGTTCAGGCACCAGGTGGATTCTGGAATATTATATGCTGCGCATCACCTGTGAGGGAAAGTGAGAACTACTTTGTCATGCTGAAGATCGGAGCCTTTTGCAAGATGGGCTAAGACACTCGGAGGGGATAGAGGTTATCAGGGCAATTAAAAGTTGAAACACCAAAAAATTACAGTAAAATCAATCAAAATAAAACAGTGACAGAGCAGAGCAGAGGAAATGCCAGCATTAAAAGTTTTAATGGCAACATTGGCTGATTGCTCCTGCGCATTTATGCAGATTTGATTGGTGGATTGATGAACGTAATCTGATAATTGAATGAAGTGTCTTTAATCAAGCTCTAGCCTGCCTCTGCTTCAAAGCCAATTCTAGGAGTGTAGTTGCAGTGGCAAGAGAAAAATTCTTGCTCTGGTAACACCTAGGATTGGCTGTTGCAATGTGTTGTATGTGGGGCTGCCTCTGAAGACTGCAAATTGCTGTCAGTTGAAAATTCAGCTGTCAAGCTGTGATTTAGGGCTGGTTAGTGGGAACATCTCTCAGTGGTACTGAAAAAACTTCATGGGCTTCCTATCCATTTCAGAGCACAAGTCAACATGACAGTGCTGACCTTAGTTTAAAGCCATGGGTGGGGAATCTTTTTCAGTCGGAAGGTGGCATTTCCTGGGGGGGGGGATAACAGTGGTGGGCAGGGGCAGGACAAAAAGTAGGTGGAGCGACAGAAAAAGTAGGTGGAGCGACAGATGTGTCTCTTAACTTTTGTACAGGTGGCACCATTCCAGCTGCTCAGACGTCAGAGACTCCTGCCCACGGTCTTGTGCCTCTCACCATCTGCCTGTGGAGATCCAGGCAAGCGAGGGGTTTCCGCTATCACCATGGAAAGACTTTTTCCAGCACTCGAGGAAGGGGGTGGAGCAGGGCTGGTGAGGAGTGTCGTCTGCGGAGAGGGATGAAGATAACCAGTGTGGTGTAGTGGTTTGCGTGTCAACCTGGGAGACCAGGGTTCAAATCCCCACTCAGCCGTGAAGCTCACTGGGTGGGACCTTGGGACAGTCATGGTCTCTCAGCCTAACCTACCTCACGTTGTTGTTAGGAGGAGGGGAGAACGATGAAGCCCTCCTTGAGGACTGAATGATTGACTGAAATGTGGCCTGGTGAAGAGTAGTAGTAGGGCCAGCTGGGTGGTCTGAGGAACCACATTTGGCAGGGGCCTGAGGTTTGCCACCTCTGTTTCAAGCCACATACAGCTTCAGACCCTGAAGGAAGGGCTGTTCCCAGAGCAACTTGGCCTTGTAGTGAGGTCGTTGGTGGACACTTTCCTCCAGATGCCTCCACAATCCAAGGGAAGGCAGGTGGCAACCTGAGAGATGGCACTCTTGGTGGCCACACCCCCTTCATGGCATTCCCTCCCCAGGGAGGTCCACCTGGCACCAGCTTTGTTTTTCTTTTCAGCACCAAGGGGACACAGTTTTATTCTGCCAGGCTTTCTCATGTACTGTTTAACATGCTGGAACTTACGCGCAGCAGCAGCAGTAGTATTGATCTTGTTGTTGCAAACAGTTCAGGAAACTTTGCTAAAGGGCAATGATAATAAAACAAAATCAATTACACTCCTTGCACAGTCTCGGAGAAATTATTTCTCTGTGCTGTTCCAGGGCTGTGAACCTTGGCACAAAACTTGGAGGACCAGCCCGGGTAAGCCTGACTTGAAACGAAGGGTGTGTGTGTAGGGGATGTTGCTGTCTGCTGTTGCCCTCTTTTGTGCTCCTCGGATTGTATAATTCCCAGCACCACCATCCTGCCAATCAAGCTCTGTGTCACATGCCCTGAGGAAATAACCCCGCTGAAGAAGCAGAGCCAGGGGTGTGTGTATCTGTGCCTGCGTGTTTGTGAGAAACAGACAGAGCCGATTTCTAGGAAAGTGCAACCATGCAGAGTGGGGTGGGGGGCACAATGCAGGGCACAGGAAAGGGGGGCAATAGGAAGTAGATGGTTAAATCATGAATGATTAACTGTTTATGTGCTGCACCTTCTTCCTCAGACGCAAAGAGGCCAATGTTTGGGTTGCGGGAGGAGACAAAATGAGACACCGTCAGCCTGTTGTGCCTTGATATTGATTAACGAAGGGAATCCTGGTGTGTGCGAACCAGGCCACCTCTCCAGTCAGAAAGAAGGCCAGGGGAGGGAGGGGGATCTCTTACTGTTTTCTTTAGCCCCAATAGCTATAGAAAAAGGAAACATAAGGGGCCCTAAATTAAATGACACGTGTGTACACCCACCCACCGCAGAAATGGGGCTGGCCCTACCAGTAGGTATCAGTGTAGCCACCTCAGGCAGCTGATTCTGGGAGTCCTGAAAGGGCAGCAGATTGTTTTGTTATTTAACTTGGTGTAGCCCAGTGGGGAGGAGAGCCTGGCTGGGAGTCCAGAGTCTGCGAGTTCAAATCCCCGCTCGTGTCTCCTGGGTGTCAAGGGCCAGCTAAAGATCACCCCCAGAGTGAGTGGCTCAGGGGTTCCATGCTTTGCCACCTGGGCAGCCTTGGGCAAGTGGCATAGTCCCAAGGAGCCCAGTTGCCCCCCAGCTGGCAGTTGCGGACAAGGAAGGGGCTGGCTTGTGCACCTGTGGCAAGCTGAGCGGGCCCTGGCCAGCTGTGGAGGACTAGCCTCAGAGGGAGGCAATGGGAAACCCCCTCTGAATACTGCTTACCATGAAATCCCTATTCATAGGGTTGCCCTAAGTTGGGATCGACTTGAAAGCAGTCCACTGTGCTTGTGGGATTTTCTGCATCGGGTGCAAAATAGCCTGGCTGCTGGTCATGGATGCTATGTGCCTTGACTTGTTGGGGAAGGGAATTTGCAGCTCCATCTTAGGCAGCTTATTGTCCTGGGCTAGCCCTGAGAGAGAGAGAGAGAGAGAGAGAGAGAGAGAGAGAGATGTAGTGGTTAGAGTGATTAGTCAGGGTAGGACTGGGGAGAGGGAGACCCATGTTCCAATCCCCCCTGCCACAAAAGTCCTCAGGTGACCTTGGGCCACTCACAGTTTCTCAGCCCAGCCCAGGGGAGGACAGACTTCAGGCTTGCGGGACCTAGAACTTCAAGGTCCACCAAGTGTCAAAAGCCATAAGTGTAGAATTAAACACTATGCTGCCTCTGAGCAACTTCTGAGCAGAGGGATTTGTTGTGAGTACCAAAACAGAGCTGACCTCACAGTCCTTCCACATAAAAACCCTTGCCTGGTTATCCCCAAGCTCTCTTGCCACCCTGGGCTCCTTGAGAGGCAGACAAATTTAGGAAGTCAGTAAGTATAGAACTAAACAAATAGTTCTTCATTTCAGTAGTCTAATTTGGATGTGGAGGGGGATCATTTTAGCATGTGTTTTAAATTGTTTTTAAAAGACGTGTTTTTAAATTTTTGTTTTTAATGATTTTAGTTATTGTAAACCGCCCAGAGAGCTTCAGCTATGGGGCGGTATATAAATACAATAAATAAATCAATAAATCAATAAAATTCGTTGCTACTATTGTTAAAACAATTAGGAGTTGGAAATAGTTGCTGACCTGTTGCAAGTTATCCAGAGATTTGCCAGGAGATCCGGGCTACCTTCTGGCCTACTCTGCCTCACAAGGTTGTTGTGAGGGGAGGGAGAAGGACTGTGTGTGCTGCCTTGAGCTCCTTAGAGGAAACGCAGGATATGAGTGTCACAAATCATGAACGAGGAACAACTGTGTCCACTCACAGCCTTGTCCCCCCCTTCCCCCCCTTATCAATTAAAAGGTGAAGGAGATTCCTGTATAATTCTTTTTAAAAATTAAGCATTGCAGTCATTTGAAGGGGACTGTGTTAGAAGAAGATGTGGCGCTGAGTAACCCATTGACTGGTTGGAGAGGCGCAAGCGCTTTGCTAGGAATGGCAAAAGGGGAGAAAAATGCCCCATTTCATGATAAAAGACCAAACAGAATACATTTTCAGACAAGTCTGAAGCATGTTGGGTTTTGATTTGTAAGTCAATGGGATGCAGTGAGATAACGGGTGACTGTGGGCACTTGCCGTCTTTATTATAAATCCGGAACCAGGAACCTTTTGTAAGGGCTGCCACATTTCCTTGTGGGCAACCTTTAGGGCTGGGGGCATGCCAGTGGAAGGGCCAAGGCGGACGGACGGAGCAGCAGGTGCGGCTCTTACCTTTGCACAGGAGGCTGCGGTTTAGCCACGCAGGACTCAGAGGCTTCTGCACCAATAACACCCCCCTGCCCCCTTCTCCATCCAGACAAGCAATAGTCATGCCCAGCGTTTGAGGCCCCTCCCAGCCAGGCAAAAACACTCAAGGAGGGTGTGGGGGAGGGGGCAGCCTGGGGAGACAGTGTGGTGGGGGGGCATGGCCCTGAGGGAAGTCCTGAGGGCCAGATAGAGAGGACTTGGAGGGCCACATTTGACTCTGAAGCTCCCCACAGAGGCTGTACATTTAATAGTAATAATAATAGGGTGCAACAAGAGCCGGTGTGGTGTAGTGGTTATGGTGTTGGCCTGTGACCTGGGAGACCAGGGTTCGAATCCCCCCACAGCCATGAAGCTCAGTGGGTGACCTTGGGCCGGTCACTGCCTCTCAGCCTCATGAAAACCCTCTTCATAGGGTCGCCATAAGCAGGAATCGACCTGAAGGCAGAACATTTCCATTTTCAATAATAGGGTAGAGCTACTGTGCAGTTGGTCTTTCCCAGCTCTCTCGGCTGCCCTGTGTACTGCTGTGGGTCAGAAAGTGGGTGCACATGCATGCCCTGCACGCACACGCACACACTCCTGCTCCATCCCCTTCCTTCCTCCCGGCTGCAGTCACCCTGATGGTCTCTGAGCAAGCTGCTTGCAGTCACTGATTAACCCATCTTCTCACCCTCCCCCCATCTCCTTTGCCCTCCACCCCTGGCATAAAAGGGGATGATCCTGCACCTGAGACAAGCATCGAGTTCAGCCTACAGCCAGGGATGCCGCCTGCAAGAGGCCAGAGGCGCCTGTCGCTGTGCCCTGGTGGGCCCCCCGTGGCCACCCTCCCCTTTGGGGAGCTGCTGGAGAAAGTGGGGGGCATGGGCCCCTTCCAGCTCTCCTCCGTGCTCCTGCTGTCCTTGCCAGTCCTGCTCCTGGCCAGCCACAACCTCGTGCAGAACTTCAGTGCTGCCACCCCAGAGCACTGGTGCCGCCTGCCCCCTCTGGCCAACGCCTCCCATCACGGCGGGGCCTCTCTCCCACCAGAGCAGAGCCTGCAGCGGGAGAGGTGCCGCCGCTTTGCCCGCAGGCTGGCCCTTGACCCCAACAGCTCCCTGGGCCAGGAGCTGGAGCCCTGCCTTGAAGGTTGGCAATACGACCCCAGCACCTTCACCTCCACCATCGTCACTGAGGTATGGACTGAGGGGGGCCATCGCAAACCACCCCTTTGCCCAAGGCAAAGCATTGCCAGGTGGCAAACTCTCCTGCCCAGGGGCTCTGTTTGCTTGTATTATTGCAAAAAGCTGAGGTGGTGCAGCACGTGTGGTTCTTCCCCCTTCATGACAGCCCTGTGAGGTAGGTTAGGGTGGGAGAGAGACTGGCCCAAGTGAGCCTCCTTGTTGTGTGGGAACTGGAACCCAGGCCTCCCAGGTTCTAGACCAGCACTGTGCCTGGCTTCACTCTGGAACCCTAAGAAAGGCCCGGTTCCAAATGGCAAGTGTGGGTGGCCTCAGAGAAACGGGGGTGGGAGCATGAGGGTCAGCCGGGGAAGGCTTTGCCCTGCCAGATGTCATGGCAGCCTGGCAACCCCGTTGGTGGCAGCTTTGCAAGAGCCCGGAGGTGGCAACCACAAAGAATAGGACGACGCCTCCTCTCCCTCCCCTTCACCCCCCACTGCCCAGAAGAACCAGCTTGGCACTCCTGCCCTTGTGCCTCCTGCGGCCAACGCTCTCCCCATTTCTGCTGCTTGCAGTGGGACCTGGTGTGCCACCTGCAACCCCTCAAGAGCCTGGCCCAGTCTCTCTTCATGGCCGGTGTCCTGGTGGGAGCCTTCGTCTTCGGAGACCTCTCGGACAGGTAAGGAGCCAGCCGGCTTGCCCTGCCCTCTCCTCCAGCTGGGCAGCCCCACCTCCCCCAGAACTAGCCTCCCCTCCCGGGCCCGTCAGCTGGAATCGTCTGGTGTCGCTCTTGGCAGGGAAATGCCTTCCCTCGCCCTCACCTACTGCAGGGATGCCTGCTGCTTTCATTTCACTGCTGCCGCCAATTCAATCAGAATGCTTTAAAACCGCCTAGCAGCTTGCACGGCAGGCTTAGTTTGTGTTTTCAAAACACAGACATCAGCAGGCATAGATATAGCATTTCTCCACAGTCACTAACAAATGCTTATTCTTCCCTCACACACACCTCCCAGTTCCCCTGGATTCAGCAGCCGCCTGGACAATCCAAAGCCCCCCTGCTGCCCCTCTCCCAGAATCGGTCCTCTGGATCCAGCTGGACAGCACTCTGTGCCAGAGGAACCGGTACTCCCTCCAGCTGTGCCCTTGCCTATTTATAAACAGATTTCTATACCGCCCTCTCACAAAGCATCAGGGCAGTGTACAGAGACTTAAAAACCTTTACAAGCAATACAAAACAATCCTTAAAATATTGCTGGACTTCAGGTCCCTCCACCCTGGGGCGTGCTGGCTGGGGCGGAGGGGAGCTGGGTCCAGCAACACCTTGGAGGTCAGAGGTTCCCCAGTTGTGCTCTGAATTCCAGTACAGGAGGGCCCCACTCATATGGCGGATTATGTTCCGGACCCCCGCTGTAAAGCGAAAACCGCTGAAAAGTGGAACTCATTGAATAGAATGGCGCGCAATGCCCCCCCAAAAAGCGCCGTATGAGTGGGGCTTTAGTCTAATTGTGTCAAATTGAGACTGCTGTATTAGCGAAGCACAGTCAAGCAAAGCGCTGTAAATCGTAGCCCTACTGTATCAATAACCCAGCCCTGAATCCTATAAGAGTACCCGGGGATTGCTTCACTGCTTAGCTTGCGATTTACTAACAAGCCTCACATAACCATTGTTTGATTGACAATAAGAACAAAGGAAGTGGAGCCCTGTAATTGGGTCAGACGGAAGCCCCGTCAGGTCCCACGTTCTGGTCCCGCACTGGCCAACCAGGTGCTTGATGGCGCCTGATCCAGTAAGGCTCTTGTATTTTGACTGCTAAAACGATGGTTAATTGAGAACAGAAGTGGGAGCTTCCAGTCTCCTCCTGAGAGGAGAGGCCTGAGCCCATACGCTTGAGGCTCCCTGAAGCCCATGCTCATGGTGCCAAACCATGTGTTAGTGTTCCGTACGGACCTTCCTAACACTGAGCTCCAGTCCAACAGGTACCCCCATGTTGTCTCCAAGACATTTCCCAGCGCTGATTTTGCACATCTTGGCTGTGCAGGTTTGGGCGACGCCTGGTTCTTATCTGGTCACTGCTGCTGGTTGCTGTCATGGGGACTGGCGCCGCGTTCTCTGCCAGCTTTGCCACCTACTGCATCTTTCGCTTCCTAAGTGGCGTGGGAATCTCTGGCTTCCTGCTGAACTACATCTGCCTCAGTGAGTGTCTGCTGGGCTGGCCCAGGATGTTTGTGCCTGGGAGACAACCTGGGATGGGGGTGGAGGGCTTGGGGGGTGCGTGGCTCCACTCAGTGCAGATAATATTCAGCTAGATGGATCAACAGAGCTATGTTGCTATTTAAACCAGCCTTGTATTCAGAACAATAGAGCCAGTGTGGCATAGTGGTTAGACTGTTGGACTACGACCTGGGAGACCAGGGTTCGAATCCCCACCCAGCCAGGAAGCTCACTGGGTGACCTTGGGCCAGTCATAGAATCACAGAATAGTAGAGTGCGAAGGGGCCTATAAAGCCATCAAGTCCAACCCCCTGCTCAATGCAGGAATCCAATGCAGTCACTGCCTCTCAGCCTCTGAGGAAGGCAAAGGTAAACCCCCTCTGAATACCGCTTACCATGAAAACCCTATTCAGAGGGTTGCCATAAGTTGGGATCGACTTGAAGGCAGTCCATTTCCATTACATTTTTATTCAGAACTACGGGGACTGGAACCTTCCGTTCTTTTTAGAGGAAAGGTCACAGCTCAGAGGCAGAGGGTTTGCATGCAGAAGCTCCCAGATTCAATCCCTGGCGGCATCTCCAAGTAAGTCTAGGAGAGAGTCCCATCTGCAACTCTGGAGAGCTGCTCAGGTCCATGCTAGGGATCATTAGGAAAGGAACTGAAAATCAAACTGCCGACATCATAATGCCATTATGCGATCTATGGTGATCACCAGAGTTGGCTGTGGAGACCTTGTCCAACTGCCTGGAATCCGTGAGTGGATGGATGGGAAGGAACAAGCTGAAGTTGAACCCTGATAAAACTGAGGTACTACTTGTGGGGGACAAGAGAAGGTTGGGTGACATTGACCTGAAGTTCAATGGGGTGAGTTTACCCCTAAAGGACCAGGTCTGCAGCCTTGGGGTTGTGCTTGATTCCAGGCTGTCCATGGAGGCTCAGATTTTGGCAGTGAGCCGGGCAGCCTGGTACCAACTACACCTCATACGAAGGCTGCAACCCTACCTTCCTGTTCATCAGCTCCCACTGGTGGTACACGCCCTGATCACCTCTCGTTTGGACTACTGTAATGCGCTGTACGTGGGGTTACCCTTGAAAACGGTCCGGAAATTACAACTGATACAAAATGCAGCGGCTCGACTACTTACGAATAGTCACCGCCGAGATCACATCACACCAGTGTTGTTCGACCTACACTGGCTTCCAGTTGTTTTCCGAGCCCAATTCAAGGTGTTGGTATTGACCTTTAAATCCCTATACGGTTTCGGCCCAGTTTATCTCACGGAGCGCCTTCAACGCCACCAATTATGCCGCCCGACAAGATCGGCCACACAGGGCCTTCTCTCAATCCCGCCAACAAAAACAGCCAGATTGGCGGGTACAAGAGGGAGGGCATTCTCAGTGGCGGCCTCCACTCTTTGGAACTCCCTCCCACAAGATCTCCGGCATGCCTCTTCCCTAAATATATTGCGGAAAGCCTTAAAGACCTGGCTTTTTCAGCAGGCCTTCGGGGTATCCGGGGAGGGTTAATCGATATAATTGTAATGCTTCCTACCCAGTTTTAATATTGTTGTTGTAGATCTATTGTTTTTATTGTATTACTGTATTTTATTAATTGTATTTTAATAATTTTGTAAGTCGCCTAGAGTGGCCATTGGCCAGATAGGCGACGAAGAAATTAAATTTATTATTATTATTATTATGGTGTGATGGCATTTGGAATACTGTGCACCGTTCTGGTCGCCTCACCTCAAAAAGGATATTGCAGAGCTGGAAAAGGTTCAGAAAAGGGCAACCAAAATGATCAAGGAGATGGAGCGACTCCCCTATGAGGAAAAGTTGGAGCATTTGGGGCTTTTTAGTTTAGGGGACATGATAGGAGTGTATAAAATTATGCAAAGCGTGGCAAAAGTGGATAGAGAAACATTTTTCTCCCTCTCTCATAACACTAAAACTCGTGGACATCCAATGAAGCTGAATGTTGGAAGATTCAGGGCAGACAAAACACACAGTTCATAGTTGAACTACGGAATCCCAGGCTGTGGTCTGAAGGCACATGAGG
Organism: Rhineura floridana; assembly: GCF_030035675.1. Lineage (NCBI taxonomy): Eukaryota > Metazoa > Chordata > Lepidosauria > Squamata > Rhineuridae > Rhineura > Rhineura floridana. Next base: position 1,885,807 of record NC_084501.1, on the reverse strand, counting down.
CCAGCTCCAGGGTCAGGTCTGGTCGGTTCCTGGATGGGAGACCGCCTGGGAACCATATGTAAGCCGCCTTGGGTTTCTAGCATGGAAAGAAAAGGCGGGGTATAAATGTAATAAATAAAATAAATAAATTCTCTCCTACAGGAGACAGTGATGGCCACCAACCTGGATGGCTTTAGAAGAGGATTAGATAACTTTATGGCGAATTCTAGCCACTGTGAATGTGTTCTGCTTCTGAATACCAGCTGCTGGAAACTGTAAGAGGAGAGGCAGCCCTTTGCACTCAGGTCCTACTTGCAGGCTTTCCATAGGCATCTGGTTGGCTACTGTGAGAACAGGATGCTGGACCATTGGCCTGATGCTCTGCTTATGTTCTTGGGTCACTTCCACACCAACCTGATTTCCTTGCAACAGTTTGTGGAAAGGTCTTATGATGTCCTGCATTTGCTGAGCGTTACTTTTGGCTTATTTGCAAGGAGGTTATACAATATCATGTCAAGCAATTGTTATCCCACGCTTTTCAGTGCCTTTTCTTGTCACTCTCCTTATTGAAAAACAGCCTTTTTTGCAGGGGGGCAGGGAGCAGGCTTTTTGTGCAAGAGTGCCAGATCTACTTGACACAACCTGAACGGGCTTATAATGCAGTTGAATCACACCTGTAAAGTAGTGACAGCCTGGAAGTGGCCTCAGTATAGAGATCACTGACCTAGATGGACCAGTGGCCTGACTCAGTATTACGCAACTCCCTCTGTCCCTATGATGAAGAGAAGAATGTAGCTTTTTTAAGCCTCACAACAACCCTGTGAGGTGGGTGAGGCTACGAGATAGAGCCTTGCCCAAAGCTATGCAGGAAGGCTCGCAGTCAAGTGGGATGTGAACTCGGCTTCCTGCACCAAAGCCCAACACTAGTCTAGCCACTGCACCACAGGATCCTTCCCTCGGATGTCAAGCTCTTTGTTCCAGAAAATTTTCCAGTTCTGCATTTTCCAGGAAAAAACCCATCACTGCCGCCTATGTGCATGTAGGTCCCCTTCAGACTAATGGTGGTCTGGTTGTGCATCATCTTGGGGGTGTGACCAGTGCACACATCAGCACCCAGGGGGCGTCCTTTCATGTGTTTCATGAACGTCCTTTCATGTGTTTGGGACTCACAGGCGCTCAACAAGTTTACAGCTCTGTCCAGAAAGTGAACCTGTGGCATGGGCTACTCCAGGTGAGGCCTAGGGCAGGATGGGAGCTGTTGAGGTCCTCAGTAGAATTTCTCATGGGCTTCCTTCTTGTGGTTCCAAACTGTGAAGATGTCATTGATGTGAGCAGCCTTTTTGAGGTCACGAGCTATGGAGATGGAAATGTCCAAAGAGCTAGACTAGATAGGCCAGGATGAATGACAATTATCAGGATCACGGCAAGGATGGAGGGGAATATAACCCTTTCTGCCCTGAGCAAGAGTCCTTCTCTGAAGCTGGTATTTGCAGCCCCTGAGCTTTCCAGGGTCAAGGGCAAAGAAAGGTCTTTTCCATCACTTGTTATTACTTGATCCTTTTTTAACTGTAGATGTCGGGTTTTGAACTCGGGGCCTTGGGCATGCAAAGCAGATGCTCTGCCTACCCCTGACCCAGAGTCTCTCTCATTCTTAAGAGTCTTCTACACACACATATGCACACACACAGAGCTAGACATTTTCTTTCAGTGCTTTATCCCCCCCCCTTGTAAAGGGCTCTCCTCTTGGATCAGCTCCACGTCCAGAACCCAGGATCTCATCTTCTCCCTTCCTCAGGCCTGGAGTGGGTGCCTACCACGCATCGGGCCATGGTGGTGGCCACGCAGAGCTACTGCAGCACAGCCGGGCAGGTGCTCCTCGCTGGGCTGGCGTACGGCATTCGCAACTGGCGCTGGCTGCAGTTTGCCATCTCCGCCCCGTTCTTCTGCTTCTTTGCCTACTCTTGGTGAGTCTCCAGCCCCAAGCGCCTTGGATGAAATGGGGAAAGAGAGGAGGAAAGTTCAGGATCTTCTACAAAACTCTGTTTTTCTCCTGTTAAGGTTTTAAGCTCAGTGTTACAGGCCATGAAAAAACTGACGGGGAAGTCCTTGTGGGCAACTTTCCAATTGAAAGTGGCTTTCCTTTCTCCCTCCCGCAGTGTGTTGAGTTAGTCAGGGACTTGCCAACCACACTCAGTGTGAGGTAGAGGTAATCATTAGAGCAGTGCTCCCCAAGCCTTTTCCCCCTACGGACCACTTGAAAATTATTGAGGGTCTTGGTGGACCATCTAATTATTTTTCTGCCTGTTGTAGTAATTGTAATGCTCTGTGCTAGGTGATTTGTACTTGCATTTTTCCAGACATGCCACGGAACACCTGAATGAAGTTTGTGGACTACTGGAGGTCAATGGACCACAGTTTGGGAACCCCTGCATTAGAGCACTGGACCAGGACAGGGAAGGCCCAGCTTCACAGCCCCATGAAGTCCTCTGAGGCCTCCAGCTAGGGGTTCAGTCTGAGGATGGGTGAGCAGACAGGCAGGAGAGCAATCACAGCCAAGATAAGCGGCTCAGAGCGATGCACCTGCTTGCTGCAAGGAATTTATAGGGTCTGGTGTGTGCTGATTGGCTTGGAGAATTAGCTGACAATATTCAAGCAAGTGGTCAGTTGAATCACAGCCTAGAGGGCACCCTTTTCCTGTAAAGCCTACTTGTCAAACGTTCCCAGTCCGGATGCCCTTCAAATGTTTATCACATTCAATAAGGTCCATCTGCATTTATAAGTAATTTGCACTTCCCAGGGCAAAGCATGAATTGGAACACAGTTATGCTTCCCATTTTATACTTCTGTGAATATTGTGATATATTTCTTGGACTCCAAAAAAAACCAAAACCACCAAAAAGTATGTTTTAAGGAAAATGTGTACAAAATGCATATTTCAGGAAAAATATATCCTAACAATGTAGATTTTTGTGTGGAAACGGAATTGATTGGACTGATGAGTGGACATATGTGAAACTGACCATTGGTATTCAAGACCCTCTAGACACCACACACCTTGGCCCACTTAACTTCAGCTAATAACCTATCTCCCAGGTTTGTTGTGAGGGAGTAAGAAAGCATGTAAGTTGCTCTGATCTCCTTGGAAGTAGAGATGGCTGTAAATGAAGCAAATACATTTTTTTTAAAAAAAGAAGAGCCCTTTCAAGCAAAGCCTGGAATTTCTCTGCAGGTGGTTACCGGAATCAGCCCGGTGGCTCCTTATAAACAATGACCGTGAGGCAGCCCTGCGCAACCTGAAGCATGTGGCCAAAATCAACGGGAAGGCAGCTGCAGGGGAGGCAGTGGTCCTGGAGGTGAGTGAAGTCCCCAGTGATCTGTGGTTGCAGTGTGGCCCGCCTCCAAGGGTTGGCCTGGCAGGTGGGTAAAGATGCCTTTCCTAGTGTTCAGCAAGCATTGGTAGGCCCAGGTGCAAAAACGTTTTGTGCATGAACACACATATGTGCGCACACACACACCTTAGCCGCTGTCACTTCTTTTGGCCACTAGCAAAAAACTCCAAATCCACATTGTGGTGAGAGCGCTACCAACTGACAACGACCTGTAACACGGCCCTGTCCAAGAAGTGCTGGCCACATCCCACTGCGTGAGTCAGTGCGCATGTGTATTTGGTTTTAACAGCTCTTGAGCACCGCGTTCAGTTTAGTGTGCCAATGTGCCACCCTCCTGCCTACAACATGGAAAAGGAGGGGGAGACTATCCACCCCAGTGCAGGATCTGTTATCAGATCTTTGGCTGTTGATGGTTGTGGAAAAGGGGTGGGAGCTACCAGACACCATAGATAATAAAACTTAAACAAAAGAACTGTAACCTTAAGAAATGGTGCTTGAGATTGGTTTTTTTCCTCCTCACAAACCCTTTTTCCTTGTGTGTCATGTCTTCAAACTGTAAGCCTGAGGGCAGGGCAATAATGATCTCTGTAAGCTGCTCAGGGGTAGGGTTGCCAGGTCCATGGCCTGAGACTGATCCTGTATCTTTAGGAGAAGAGAAAGTCAGCCGAGTGCAGGTGTTTTTGCAACTCTGTAATGGGAAAAGCCACAAGGTGGAATTCTCCCTTCCCCCTCATTCCACCTTGTGGTTTTTCCCATTACAGCATTGCAAGAACACCTGCACTTGGCTGACTTTCTCTTCTCCTAAAGATACAGGATCAGTCTCAGGCCATGGACCTGGCAACCCTACTCAGGGGACCTTTTCAGCTAAAGAGTGGGCTAAAAATGCTTTAAATAAACAAATCTGTCTCATAACAATCCTCCTCTCCTGCTGCGCCTAAATTCCATGTCTTCCATTCCTTCCCAGATGCTGGAGGCAGAAGCAGGGAGCAGCTCCTCAGGGAGGGGCACCCATTCCTGCTTGGATCTCTTTCGCACTCCGGGCCTGAGACGCATCAGTTGCTGCCTCATGTTGATCAGGTACCCCACGAGGCTCAGAGAATGTGCTGGGCAGGGGATGGTGTAGAACTCAGGTCCTAGAGGCCAAATGTGCCCCTCCAGGCCCCTGTATCCGGACCCTCCCAAGGCCACGCCTCTCCTCAGCCCTGCTCCATGCCACCTCAAGTGCCACTGCTTGGCTGGGACTGTCCTTGAACTGTGGCGGTGATGCCCTTCACTTGCCTGGTTGGGGAGATGTGGATGTGTAGAGACCTCTGGCTTTTTGCATGGCTGGAACATACAGCCCCCTGTACAAAAACGAAGAGTCATAACGACACTGACCTGCACATATGTGCATAACTCATTCAGGCTGAAGAATTTTGCCTCGGGCCCTACCCACTACAGGTACATGGACCCCTGAAATGTTTCCTACAAGGGGGGATGCAGCTCTTAGGCTGGAAAACGTTCCCTTACACCTGACGTGGAAGAAAAGGGCTGGGCCTGCAAAATGTCCACAGCTGTGCTACTTGAACAATATGATGTACTTGTATCGGCCGAGACCACACCTTTTCTTAGGAGGGCCAACCAAAATGTCAGAAAAAGTGAGCAGGCTTTCTCCAGAGTTCTGCATCAGGATGGATGTTAAACATTTAGCCACAGTTTTAAGATGAAGTGTTGGAGATTATAGATTTAGGCTACAGTCTATACTCGCTTACCTGGAAGTAAGCCCCACTGACCTTAATGTGACTTTATTCCGAGTAGACATATATAGGAGGATTAGACTTTTAGGCTTCAGTTCTAAGCACATTTACTAAGGAGTAAGCCCCACTGAGGGACTTGCTTCTCCAAGTAAACATACACAGGATTGCACTGTTGATTGGATTAGCCCTGGGGGTGCTGAACATCTGTGGCCCTCCATCCCAGCATCCCTAGCCATTGGCCGTTGGTTAAAAAAAACACTTAATTTTATTCACTTTGCTTTATTTATTTACTGCAACATGCAATAGGAATTTATAATTTTGTTTCCATAAACAAATATATTGAAGGGCATAAGATGAGCCTGCTGGATCAGGCCAACGACCCATCGAGACCTGCTTCCTGTTCTCACAGTGACCAACCAGTTGCCCATAGAAAGCCTGAAGGCAGGACCTGAGTGCAAGAGCACTCTCCCTCCCTGTAGTTTCCAACAACTGGTATCCAGAAGCATCCTGCCTCTGACTGTGGAGGCAGAGCACAGCCATCATGGCTAATAGCCCTTGATAGCCTTATCCTCCATGAATTTGTCTAACCCTCTTCTAAAGCCATCCAAGTTGGTGGCCATCACAGTCTCTTTGGGGTGCAAGTTCCATTGTTTAACTCTGCACTGCATGGAGAAGTACTTTATTTTGTCTGTCCTAAATCTTCCAGCATTCAGCTTCATTGCATGTCCAGAGTTCTAGTGTTATGAGAGATTTCTACATGGTCTTTGGATTTGTACCCCTTATGATATCCAGCAGTTGTGTACCTTCCTCTGTCTTATGCGCCTAACCTAGCCTTTATACAGTCTCTGGTGACATTGTCCCCTGTTGACTCTGCTGCAAGGATGGCAGAGGGCTGTTGGGGGCTTGGAAAAGATCTGGGTGTCTGCCTCAATGCGAGGGGGGAGCTGCAAGATTCCAGCCTGCCCCTCCCTTGCCTGACCCACCTGTTTCCCCCTCCCTCAGCTTCTCCATCAACATGGCATACTTTGGTCTCTCCATGGACCTCTCCGTGTTTGGCCTGGACGTCTTCGTGGTGCAACTCTTCTTTGGGACCATAGATCTGCTGGCCAAGATGGGATGCGCCCTGATGCTGTCATTCTTTGGCCGACGCACCATCCAGAGTTCCTCCCTCGTCCTCGCTGGAGTTTTCCTCCTACTCACCCTCCTGGTGCCTCCTGGTAAGGAACAATCTCTGGAGGTAGGGACTGTGCAGGCACTCTCCCCAAGACATAACCCTTTGCAGGCTTCTTGAGCAGCCATCACAGCTGAGATCTTCCAGAATAGTCTGCTGCAGAAGCCTCTGAGAACTGCTGGGTTAGTTTTCCCATCTCACACAAACAGAGGAACAGAGATTTGGCTTGGGGTGGGTTCTATGTGTCCACCATCACAGTGTGCAGTAGGACTATGAATTCATTTTGGAATGGATGAAGAACTGATTCATTCTATTCTGATTAGTTCCAAAACTTAGGTGCCAGGCCAAACACTTCCTTTTTAAACCCAGGCTTTTGGCCCTTAATTTGAATGGCTTCAGGTATCGTGGTGTAGTGGTTAAAGTGTTGGACTGTGACCTGGGAGACCAGGATTCAAATCCTCACACAGCCATGAAGCTCCCTGGGTGACCACGGGCCAGTCACTGGCTGCCTCTCAGCCTCAGAGGAAGGCAATGGTAGACCCCCTCTGAATACCGCTTACCATGAAATCCCTATTCATGGGGTAGCCATAAGTTGGGATCGACTTGAAGGCAGTCCATTTCCATGTTCAGGTATCAATGGCCTCTTTTGTTGTGGCAGGTCTTGCAAGATCTGTCTTTATTTGTACTGATTTTTGTTTAGATTATGTGTGTTGTTTTAATGGGTTTGTTATAATTGGTTTTAATTTTATTGTTGTAAGTTATGTTGCTTTGCAAGGAAAGCGACATCATCATAATCATAATGATAATAATGGCAAGAGGAACAAATGGGCACATAATACGTGCATAACTTATTGAGGCTGAAGAATTATTTCTAGGTGTAGAAGGCTAATCTATGCTCTCCTGATGTAAACGCTCCACAGACCATCCAGGGCTTCTCTCACCTCCACCCCTGCCCCCACCCCTGCCTACATAGCCAGTCATAGGCACACCAGGAGCTGCCTTATACTCAGTAGTGTCATGGCAAATTCAGACGTTCAGGTCCCTTCATGATAGTTGCAGCCATGCCACATCCCATCATTTTCCCCCCTGCTGGATTGAGAATGAGATCCTTGTTAATGCTTCCTCCCACAACAACAGACATCCCTCGGAGTCAATCAGCTACTAAGAAGAATCTTCTCAGTGACTGACTCACCACCTCTCACTCTGATTGGCTCCAATCAGCCGGAAAGGACAAGAAGGCAAGCTAGGAGACTCTTCTCAGTGACTAACACACTCCCCTTTCATGCTGATTGGCTCACAGTTTGCCGGAGGCCTAGGGATCCTGCTGGTACCCTACTCCTAAAAAAGTAAAGGGTCTGAGACCCCCCGAGATCCCGGACAGCTACACCTCTGCACTCTGGTCCATCAAGCTCATTACTGCCTCCACTGACTAGCAGCAGCTGTCCAAGGGTTTTGGCCAGGAGTCTTTTCCAGCCTTTGTTGGGGATTGAACCTGGTACTTTTTGCAAGCACAGCTGGTACTTGCTCTCTGCTCTGCCCTGGAACACAGGAAGCGGCCTTAGACCAGATCAGACTGTCTAGCCCAGTATTTTGGACTACTTCGACTGGCTCTCCACGGTCTTGGGCAAAGAGACGCTTTTGCCATCGGAGATCTTTCTATTTTAGCTGGAGATGCCAGTTAAACTCAGCCGGGGGGCTTTGCATGCTAAGCCAAGCTACAGTCCCCTCTAAAGGGGGAAGGGTCACTTGTCTCAACCTATTTCCTCTCCCACCCCCACCCCTCACTTCTCTCTAGGAATGCTGACAATCCGCCTGGCCTTTGTGGTGCTGGGGAAGGGGTTCCTGGCAGCCTCCTCCATGTGCCTCTATCTCTATGGCGGGGAGCTCTTCCCAACCGTCGTCAGGTAAGCCGAGCATCACGCAAGGGTGGTCAGTACACGTGCGTGATCTGCACCCCAGAAGGCTGTGTCTTGTCCCTGGGCAACGGCAGCCCCTTAGAATCAGTGCCTGCTCTCTGTTTCAGAGCTGACAGGCCTTTCTTTCAGGGCCAGCTCTTTTAACAGCCTATTATTATTATTATTATTTATATTTATATTTACATCCCACCCTTCCTCACAGCAGGAGCCCAGGGCGGCAAACAAAAGCACTAAAAACATTAAAACATCCTAAAAACCAACTTTAAAACACATTAAAACAAAAGATCTTCAAAAATGTTCCTTAAAAAAAAGCTATGAAAACATCTTCTAAGATTAAAAACATTTTTAAAAAGAAAGTTTAAGAACATGTTAAAGAGCAATCCCAATACTGATGCAGACTGGGATAAGGTCTCTACTTAAAAGGCTTGTTGAAAGAGGAAAGTCTTTAAAAGGCACCAAAAAGATAACTAAGATGGTGCCTGTCTAATATTTAAGGGGAGGGAATTCCACAGGGTAGATGCCACAGCAATAAAGGTCCATTTCCTATGTTGTGTGGAACGGACCTCCTGATAAGATGGTATCTGTAGGAGGCCCTCGCCTGCAGAGCGCAGTGATCGACTGGGTATATAAGGGGTAAGACGGTCTTTCAGGTGTCCTGGTCCCAAGCTGTATAGGGCTTTGTACACTAAAACCAGAACCTTGAATTTGGCTCAGTAGTAAATGGGCAGCCAGTGCAATTCTTTCAGCAGTGGGGTGACATGTTGGCAATACCCTGCCCCAGTGAACAGTCACGCCACTGCATTTTGCACCAGCTGCAGCTTCTGGACCAACCTCAAGGGCAGCCCCACATAGAGCGCATTACAGTAATCCAACCTGGAGGTTACCAGTGTGTGGACAACAGTGGTCAGGCTATCCCGGTCCCGAAACTTTTAATCCCATTTAAGACTCTAGGAGCAGAGGAGGCTGCCTCCTACTGAGTCAAATCATGGGTCTGTTTAGCTTAGCATTATCTACTCTACATTGACTAGCAGCGGCTCCCCAGAGATGGTGCCGGGGACTGAACCTGGAACTTCCTGCGTGCAAAGCAGATCCAGAGCTGTGGCCCTTGTCACAGACATGTTGCCTTTCTCCACATCACCCATGATTTGCTGCAGCAAAGGCAGCGGAAAGTCCCCTGGCACCTTAGAAATGTATCATGGCATTTTACTTCATCAGAGCCGTTGTTGTTTTCAGATTCTTCAGATGCAAAGGATTCTGTAGAGAATTACCCATTTACTCTGAAGCAACTCTGCATTGTAGAAATGCCAGGGTTCTGGGATGGAAGCAGGTCTTGGAGAACTGTCTGGCCCCCTGAGTGTCTAGGCAAGCCGGATGAACACAAGCAAACTTCTACTTACCTGCCTCTTCTAGGCATCTGACCTCTCTGACCACATCCATTTTTCCAAGGGGCAAGACAGCACCTCTCTGACTTTTGCAAAAGACTAGAGAACATAGCTGTCTTACCATTGCTCTCTCTGGCTCAATGTTAGGAAAGCTCACTGAGACATGGTCATGGGTTGCAGTGAGCCTTGAGTGTGTGTGCTCATACCTTTCCTCTGGCATGTGAGGAGATCAGAATCTTCCACTTCCATTGTCAGTTAATGTCAGCTGTTCACTGAGACAGCAGTGTCGGTGGGGGTGCAGGCAGGGCTGGAGATTCATTGGTAATTGCCAGGCCATAGGTCCTCAGCTGGCAGCTTGGCTATAAATCTACCAGGCTAGCAAGGAGGAAGCAAGATAAGGGCAGAGGCCATTCAAAGCTTATGTACCAAGCCAGAAATCCAGAAGAGACATCAGTGAAGGTCCGGGTCTAGTTTGCCGAGAGGTCAGTCCAAGTCAAGGTTCAGGGGATAGGAAGACACACAGTGGTCACGCCTGACGTTGTAGTCAGCCACAAGCTGAAGCCAAGGTTTGACTTTTAAGGAGCAGGCTTGTCAGCAGGTGTGAGCCATCAGCGTTTTGGCCTTAAGTGGACAGGCCTGCCCCTCTTCTGCCTGACCTTCTGCTGCCTACGTTCTGCAGGTGAGGGGGGAGTCTCCTGTTCACTGCCTGCGTCTGGCTGAAGGGCTTCAGCTGTGTCTGGGGTGCTCTGCAGCTGAGGGGGAGAAGGAGCTGGGTTCTCAGGAGTTTCCTCCATTTCTCCTTCTGGGTCTGCTGCTTCTGGGTCTGCTGCTGTTACTCCCGAGTCATCCTCATCTGAGGAGTCCTCTGACGGGGCCATGACAGTTAACCACAGTTTAGCATTAAATCCTAAACTGTGGTAAATCTTGACTAAGCGTTGTTGAAACAAGCCAACGTCTTATGGATTGAAATTGGCTTGTTTCAGCAAGCCATGTCAGTCAGGAGGTTCCAGGGACTCTTTCTGTTGTGAGATTTTGGGGGTGATCTCTGTGTGAGTTTGTTTGGGTTGGTGGGTGGAGTCCTGGGTGAGAGCCAGGTGGCTGTGATGTGCTGAGAGGGAGGTATTGCTATCTGTATATATTTATTAGTAATTTGTATTAATGGTTTTATTTGTGTACTTTTGGTAACATTTCTCGTTGTTGCTGCTTTCATTTTCTATGCACTGCTTAGATATATTTTTGCATGTCAAGGGGTACCAAAGTGGTCTAAATAAATAAATAAGCAACCCCTTTTTGTCCGGAAGGCAGCATTGCCACCTGCGCAATCTTCTGGGGGCTGCATGCGGGTGGTGGGCGTGGCCAGAGGCAAAAGTGGGTGGAGCAACAGGTGTAACTCTTCACCTTTGTACAACAGGTGACACTCCGGCCATAGAGAAGCCAGAGGTTTCCACACACAAGCATACACTTGCACCCCTCTCCAATCAAGCAAGAGGGGTTACACATTGCAGGAGGGTGCGGAGCAGAGCCATTGAGTGGTGCAGCATCGTTCAGGGAGAGTTCTGAAGGCCAGACAGAGAGGCCTGGAGGGCCGCTGCATTTGGGCCCCGGGCCTGAATTCCTCAGCCCTGGTGTAGACAGTGCTGAACCAGACAGCCCAGTGACTTCCTGACGCTGTCCAAGGCAGCTCCCTGTGCTACAACAAATGAATGTCACTCTGGCTGTCTTTGCTTTGATAATTCTAGCACGAATTTCGCCCTGGACGGATTGTTAGGCTGGCTGCTGTCCCGGCACGACAGCCAGAGTGGAAGGGTGGATAGAGCACCAGGGTCGGCCTGGGGAGACCCAGGTTCAAATCTCCACACAGCCACAAAGGTTCCTGGGTGACCTTGGGCTAATCACCACCTCTCAGCCTAACATGCCTCCCTCTTAGGGTTGTTGTGAGGATAAAACAGGGCAGAAGAAAGAGACCTTGTGTTCCTTGGAGGAACGGCAGGATACACGAGCACCAAATAAAGGAATGATCTGTAGGATTACCTCAGTTTGATTGGGCATGCTTTAACTTGGATACTTGTCTTGAGCAGGGGGGTTGGACTTGATGGCCCTGTAGGCCCCTTCCAACTCTACGGTTCTGTGATGTATGTGTGGCCAAAGCATCACAGGCCAAAAGAAATGGGTGCTTTCTAAAGATCTCACCACCCCCACCCTTTCCCTTTTGGCAGGCAAACAGGCACCAGCTTCACCACGGTGATGGCTCGTTTGGGTGGCATTGTGGCCCCGGTGGTGCTGACTGCTGGCGACTACCAGCCCTTCCTGCCTCTGGTGATATTTGGCATCACTCCCATCATCTCTGGCGTTGCAGCTGGTTTCCTTCCCGAAATGCTCAATGTCCCCCTGCTGGACACGGTAGAACAAGTTGAAGAGAGGTAAGCCTCCCAGGGTGAGACCCAGGTGGGGGGGTGTAGGGGCAACATATTTGTTGTTGTTATGTGCCTTCAAGTTGATTACGGCTTATGGTGACCCTATGAATCAGTGACCTCCAAGAGTATCTGTTGTGAACCACCCTGTTCAGGTCTGTGGCTTCCTTTATGGAATCAAACCATCTCTTGTTTGGCCTTCCTCTTTTTCCACTCCCTTCTGTTTTCCCCAGCATTATTGTCTTTCTAGTGAGTCATGTCTTCTCATGATGTGTCCAAAGTATGATAGCCTCAGTTTCATCATTTTAGCTTCTAGTGACAGTTCTGGTTTAATTTGTTCTCACACCCAATTATTTGTCTTTTTCGCAGTCCATGGTATGTGCAAAGCTCTCCTCCAACACCACATTTCAAATGAGTTGATTTTTCTCTTATCTGCTTTTTTCACTGTCCAACTTTCACATCCATACATAGAGATGGGGAATACCATGGTCTGAATGATCCTGACTTTGGTGTTCAGTGATACATCTTTGCATTTGAGGACCTTTTCTAGTTCTCTCACAGCTGCCCTCCCCAGTCCTAGCCTTCTTCTATTTCTTGACTATTGTCTCCATTTGCGTTAATGACTGTGTCGAGGTATTGATAATCCTTGACAAGTTCAATATAGAAAGCTGCTTTAGACCACGCAGCTCAGAACTGTCTACAGTTCATGGTCTTGATGGCAGCTCTTCCTGGAGATGCCAGGTAATGAACCTGGGATCTTTTGCAAGCCAGGGGCAGACCTTCCACATGCACAGCAGGTGCTCCACCACTAAGCAATGGCTCCATTAAGTAAGGATTAAAGGCAGGGAGGGATCAGAAACCCCAAACTCCCCACGTCTTCATTAAAGAAAGAGCACTCTCCCTTTCCTTTTTTGTGTTTTCTCATCCCCTTTAGACTGTAGTCTGTGGCCCCTTCCTGCAAACCAAAACTTCTTTCAACTCTCTAAACAGCAAGGGAGGACATGGGAGGGAGGGAGGGAGAGGAAGCCAAGCTGCTTATTGGACAAACAATGCAGAATAAGTAAGATGACATCTTTTATCCAGACAAATCTGAGTTTAAAACACAGGATGGAAGCCTTCACTTTACACAGATCTCTTTCACAGGCTGGGATATTTAAGAGAAGAAAGCTGGCGATAACAAACAATAAAATAAACGCTGGAACAATTCTATTCCCCGCCCTCACCCCCAATTTACTACTAGGGGTCTGAACTAGAATAATTAACCTTGAAAGAGATCTTGGGGAGTTGCTGAAAGTTCAGGGCCCTTCCGAAGAGGAGTCTGTGGTGGAATCCGTGCTGCTCAGCCCCCCTCCCCCCCATGTTTTTGACATGACATTGTTCTCATAAGAATGCCATTCTGTACTTTTAAAAAAGTTAGGACTGATTTTCCCGTAACGCTGAACATTAAGTAAAAATAACCTGTTACGCATGCCCAGTTACCGCTGGTGTAGAAGCTTGTTAGCACATATTTTTTTGGGTGTGGGTGATGTTTGGGTGGGCAGTCCCTATTGCCATACCTTTCCCTCTCTTTGCTCCTTCCTTACCTGAGCACAACCTGGCCATTGTGTTTCCAGTTCCCTCACACAAGCACATCTTCCCACAGACTGCCACAGGATGAAAGCATGCCCGAATTTCAACAATCTGGTTGGGGGGAGATTGTTCTCTCAGGATCTCCACACAGTACAGTACATGTGAGGGAATTACATACATTAGGCTTTAAAAATAATACTAATAATGATGATGATGATGATGAGATCTTGTGCAACATCTATCATTCTTGCAGAAGCATTATATGTCAGGGAAATATCGTTCTTGTGCAAGACCTCAGTATGAATTTTTTAAAAATGGAAATGGTCAAAAAAACACACAAGCTTCCGTTTTGCCCATTGTGAAACATAACTAACCTGCCTGGTAACATTTGCTGTTGCAGAAGAAACCTGGCATGTTCTTATTTTTTTTAAAGTGCATGCGCACCCATCCCCAGGATGGAAAAAGGTGGTGGATGGCTGGGGGGGAGAGACGGAGGGGAGGGACTGAAAAACACGGCCCAGGCGTCTTTCGTCAGGCTCTGCCCGCTGCTGTGGACTGGACAGCAAGTGGCAGAAAAACAATGAATTTCCATGATTGGAAAACACAGGAATGGTGGGAACTAAAGCACACAGAAAGATTGGGTCTTTATGACTTCTTTGTGATATAAGGCCCCATCTGAAAGCACTCGGATAAAACTATTAATGATTGTGAGAGTTTGGATAAAGAGATTCCCCCTCTTGTAATCCTATGGCGGTGGAGATCTTTAGGCCCAGGGGCTGAATGTGGCCCTTCAGACTGTGGCAGCTGGTGGCTGTCAGTGGGGCAGTGAATCCGTTCTAGGTTTTATTCTGACCTTTCACGGAGCTCCAGCAATTTTTGTCTTTATTACACATCCTTTTATCAATCCCTTACCCACAACAGCCAATAATAATCAAACTGATCATAAGAACAATCATAATGGCAGCTGACAACCAATAATAATCAATCTCTCTCTCTCCCTGCCCCCTATGCCTGATGATGGCGAAAAAGGTAGTTTTATCAAGTCTTGAACATCCAGTCTGAGGAAGAGCCCTGTGTGATACAAAAGCTGGTGTCCTGCACTTCAAATACTAGCTGATTGGAATAAAATGTGTCATCTTGGCTGCCTGTAGTCAACATGCAGCTACTGCTGTGGGACCAGTGTAGCTGCTTTGATCCCTCTGATTTCCCATTAAAGGCTTTTCCCTGTCCTATTTCAAACTGATCTTCTCATCTCGCCCCATCCCCAACACATTTTTAAACATCCTTCCTTCCTGCAAAACAAGCTCAGCTCTGCTCCTGTTCTATTCCCTTCCAAAAAGGCTGCACTCCCTGTCTCCTCTTTTACTCTCTTCCTCTAACCAATGAGGTTCTTTGTTTTTAATACTCTTTCATGTCACGTTCCTAGAGCCAGATGGAAATCTAAAGCAATCCTCAAGGAGATGCCAGAGAAGATCAGGACTCCTGTCATCTGGTCGACCCGCTTATGAGCTTCAGATGTATCACAGACAGGATCGCTCTCTGGGGGCCACTGGGGCTCAACCCCCTTCAAGGTGGACTCTGTAACTCAGCTCTGCAGAAGGGAAGGAAGCATCCATGTCCCAGAGAGCAAAAGGACCTGAAGCAACACCTGGCTGGCTGACTGCCTGCCCATGTAAGAGGCCCTCCTCTGAGTGCTCCCTCCATCTGAAGGGAGGTGGAAGGCAGCTGGAGGAAGGGCCTTCTCAGTGGTGGCAGACTCATTCATGGACTCCTTACTCCAGGGAAGCCCACCAAGCATCTACTTTGTAATCTTTGTGGTGTCAGCCAAATACTTTCTCTCCCCCCTAGGCCCTTTTACATGATGACGATTGTATTGCTGCCAGTTTTATGGCATGTATAGGTTTGTTTTTTTAATTAACGGTTGGCAAGCATAAAGGTGACTTGCACATGTGCGCGCCCACAGCCCTTGTCATAGCCATCCGTGCCATGACAACTCTTCCGTCTTTGGTTGCGAGACCATCATTTTGTTGCTGGCCAGGTAGAATGCCAATTGTGGAAGTGCTGAGTCTGGAATGAACTTTGTTCTTCTGGGGTTTGAGAGATTAATGGGATGGGAAGAGTGAATTACCCCCAAACTGACAGCCGGATGGATGGGCCACTGGAAAAATCCCAAAACTGTACAAATTCCTTCCTGTGGGACTATATGTTCAAAGGAATACAGGCAGTGAGCCCCCTCCAGCTTGAGAGATTAGCTAGCCTTGCTGGACTTGCTTGCATGAACACTGGGCACCATGACTTTGCTTCTGGATCTAGTTTTGAACCTTATTTATTTTGTGTCTGCACCAGTTGGTCTTTAATAAATCATTACACAGGTTACCTGACGGACATGCTGAGTTGTTGGGAAAGTGTTGAACTCCACTTCAGTTGGGGAACTAGAGAGCACTGGGGGCTGAGCCAAGTTTAACTGCTGAGGCTCCTTCTGAGGAATTTATTGTGGACGTTTTCTCCCTTTTTATGGGGCATCCACATGACATTCTGAACAAAGCATCCTCCTCTCATATTGTTCACTGTTCAGTTCTCAGGGTTCCCCCCCCCCCACATAACACTATGGAACAGGCTTGCAATTTCCCCAGGTGTAGATGCCCCGTCACAGCTGTTCAGAGGGTTATTCACCTGGTTATGGCTTGCATAGATTGCTCTAACATTTATTTCTCTATGGTCTGTTTCTCCTCTCTAGGATTCAGGTCTGTCACTTAGCCCCTTCCCTTTCCAAACAGCATGGCCTTTCTTTTCTCTCCTCTGCCCCCTCCCGCTCCAAATTGCAGGAGGCAAAGACTCATGATTGGTAGTACTTAACCCTCACACACACCATGGGCCCAATGACAATCAACCCCCTGCAGCAGGCAGAGGAGAAGGAGGGCAGGAGGTGGTCTCTAGTGGGTGCTGCAGACTAGTGCAAGGGGAACAGCAGGAGAGGGGCAGAAGGCAGGAGAGCCAATGGATGGGGAGAGAATGGGCGTAGCTGCAGTGGGATGCGGCAGAGGCAGTCAGCTGGGGGCTGCAGGAATATGACTTGGGGGGTGGCTGCCACAGGTGTATGAAACAAATGTCAGCCAGCCAGTCACAGTGATTGGAACTGGAGAGAGTGGGTGTGTGTGTGGAAGGTGTGCAGAGCACTACAGAGGTCAAAGTGGATTTGCCAGACTCACAGCCTCAGTAGTGGTGCCACAGGGGTGCGGGTGCTAATGCAACTCTCCTTCGTCACTCCTGTCCCTTCTATTCCCAGCAATGCCTGTTTGGAACCATCCTTAGCCACAGTCAGCTTGCTGTGGATGGTGACATTGTGTTCCATGATAGAGGCCACCACCACTTTGGAGACCTTGTCAGGGAAGTAGGTCACATGGGAGACACGTTTATTTATTTATATTTGTACACCACTAATTTATTCTTTAAAAACATCAGTGGTTTACAACTTTGTAAAAAGAAAAACGTAACAGTAAAAGCTATTAAAAATAAGTAAAAACAAAGGTCAGCTATTGCAAAAAGACATCTTAATTGCCTGCATACGCCTGGTGGAACAGAAGAGGTTTCAGCAGGCATTTAAAGGTTAAAACAGAAGGCACCTGCTGAATCTGTTGGCAATATGCACGCACATGCGCGCACACACGTGATGCAGGATTGGAACCGCACCGCGCCTTCAGCATCCCAAAAGACCACTTGACATGGTGTCAAGGTGGTATGGTGTGCCCAGCTATTTATTTATTTATTGCATTTATATACAGCTCCATAGCCAAAGGTCTCTGGGCGGTTTACAATTAAAACATTAAAAATAAATATACAAATTTAAAAACACATTTTAAAAAAGCAATTTAAAAACGCATTTAAAAAAACCCTAAAATGCCTGGGAGAGAGGAAAGTCTTGACCTGATGCCGAAAAGATAACAGTGTTGGCACTAGGCGCACCTCGTCAGGGAGATCATTATAGCATGTCATGGGGCTGGGAACATCTGTAAGGTACAGTGCCAGAATATATGGCTTCAGCAGGTACCCTTAGTCAGTTGGGTGTGTGTGTGTGAGGGGGGAGCAGAACAGACAGCAATGGCCACACTGGATGCCCCTCCCTGTTCATCTCACACGGCCACCTACCCAACAGCCACATGCAGCCCTCAGGCCAGTTTTGCAGCAGGTGAGGCACGCTGGAAGCCTCAAGGACCTGGGAGTCATGAACACTCTCTGGCATTCCCATGAATGAAAACCTTCCTCTTCTAACCCTGTGCTCCATTGCATGGAGATATGTAGGGTTGCATCCAAATGAGCCATACTCCCTTGAAGTCAACGGACAGGACTAACTAAAGTCCATTGCTTTCAGTGGGTCAACTTGGAGTATGTGTGCATGCAAGTCAATGGGACACAGGATCAAAAGAGGAATAGATAAATCTATTAGGAGCAGCTAAGCGTCACCTGCTATAAGGCTGATGGTTTGGAAGGCGCAGGGGGCCGCCAGACGCTGTCAGAATCTAAGCAGGTCTGGGTCTACTCGGTGCCTGGACAAGAGACTGCTTGGGAATCCACATGTGTACAGTGCCTTGGGTTTTATGACAGAAGAAAGGTGGGACACTAATGTGAGAAATAAATGCAACCTGCGGGTACGGAGGCAGCCTGGTACTCTGTTCCAGTTGCTGGGAGCCTACTGTGGAGGGCTTACTGCCCTGATGGAGGCGCATTGCAAACTACCTTATATTCAGACAGACCGTTGGTCCCTCTGCCTCAGGCCTGTCTACAGTACACTGACTGGCAGCAGTTCTCTTGGGCTTCAGACCTCGGCCTTTCCCAGCCCTATCTGGACACGGCCAGAGTTCGCACCTGGCACGTTCCGCATACAGACCTTCTGGTTTTCCACAGAGCTCCAGCCTTTTGCCCTAAAAATAAACCCCACTCCTCCTGGTTCTGAATCAAGAGGCGGTTGTGAGAGGAACATGCATGCACAGAGAGCTGCCTTAACGTCGAGTCTGGCTCAGAATCGTCTCCATAATAACTGACTGGCAGGAGCTCAGACGGGCCCTCCCAGGACCTGGGGCCTTTTGCAGTCAACAAAGCAGATGAGAGAAACGAGATGGACCAGGATACCGGCCTAGACGGACTGCATGCAGAAGGTCCCAGGTTCGGTTCCCAGGGCAGCTCCAGCCAGGGCTGGGAGTAGACACCTGCCTGAAACCCTGCGGAGCTGCTGCCACTCAGTGAAGGCGATACTGAGCTAGATGGCCGAAGGGTCTGACTCAGTGGAAGGCAGGCTCCTCGCTTCCCAAGCAGCATCTGGGCAGCTGCAACCCCATCTCGAGCCTGCAATACGAACGGAGGGCTACACTGCAGGGCTGTGGTTGTTTTCGGTCACTCTTATCCAAGCCACAGCCCGCCTCAACTCACCAAAAGGTGAGTTTGGGCATTAGAAGGGCAGATCTAATTTTAAAAAGTTTAGAAACTCAAAGCAATTTATCCAACGCTTCATCTGAAGTTAGCACGGCCTCCTTGCCTTTGTTTTGCGGGAGTCGCACAGGGGCCTTCCCTGCGACCCCCCTCCTATACGGAGAACAAGAGCGGCGCTGAAAGTGTTCCCGGAAGTTCCTTATCCTCACAATAGGGCGGGTTACTCTCTGAAGTTTTTCTTATAGAGATATCAAAGACTTATTTCACGCTCATGCATCTCCCTAAGGAGGACTTATTTCACGCCTCGTCCGCGAGTTGACTTGTTTTCTTTTTCCTCTTCCGCGTCTGCTGCCCCGGCTCCACGTTAACGTCACCCACCCTTTTTCCTTAGAGAGCCAATGAGGCGAGAGCAGAAGGGCGGCGCGGCCAATGAGAGCGCCCGGCTGCCAGCGGGGTCGGGCCTGGGGGCCAAAAGAAGCCAGGCGGGGAGCCGGGGTGTCGAGTGAGCTGGCCGGCCGGGCGAGGGGCCGCTTGGGTCGGCCATGTCGCGGTGGTTCTTCCCGTGGTCGAGCTCGATTAAGAAGCGCGCCTGCCGGTACCTGCTGCAGCACTACCTGGGGCACTTTCTGGAAGAGCGCCTCGGGCTCGAGCAGCTCAGCCTCGACCTCTACGCTGGCGCCGGACGCCTCAGCCGCATCCACCTCGACGTCTGGGTGAGCCTCTGCCCGGACTGGGAAGGGACGGCCCGGCAAGAAGGCAGGCAGGCAGGCAGCTAGCTAGCCCCGTGTCAGTTTCTTCCTCGGGAGGCCCGGCCTCCCGGAGGAAGAGCAGCCCAGGCAGGCAGGCAGGCAGAAATCCCACCGGTGACGCGTCCCCTTCTGCCGTGGCTGAGGAGGGCTGCCTCCTGGCCTCTCTCCCGATTCGGCCTACTTGACTGTCTTTCCTCGGTCACCCATTTTCCTTCGGTGTTATATATTATGTATCTGTCTAATAATAATTTGTTCCAGCTGGCCTCCAAGGAGGTCACGAGGGCCTGTCTGGTTCCCTTCCTCCTCGCAACAATCCTGTGAGATTCAGAGTGACTGACTCAAGCGTTCCAACCCCCCCCCCGTATGTTACCCTCACAACTGCCCTGTGAGGTAGGTTAGGCTAAGTGTCTTGTGTCTGAGAGAGAGAGAGAGTGGGGGAGAGACATTAGAGCAAGGTCACCCGGTGAGCTTCGTGGCTGGGTAGGGATCTGACCCCGGGTCTCCCCATCCTAGCCTAGCCGGACCATAACACTGCATCTCTGCAAGAGATGGAGCCGTCTCTTCAGTGGGCTCCGGGAAGCCCCCAGCCAAGAGAGTCGGCTCTGGGTCCCCAGTCATCATGCTGTAGTTGGGGGAGGGGGTTGGGGGGTCAGGGTGCCCCCTCTCCCTTCCCCCTTCCCCCTGTTGTGGAGTGATGGGGAGCAAGTGGGAGGTCACACTCTTTCTGTCACTTGGGTCTATTTTGGGGTGTGTGTGAAAACGTGTAACAATGGAAATCATTATGAGTGTTGTGGATGCATTTATGTACCAAAGGTTTGGAATGCAATTTGGCAGACTTTACGGTGCCACCGGACTTCTTGTTGTTGTTGCTCCTCTGACAGCCTTTGTATGTGCGCTTTGACCAGCTCCTCATGATAAGATGCTGTAACTAACAAGATCAACAACTGCATAGTGTGTTTAGGAATGTAAACGATGCCTCGCCGATGCTAGTGCAATCCATTATCCCCTTATTACAGGTCAGGTTTATTTTCTTGGGGAGGGGGGAGCAGGGGAGAGAGAGAGAGAGAGAGGGGCAGCCCACCTTGTTGTGTGGGGCTTATGGCGTGGGGAATGTGTGGCCAGCCTAGCCGATGGCCAGGAATGATGGGTGTTGTAGTCCAGCAACATCTGGAGGACCACAAATCCCACCTCACCCCGGGGCAAGGGTACGGTGCTGGGGGGGAGTTGGTATATCTTATAGGGGGGCAGCTGCTTCCTGGGCATACTGGAAGAGCTGGACTTGCCCCACCTCCTGGCAGCAGGATGCGTCCCCTAGGAATGTGCTCTGTGTTTCCCCATCGGGTTGTTATTGGCTGAGCTTTTCCAAGGTGTTTCCTGTTGGTGGCTGGGCACAGCCCTTGCCAGTTTAAGGGCAGTGGGGCAATCCTGGCCTCTCTTCTTGGCTGGCTGCCTTTTGACCCTTTGGTTCTGGCTCTCATTCGGGACAGGACTGAGGTAGGTGGCCTGCATCTCAGTGGCCAAGATCCTGCTTAGCATGCAGAAGCTCCCAGTGTTTTTGTAGAGCTCCAGAAGAGAC
The DNA here is from genome assembly GCF_030035675.1 of Rhineura floridana. Taxonomy (NCBI): domain Eukaryota; kingdom Metazoa; phylum Chordata; class Lepidosauria; order Squamata; family Rhineuridae; genus Rhineura; species Rhineura floridana. The sequence continues at coordinate 1,864,505 of NC_084501.1, read as the reverse complement.
TCCTGTTCAACAGCTGCTGCCAGTCAGTGTTGACAGTACTGAGCTTGGTGGGCCAATGGTCAGACTTGGTATGAGTCAGGTTCCTCTGGTGGTTGGCCCCAGAAGAAGCAATTGGAAGAAGCATTTGGTGATGTTGGCTCTGGCAGAGGGCTTGAGAGGAACAGTTTGCAGGTGAACAGGGGTGGCCAATTTCCCAAGTGGCAAGTGCAAGGAAGGGTGTCACTGCAATGAGCTTCCCTGCCCCCAATCACACATGAGAATGGGTGGCAAGTGGGGAAAAAACATTCCACAATCTCATTCACACAGAGGACTGAGCAAACACATTGTAAATAAAATCTGACCAGTCAGGGAGTTGGTGTGCACATAAGGCCGTTGGAGGAAGGGGTGGGCGGGCAAAAGCAATGGCCCTCTTGTCTTTGCTTGCCTTTATCAGTGCAGGTGTGTCTGGGGGAAAGTGCACAGAGGTGTGGGGCAAGGACCTGACAGCTCTTGTTGGCTCTGAGTGGTGGTGGAAAGGGTCGATGGTGGGTGGGGCGCCAAGATGTGGAGCTCTTGGGCAGGGGGAATCTGTGGCCCTCGAGATGTCATGGGAGCCCATCTCTCATCAGCCCCAGCCAGCCTGGCCAGGACAAGGGGAGTCCAGGAGCATCGGGAAGGCCACAAATTATTCCGCTGCCCTCGGAAGTCCACACATAGGAAAACATTCTGCAGGGTTGGGGGAATGGGTAGAAGAGGCCTCTGCGGCCCTTGGCTCTTCAGTCCCCACCTGAGGCGCTGTGGGTGGCCAGGTGAGGGAGCTGCGGAGGGTCAGCGGTCGGCCTTCGACAGGTCTGCCAGTTTCTTCTCAGCCCTTGGCCCTGCCAGTGCTCCAAGCTCAATGCTCCGGCAGTCAGGCTTATTCCCTTCTGTAAAATGGGGGTCTTGTTAGAAGGACACAGTGAGAACTGTCCCGTCCCCCTCCTTTAAAAAAAAAAAGTAAAAAGTGAAATGAAAATAAGGAACAGCGTTTCTGACCTGCCTAAACATTGTATGTGCAAGCTTTCCTTGCCGGTATATGGAGCAAGGGTTTAAGGCTACAAGGAGGTGCAGTGGGGATCCTTCAGTGTGGGTTAGGCCCTTTGACTGCCCTATCATGTTTGAAGCTGGGGGGATAGCTGAAAAGTGGATTCCCCACCCCCAGTCGCTTAAAGGGTGCTCCTGGGTGAATTGGGGATTCTGCTTCATGGGTACAGAAGTTGTGGGGAGACCATCACTAATCTGAAGCAACCTTCTGGTTTATGAGGATGTAGGCAGCCTGTCCTGCAATGGAGTGGGGAAGTGTGGGGCTGTTCCTCGGGCCCTTGGCTCTCTGAGATTCCCTGTCTGTCCCTGGAGAAAGGCTCGCTGGTTATGATGATCCTTCCAAGTCACTGCCTGCTTTTCTGCTGCCGACCTTTCCCATCTTTGTCCTTTCCCTGATCCTCACACACTCCTTCCCTATTCTTAGCTTTTCTCTTAAGAAGTCACAAGTTCACACTGAAGAGAGCTTGCCTGGCTCTTTTAGCTGGAGCAGAATATCAAGGGCCTTACAGGTGGCTTGGGTGGCCTGGATCCTTTTCTGGGGCCCATCTCCTGCTGCCTCACAGCCCCCTCCCAGTCCTCCTGCGAGGTGTGACCCACACAGGCTGCCATCTGGGATGGAGCCTCTTTCGCCTCTGCTCTGTACAGCTCCTGGCTCAGGACAGAGGGCAACATGGATGGTCCGGCAAGGGTGCTCCCTCTTGGGCCGTTTCCCCCAGCGCAGGGGTAGTCCTGTTACTAAACATGCCTCGCTTGTCTGGTTAACGCCAGCCTCAGGCAGGGAAAGGCCCAGAAGGTGTGAGCAGGGGAGACCAGAGGGCTCCTGCCTGATGGGGATCAGCAGCGCCTGGAACAGCAAGGCAGGAAGGAGGTGTCGGGTAGCCTGAGGAATCTGGGCTTGTTTGTCTTCTGGAGGCGGATGGGCTCACATGCTTACTCACCACGTCATCCCTGTTGCCTCACTGGCCTGGTGGTGCTCGGCTCGCAGCTGCAGTAGAAGTCCTGGCCTGTTTTTCCTCAAGTAAAGCCTGGGGGGGGTGATAAAGGGCTTTTATGCCGCCAAGAGAATAAGACCCTGTAGCTGAATCGGGCCAAAGGGGGCTGCTCTCCACCTGATGGGAAGTCTGCAAACAGGACCCGAGAGCAGCAGCACCCTCCCATTAGTGATTCCCAGCATACTGCCTCTGACAGAGGAGGTGGAATATAGCCGTTGTGGGTAGTAGCCATGGATATCTTTACTTATCCACCATGAATTTGTCTAATCCTCTTTTAATGTTCCTCACGCCCCTGAGGTTCAGCTGGCCTCCACCAGGGACCGAGCGTTTAGTGTGGCAGGCCCTGCCCTGTGGAACTCCCTACCACTAGAGGTTCAGCAGGAACCATCCCTCCTTTCTTTCAGGCGTCTCCTGAAAACTGATTTTTTAAAACAGGTCTTTTAATATGAATTTCCGTTTCTAGCCAATGTAGTATTTATGGATGTTTTTATTGTTGTTTTTAACAATGTTTTTATTGGTTTTTAATTCTATCATGTTTTTTGTAATGCTGCCTTGATATACTTGTATGAAAAGTGCAACTTACAAATATTTAAATAAATAAATACAATAATGCCATGCAGGTTGGTGGCCATCACAGCAGCTTGTGGGAGCAAATCCCATAGTTGAAATATCCCTCCCCTTAAATATTAGGCAGGCGCCTTCTCTGTTATCTTTTCAGCACCTACAGAAGACCTTCCTCTTTCAACAAGCCTTTTAAGTAGGGACCTTATCCCAGTGTATGTCTGTGCTGGAATTGCTTCTTAATATGTTTTTAAAGTTTTTTAAAGATATTTTTAAAGCTTTTTTTAAAAGATGTTTTGTTTTAACATGTTTTTAAGGATGTTTTGTTGTAATATATTTTAAAGTCAGTTTTCATGGTGTTTTAGAGTGTTTTCAGTGCTTTTGTTTCCAACCTGGGGCTCCCACTGGGAGGAAAGGCAGGATATAAATCAAATCAAATCAATAAACACGTGTCCTGAATTGCCCAGCATTGAGCTTCATAGGGTGGCCCTTCATATCACCGGGCACACTTGTGCTGCTATATCAGGGATGGGGATTTTCAGGCCTGGGAGCTGGATGCGGCCCTCCAGGCCTCTCTGTCCGGCCCTTGGAATTCCCCAGACCATGCCTCTCCTAAGCCATACCCCTCACTGGCCCTGCTTCCCACCTGTAGTGCTTTTGCCTGGCTGGATTGGGGCCTTCAGCTCTAACCACCTCTCTCGCTTGTCTTGTTGAGGGACAGAGGGGTGTGTGTGTGTGTGTGTGTGTGTAGAAACTGTACAAAGATAAAATTTGCAATGGTTTCTTTGCCCACTTCTGCCTCTGGCCCCGCCACCACTGCCATGTGGCCCTTGAAGGGTTGGCTACAAGGAAAAGTGTCCCTCTGTCTGAAAAAGGTTGACCAGCCCACCATTTAGAGGTTTTTGAAATACTAAGCAGTATCGAAATGCTTTTAAATGAAATACGCTCTATAATATCTAGAATTGTTGCTTCTTGGTGGGTGGATTTGGGGCAGTCATCCATGGGGGGCCCTTTGCTTCCCCTTGCTGCATCATTAGGCTCCCTTCTCTCTCCCCGCGCCCCACACAGTACATGTGGGCTGTGTCCATGGGCTGGCTCTCTCGCATGAAAGCTGGTGGGCTGGTTCTCTCTCTCTTACCCTCAGCTCTGCCTCTCCCCCTGCAGTCCGTCAACGAGTTTCTGGAATCTGTTGGAGCACCCCTGGAAATAGTTGATGGATTCATTGACAGCATCGCCGTCACTATCCCGTGGTCTGCCTTGGTCACAGAGAACTGCACTGTGGAAGTGAGTGGCCTGCAGATCACGTGCCGGCCAAAGTACCGCAGCGGTAAGAGCCAGGAAGGAAACGGGAAGTGGGTTCAGCCAGGAGCATTCGGTGTCCATGTGCTGCCATCTTATGCTGGATGGATGTTTGCGGGGGGGGGAGGGGGGGAGGAAAACTGGGCTGGGAATCCTTCAAGGAAAACCTGTCGGCAACAAGCCATTTCGCAGCAGGAGCTACCTGTTGCAGGGCAGAGTAGCTGCCCCAGGTTGACACCTACCAACCTATTTGCCCCCCCCCCCATTTCAGTATATGTGTATCTTGCTTCTTCCCTCCTGCCTGCCTCAGTGACTCACTCTCCCCGCCTTGTGCTTCCACAGCTGCTCCCGGCTCAGAGTCGCAGAGCTGGGCATCATGCATGACCACAAGCATGCAGCTGGCGCAGGAGTGCCTGAAGGAGCAGGCTGAAGAGCCCTCTGACACCCCCCAGCCCCTGGAGGGCCTTGAGATGTTTGCCCAAACCATTGAAACTGGTGAGTGTGCAGGCGAGGGAGAAATGGGTGCCTCTCTGTGGAAGAGGCTGGCTCACGTGCCGGGTTCCACTGATTTAACATCTCCCAGTGTGATTATCCAGCAGTGCCAAGGATTTCCCTCAGGTCCTGCCGCACGAGCCACATGGCATACTGTGCTCAGAAGACTCCTTTCTGGAGAGAGGCTCATGTGTCCTCCACTTGTGGTCTCCTGCAGTGCTGCTTGATAGCCCTTTCATCCTAAAGGACATGGGGCAGGGTCAGAGGTTGCCACCCTTTCTAGGGCCTGTGCGCACATTTGCAAATTGGAGAAACTCTCCTGGAACCATCATATTTACCCCACAATAAAGCACACTCTGCAATTAGTTTTAAACTGTTTTTAATAGTATTTTATATTGTTGTGATCTGCCCTGGGACCTACTGGTGAACAGCAGGCAATAAATTTAGCAGTAATAGTAATAATAATAATTAGTTCATTGGCTACAACAGATTGCTTCTTTCAAGTTTAATTTTTTTGTGGGGTGAGACCCTGTGGATGCCAGGGAAGGACTTGGTGGGCAGATGTGCATCCAGCGATGCCACATTGATAACCCCGAACTGGATGGCTCTCTGTGTAATCTCTGGAATCCCACCGTAAAGCCGATGTGCAGTGCCTTTCTGTCAAATACATTCATGTTGGGGGTGCCCCCCGGGTCTGTAGGAAAGCCAGTTTTTCATAGCAGTCCATGCTGTGTAATTGAAAAGCTAAAACTGGGCCCAGAACTACAGCACATACTTCTGGAATAAGTGTGTGTGTGTCTGTCCCTGCAAACAGTGTGACTGTTGCAAACATCTCTGGGTACTGCCTGTGATAAGTGGTGGGGAGACCCCCTGCCATTCGCGCTCTCTCTCCCCCCCCCCTTTCCTTTCCAGTGCATGATGCAATTTTTGGAGTGTTTTCACTTGGTTGGATTTTCCTCCCAGGGAGTGAAAGGGGGTCCTTTCCCACATGTCTCCACAGACACTCCTCTGTCCATTTTTAAAAAATAGTGCAAGCCATTTCAAGTCCATATTCTTATTTTGTTAATAAACTGTTGATATTTGGACCCTCCCCCCTCCAGCACTAGAGTGACCGTTGCTCCTTTATCACACACACACCAAATACAAAATAACATGTTTTTTCCTTTGTGGAAGCACCTCCCCTTTAGGAGTAACACTGACTAGACCAGCAATTGCTTATCCTCTGATTCAGACAGTTGTAGTCAGCAAGATCAAAGAAATGAGTGTAATACGGAATATGGGGGGACAGGAAAAGAATGGCTATCTGTGTGTGGTTTTAAAGCTACCAAGACCAGATCAGGCCTATTCCAGCAGGAAGGGTGCTCTGTTTCTCTTCATGACCAGCTCGCTCTCCCCAGCCATTGTGAATGTCATGCTCTAGTGGGTGCCCTCAGGGGCTAGGGTCCCAGTCCTGGGAGGTATACACCACTTACCAAAATGCTCACCAACACGGCCAGAGCCCGACAAATCAAGGTCAAGGGCAGCGAACCAGTCTAGGTCCAAAACACAATCCAGAGGCAAGGTCGGTTGTCACAGAGAGTTTAGACAAGGTATAACACAGCAAGGAGAGGGAACTAGCACCAGCTGCCAGGCACGAGAAGCAAGAGACCAGTGCTGCTTCTGGCAACTGGAAGGCTCAAGGACGAGGCCTTATCTACTCTGGCGCCCTAGACCACACCCTCCCCACAGCTGCCAGCAATGAAGGAGTTACAGGTGGTGCTGACTCACAAGGAGCCACGCAAACACTCTGGATCCGTAGACACATACTACATCATGCTCTAGCCAGCTTTTTTGAGGACCCGGGGGGGGGGGCTCCATCTCCTCCTTTGACTCCTTTGATTTGGATTCCTGCATTGAGCAGGGGGTTGGACTTGATGGCCTTATAGGCCCCTTCCAACTCTACTATTCTATGATTCTATGATCCTCCAAGAGCCTGCCTGCTCCTCCTCCTGTGGGGTGTGTGGTTGGTCCTTGGAGGTCTCAATGTGTGGCACCAGGTCAGGGCCGGGCATGACAGTGAGCAAGTCACGTGGTGCTGGTGGTGGTGAACGAGTACCGAATGCGCCTTCAAGAGCTGTGGGGCGGGGAGGCGCCATCCCCGCCCAGGCAAAATCGGACTGAGTGAGGTTTAAAAAACCCCTCTCACCTTCGCTCCCGAAGGCTGGAGGCACCCCCTGCAGGACCAGGACTGGGGGTGGGGAGGGCTCTGTTTCCCTGGCTATGCCTAGCAGCCTTCTGACCCCTCTTCTTGTTTGCTCTCTGCCAGTTTTGCGAAGGATTGAAGTAACCTTTTTGGATACAGTGATACGTGTGGAGCACATGTGCAGTGGTGGGCAGGGCAGCATAGCCCTTGAGGTGCACATCCGAAGGTAACTGGCTTTGATGTACACTGTTGGGGGGCGGGGCGCTGCTGATCAGAACTCCAGCCACTGCATTCCAACTCTGGCCTTCCATTTCTGCCTCTTCTCTGCCTTCCACCCCAAATAATCAGTCAGCATGCTCAGTCCTTGTTGGGCTGTCCTGTGATTGCCCTCTTCCCAACAGTATGTTTGCAAACCTCAGGATTCCCTGTCCCCCACCTCCAAAAACGTCTGCCAATACCTCTCTTGAGCATGAATGCTGCCCTGTTTTGGTTACCCAAGCAAATGCTGGAAATAAAGGGAATTGTGTCTTTGTTAAAATTTTAACATGGCTTGATAGCACAACATATTTTTATCCATGGAAAAATGGCGGGAGGAATCTCTGAAGACTAAAGGCACATGAAGGAACGCCCGGTGCAAAAGATGGAGGCCCCTTTCTTGTTGAAATGCTGCCTGTTGAGGGGCTGGCGGGTGGGGGGAGAGAGGGAGGCAAGGGGGTACGGAGGGCTTTCCCTGGGAGCTCTGCCAACCACCCTAGAAGGGTCGCTTGGGAATGCTTGCTCCCTGCCTCCGCACACAAGCCCCTGGTTGAGCTGTTGATGTCTTTGCTCTCCTGACGCCTTCCTAGAGTGGACTACTGTGATGAAGCTGTGAAGGACCCTGGACAGGCACTCACTGTTGACATCCACCAGCCGCCGCCCTTTGTGCACAAGATCCTGCAGCTGAACGGGATCCTGCTTTACTATGAGGGGTTTGCAGATGGGGATGCCCCCCGCATGCCGTCCCCTGTCCCAAAGGTACAGCCGTCTGGGGCTGAGGCTATACTCCTTGGTAGGGTCAAGGGGCTTCAGGAAGCTCGAAGCCCTGCTTCCACCTGACATGGCGCCTCCCTTCCACCAAGATACAAGGTGGGGGTGTTGCAGATTCCCCTGCATTCAGAAAAGCCTTGTCTCCCTCCCCCAACCCAGCAGGCAGCCCAGTCGTCCCAGGAGTCCCAGGTGGCGGCAGCACCAGAGGCAGAGGCAGAGGCAGCTCCCTGCAGCCCTCTGCTTCAGATTGGCAGCTGCTCTGGCTACACCGAGATGCGGATCAAGCTCAAGCAAAATGAGGCCTTTCCTGGACCCAAGGTCAGTGGAAGAGGTGCCAGCTCTCACGCGTTCATCTCGCCCTACTGCCAAGGAGCTCAGGGTGACTTTCAGGGTCCCTCCTCTCCATTTTGTACTCTTTTTCTGGTGCCAGCTGGGGGTGAGGCGTGACAGTTGCTCTCATCCCTCTTTCCTCGCCTCCTTCCTTTGTTAGGTGCCCAAGGAGCTTCTGTTTGAACTGCAGCCATGTTCATTCTCTGTCTATCTGTCTGTCTGTCTGTCTCTCCACAGCTGGAACTGGACGGGAAGATGGGATCACTGCACCTCCTGCTCGCCCCTCAGCAGATCTTGTCTTTGCTAGATCTTTTATCTTCCCTGAACTTCTCAGGTGAGCCCCATGGGAAGGGTGTGTAGGTATGTGCACAGGGGGAGATGTGGAGAGGAGTTGAACTAGTGGGAAGTGAACCAATTAGAGGTTTAGTCTCCGGCCTTGACAGATGGCAATATTGTGGCTCCTGCGCCCAGCCTGGCGGGGCCTGTTGGGGTGGCACTCTTGAAGCTCTGCATGCCTTGCCATCTTTGGCACTGGGACAGGGGACCCTCTTCTCTAATGCCCTTCCCTTCTCTCTCTCCTCCCCCACCCCCAAAACAAGAATCCAGCCTCTTACAGGAACAGCTGAGCAAGAGCCGCCCCCTTGACTCAGAGGATCTGAAGCTGATAGAGCAGGACCTCAGCCATCAGCTGCACTCGGGGCTGGGGGCAGCCACCACACGTCTGGAGGGGATGGAGACCTACGTTGGGCTAGAGAACGGAGGTGACTGCTGGGCTTAAGCAGCTGGGGAGGGAGGCCCAAGAGCACCTGCTTTGCGTGCAAAAGATTCCAGGTTCAGTCCCCAACACCTCCAGGTGTAGCTGGGAGAGACTCCTGTCTGAGACCCTGAAGAGCTGCTGCCACTCTGTTTAGACAACACTGAGCTTAGACGGAGGTCCTATGTAAATTAGCCCTTTATTCAAAACCATGAGGACTGGAACCTTACTACCATTGTTCAGTGGTAGAGCATCTGCCTTGCCTGCAGAAGGCCCAGGTTCAGTCTCCAGGTGGGGCCGGGAATGTCCCCTGTCTTGAAACCCTGGAGAGCTGCTGCCAGCCTGAGCAGGCAGTACTGAGCTCGATAGATGGCCTGACTCCTTGGTGTGAGGCAGTTTCCTGGGTTTCCACCTCTCCCTTGGCGTCTCCGCTGCAGGAAGGGGCTGGAAGCCCCCACATCCCCTTCAGCATTGCCGTGGGCTTCTGGCTGCACCTTGTGCCGCTGAGCAAGAGGTTGCTCCGTGGAGTGTTGCCACCCTGGTGCTTTCGCGAAGGACTTTTGTGGAACTGGCCATTTCCCCTTTCCTCTTTAGTCCTGGCCTTGCTGATAGTACCCAGCAGCAGCAGCAGCAGTTCTCAGTAATGGTACATTGTTTGCACATTGTCCCTTGACCCCAGAAGCCGGTGCTTGAAGGAGGGGCCGCCTCCCCCCCCTTAGTGGAACCAAAGGACTATTTCACCTCAACAGGGGCACTGCCGGTTTCTGGCATACTGCTCCACACCCTCTCAGCCCTTCTTCCTGGTCCAGATCCCATTCTTGCGGGGCAGCGTGGGGGGCAAACAGTACTTCCTGGTCCTTCATTTCCAGGCAGCCACAGTGGAAGCGTCCTGTTCTGATGCCAGCTGGCTTGGGCTAGGGCTGGCTGAGGGACCTCTGGCTCGTGGGCCTAATCCAGCCCACCATGCCTCCTTCCAGTGGAGGCTTTCCCTCTTGGGCAAATGGGGCACTACCCCACCACCCTCAGCCAGCCCTCTACCCTGCCAGCCAGCTTCTTCCTCCTTAGCCTCAAGGTTTATCCCCTTGTAGAACTCAGCGGAGGGGGGGGAGGAGGATGGTGGGGACAAAACTCAAATCAGTTGGCTCTGCCTTCACCCCCTGTTGGTCTCCCTGCCTTCCACCCCACCAGTCTCAGTGGGCACCAGCCGCCACCGCCTGGGGTCTGCATGCCGGTAGTGAGTGTGGCTGAGGCAAAAGTGGGCGGAGCAGTGGGTGTGCCTCTTACCTTGTGTGCAGTGACATCAGAGCTTGGAAAAGTTACTTTTTTAAAACTACAACTCCCATCAGCCCCGGCCAGCATGGCCACTGGATTGGGCTGATGGGAGTTGTAGTTCAAAAAAGTAACTTTTCCAAGCTCTTTGAGCTTTCTTTATATATTTACACACACAGCCCCCCCCCCCCATCCAGATAGGCAAGAGGCATTGTTAGAGGTCAAGGACATGCTCCAGCCAAGCCAAGGCACTCGAGGAGGCCGCAGAGCAGGCCAGGGGTGTGGCCTTAGGAGAGTCCCCGCAGCTAGATCAAAAGGTCTCAAAGGGCTCCATTTGGCCTCTGGGCCTGAGCCTCCCCTCCCACCATCACCACCTGTTCTGTTCTGGCTCTCGCTCCCCTCTCTGTTTGGCCCCTTTGCTGTGAAGCCAAACTTCGCTTCCTCTCGGTGTGCCCAGAAAAAGGGAATGCTTTCTGGGCACACGCCGAGGAAACAAAGCAACTAGGAATGCAGACAAAGGTCTCGACTCCTGGGTTCCATCTCTGTGTGCTGAGAAAAGGCTGCCCTCTCCTCCGCACCCAGAGGCAACACAAAGTTTAACGTCGCAGCAAAGAGGCCAAACTGGGGGGGAGGGAGTGTGGGGGAGAGAGAGAATGTGTGTGTGTGTGTGGTGTGTGTGTGTGTGTTTTGGCCTCAGCCACTTACTCCCAATGGGGTCCAGAGGGGGCGCGGAGAGAGAGGGAGCTTTGGAGGCTGGTGCTTTGCATGCCAACGGTCCGGGGCTCAGCCCCTGGCAGCTCCAGCCTGAAGGAGCAGGTAGCAGAAGGTAGTTCCTCTGATGTCTGAGCAGCCTTGAAGTGATGCTCTACGTGGGGCCAGCTTGGTTTTAGCCCCCTTGAAGGGCAGGACGGAGCCGGCGAGTGCTTCAGCCTCCTCCCTTCCCCTTCTTCTCTTCCCCGCCAACCTGACCTTCCCTTTCAGATATGTTCTTTTCCATGGCACCCATGACGAGCAGCGTGACATCTGTGCGCTCAGCTGGCGAGCTGTCCGACATCGACTTGGACTCCTCTGCTCACAGTGACGCTGGCACCAGTCGCCTGCAGGCTCCGCCTTTCGTGCCAGGGGTAAGAGCACTGCCAGGCTTTAGGGAAGCCAGCACCAGCTAGCTGCTGCATGCGGTGCTCCTGCCCAGGAGCTTTGAATTGTGGCTCTTTGTGGGTGGGGAATGCAGTGTGTTGGGGGGGGGGCAGGAAGTTCTTTCTCCTGACTGCAACCATGGCATAGATAGTGCTGTCTGTTGGGATTCCTGAGAATCCCATCTTTCGGGTGCAGACCCCAGTCCCAGCTCCTCTGCCCACGAGTACAGTAGGGCCCCGCTTATATGGCGGTTCCGTTCCGGACCCCCGCCATAAAGTGGAAAACGCTGTAAAGCGGAACCCCATTGTCTCTTATGGGCTGCGTCGCGTGAAAATGACGCAAAAACGGCGCAAAACGTTACAAAAGGGGGAAAAAACCCTTTAAGATTGAAAATGAAAGGCGCCGCATCAGCGGAACGCCGTAAAGCAGGGGCCTACTGTACTCCACAGTCCCTGCTCCTTCTGCTCTGTATAATGTTTTTCCTAGGACACCTGCAGCACTGGGGTGCTGGAGAAGACCAGCCCTGGGAGTGAGTACTTGAGCATCTGGGTGCTTGCTCGCTCCTCTAGGCTGCTGTCCCTCGATACAGCTGAGGTCCCTGGTACCCCCTGCCTGCCTGAATCCAGAGAGAGGCTGCAGTCAATCTTGCAGCCTCTTGCATCAGCTCCTGGTTGGGTCAGGGGACATAAAAGGGAGTCGCGAGGGTGCTACCCCCTTCTGTTTATTTTTTTTAAACCAGTCTAGAGGAGATAGGTAGTGGGGAGGGCGTATGGCCCATGTATAGTTCCTGCGCAGGGTGGGAGCCTGTGCAGTGAACTGAATGCCAGGAGAAAGACGCCAGATGCCTTCAGAGTGAGAGTCTGCAACTGGCAGAAAGCCGGCCCTCCCTGGGGGTGAGACAGGAGGGGGAGGAGATGTGCCCTGTCCGTAAGATACTGCGTGGGTCTGACTGTTCCCAAGTCTCTCAGAGGCCTACTGGGATAACTGCTTCAGGTAGGTTTTGTTGGTGGGCTCTTGTTGGGTCCATATCAGGTGTTTAGGAGAAGTCTTAGTAAGGAAGAACATGGGTGATGCCACCCCAGTTTCAGTGATATGGGCAGAGGGAGGTATGGCCATGGGGAGGTGGTAAGCTACCATAGAAGCCGGAGGCAAGGCTGTCTATGCTTTGTTCCTCAGACCCACTCCTCCCGCAGGCAGAATCCTCGTTGCTCATCTGCTGTGCCCGCTGGCCTGTATGTGCTGCTGGTTAACGCCAGATCAGTGCACAATAAGACCACACTCATCCATGATTTGATCATGGATGAGGGTGCCAATCTGGTGTGCATTACTGAAACCTGGATAGGTGAGCTCAGAGGAGTTGACCTGGCCCAACTTTGCCCACCTGGATACTCAGTGCAACACCAGCACAGGCTGCAGGGAGAGGTGTTGCTGTGGTCTGTGGTCTTGGAGCTGGCTGTGAAGGCCTGCACCTGGTATCGGGCCAAGGAGACAGTAAACTAGGGTTGCTGCTAATGTACTGTCCACCCTGCTGCCCGGCAATTTCTCTGACTGAGCTGGCAGAGACCATCTTGGCTGTGGTATTGGAAGAGCCCAGAACGATAGTCCTGGGTGATTTCAGTGTCCATGCTGAGGCTGCCTCTGGTGTTCTGGCTCAGAACTTCATGGCCTTCATGACAACCATGGGGCTGTCACTGTTGTCACTGGCCCGACACATAGAGCAGGGCACACTCTTGATTTGGTTTTATTTCAGATGGAGGAAGGGGTGGTCTGGAGATAGGGGATGTCACCCCATTGTCATGGTCAGACCACTTCCTGGTGAAGTTTAGATTTATGGCTCTGATCTTCCCCAGCAGGGATGGTGGACAGATTAAGATGGTCCACCCCCGGAGACTAATGGAATCCACTGGATTCCTAAATGCCTTGGAGTTCCCAGTAGATAGAGCAGATGACCCTGTTGAAGCTCTTGTCACGCTGTGCAACAACGACGCGCGTCAGGCTCTTGACACAGTTGCACTCGAGCGCCCTCTCCAGCATTGTAGAGCCTGGCTTGCACCTTGGTACACAAGTGAGCTAAGGGCAATGAAACAGGCTGGACGACAGGTAGAGCATAAGTGGTGAAAGACGTGCTGTGAGGCTGATTGGGCACGAGTAAAACATCATAACTGCCTACTGTGTGGTGGTGAGGGCGGCGAAGAAGGCCCACTTCTCTGCCTCCATCGCATCCTCAAGTAGCCGTCCAGTGGAGCTTTTCTGTATTGTCTGGGGCCTGTTAACATCAACTCCAGGAAATTTAGTTTTAGACCCTTTGGAGGCCTACTGTGAATTGTTTGCAAGGCACTTTGAGGGTAAAGTTGCTCGCCTCCGTAGCAATCTTGATGCCCTGTGCACATCTACTGTAGTCCCCAATGAGGTGTCCAGTGCAACATCTGCTGCACCTTCTTGGGAATGGTTTCAGTTGATGCGACCTGATGACGAAGACAAGGTGCTTGTGATGATGCAGCCAGCAACGTGTCCTCTGGACCCTTGCCCTTCTTGGCTTATTAAAGCTTGCTGAGGGGGTTTGACCCAGTGGATCCAGGGTGTGGTCAACACATTATTGTGGGAAGGAGTGGTTCCAGGTACCCTGAAAAAGGCAGTGATCCGACCACTCCTGAAAAAGCCCACTCTGAACCCATTGGTTTGCGACAACTACTGACTGGTTGCAAATACTCCTTTCTCAGGGAAGGTGATTGAGAGGGTTGTGGCACAGCAATTGCAAGTACTCTTGGATGACACAGATTATCTTGACCCATTCCAGTCTGGGCTCAGGCCTGGTTATGGGACTGGACCGGCCCTGTTCGCCCTGATGGATAACCTTTATCAGGAGGACAGGGGGAGTTCAACCCTGTTGTTCTTTCGTGATCTCTTGGTGGCTTTTGTTGCTATTGACCATAGTATCCTCTGGAACTGACTTGGTGAGATGGGTATTGGAGGTACTGTTTTACAGTGGTTCTGATCCTACTTCCAAGGTCGTTTCCAGAGAATAGCATTGGGTGATTGTCTTTTGGCCCACTGGCAGTTGTACTGTGGGGTGCCACAGGGCACCATCTTGTCCCCCATGCTGTTTAACATCTATATGATGCCCTTGGGAGCGGTCATCAGGGGATTTGAGGCAATGTGTCAGCAGTATGCTGATGATACCCAGCTCTTATTTCTGTGTAACATCTGAATTGGAAGAGGCCATGCAAGCCCTAGACCAGTGCACTTGGTGGTGGGCTAGATGAGGGCCAATAAATGCAGTCTGAATCCAAGCAAGATGGAGGCACTGTGGATTGGTGTTTCCCGAGTTCAGATAGTTCGTCAGTTGCCTGCTTTGGATGGGGCTGTACTCCCTCTGAAAGAGCAGGTCCATAGTCTGGGGGTGCTCCTGAATCCATCTTTGTCACTAGAGGCCCAGGTGACCTTTGTGGCTAGGAGTGCCTTTCACCAGCTTTGGCTGGTAAGACAGCTGCGGCCATTTCTGGACCGGAATAGCCTGACCACTGTTGTCCACTCACTGGTAACCTCCAGGCTGGATTACTGTAATGCACTCTATGTGGGGCTGCCCTTGATCCAAAATCTACAGCTGATGCAAAATGCGGTGGCGAGACTGCTCACTGGGGCAGGGTATCACCAACATGTCACCCCGTTGCTGAAAAAATTGCACTGGCTGCCCATTTGCTACCAGGCCAAGTTCAAGGTTCTGGTTTTGGTGTACAAAGCCCTATACAGCTCAGGACCAGGATACCTGAAAGATCGTCTTACACCTTATATACCCAGTTGATCACTGTACTCTGCAAATGAGGGCCTCCTGCAGATACCATCTTATCAGGAGCTCCGTTCCATACAACATAAGAAGCGGCCTTTTGTTGTTGTGGCACCTGCCCTTTGGAATTCCCTCCCCTTAAATATTAGGCAGGCACCATCTCTGTTATCTTTTTGGCTCCTGCTGAAGAACTTCCTCTTTCAACCTTATCCCAGTCTGTGTCTGTGTCTGTGTTGGAATTGCTTTTTAAGATATTTTGTTTTAATATGTTTTAATGTCTGCTTTTATGATGTTTTATCGTGTTTTTAGTGTTTTTGTTTGCCACTCTGAGCGCCTACTGGGAGGAAGGGTGGGATATATTATTATTATTATTATTATTATTATTATTATTATTATTATTATTATTATTATTATTAACAATAATAATGTGGCCCCCTTCTCCACTCTTTCTCTTCCCTCTTCCGTCCCACACAGCTGATCTTGAGTAGCCCCAGGCGTTACGGACAGTCACCCTTTGCTGCTACCATGCCGTTCCTCAGCAAGATAACAGGTAAGATGGTTTAAGTTGCAAAAAGATAGGAGGGAGAGTGTGGGATCCCGCAGAGCTTCTTAGCCACCTGAGAAGTCAGGCAGAGGCAGAGAGGAGGCAGACTGCAAGATAGCTGTGTCTTTTTTTCCCCCCCTGCTGCCGTTAAAAGGTAAAGGTGTCTCCGCACTTGTAGTGCAAGTCGTTTCCGACTCTTAGGGTAACGTCTTGCGACGTTTACTAGGCAGACCGTATATCTGGGGTGGGATTGCCAGTTCTGTCCCCGGCCTTTCTTTACCCCCCAGCATATGCCGGGTACTCATTTTACCAACCACAGATGGATGGAAGGCTGAGTGGACCTCGACCCCTTTTACTGGAGATTCGACTTCCTCCTTCCGTTGGAATCGAACTCTGGCCGTGAGCAGAGCTTTGGCTGCATTGCGGCCGCTTACCACTCTGCACCACGGAGCAGCTAGATGACCTGTTTGTTTTATTTATTTAATAAAATTTATATACTGCTTGAATGTAAAGACCTCTAAGCGGTTTACAAAAGACCTTTAAATTATCAGTAAAACAGTTAAAAACAAATAATTAAAACAAAACTGCTGCTGAGTAATAATTAGAAGAGATCAATATCTGTGTGTCTGGAAAAGCTTGCCTAAACAAAAATGTTTTAAGCAGCCACCAGAAAGAAGGCAGCAGGCGCCTGCCAGATGTCAGTAGGCAGGGAGTTCCAAAGAGTAGGTGCTGCCGCATTGAAAGAGCAGTTTCTTACAACTCCAGAGCAAACATGATGTGGCACCTGTAACCGTGCCTGTTCTGCAGAGTGAAGTGCTCGAGCGGGCACCTGTGGGCAGGGTGATCTTGCAAGTAAACTGTGAAGAGCTTTATGTAACAAACTAAGGCCCATTAGGAGGCGTCTCCCGCACTTTCAGATGGAAGATAATGGTACCACTCCAAAACTCTTCCCCCGTCTCTCAGTCGGGCAGTACCACCAACTGGCTTCAGTTGTCCATGCTCTGGTAACCTCCAAGTTAGATTACTGCAATGCACTCTACGTGGGGCTGCCTTTGAAGATGGTTCGGAAACTGCAGCTTGTGCAAAATGCAGCGGCCAGATTGGTAACAGGGACCAGACGGTCCGAACATATAAAACCGATTCTGGCCCGCTTGCATTGGCTGCCTGTATGTTTCAGAGCTCGATTCAAGGTGCTGGTTTTGACCTATAAAGCCTTACACGGCTTGGGACCACAATACCTGATGGAACGCCTCTCCCGATACGAACCCACCCGTACACTACGCTCAACATCCAAGGCCCTCCTCTGGGTGCCTATTCCGAGGGTGGCCCCCAAATTATGGAATGATCTTCCTGACAAGGTGTGCCTGGCGCCATCCCTGTTGCCTAGAGGATGGATACGTGTGCAGTGGCCTTCTGCTGTCGTGCGTGTCAGTGGGTGGTATTCAAAGGCATCCTGCCTTGGAGGATAGGCATCACGAGAAGAAGTCACAGATAGCCTTTTCCCCCATGAGTTTGTCTATAGTCCTTTCCAAACCATCCAAGCTGGTGGCCATCACTTCCTCTCGTGGGAGCAAATTCCATAGCTTAACTATGTGCTGTGTGAAGGAAGACCTCCTTTCTGTTCTGAATGTCCCACATTTCAGCTTCATTGGATGGCCCATAGTATTATGACAGGGGCCTATCCACACCACTTCAGGACCTCTAGCATGCCCCCCCTCCCGGTTTCTTAACTTTTTTCTAAAACTGAAAAGCCCCCAACATTGTACCTCATAAGAGAGTTGGTCCACCCCCTCGGTCATTTTAATTGCCCTTCTCTGCACCTTTTCCAGCTGTGCAGTATACCTTTTTGAGATGTGGCAACCAGACCTGGGCACATATACCAAGTGTGGCTGCACCAGAGATTTGTATAACAGCATTACAACATTGGCAGTTCCCCCCTCCTCACTTTGGTTCGGTTCCTCTTTCCCAACATGGCTCCACTTCCTCGTCCCGTGGGTGGGTGGGGCTGTTTGGTGCCATTTCCCCCAGGGGACCTTGTTGCCAGCTATGCCACTGCCCCTTGTGGCAGTGCCACTCCTGGAGTCCTCCCAAGAGAGAAGAGGGCCACTCACTGCTGTGGCTTGGCCAGCAGTCCTCTTGGTGGAAGGCTTTAGCTGTGAGCAAACATGGCTTGAAATGCAGCCTGTGTATGTCCTATTGCAGGCGTGCAAAATTGTGGGTGTGTGGTTGAGACAATCACTGTATGATCAGAGGCATGGCTGAAATGCTTGAGTTTGGAGGTGGGGAAAGTTCTGTCAACATCTGAGAGAAACTGGAGCTACTCCCTTGTTTCAGGATACCTGCTGTTCTTTTGCTCTCAGCCCTGCTGCTGAAGACTGACTTTGCTATCTGCATGGTACACGACTGGGGGTGGGGGCATCCTCCTCACCTTTGTGAACGTTGCATGGCTGCTAGTCTGCGAAGCAGTGGGTGGGAGGGAGGGCCATAGCTCAGTGGCACAGCACCTGCTGTGCGTGTCCGGCTCTTGGCATCTCCAGATCAAAAGGATCAGGTAGCAGGTGATGGGGAAGACCCTTCTCTGCCTGAGATCCTGGAGAGCTGTTGCCAGTCAGTGCAGACAATATTGGGCTAGCTGGACCAACAGTCTGACCCGGTATTCTGCTGCTTCCTGTGAGTTTCTCCCAGAGGTCTTGAGGGCAGCAGCGTCAGAGGTCAGGGCCCCTGTTCAAAGACTCTCTCCTTCTCCTTCTCTTCCTTTTCCAGGCAAGACTAGCCATCCACCGCCCCCCTCGCTGGAGAGCCAGCGACCCGAGGTGCTGCTCCGGGTGGCGATCGGAGGGCTAACGCTCACGCTGCTGCACCAGTCCCCAGGGCCTGCACCACCTGCGGCCCCCCACCTCCGCCTGGCTGAGCATTTCTTCTCCGTGCTCGGGGGCCTGAAAGACTCTGCCTTCGGGGGCCGGGATTTCCATCCCTTGCGCAGGTGTTTTGAGGGCGCCTGTTCACAAAGCAACGTCAGGTACATGTTGACAAGTGATGGCCAGAACGTGGCGCTCCCCCTCCCGGCTGCTCTGCCCAGCCTTGTGCTGTTTGCTTCTATGAGAACATTGGTTAAAATGTTTAACGTGCCCTCCTTTATCACATTAGATGGGCAGGGTACAGCATAAAGCCAATACGGGAAAACACAAAACAAGAATAATCAGTGGACAAAACAGGCTGTCGCTTGCTCAGTTAGATGAGTTTAAGAACTTGAGCTGAATAAGGCTAGTAAGCTGAATCTGAATCCTGATAAGGAGGCCTTGTGGGTAGCTCTTGAGTCTGGGAATTAGGCAATTTACTTGTTTTTGATGGGGGGTGTACTCCCCTTGAAGAAGGCTCAACTTGCTGTAGCCAGGAGCGCCTTTTGCCAGCTTTGACTAGTGTGCCACTACAGCCATTCATGGGCAGGGATGGCCTGGCACAGCGACCCATGTGTTGGTAACCTCGAGACTAGACTCTTGTAATGTGCTCTGTGGGGGCTGCCCTTAAGGCTGGTCTGGAAGCTGCAGCTAGTGCAGGAAATGTAATGTTTTTCTGTTGTTGTGAATCTCCTTTAGATTTTTTATCTATTTATAAAAGCTGTGTATAAATATTTTAAACAAATAAGCTGACATAAGGAGAGCCCTGCAGTTGGATTGGACCAAAGGCCTGTTTTTCTGGCCAATCATCCCGTTTCCAGTGGCAACGGCTAAATGCCTCTGGGAAGCCGCTGAGCACCAGGACATTTATTTGTTTATTTATTATTTAATTTGTATCCCGCCCTTCCTCCCAGCAGGAGCCCAGGGCGGCAAACAAAGTGCTAAAAACACTTTAAAACATTGTAAAAACAGACTTTAAAATACATTAAAACAAAACAGCATTAAAAACATTTTTTAAAAAAACTTTTTTAAAGGGTTAAAAACATATTAAACATATTAAAAAACATGAGGGCGATAGTCCTCCCTTCCGAAGGCAGGCTGCCTCCACTGACGCAGCCATGGATAGCCTCCTCCCATGAGTTTATCTAATCCCTTTTAAAGT
Organism: Rhineura floridana; assembly: GCF_030035675.1. NCBI lineage: Eukaryota > Metazoa > Chordata > Lepidosauria > Squamata > Rhineuridae > Rhineura > Rhineura floridana. The sequence goes on along the minus strand of NC_084501.1, from coordinate 1,845,014 downwards.
GACTCAAGCTGGTCATCGTCGCATCTTGTGGCAGCAAATTCCATAATTAAACTTTGCACTGTTTGGAGACAGACCTCCTTTCTGTCCTAAATCTCCCACCTATCAGCTTAATTAGATGACCCCCCCTTGGGTTCTAGCATTATATGAGAGGAGGAGATCTGTTTAAAATGCCTGGGTAAATAAGAACGTGTTTGCCTGGCTTCAGAGTGACAGCAGTGTTGGCAGCTGGCAAACCTCTTTGGAGAGAGCAGCCATAGCTGGAGGGGCCACTGCTGCAAAAGCCGTCGTAGATACTCATTGTAACTCTGGTAGAGGAGATTGCAGGGAAGGACCTTGGCAAAGAACCTTCCTCCATGCGCAGAGGGACATGGGGTCAAATATGAGTAACGGGGCTGAGCTGCAGTTGCCTCTGTGGTGGAACAAGGAGTTCTGCTGAGCAAGGAAGCTTGCTGCTGAGAGGCCAAGTAGCTCTGTATTCCAGATGCTGAGTCACTCCTAGCTCTTCCACGGTTCTGCCTTTATCTACAGGAGGGATGGGGAACCTGTGGCCCTCTAAGTGTAGTTGGACTCAAACTCCCATCAGCCCCAGCAACCAGTATGGCCAACGGTCAGGGATAAGGGGAGCAGGAATCCAGCAACTTCTGAAGGTCACAGGATCCCCTTCCCTGGTTTGTACTTCAACACCGGGCAGATCTTCCTCCGCCTCCCTCAGCCTCACAACTTCCTTCCAGCAGCCCCTCAGCCCCTGCCCAATGCCTGGCTTTGACCAGGTTTGCAATCTGGGTCTGTTTACAGGTTCACCGGGGCTGCCGTACAGATCAGCTGCGAGCACAAGACTTCTGGGCAGCTGCATGTGATCAGCTGGGATGCAACCTTCGGGCTCCTAGAGATCTTGGAGTGTCTGTGGCCAGAGGGCAGCACACGACCAAAGCCGGAGTACACCGAGGTGAGGGTGGATCCTGCTGGAGGTGCAAGTGCAGGCGGAGGGAGGTTTTGTGGGCTCTCTTTCCACACTTCCATTTGTGCTTCCTGTCCCCGGCAAACTGGAAGTGCCCTGACTCTGTTGGTGTAACCAGCCAGTGCAGGGATGTCTGCAGAGCCACCGGCTGCCTGCAGTGCCTGCCAGATGGAGAGCATGGGGCGCTTTTGTCCAAAGGTGTCTCTGCTAATCCGGGTTCCCTCCTCCTTCCTTTCCCAGCTGCTGGCCTTTGCCACCCCTAGTGCCTTTCCTTACAGCCAGTCGCCTCTGCCTTGTGCCCGTCTCCACGCCAAGCACTCAGACAAGCAGCCTTCCTCCTCCAAGGTCAGTGTCCCAGCAGGCCCGTGGCTTGTTGTGCAGATCCAACAGCAGCAGAGCCGGCAGAACAGGCAATCCCGACAGGGAGCCCTGCCGTAGCCTTTGCCTGGGATGCTGGGAAAGGTCAGTGCAGCCTTCTCCCATGCAACAAGAGGGGGACTGGCCCTTTCTGTCTGTGTTTGTGGAAAACCCTCCAGGGGCATTATAGCTCCTTACACGCAGTTGCTAATCGCTCTCACAAATGTCACGTCTTACAGCCTTGATGGCGCAGCCTCGGAGAATGTAACACACATTGTTACTTGCTATGTGCACCTTTTAATACAGCAGATTTTGGAGTTGCACAAAACAAGTGTTTGAGAACTTCATTTGGTGTACCACCCAGTATTCCAGGAGTCCCACTGAGCACAACGGTAGGGAGTGTGTTCCCAGCATCAGAGGCACATGATCCATCCTTCATCTACTGGGTGAAGTGGCCTTCCCCAACCTGCTGCTCCCCAGATTTATTTATTTACTTATTACATTTGTATACCGCCCCATAGCTGAAGCTCTCTGGGCGGTTTACAACAGTTAAAACATTAAAAACAAATATACAAATTTAAAAATACATTTTTAAAAGCAATTTAAAAACACATGCTAAAATGCCTGGGAGAAGAGGAAAGTCTTGATCTGTTGCCGAAAAGATAACAGTGTTGGCGCCAGGCACACCTTGTCAGGAAGATCATTCTATAATGTTGCTGGACTAAAAACTCCCATCATCCCTGACCACTGGCCATGCTGGCTGAGGCTGATGGAAGTTGTAGTCTAACAATATCTGGAGGGCACTCCATTGGGGAAGGCTGGGCTGATGTTGTGGGACAGAGGAAGGAAGACTCAGAGGTGGCTCATATGTAATGTTAAAACTGTAACTAAATGAACAAGCACTTGGGGAAATGCTGTGGACTGAACCTGGGATCTGCAAAGGATGTGCTCTATCATGCCCTCCCCAAAATATCTTTTAAAGGTACACCCTCATCTCCCCACTTACATTGGCATGTTCAGGATTCAAAGCCAGTCCCCCTTGCACTTGAAGCTGGAGGGTGCTTAATAGTTGTTCAGTCAAAGTTGAATCATAGATATTGGATGAGATACAACAGTTAATGGAGCAACAGTCTTCCCTCCTGGTTAGAGTATTTACAAGTCAGATAATATGTACAGAAATCAAAAGTTTCTTACAAGAAACAGTGTGGCCTTTTGTGGGGAAGCTGCTTTTCTAATAAATAGAAACATTGCCTCAGATAGATATATCCGATTTATGAAGAAGAACAAGTTAAGAATATATGATGTAGTCGGATGCAAGGTCTGAGCTAAATCAGGGCTCTTGGCATTTCAGGGTGTGTTTGGATTCATGGTTATCATTTTTTATTGTGTGCCACTTTTAAGAGAGAATTATTTTATGTCCACAAGTAAATGGTCTAGTACAGCCACACTTCTTCATCAGATATCAAGCACGTACAGTCCATTGTGGTCGAAGTGTCAAATAAATGTCTACATACTTCAATTATATCAGAGGAAAAGGAGGGAGATATCTAAATAATAACTTTATCAAAGCTGGTCTATTTTCATGTTATGCCTTTCCTTTGATTTCACAACTTTCAGTTTTGATGATGATGATAGTGTTTATTACGCTGGACTCAATGTGTTACTGTTGTCCTGTTAGTGCTTGTTTGTTTGTTGGTATATTATTGTTAATGTCCGTGGTGGTTTGTGTGTTGCGAAGTCTCCTTGCAAAAGGTTTAACCTGGAAAGGCAGGCTGTAAATATCTTAAGTCTGCTCAGGACAGTAAAGCTCACTTATCTTTGGGCATAACCATGTTTGGTTTTCTTGTGCCCTACCAATACTCTTGAAGAGAAAGCAAAGCCCTTTATCTCCTGAGCAGATGCGGACCCGGTGGGCACTTGCTGTGCTGGGTGAGCCAGATTCAGCTTGCGGGCCAGGAGCCAGCCAGCCATGGCCTAAAAGACAGCAGTGTTGGCACCAGGCCAGCCTCCCTGGGGTGGGAGTGTCCATAGCTGAGAAAGCCCTGATGTCTGTCTTGCCTCTGAAGGAGAAGGCACCCAGAGAAGGGGATCTGCAACATTTTGCTTTGTTGCAAAACATACCTCAATAAACGATTTACTTCAGACAAACGAGATGGGACCCCAAGTAGCTGCTAAAGAGCTGGGAAGGAACCCTGTCTGAACCAGGGGTGAGGAGCCTGTGGTTCTCCAGGTGTTGTTGGACTCCTGACTTCCGTCAACCCCAGGGACAATGGGGGTGTTTTGGTCCAATAATGTCTGGAGGGCCTCAGGGTCCCTGCCCCCGGTTTAAACTTTGGGATAGCAAAGCTATGTTTTTAATGGGGCCTTGGCACAAGGAACAGCCCAGTTCTGGCATGAAGCTTCTCAACCGCTGGCCTTGTGCTTCCAGAGCCGCCTTGCCAAGGTCACTGCCAAGCAAACTGTGGAGCTGGTGGCTGAGCTGGCAGACTTCTGCTCAGATGTGGACCTGGCAATGCTTGACCGCCTTTGCTTGCTGCTCTGCTGTGCCACTGTGCCCTCCATGCCAGCCTGGCCTCCTCCTGAGGCACACTTGGTAAGTGGGGGGTGTAGCAGAGTGTGGGCATGCCATCTCTTCCCCCTCCCCATCAGGAGGCGCCTCCTGTAATGGTCTTCTTCTCCCCCCTTCTTTTCCCCTTCCTGGCTGGGTGCCAGGCAGATTCTCCCCCTGCTGCCACGTGGCAGGCAAGCGTGCAGCTGGCAGCCCCCAAGGCCACCCTGCGGCTGCAGTTCCCAGTTCCAGACCTGCGCCCATGGCCTGAGAGGCGGCCCTGGGCCGAGAAGGCAGTGCGCAAGGAGAGCTTACGCCTGGATCTGGCTGGCGTGGAGCTGCGGGCAGAGCTCGGGCTGGCAGGCCTTACTCAGCTCGAGGTTGCCTTCAGCGACCTGCACGGTAAGGAACTGCTGTGTGACGTCCCCTCTGCCAAAGCTCCTACCTGGATTCCTACCTCCACCCCCAGGAGGCAAAGTGAGTGAGATCAGATGTGGCAGGTGTTGAAAAATTGGCTGGGTCTGATAGGGCCAGAGCGGGTGTCCCTTGAGTCCTTGTTGTTCTTCTGGCTTACAGACAAAAAAGTGAGTTATACTTATGAAGTCCAGTCCTTTTACATTCGCTGTGGACAGTCTTCATGCTTGCAGGATCTAAGCTGTTTTTTAAAATTCAAACCCTGACATCCATCAGCTTCAGTCAAAATTGTGCGTGTGTGTGTGTGTGTGTGAGTGGCCAGACACAAAATGGTGGCTTAGAAGGAAGCGCTAAATGCCTCTTGCTCTCACTCTGGGACAACAAGTTATTTATTTGTTTATTATTTGATTTATATCCCGCCCTTCCTCCCAGCAGGAGCCCAGGGCGGCAAAGTTACACATACAGATACAAGCCTACACCTGAGTTACTGCAGAATTCAGTAACATTTATAGCAAAACATTTGTTTTTTGTACCACAACTGAGAGCTCACAGTCCTTGTCCCACAAAAATCCACTCCTGGTTTCTTTCCACGACCCTCCCACAAGCTTTATTGATTTTGGCAGCCTATCTTAGGGAGAAAAAAACACTTCTGTTGTTGTGGCGGCCATTGGCAAGCTGTCCTGTGCTTACTCGTCTACTTCAAAGCATCCAGTGATCTGCAGTTGATCCTGATCTTCCTGCCGCCTACTTCTGACTTAGCGTGGCCTCCCCCCCACAGTTGCCTCTTAAGAGCACCAGCCTCCTCCAGCGCCTCCCTCACCTTTTTTTTAATGAACATGAGTCACTTCTCGCTACTCTGTGCTCTGGTCCTGGAGTGCCGCTTTTCAGTCTCCAATGAAGCCCTAGAAGCAGGCAAATGGCAAAAATGAGTGGGAAAAACATTTGCCCACCAAAAAACCCCACAGCCGTATAAGGCCAATTTTAATTAAGGAAAGCATTTCCTGTCAGGCCTGTCAAATATAAAAACAGCTGGACTGTCTCCTCTCCCCACAATTACCTAATCCAGGGAGGAGAGAGGTGAGAATACTTGGTTTTTGCAGAGAAGAATATAGAAGTCCAGAAGAGAATGTCCCTGGTTATATAAGATGATAATTCAAGCAATACAAGCAAAGTTAAGAGCACATAAATATATGTGCCTGGTCCGTGGGAACTGCCTGTCTGCCTTCGCTGCTGATGCCAGCCTTGTGGCTTGGGGTCAGCTTGGCCTATGACCAGGCCTCTTCTCTCAAGGTCTGTACCCCCAACTGGTGTTGAATGGGGAGCTGGAGGAGGATCCAATGGGTTTAGCTTTGCTGGGGGACCAGTTTAGCCCAGGGGGGCATCTGAGCCCTTCTCCTGTTTGTTGGTTACAGGTGTGTATGAAGATGGTGAGAAGCTCTTGGTGCCCTGCTTCCGGGTCGGCAAAACCCCTGACCTGGCAGCCAAAGTGCCAGGGAAAAAATACCTCCTCCCCAAGTAAGTCTGGCTTCCGTACACCTCCCTTTGTAATTGCCACCGCAGCAGCCAGGATGGGTCTGGGTGTTGCCTTAGCAAGGGGCTTCCGCTCTCAGCCCCACCAGTGTGGGTTGCAGTTTGTGGGGCAAATGGGCCAAGAGGTTCTGGCGCTTTCCTCCAGGGCTGTCCTCTCCCCGGCAGAATCTCTCTGACTCTCCGTCCTCGGGCTCGTGATGCCCCTTGGGGCCTGGCCCTAGCGAAGCCAGAAGAGATGGAGCTCTCGACGGCCGAAAGCCCCTGTGAGCTGCAGCAGCCGGAGCCTTCGCCCTTCTCCTCCAAACGGACCATGTACGAGACAGAGGAGGTGAGAGAGGAGGCAGCTGGGGGGGGGAGCAGCTGTGCCTTGTGTGCCAGCGCCTGCCATGTCCTTCTGGATGTGGCCTTGCTCCCCAAGCTGCCTTGGATGACTTCCCTGCCTGCTTCTGACCCCCCCCCCCGCTCCCCCCTTCCTCGATAGATGGTGATCCCTGGAGATGCAGAGGAGATGGCAGAGTTCCAGGCGCAGACCCTGGATGCCTCCCAGTATGCCCTGGAGGTGACCTTCCCCACCATGCACATCTTCCTCCCCAGCAAGGGATTCTATGAGAGCATCTACAACAGGTCAGAGTTTCCCTCTCCTGTGAGTCGAAGGTGGGGGAGGGGGCAGCAGGAGCCATTGGACCCCCCTGGGCTAGTTGTGAGTCATCCTTCCGGCTCTTCTGCCCAAGAAATGGCACTCAGAACAAGGAGCTGGGCTTGTCCTTCTCTTGTGGGCATGGAGGGAGGCTGCCTTAGACCAGGCCAGGCGATTTGTCCATTTAGCCCAATATTGTCTGCTCTGATTGGCAGCGCTCTCCGGGGCCCCAGGGAGATGGGACCTTTCCCATCACCTGCTGCCTGTGCCTTTTAACCAGATGTGCCAGGGACCAACCCTGGAACCTGATGCATGAAGAGCACACACTTTGTCACTGTGCGTGGCCCCCTCCCCTGGTTTGAAGCAAGACCTTCAAGGCTTCTGCCCACCCTGTGCTGGCCCCACACTCTGACCAACCAAGCTAGCTGGCTGCCTCTGCAGTCTCTGGCACTTGCTGCTTCCTTGGGCTACGGATGGGGAACAGATGGTCCTTGAGATGTTGCAGGACTCCAGCTCCCATCAGTCCCAGCCAGCATAGCTGGGCTTAGGGATGATGGGAACTGTAGTCCAGCCACAACACCTGCTTCCCCATCCCTTGGGTTATGAGTTCTCCCTTGTCTGCCTTTGGAGAGATGTGGGGTGGGTTCTTCAGGCACCTGTTGGGTTTCATGGATGCTAAGGATAGAGCGTGGCGTGGGGCAGGGCATTAATGTGCACCACCTTTTCCTCCTCCAGGATCAATAATGACCTTTTGATGTTTGAGCCCTTCAGCCCACCTCCCAGCCCCTCTGAGCCTCTTGGGGGTGCTGGGTCCACAACATGCACGATTGCTGGTGAAACACCCACATCCACCCGTTGGCAGGAGAACTTCAAGATGTGCAAATCGGCCTTTAAGCTGGGTGAGGGACGGTATCCCCATGTCGGGTGGGGGAGGAGTTTGGGGCCTTGATACACACTATCGCACTTAGGAGGGGTTCTGGGGAGGGCAGGACTGGGTCACGGCCATCTCCCTCTTGCAACTTAGCATGCGTCATCATCTACCTGCACTTGGAGAGCGGTGGCAGGAGGCAGGGCCTGTGGAGTACCTGTGCAGGGGAGGGAGTGGCGGCGGAAAGCATTTCGGCTGTGTAAAAATGCCACTTTTTGTCACCCACCCTTCCAGATTCAGACTCTGAAGAAGAGGATTCTCACTTCTACTCGGCGGATGAGGCAGCTTTGCAGCGGAAACAGGAAGAGGAGCAGAGGAGTCTGTTTCCCCAGAGCTGCATCTCTGTCGTGCTCTCTGTGGGGAAAGGGCGGGTCACAGCTCTGTGCGATGCCAAGGTAATGGAGTGGAGAAGGTCACAGACAGACAGGCAGACAGACCGCAGTTATACCCCTCAGATGGAGGGCATGTTTATTTTATTTTTTGCTATTTTAATTTTAAAGCATTTATAAACCACTTAATATTTTAACAACCTCTAAGCAGTAGGGGGAGCCTTTGGCCTTGCTCTAGTAGCTAATTCTTTTGTGGTGGTGACGGTGGGGAAGCATTCATTCTTGTGTTGGCGTAGACTTCTCTGCTCTTTGACATTCCATGCTTCAACTGCAGAACTGCACAGATGTGAAATTTCATATGTACACTCCTCCCCCCCCCATTTAACATTTAGTTTTGGAAAGTATCAGCCCGCTCCCTCTACCTCCCTGCCAGCCCTCCACTGTGTCTTAAAATGTAAAACTGATAATCAAAAACACAGATTGTCCATATTATTTTTTTTAAAAGTGAGTCTTAACTTCTGAGTAGATATGCGTAAGATTGTGCTGAAAGTATAGCCTTCACCTAAGCAAAGGTTCCCTTTTTCTGCACACGTCTGTACAAAAGTTTTTGCTCAAATTTTTATAACTACAGTATAGACTTACTTTTTAAACGTTCTCTTACCTAAGCTCTCAAAAGCACTTGGGAAGCTAACTCTCTGATGCAGTGTGGTCCTACTAAATCTTAGAAGATGACTTCAAAGAATCTCTCTCTCAATCTGGAAGAAAAAAAATCCCACTAGATTTGGTGCATCATCATCATCACTGTTGCTAGTCGGGCGGTATATAAGCTTAATTAAATAAATAAATAAATAAAATCAATATTATTATTATTAAAATATTTTATTTTATTTTATTGGTGGCACTTGACCAGGACATCTGTCCTATCCTTAATTTGTGGTTGGCCACGTGGACCGCTGACTTTATTTACTGCTATAGAAACGTAAAGAGGTGAGGCACTAGAGAGTGAAGAGAATTTGGAACATTACTAGCTACCAATTCCAGTACAATTCTAGAGTACATAAATTAATAAATATTAATAATGATATAGACATTACTTGCATAACAGGGCAAGAGTTGCTTCATTTATTCCCGAGGTCATGGCCTTCATCAATAATTTGGAGTGCTCCTGCTTCTTATCTTTACTCTCTTGATCAAACCTCTGTTCTGGTTGTGGGCAACCTCCAGTCTGTGGGCTAAATTAGGCCCACCAAATGTTATATGTAACGTCAAGTGTGGGGCAGGTAAAGAAGTCACTGCAAAGGAACAATTGGGAGCTTAAAGAGTGCTTCTCATTATTCCTTGGCAAGAGGGGGTTCCCTTTCAGTGCCTGTCAACTGAGTGAGCCCCGCTGGGATTAGCTGCTCTAGTGCAGATTATGGGGCTTAGTGCCGATCAGCTGGTGGGCACAGAGAGCTATCACTTTGAAATGGTTGTTTCCTGTTTGTATTGAAACCACTTGCAGATAGAGGGAGTGCCTCTTGCTGCTCGTCAGCTGATCAGTGCTGAGAGCCATCCATCCCCTTTGAAAATGAGCTCTCTGCACTCTCTGGAGTTGACAGACCGCCTTCAGGGAGGCTCAGCAAGCCTCTTTCAAATGGTCATCTCATCTCATGGCAATAGGGTGGCCCATGGGGGGGGCAGGGTAGGATCTGGCCAGATCAAATTCCTCCCCCCTCCTCTATTCAGTAGGAATATTTTCTTTAATGTAGCCATGGTTACAAAAAGCAGTCTCAAATAATCAATTATTCCTAATGTGGATTTCATCAGTTTCCCATATGTCCTCAAAAGCTTGCGACCTTAATTCCCTTATGTTTCGAAGGACTGTTAAAAACATTTATCACTGAGAACCCCCTTCCATTTTAGCACTGAATACTACTAATCTAAGATCAGAGATCACTTTCTGATCTGTTGTCCAGAGTAAGGCTTTTTTTTAAAAGTAAGAGGTATTAAAGAGGGGTTCACTAGTGTATACTCTATCATACTAGCCCCATTCTGAGTGTGAAAGGAAAAAAAGGAGGAATCCAAAGGATGGCTATTAGCCAGCCTGTCTTTTAACTGGTGCATGTAAGCAAGAGAATATAACGCTAGGCTCTTCCAGGTTTCAGGAAGGGGCTCTTTCCCAACCCTACCTGGCAATACCAGGGATTGAACCTGGAGTTTCAAAGCCTGTGCTCTACCACTGAGTTGAGGTCCTTCCCTATGCATGACAATCCACGCACAAAAAACCCTGAGTAAACAAGGTCTTTATCTGGCATCTAAAATTCTAGAGAAGGCATTCCAGAGATTCTGCCACTTCTAAGTCGTTAATAAGATAAGAAAACGTCAGCTTTTGTTTCTTTTTTTAAAATCAAGTTTCTGTCCCTATGATTGCCAAAATAGACTTGCATATGTGCAGATAACTTTCAGAAGCCAGAACAGGTCTCAGGGCTCAGACTGGGAGGCTTTTGGTTCTGCATGCAGCTGCAGCTGCTGAATTGCACGTTGCAGCATCTGCTTAGGCAGATCAGTGTCCTCAAGTCCTGGACTGACCTCACCTATATCCAGGCTGGCCGTCGGATCATCCTGGGCTTCCAGTTCCAGCCAGGCCTTGCTTGAACAACTAGGTCTTCCTGAGCTTTCACATAGGCCTTTGGTCCTGATTGCTGGCTTCATTTCACGGCTCTTGGATCCCAGCTCACTTTGGACTGTTGTAAAAGGCCAGCCCTGACCTTCTAAACAGATCTCTCTCTCTCTCTCTCTCTCTCTCTCTCTCTCTGTGCCTTCATAGGGAGAGGGGGGCAAGAAGCTGGAAGGATCTCACGGAGAGCTAGTCTTGGATGTGGAAAGTGGCAGCCTCTTCACCGTCTCACAGTACAAGGGCCGTGAGGACCTCGGCTACTTCTGCATCGAGGCAGAGAAAGTCACGCTTTATCACAAAGGTAAAGGCTCTGGCTGTGGGGCCATAAGGAAAGTGGGGGTTCCTCCAGCTTTTGCTCAGTGGCACCAAATACATGCAGATATGAGTTGCTACCTGCTGCCATTTGACCAGACTGGAGGCTCTCCAACCTCTTGTCTTGCAACCAGGAAGAGTTTGGGGTGCAGAAGCAGCGTTCCAGTCTTGCCCTTGGCTGGGAGGGTGGTGATGGTGGAGGTGGAAGCCACATCAAATAATGGCTGTCTCCCTTTCTCCCAATCCCTGCATTACTGTGATCTGTCAGTGATAATGCATCATTTCTCCTTACCAAATTAAGGATGGATGCAGATGAACAGGTGGGTGGGTGAGCGAGCAATCCCCTCCCCTTTTTTTGCATCGGTGACTCTTTTGTGTGTGAATGCTCTGGTGTGAGGAGTGGGTGCATTGAGATGGCAGCTCACCATCTCATGGTTTCTCTTAGCAGTGTGGAGGGGGGTGGTCAGTTTTGACCTTGCCAGCAGCTGTGATATTTTAGCACCCCTCCGAAAGCTTCTGCTGTTCAGGAACTCTGCCACCTTCATGGTTTTGTCCAAATGCATCTGGAAATGCATGCAGGGTACCTGAACCTCTGGTCATGGGATGTTTGGGCTGGGAGGGGTGCAGGAGTGAAAGAGAAAGGGGGCTGTGAGTGGGGAGGCTGCCCTTTGGAGCACTTTTGACCCGGGGAAGGTTGCAGATCTCTAGCAAATTTTAACCCAGGGTGCCCTCAATTGTCCCTGCAGCTGTAATGGAGGACTACCTCATGGCGGAACATCTGGAAATCCCCAACTTTTTGCCCCCTGAGGGGCTACACCCCACCATCTATGCCTCACAGGAGGGCCCCGTCACCTGGCCTTTGGGGAGCAAGAAGGATGGGCCCCTGAAAATGCTCTCCCTGGCAATCCAGATCAACCTGGATTTGGAGAAGAACATAAAGGTATTGCAGCGATTGGCGCTTTCTTCCTTACAGATCTGAAGGAGGCCTCTGTGGGGACAGTCTTTAGTACTCGCTCTTCCGATCGCGGAGGGGGGGAGGTTTATTTCTTTTATCTGGGCCCCACCTTTCAGGGCAACAAGGCAGCTTGTGAGGTGATAGGCAGGGCCACACTGGTCCAGAAGGTGGCTGAGTCAGGTGAAAAGGCTCTGTCTGTCTTCCCTGTGCCCCTCCAATGATTCAGAGTACAGGCAGGCAGAATATGCTCAGGAGATCAGCACATTCTGCCTGCGTTACAGAGGATGCATTCACACAAAGAAAGGCAAACAGTGTGAGTGGGGTGCGGGGGTTGGTGTTCTCACAGTTTTTGTGTCCATGGGGAAATGCTCCTTATTTTAACATTTTATCCATTTACCTTTATATCCATCCCTTCCTCCGAGGAACTCAGGCTGATGTGCCTGCTTCGTCCTCCTAACCATTTGTGAGGCAGGTTAGGCTGAGAAGGCGGTGACTGTCCCAAAGATTTCTAATGATTAATATTTATTTTAGTTGACAGACTGTAACGCTCGGCTTTGTTGTTTGTACTTGTATAACTTACCCGGATTTGTTTCAATTTATAACCTGCTCTGGAATTGCATTTGCAATGAAGAGTGGATAAGAAATATTCTAAATTAAAAGTCACTCGGTGAGAGCTTAATGGCTGAGCAGGGATAATTGTTCTCCTGTCCCACAAAGGGCTGCTGCTCAGCGGCAGAGCACCTGCTTTGCATGCAGGAGGTCCCAGGTCCAGTCCCTGCTGGTATTTCTGGGCAGGGCTGGGAAAAGACTCCTGCCTGAAAGACTCGAGAGCCGCTGCCGGTCCTTGTAGGGTGTAGATGGACCGATGTTCTGACTCTGCATAAGGTGTTAATTCAGGACCCAGTCCAATGCACGAGTGCTACTGGGTCTCCAGCCAGGGTTTAGATTTGTTCAGCAACAGCCCAGCGGAGCAGAAAGTAGAGCCAAGGATAACCACAGATTGTAACGGAAACGAATCAGTTGGTTTATTGATATAGTAAGCATGACGATATTCTTAATGGTAATGTGAAATGTAAAGAAAATAAGGCAAAATACGTATTATAACATTTTAATAAAATAAAGCAACCTAAAGTGATATAAATTGCATAAACTAATTCATGGTTTAATAATGGCATGAACTAATCATTGAATTGGCACAGTTGTCAACCAGAGTAATTATCGTTGTCTCCTCCTAACTTCCTCCAGCCTACCTAATTGTAATACACACCTTCCCTAGTTTGTTAGGTAATAACATGTATAGTTACCAGTTGAAGACCCTCCGTGGCGCAGAGTGGTAAGCGGCGGTAACGCAGCCAAAGCTCTGCTCACGGCCGGAGTTCAATTCCAACGGACGGAGGACGTCGAATCTCCGGTAAAAGGGGTCGAGGTCCACTCAGCCTTCCATCCATCCGTGGTCGGAAAAATGAGTACCCGGCATACGCTGGGGGGTAAAGAAAGGCCGGGGAAGGAACTGGCAATCCCACCCCATAGATACGGTCTGCCTAGTAAACGTTGCAAGACGGCACCCTAAGAGTCGGAAACGACTGGCACTATAAGTGTGGGGACACCTTTACTTTTACCAGTTGAAGGCAGTAGACAGAACACAGGAAGCAGAGCCAAAGAGAAGAGTGGGAGCCCCTCCCCCACAGAGCCCCCCAAATATTTATTATTTATTTATTTAATTACATTTCTAGACCGCCCTATAGCAGAAAGCTCTCAGGGCGGTGTACAACAAATAAAATCACAATTAAAATATGAGCAAGTGTGGAAAATATATATATATATAGTACAATTATAAAACATTAATAAAATTGCCATTGAGATTTAAATTAAGATCATATTAAGTTTAAAATGTTAAATTAAAATATTTAAAAATTTACAAAATTTAAAAAGCCTGGGCGAAAAGGTAAGTTTTTACCTGGCGCCGAAAAGATAACAGAGAAGGCGCCAGGCGTATCTCGTCTGGGAGGGCATTCCATAGTTCGGGGGCCACCACCGAGAAGGCCCTAGATCTAGTTGTTGATCTCCGGGCCTCTTTATGGGTTGGGACCCGGAGAAGGGCCTTCGACGTCGAGCGTAGTGAACGGGTAGGTACATAGCGAGAGAGGCGCTCCATCAGGTATTGCGGTCCGATGCCGTTTAGGGCTTTATAGGTAAGAACCAACACTTTGAATCTGGCCCGGAAACATATCGGTAGCCAGTGCAGCTGCGCCAGGACAGGTGTTATATGGTCAAATTTCTTTGTCCCAGTGAGAACTCTGGCCGCAGCATTTTGCACTAGCTGAAGTTTCCGAACCGTCTTCATAGGTAGCCCCACGTAGAGTGCATTACAGTAGTCCAATCTAGAGGTTACCATAGCATGGATAACTGAGGCAAGATGCTCCTTGCTCAAATAGGGTCGTAGTTGGGCTACCAGCCGGAGCTGGTAGAATGCATTCCGTGCCACCGAGGCTACCTGAGCCTCAAGTGACAGAAGCGGATCTAATAAGACCCCCAAACTACGTACCTGTTCCTTTAGGGGGAGTGTAACCCCATCTAGGACAGGTCGAACGTCAACCATCTGGGCAGAGGGTCCTCCCACCAACAGCATCTCAGTCTTGTTAGGATTGAGTTTCAGTTTATTAGCTCTCATCCAGCCCATTAAATAATTAACTAACAAAAAAAAATTCTCTATACGCCTATTATATTGAGCAGGGACTGGACTGGTGGGTGGACCCACATAAGACATAACCCATGCGTTACCGTAATCTACCTGGGACAGTTCTCGATGCAGAGTACTTTGACACACTCCAGCAGCAGCTGCCCAAACAGGTTACAGCTTCGCTTCTGGCTCCACAGCCATCGCTTTTCTGCTGCTCTTCTGACCCTTCCGAATGCCAAGGTGCTAGCCAGAGCCTGGAAGATGACTTTTAGAAAGGAATACATTACAATCACTGTTACATGGCCCCAAAAAAGAATCAATTACCATTACCATTACAATTGTTCCAAAAGGAATTGATTACCATTACTCAAACGTAAACACTACAATTACATTTCAGTTACTTTAAAAAAAACGCCTACAACGTGCTGGCCTTGGCTGCTGCACATCTAAGTAGCCTAAAACAACATGAAAAATAAACACACACATACAGAGGTAGTAGAATAATTCTTTTTATCCATAAGAGCAATGGTGGTCTCTCCGCTGGTAAGGGAGGTGGGGAGGGGGCAGAGGCCACTACTCAGATCTTTGCACGTCAAACCAAGTGCAACCCCCACCCCTTCAGCCAGCCAGCATAATCTCTCTCACTTAACCACCTCCTGGACCCTGCCCTGCCACCAACTAAGGGACACTCACCCAAGCAAACATTTTCTCCTGAGCTGCAGAAAAGTTAAAACACTGCAAATGCAGCAAAGTAGCCCGGGAGGGTGGTGGAGGTCGCTTTGTGTGCCAAGTGCAAACAACACACACACAACACACTCACACGAGTCATCTTTCACCTCCACAGTTCGTCATCTCCATTCTGCTGCTGCCTCCTTCTCCTTTATCCATGTTCTTGCCCTCTGGCTCCTTTCTCCTTCCACTCCATTCTTCTTCACCACTGTCCATTTTTTTAAACAATTATTTTCTCCACTCTACCCCCCTCTCACTCTCCACCTCCTCCCTCGTCGCCTGCTACCCACCCACAGAGCATGAAGGAGTGACGCTGCACAGAAGCCCAGTTTGAGGCACATGATTTTCATCCACAAATCAGAGGAACAGAAGTCTTCCCCTGCTTCCCCCCCCCCCAAGTAATGCCCCAAAGTAATGCTGGAAACATAATGACTCCACAAAAGTAATAAAATTACTCCTGGTTCTATTACAATCAAAATGTAAAGGAGATACCCACTCGTTCCTCAAAAAAGTAATAAATTACAAGTAATTCGTTTTTTGTAACGAATCACTTCCAAGCTCCTGTCCTAGCAGGCAGCAAAACCTAGCACAAAGTCATCCCCTGTGGCCCATCATGGCTGCTCCACTGTGTCCTTTCAACTCACTCCAGCTGCTGGTTCTGCAGGCCTAGCAAGGCCCAGATTGATATAAGCCAGCTTCCTCTTTCCTAGGATGGACTCCTCAGGGCCTGTCCTGTGCACAGGTAAACAAACATTCTCAGGAAACTGTTACTTATACACTCTTCATCCCCTGCGCCTTCTGCCAGATAGGCGGCCTAAAAATTAAATTATTATTATTATTATTATTAATATTATTATTTTCTCTTGGGTGCTGTTTACCCCACGCCACGTGGGAGCCACTTTTCGATGAGTAGTTCCAGTGTGGCTGGGGTCACTTTTGAACAGCACAGGGACTGAGCACACGTCTCCCAATAACGGAATCCCCCCAACCACCTCCTAGTGAGGTCGGGACATCCCTGCCCAGTGTTATGCATATGGAGAGTAACTCAGCGGTCTGAGCTGGGCGTGTGCCAGTCTGTGCATTTACCTTAGAAGCAAGTTTTCACCCTGCATTGAGATCACGGAGACTTAAGACTTAGTAAAATGAGAAAAGCTACTTTGTTTATAGAAATACATAGTAGATAGGAAAGGCATACTAGTTCTAACTAATTGGAGGCGCAATGCCCAGATGTAGATATTGCCCTCATGGCTCAGGAGAGAGAGCAAAGATGTCTCCTCTCTCTCAGACAGTTGAAGAAGACAAAGGAAGGAGGGGCAGGCCAGCTTCCCTGAGCATATCAGTTTACAACGGAAGGAAGCTAGGTAGAGAGCAGCACAGGTAAAGGTAGGCAAGCCGAGCCAGCTGGAGGACCCTCACTCCATCTTCCTTCTGGAATACAAGCAAAAGAACCCAAACAGGAGTTCCTCTTGCCCCACTGCCAACACCCAGCCCCTGCCCATGTGCTTCAGTTATTTCAGCCTTGCCCAAGCCCATGAGCAAGTCATGAGCAGCTCCCACGTGGTCAGTGGAACAGGCCTCTCCTGCAAAGAAGGAACAAGAGGCAAACAGTGGCTGCTTGTCTGAGCGTGGCCTATTTCTTGCTTGTCTGTTACAGGAGTTCCTGGTGACCCTGCGCCTTGAAGGTGCTACCATGCGCCATCATATGGCACTGACCCATCAGAGCTGGTACACACAGGTGAGGTCTGAGTCCCCCAAGGGCTACCTGAACTTAGTGGCCATTCTGGTCTGTGTATGTGGGGAGGAGTCATGCTCATTGAAGGTTGAGCAAGATCTGGGAGCTGAAGGGGATCTATGCTTTGTGTGACATGGATGTGGATACCTTCTGGGTCTCAGCATCAACTTGTCTTGTGGTTAGTGCGTGTCTCCCAAATCACACGATGCTCTTCTGTACCCCCAGTTGATTGACTTCTTGGATGTTCTGGATGACCCAATCCTGGGCTTTGTGCCCCCCACAGTCATTACGGTGCTGCACACCCATCTCTTCAGCTGTGCTGTGGATTACAGGTATTGGAACGTAGGAGACGGCTGCAGGCACACAGATGGCTGCCTGATTCCGACTCAGGACATTGGTCCATCTGGCTCCTGTCAACGTGGTGCCTGTGGCTGCAGTGGCACCCTTAATGCCTCTGAGCACCCCACTCCTGTCACTGCCTCCGTGGTCATGAGGCGTTGAGAGTGCTTACCGTTTTCCCCCTCGAGAAAGGCATAGAGATGAAGGAGGAAGTTAGAAGAGTAATTAATTCTACCGGATCCAAGTTACATCCAGATCTCTTGCAAAAGTGAAGTTCATGGGCATGTACTTTCTGCCTCTCTGGGGGAGGAGGGTGGTACCCATGGCACTCGCTTAGAAGCCCAGACATGCCCGCTGGCTGGCAACCTCTGGTCTCCACCGCCTGGCAGCAGCTGTCCCGGGTTTCTGACAGGAGCCTTTCCCAGCCCTACTTGGAGAGGCCAGTGATCCAAATGGAGACCTCTTCCATGCAGAGTAGTTGCTCTAGCACTGACTTCCAAGAGAGCACTTCCTGGCAGGGTGCTGAGAAGAAAATGGCAGCTGCAGAGATGGATGAGTCGAGGAGGGGCCCCTGGTTGTTATGGGTTAGGGTCTAGCACCCAGGCCTCTACAGGGGGCAGGTGATGCCTCGTGGGCAGTTCCTGGCTCCTTTTGGAGGAGCTGCAGGAGGCAGAGGAGGGGCACCCTCTCCCTTCCTGCTACCTGCAGAGGTTCAAAGGACTTGGGGATGGGGTGGGAGGATAGCAAAGGGTGGCATCCCCGCTCCTGTGTGCTGAGTCTCCCGCTTTTCCTCTCCCCCTGCAGGCCTCTCTACTTGCCAATTCGGGTCCTCATTACAGCCGAGACCTTCACCCTCTCGAGTAACATTATTGTGGATACATCCGTCTTCCTCCTCCGGTGGGTCCTGGCCTCCTCTCCTCCCAGCCCTCCTCTTTCCCAAAGTCCTTGTGGTTGCATCGAGGGGAGGGGAGCTGGTTGCAGCTTGTACCCAGCTGGATTGCCTGTGCAACTTAGTTATTTGCAGTTTTATCTCACCCTTTCTCTAAAGAGCTCAAGGCAGTTTATATGCTTCTCTTCTCTGCCCCCCCCACCCCGGGCCCAACACACCTATTTTATTTTATGAGGTGGTGAATGGCTCAGAGTCACCCAGTCAGTTTTATGGCTGCCTGGGAATTGAGCCATTTTATCCTCAAAATGACCCGGAGGTGAAGGAGGTTCTCTCCCACTCTTTGTTTTATCCTCGCAACAACCCTGTGAGGTAGGAGAGGCTCAGAGAGAAAAACAGGCCCAAAGTGACCCAGGAAGTTTGATGGCTGAGTTTGATGGGATGCCACCCTGGGTGGCCCTGGCACTTTGACCTAACCTTCCTCCGCCTGGTTCCCTCCAGATGTTGCTGGACTATAAACTCTCATCATCCCTGACTGCTGGCCATGCTGGCTGAGGCTGATGGGAGCTGCAGCCCCCCCCCCCGACACACACACCTGCAGCTTTTGGAGGACATCAGTTGGAGCAAAGTCTCTCCAGTTGCTGGTGTACTAGCCAGCAAAGCAGGAGGAGGTGCTGCAGACAGGGGGGCCCACCCCACAATCCCAAAGTTTCTGCAGGTGGAGCATGGACAGAGCGTGGCCTGGAGCCCGTTTTCCCCAGCCTCCCTTTAAGGAGCAGAGGGAGGATGCTAATCAGCCACCACTGCCTTCTCATCCACGCAGGTTCATTTTGGATGACTCGGCTGTTTACCTCTCAAACAAATGCGACATGGAGACAGGCGACCTGAGAAGAGGTAAGGGTGCTGGGCCTTGGGATCCCCACATGCCTTCCTTAAGCTTAATGTGTAGGTCCTCCAACTCCCCTCAGCCCCAGCTGCAAGCACGGCCAGGGCTCAGGGATGATTGAGAGCTGTAATCCAGGACCATCTGTAGAGCCAGAAGTTCCCTACTCCTGCATTCGCTGGGGAAGCCGGTGGCCGTCCCTGGGACTGCCTGCGCACAGAGCAGATTCCCTGACAAAGTGTTGTGGTCTTCTCTTTCTCTCTCTCTCTCTCTCTCCTGATCCCAGATTATGTTTGTGTGGTGGACGTGGACCTCCTGGAGCTGGTGATTACTACGTGGAAGGGAGCTACAACTGGGAAGCTGGTGAGTTCTGAGAAACCTTTGGGGGATTTGAAGTGCCCCCTGCCCACCCTGGGGAGGGCTGCACCCACAGTCCACGCCACTGAAAGCTCTGGAGAGCAGAAGTCCCACATTTCAGGGCTGGTGGGACTGGGTTCTTCTTCTGCCTCCTGCTCTTGAGAGGTGGGCAAAAAAGAACTTGTCTGGGTTTTTTACACACTCTCTCCCTTGCACCGCCCCTACCTTGATGCAGACCCGGCCACTCTTTGAGCTCCGCTGCTCCAACAATGTGGTTCACGTGCACACCTGCGCGGACTCATGCGCAGCCCTCGCCAACCTCATCCAGTACGTGGTCAACAACGGTGACTTGCACCCACCACCCCAGCATGACAGCCCCACAGAGATTGCTGGCCAGAAGGTGCAGGTGAGTACAAAGGGGGGGGGCTTGGGGAGGACATCTAAGGTTCAAGTGGCAACTTCAAGCAGCATAAACGCGCGCCCACATTTTCTTGCATGCTGTGTCCTTATTTTGTGCTCTGCTAGTTGTCGGAGAGCCCAGCATCGCTGCCCTCCTGTCCGCCTGCCGAGACTGCAGCCATCAACCAACAAGACCTCACCGATGCCCTCATTGACACAGAGCGCAGCCTCCAGGAACTGGCCGGTGAGACTGGTGAGCAGTGGGGAGGCAGGCTCTGGCTTGCCCTTCAGACTGTGCTTGAGAGCAGTGCCTCTCCGGATGTTGGTGCCAGATACGGCAGGAGGCTGGTTGGCTGGGGCTGGGTGTGTGGAGTGTCTCTCTCCCTCCATCCAGGCGTGTGGCATTATCACCAGTCAAAGCTCTCAAGGAGGGCTCAGAGTGGGGCTGACAAAGAGTGTGGCCTGGGGAAGAGTCCTGACGGCTGGATGGAAAGATCTGGAGGGCCGCTTTTTGCCCTTGGGCCTGAGGTTCCCAGACTTGCTTTTTACCGCAGCGACAGTTTTCAGCAATCAAGCCATTTCCCTGTCTTGCGTCATGAGAGAGTGCCTCCTGAGTCCTGCCTGGTGTCCCAGCCAAGCCACCAAGCATGTCTTCTGCAGGAGGGCTCTGGCTGCTCTCTGGAGGGCAAGTGGTGGCTGGCCCCTTAGAGTTGGGACAGCATGAGCGAGGCTTGCCATGTGTAACCTTTTCCCCTTTCCCAGGTGATTTCGGGCCCAGGCGGCAGCCGTCCCCAGTTTCTGTGTATCTGTTCCCCGGGGAGAACGGAGCTGCGGGCAAGGGAAAGGCCCCAGCCCCACCACCTGCCCCTGTCGGGGAGGGGCTGGATTTCAGCCCTTCGGAGGACAGTGAGGGCGAGAGTGAGGCCACAGACGACTTCTGCATCCTGGACGCCCCAGGCACAGGCATTCCGGTAAGCCCCAGTTCTTCTCTTCCCACATCCACCCAAGCCTTTATTTATCTATTTATAAGCACCCTTGCTTAACAACCTCTGGAGGCTTGTTAAGAAAAGAGGCAGTGTGGAGTAGTGGTCAGAATGTCAAGCAGCGCCAGAAGAGGCCCAGGTTCACTTGGCCATGAATCCCACTGGGCAACCTTAGAGCAGTCTCTCTCCCTCGCTCACTGGCTTCCCCTCAGCCTGACCTACCTCAGAGTCATCGTGAGGATACAATAGGGAGTGAACCATATATTTGACCCTCGGAGAAAGAGTAATTTTTAATGTTTCTCTGTTGCCACAAATTTCAGGCAATGCCACAGAGAAGCTGAAGGCCACCTTCTGACCTGTGTCCAGCAGGCATTTTAATAACAGAACAACAAAATAACAATACTGAGAAGCACTCGGAATGGCCAGGGCAGGCCTGACAGAAGGCGGGGTGGGCTTGCGTTTTCTGCCCTCGTTGGAGCACCAGAGCGAGGAAGTCCGGGGTGCTGGGTGTTGGGGGCGAGTCCCAGGAGAAGGCAGCACCTCTCTCTCATCCTGCCTCTTGCTCACTCTCTCCAGCCCCGAGGCGGCGAGCCGGTTGTGACGAGGCTCTCGGAAGGGCCCATTCGCATCCAGGAGGGACACTTTTCCCGGCCGCTGGGGAGCACGGACTTGCTGAAGGCCCCCTCGCACTTCCCTGTCCCCGAGAGCCGTGTGATGATTAGGGAGATCTCGGTGGTCTGGCATCTCTACGGTGGCAGAGACTTTGGCTCAGGGCGCTCTGCCTCTGGTCACGCCCATTCGCCCCGGTGAGCCGCTCCCTCCGCCCCCTTGGCGATCTTTGCTACCTGTCCTTTGGCCAGGTGTGTGGGTCCTGAGTTCCCAAGCCTCTTCTGGGCAGGGGCAGCTGCATGGCTGGGGTGCTGCTGGATTCCAGCCTTGACACTGGGGGCTCAGGTGGCCTTGGGGGCTAGGAGTGCCTTTTCCCACCACGCCCCCTTTTAGAAAGGCCCTCGCCCTAACACCCCCCCAAACAAGTATCAGACGGGATGAGCAACAGAACCTCCATCAAGCGACCGCTCCCCATCTTCTTCTCCCCCCCTTTCAGAGCAAGGCCGTGTCATTCCAGTGCCCGCTCCTCCCCCTCCCGCTCCTCAGTCACCAACCGGCCCCAGAACACCTGGCGGGCACAGGGGGGCACCAGCCGCATCCACGACCTGCTCATGGAGATCCAGCTGACCAAGGTGAGCCCTGGCCTTTGGCGTGGGGGGCAAGTCTGCCTGCACAAGGGCCTACTGAGCACTGGAGGAGTCGGTGTACCTGGCTCCTTTGATTGCAAACACAGTGCCCTTTGGGAGGTTGGCTGCCCCACAAGGCAGGGAATGCTGTGATGGTGTGGTGGGAGAGAGTGGAAAGGAAAGGGATCGGGACCCCTGTGGTGTTGAGCGAGGTAAGGCCACTGGGCCGGAATGCAAATCCCCATGCACCCCACTTGGTGACCTCCAGCCAGCCTCACAGGGTCGCTGGGAGAATACAGATGTACAGTATGTGTGTGTGGGAGAACAGGATGCACCACCTTGACCTCCTTGCAGGAAAGGTGGGATAGCCACCATGTGCTGGAGGAGGTGGGCCGGACATCCTGGGGCAGGCTGCCTGTCTGTCTCCTGCAATGTCACGCCCCCCCCGCCTCCTCTCCTCTCCAGGTGAGCTTCCAGCATGAAACGTACCCCAGCGGCACGTCCGAGAAGCCATCCGTGGAGCTGGTGGAGCAGCCCCTGGCCAGGCAGGTGTTCATCGTCCAAGAGCTGGAGATCCGGGACCGCCTGGCCTCTTCGCAGATCAACAAGTTCCTCTACCTGTACAGCAGCGAGTCCATGCCTCGCCGCGCCCACTCCAACATGGTATGGGGGCCAGGGACAGGCGGAGCCACAAACAGACCCTCTGCCTGGGCTGCTCTTCAGGGGAGCACCACAAGGCAGGCCTCTCCCCTAACCTCAGTTTGAGCCCCCTCCCCAGAAGCAGCAACTGGCTCTTGGCTGCCTCTGCCTCCCCCCCCCCCACGGCTGCTGCTCACAGAGGGAAAGGAGCCTTCCCTTGCAGCATGTGAGGCGTTTCAGCTTAGAGGAAAGGCGTGTGTGAAATCATGCATGGCTTAGAGAAAGCAGATAGAGAAGTTTTGTCCCCTCTCTCAAGATGTTAGAACTCATGGACATCCGTTGAAGCTGAATGTTACTGTAAACCGCCCAGAGAGCTTCGGCTATGGGGTGGTATATAAGTACCATAAATAAATAAATAAATAAAATGTTGGAAGATTCAGGACAGACAAAAGAAAGTCATTTTTCACGCAATGCAGAGTTAAACAGTGGAACTTGCTCCTGCAGGAGCCAGGGTTGGCCACCATCTTGGATGGATTTAATGGAGGAAAAGGCTGTCAATGGCTCCAAGCCACGATGGCTGTGCTCTGCCACCCTAGTCAGAGGCAGTCTGCTTCTGAAAGCCAGTTGACGAAGCCGCACGAGGGGAAAGCGCTCTTGCACTCAGGTCCTGCTTGAGGGCTTCCCATAATGCGCACCTGGTTGGCCACTGTGAGAACAGGATGCTGGACTGGATGGGCCACTGGCCTGACCCAGCAGGCTCTTCTTACGTTTTTAGCAACCCCAGCACTTGGTGCACTCACAGAACCCTCTTGATGAACCCTTTTCCTTTTGGGGCAAACAATCATGTGAATTGTAACAAGAAGTACGGGGGGCACAACTCCATTTTTTCTGGTGCAGTGCAATGATTTCTGGGAGACAGGTTTCCACACCAGCATGCTGCTTGTTTGTGGTAAGCCCCAACACACTACAAACACTGCCTGATTGTTCTGTGCAAACGTCACCAGTGGCTAAAAAATAACGGGAGTTCCTTGCCTGGATGTGTGGGGCAGTTTTCTCAAGCCCTCTCCCTGTACCCTTTGGGGGCTCCTCTGGGGTGGAGTTGCTGAGGGAAAGCTGCTCCAGCCCACTGGGATCTGGGATGCCTGACGAGACGGACAGGTCAGCCTGGCTTGGGGTCTGTGAGCCAAATGGTTCCATGGGTTTCCACTTGGGGGGCCGACGTGCTGCCTCCGTGCAGCTCAGCCTGGGGAAGGGTCTCCAGCCTCCTTGGCCTGACTCTGGGATGCCACCGCAAAACTGCGTCCTGTCTCTCTGCCTTCGCAGTTCACCATCAAAGCCCTTCACGTCTGCCCCGACGCTGGTCTGGGGGGGCCCGAGTGCTGCCTTCGGGTCTCGCTGATGCCTCTGAGGCTCAACATCGACCAGGTAAAAGGGTGGGTGGGGTTGATGGGCCTGCAAACCATCGTCTGCAGGGGGCAGTGGAGGAGGTTTTGTTTGGGAGCAGCCCTAGCGATCTTGCCCGCACTTGAGTTCCCTGTCCTTCCGCAGTAAGATGCACATGGACGGCTTGGCCGCGTGTGGCTGGGATGCCTGGCTTGCTGCCAGAGCCTTTTGGGGTGGGAGGTGTGGATCTGGCAAGCCCAGGGTGGAAGACACCTGGGTTCCTCCTCCTCCTCCTCCTTCCCACTTCCCCAAGCTGGAGATGCCCGAGATGGTGCATCCAAGGAAGGTCTGCTGCTGCTGAACATGTTATATGCCTGTGATTAAACTAGAGGCCGCTCAGTAAAAAATAAAAGAGATCACAATGCAGTGCCGATGACCAGAGTGCCCTTTCTCCCCTGGTGTGTGTTGCTCTAGGATGCCTTGTTCTTCCTCAAGGACTTCTTCACCAGCGTGGCGGCCAGCATTAACCCGGTCGTGCCCTGCGAGGCTGGGCCTGACGGTGAGTGTCTGGCCTTCCCCGGCCTGGTTGGGCTCCAGCTCCCACCATCTTCCCTGCCCGTTGGCCATGCTGGCTGGGGGCTGATGGAGAGCGCATCCAATGGCAAAAGCTGGGACTCGGCTGCCCCAGAGAAGCCCCTAGAGGTGTCCCTTTCTCCCTCCTGGGCCTGTGGCTGTGGGACGGGAATGGGTCCAGGAGAGGCCCATCCCTTAAAGCTGCCTTCTTCCCCACCAATGGTCTGTAGGTCGCGTGGAGTTCCTTGGGAAGGAGCCTGAGGGCGCAGAGGGTGAGATGACGGCTTCACTGGAGACAACGGCCAGTGAAATCAGCTCCGTGTCCAACGCCTCCTCGTCCTCCTCGGAGCAGCCCATCTACTTCCGGTACAAGCGCCAAAACGGCACAGGCTGAGCGGAGAGCTTGCTTGTTTGTTGTGTTGATATCCCACCTTTCCTCCAAGAAGCTCATGGGGTGTTCCTGGTTCTACTCCTCTGCCCTCCCCCCCCCCCAATTTTATCCTCACAGCCACCCTGTGAGGTTGGTAGGCTGAGAGGCAGTGACTGGTCCAAGGGCACCCACTGAGCTTCATGGCTAAGTGGGCATTTGAACCTGCATCTCCTAAGACTTAGCCCAGTACTCTAACCACTTTGCCACACTGCCTCTACAGAGTTTTGACCTTGTCTCTTGGGGTGTGTTAAGAGGGGTGGGAACAGCAAGCGGCAGGCCCCAGGTGTGGATGTGGGGGAAGGTTGCCCACCCCCCGGGCAGTTATTTTGATTTGGATTCCTGCATTGCGCAGGGGGTTGGACTTGATGGCCTTATAAGCCCCTTCCAACTCTACTAATCTATGATGCTATGATTCTAAGTGCCATCTCCCCACCTTCTTGGCTTCTCCCCTCCAGAGAGTTCCGGTTCACCTCTGAAGTGCCCATCTGGCTGGACTACCACGGCAAGCACGTGGCCGTGGACCAAGTGGTGAGTAGCAGATCTTCTGTCCAGGCCTTGGGCCCTTGCTTGCTCCGGGTGGGTGGTGGGGTGCCTTGTTCTGCTCCTCCCAGACTGGCTGCCTTCAGGGACCTGTTTGCAGAGCAACTTTTCAGTCCCGTCCCCCAGCAGTCCTTGCAGCTGCTCTGTGTTGCCTCTTTTGCAGCAGAAAAAGCCCAAGTCCATGGAGGCTGGATTCTAGGTCTCTCTCTTGCCACAGGCATCCACGTCGGCCGACAGCAACGGCTTTGTAGTGTGTGTCCTCCCACAGCCCACCTCTCTTTACCCCCAAGTCTCCCCCCCCCCAGCCTGATCTGGAGAAGGGGGGGAGACGGCACCAAGGCTGGGGTGGGGGAAGGGGGTGCCTGCCAGGAAGAGCGCGCAGGGGCCCCTAGCACACGTGCCCAGCTCTCTCCCCAGCGTCTCCCCTTGTTCCTAGGGCACGTTTGCTGGCATCCTCATTGGCCTGGCGCAGCTCAACTGCTCTGAGCTCAAACTCAAGAGACTCTGCTGTCGACACGGGTGAGGAGCCGCCTTCCGTCTTTCTGGTCTGGGGGGCTGTCCAGGGAGGGGATGGAAAGGAGGGGCTCCGGTTCCCCGCCCCGTGCCACGCAGAAAGAGATCGGTATCTGAGGGAGGCATCTGAACAGAGGCAGCGGCAGCGTTGATCTTTTGCCACCCTGGTGCCCTCCAGGGGTTTTGGTCTGCAGTTCCCACAACAGAGCAGCGTGGCCACTGGTCTGGAGAGCCACCGATTCCCCACCCCGTGCTCGAGAGGGATCTGGAGGCGTTGCCATCTGGGTCACCTGGTCTTCCTGTCTGTCTTTTCAGGCTTCTGGGCGTGGAGAAGGTGGTGAACTACGCGCTGACTGAGTGGCTGACAGATATCCGCAAAAACCAGCTGCCAGGCATCCTGGGGGGCGTGGGGCCCATGCACTCTGTGGTGCAGCTCTGTAAGTTGGGGAGGGAGCAATGGAGGTACCTGGGCTGGGGCTGGGGCGTGGGGAGGAGGCCGGAGAGGGGCTGGCTGGGGAAAGAAGGAAGGGGGTGGTGGTGGAAGGCTTCCTTCCTTCCTCTAATGTACACGTTGAAGGAGGAGGAGAGCTGCTAGCTCTGATGGGTAGATGGAGCCTCCAGGATCAGAGGCAGTCTCATTCTGAAAACCAACTGCTGTGTGAGAGAGCTCTTGCCTTCATGCCCTGCTTGTGGATTTCCCCCCAGGCCATCTGGTTGGCTGCTGTGGCAAGCACAGTGTGAGCCAGTATGGCCTAGTGGTTACAGAGTCAGACTAGGACCTGTGCGACCAGGGTTCTAATCCTGACTCACCCATGAAGCTTGCTGGGTGACCTTGGGCCAGTCACAGTCTCTCCACCTAACCTTTACCTCACAGGGTTGTAGTAAGCACCATGCTTGCCACCAGGAGCGCCTAAGTGTAATTGTGAAACAATAGAGCAGGGGGGCCGGCCGGGTCGGGTCTTTGGGCTGGCCCAGTCCCAGAGCTTTTGTGGTGTGCTTCCTTTTCCCTCCCTGCAGTCCACGGCCTCCGTGATCTCTTCTGGCTTCCCATTGAACAGTACCGCAAGGACGGGCGGATCATCCGTGGCCTGCAGCGTGGTGCTGCCTCCTTCGGCACCTCGACTGCCTCCGCTGCCCTCGAGCTCAGCAACCGCCTGGTGCAAGCCATCCAGGTCTGGGATGTGTGGGTGGAGGGCGGGTCTGCAAGGGGGGGCTGGCCCTCCATGCCTCTTCAGCCTTGGGGGGGCAGTAGAAGGAAGCTGGACCTACTGCTACAGCAGAAATCTGACCATGTTTCTAGAGCTGAGGCTGAGCCCCCAAGTCTGCCTGCCTGCCTGCCATCCCCCTTTCAGGGAATGCTCAGCTTCTGCCCCCGGTGTGGCTCTTGAGATCTGTCCCCAGGCACCGGGCCCGAAGGAGATGGGGTGCTCAGAACTGCCTCTCCTCCCCCCGACTCACCGTCCCTTCTCTCCACCTTCCAGGCCACAGCAGAGACAGTCTATGACATCCTCTCCCCCACAGCGCCCCCAGTGATGCGCCCCCTCCTAGACAAGAAGAACACCCGCAAGCTGAGGCGTGGCCAGCAGCCGGCGGACCTGCGCGAGGGGGTGGCCAAGGCCTACGACGCCGTGCGAGAGGTGAGGCTGTGCATCTCTGGGTGCCAGGCCGGAAAGGGAGCGGAGGAGCAGAGCGGTAGCTCTTGTCCGATGAGGGACAAGAGGGGGTCTCCTGCCCCACCTTTACCAGGGGGACCAGCAACAAAATGTTGCCGTTTGTAGACCAGGGTGCCAGCCGTGCCCTCCTCCAGAAGTCTCCATTCACTCCTCTTCCCCCCCCCCAGTCATTCCATGGCTATTTGGGATGTTCCAGCCTCCTTGTGCTGCATGGTTTGCCTCCTCAAGGATTGATCTGTCCATCTTTCTCACTTCTGCCTCTGAGCATGCAAATGCCTCTGCTTATTTCTCAGCAGCTCCACTTTGGCTACATAACTATTGGCACATGCCGCCCAAATTTGCTGTTAGAGGGAGATCGTTATTATTTTTAATGGTTCATATCCCCCTTTTTATAAGGATAATACATTCACAGTGGCTCATGTAAAACTGAACAAATGAATCACCCCGTCAATAGCACCCTAGCCCTGCCTTGCCCTGCAACGATCTTACATGTGAAATGGACAATGTCCTCGGGCCGTGCCTGAGTCTAGCAGGTGCTGCCTTCCTGCCTGAAGCTCTCCCTTCGCTTTCTCCTCTCCAGGGTGTCATTGACACGGCCCAGGCCATCTGTGACGTGGCAACCCGTGGCCATGAACAGAAGGGCATCACAGGGGCGGTGGGAGGCGTCTTGCGGCAGATACCCCCCACCGTGGTCAAGCCCCTCATTGTGGCCTCAGAAGCCACCTCCAACCTGCTGGGCGGGATGCGCAACCAGATCAGGCCGGATGCCCGGAAGGAGGAGTCCCTGAAGTGGCGCTTGGACGAGGGTCAAGAGTGACAGTGGTGCTGCCCCGTGCCATGGAGCCCGCCCAAAGTTGGGCCATTCCTCTGCCCAGTGAGACATTGCGCAGCCGCCGAAGGACGCCACCTCCCCTTCTGCCAGTCTGAACGAACTGTGGAGCATGGCCGAGAAGAGCCTGGCGCCCCAAAGGCGGCATCCCCGGCGGGGCTGGTGCCATCTCCTACTGCCCTGCCCCCTTTTGTACTATTCAGGGGGCACCCCCCCTCCCCTGCCATCCACTTGGAGCATGAGCTGCAGCTGCTCTCTCGGGGGGCTGAACATTAAAGGACATGACTTGTTTCCAGGCCCTGCTTTCCGTAGATGTTGGGGGAGCGCGAGGGGTGTCCTCTTCCAACTTTGTCCTGCCAGAGAGCATATGTGATGTGCTGTGACGTGAGGAGAAACGACCCCTTTCAGGCCCAGAAGGGTAGCTGGTGGAGCGCTGGGTGGGGTGGACAAATGGAAGCAGCACGCGCCCGCAGAGTTCCTTTTTATTAGGGGCAGCTGCCAGGCACAAGAGTTGAATGGACATTTGGGCTCCTCAGCCCTCTCTCTCCTTCAGCCTGAAAAGAGGAAGAGAGGGGTCCTGGATGCACACAGGGCTACTAAGGCGGGGTTTGAGGAGCATGGATGTTGATGAGGGAGCATGCAGAGATTCCCATGGAAGGGGTTGGAGTGGGGGGTCAGCCAAGTTGCAACCTGAAGACAAGGGAGCCCTTTTTGGCATCAGTCTGCAAAGCTCTTAGTGGCCAGCAGGGGGCAGATTTGTGCTACTCAAGCAAGGCCTGCCAGGAGCTGCCTGAGGTCGTTTCTGGTTTCCGGAGTGCAGCTGCAAAGCCAGCAAAGGAGCTCCCATCAGCCTCCCTGCAATTGCTCTGACCTTTTACGCTTTGCTGGC
Source organism: Rhineura floridana (assembly GCF_030035675.1). NCBI lineage: Eukaryota > Metazoa > Chordata > Lepidosauria > Squamata > Rhineuridae > Rhineura > Rhineura floridana. The sequence goes on along the minus strand of NC_084501.1, from coordinate 1,815,698 downwards.
TGGGGCTGATGGGAGTTGTAGTGCAAGGGCACCAGCTTGGCAAAGGCTGCTTCTCTGTACAGTGCTGGGAAGATGCCCTGGGAAGCTTCCTTATCCCAAGTCAGACTAGCGGGCCACCTAGCAGCTCTCAGACAGAGGCTGTTTCCTAACCGTACCTGGAACTGTTGGGGATTCAGATGTGGCCCCAAGTGCATGCAAAGCAGGTGCCTTGCTGTTTCTCCCCTAAACACTTAGGCAAAGCCTTCTTCTCCCCAGTCATAGTCCTGGATTCAAATGCAGACCCTCTTGCAGCCTGGCTCTCATGTAAACATCTTTCCTATACCGACTGTTACCTGATACTTTTTGCATGCAAAGGGGGCACTCTTCCCAGAGCTATGGGCCCTTCGCAGTTTTCCTCGCAGAAGTCCTGGCCCCTGTTCAGACCCTGTGCTGAAAGGTGTCCAACTAGGCACCAGCTTCCTGCCCCAGATCCTTCTTGATTGTAGCTACAGCACTGCTTCCGCTATGTCCCCCCAAGAGCATAGTCGGGGGTCCTGCAGACGGCTGCACAGGGACTGCCCCCTTCTCGCTTGCCTCCAGTCATTCTCTTCTGTTGCCCTCACAGGAGCTGAGCGCCATTGTCTCAATATTATTTTCTCGGTTGGTGGCTTTCCCCCTCCTACTTTAGAAAAGGAAAGCTATCTCCATAGCAACCAGACTTATTAAGAGGCGAAGGGATGGCAGTGAAGCATTAGGGTACTTATATCAGCAGGAAGCAACGGGCTGGTGGGCTGATGCCAGCTCCTCTGCCCAATTCACCTTGGCTTCACTGCTGATGGGGAAGGGGGGATGTTTGTACCCAGTCTCCCTGGCAATATTGCACAACACTTCACAAAAAGAATGCAGAGAGATCCAGGGACGGGAAGTTATGGAGTGAGGCCCCTTCTGCTCTTTTATTTAGCCTATCCTGCAGGCTTTAATACGGCCCATCCCAAATTCTTCCACAGGGACTAGAAGCTTGCTTACTTGCTTTGTTTCTTCCAAAGAAAAGGTGCCAAATAGCCCCAAATTTCTACCTTTCCCCACCCCGCTACTGCATGGCAGAAGGATGGTAAGCAATGTTTTGTCAGGGGCCATGCCCCCCCCCCGCCCGATGGTGGGATTTGGCAGGGGTCAGAGGCCAGGAGGCAGTCTGCTCTGTTCTATAGGTGAGGCTGCAGGCAAGAAGTTTTTCCTGCATGAGAAGAGCTTTATGGCATCTGGCAATGGGTGGAGAGTCGAGGGGGAGGAAAGCACAGCCCAGGATCACAACCTCAACATGTCAACGTGCCTACATCGCCTCCACCCTGGGCTCAGGACCACCCTGCAAAGCACTGCTGTATGTGGGCCTTGGAGGTCCCACAGGGCAAAAGCTGCCGCTGTCCCACAAAAAGCAGCATTCTGATGGCCCCTTACTGTCCAGGTGCGCCTGCACACCTGGGAAGATGGTTTAGGCTATCTTCACTCCGCCCCACCCTCATCAAAGCTTGGGGATGTGCGAGGAAGGGGTGGGCTGGACGTATGTGCACCGCTGAGCTCAAAGGTCCCAGGGCTCTGCCTCCCACTCCTCCTACCCCTCGACCCACTCCTGAACTGGACAGCAGCAGGGGTCTGTCTTGCCTGCACCCATTACTCCAGCGCTGGCCGAGCAAACAGAAGTGGCCCGTTTTGACAGCATGCTTGACGGGGATCCTTGGGGCGCTTGGCTGCAGCGCCTGCTCATCCCTCTGTCCCTGACTCGCCGTCCCCACAGGCCACCGTCATTCACAGATGCCCCTCATTGTCCATTGCTGGAAACCGTGGAGGGGGGGAGTGCTCTTGGGCTCAGGTCCTGCTTGTGGGCTTCCCATAATAGGCATCTGGCTGGCCACTGTGAGAACAGGCAGCTGGACTAGATGGGCCCACTTTGGCCTGACCGAGCAGGTTCTTCTGATGTTCTTGAAGGTGGCCAGCCCAAGGGGCTTCTAATTTGCCTCCCAGCCCAGAAGGCTGCGGCTCACACACACACACCCTGGCATTCTTCAATCAAAGCTGTGCTAGTGGGAAGCCAGTCCTGGGCAGGCACCAAGTGGGCCAATGTCACTGCTGCCCTTGGGGCACCCTCCAATGGCTGGATCCCCCGGGGGCCCTGTTTTGCAGGGTGCTGGTCATGATGGTGAATGCGGCCTTGGCTGCTGCAGAGGGCCTGCTTTGCTCCAGGGTCATCCCAGCACACTCAAGAGTCAGCGGGCACCGTCTCTTGGCCCTGGGCGGCTGCCTTACGCAGGGCGGCCTGCATGGTGCCAGTGAGGTGCTGCAGGCCAATCAGGTAGCCGTCCTCGTGGTTTCCGTGGATCCAGGCTACATCGTGGTGCAGGAGGACGTTTGCTGGCATAGGTAGCGTCTTTCCAAAGTCAATCATCCAGACACTGGCTTGTCCCTTCCGGTCATGGAGAAAAAGCAGGGAGCTGCCGATCACCTGGTGGAGAAAAGGTCCATTCTTAGTCACCTGAGGACTAGGTTGGCCGAGAGGGTCAGGCCCAGGGTGAGGGTTTCACCCTCTGCTTTGGCTGATTGTTCCAAGAGGCAGGAGGAGGTTATGAGGCCCAGGACCCCACCCAGAAATCCATTTTCTACAAAACTGAATTTTGAAGGATACGTTAAAAAGAAACTCTTTAGTATTGCTATACATGTTATGCCAAAAATAAAAGAAAATATGAAAATACACTAGATTATAATATCAAATGTTTGCTGGCAATTTGCCCCAGGATTTCCCCCTAAATAAATTTAATAAATCTAATCGGGGGGGGGAGGGAACCCCCCCCCAATCTACAGGACTGATTTCTCCTAATAGTAAACTTCTTCTGTGTTTCCAGCTGCCTACTTCCTCCAAGCAGGCAATTCGACTAACTCTTCCCCCACCCCACAGCTCCTGAGCATGCTCAGTCCTCATTGATCTGTTGGGAGGGGGGGAAGGCTGCCCCCTGACAGTTCCTCCCACCACACTGCTCCCTCCTGCAGAGCAAGCGTGCTGATGTCCCTGTGTGTCTGAGTGGCCTGGCTTGGCTTCATTTCTGTCAGCACTCCCCACTTGCCTTTGGTACTGGAGGGAGTGCTACCTTCAGGCAGGCACAGGCCAACAGCACTTCTTATTTTGCAAGTGACAGACGGCCCTGGAAGTTCTAAGGCTGTAAGATATACCTTCCTGAATCAAGGCCAAAAAAAAAAAAAAAAGGAAGGTGTGACTGAAGGGTCATTCCCAGGAGCTTCTTTTTAGCAGCCACAAACATGGAGGGTCTGTTCTTGGCTACTGGGGATATTTTAACAGCTGCTTCTATGAGAGGGTACTGACTTGTGTTGGATTCCAAATCCCATCTGCCCAGCCAGCATGGCCAACGATTAGGGATCACAGAATAGTAGAGTTGGAAGGGGCCTATAAGACCATCAAGTCCAACCCCCTGGTAGTCTACCAACACCAGGAAGGCCACAGGTTCCCCACTCCTACCCTAGAAAGTACAAGCAGAGGAAGAAGAGGTGACACAGGTAGGTGTAGGGGTTGACGCAGAACCAAAAACCATTAGGCTGTCCCACAACTGGAGAGCCACAGGTTCTTGTCTTCAGGAGGAAAGTAATGTTGCAGGCCTGTACTCCTTTGGGAGAAAGGGCACAATATAAATGGAATGAATTATTTCTGCAGACTTGACTCCCGCCCTTTCTCCTCTCCTGAGCCTTCACATATGTCTGCCTCATGGAAGGGTGGAGGGGGACTCCATCGGTTTAGGACTGGCTGCTAGAAAAAATAAATACAGAGGAGGGCCAGGATCTCTTCTTGATCATCCCAGAGCATCAGACACAGAATAATCGGCTCAACTGATGGGAAGCCAGATTTTGGCTGAACATTAGAAAGAAATTCCAAACTGACAGTGTGGCACAACCATGGAACCCATGACCTGGGAGTCACTGGAGGCCTTCAAGAGGCAGATGGACAGGCACCTGTCAGGTCTGCCTTATAGGCCCCTTCCAACTCTACCATTCTATGAAATAAGAATGAAAAATAAATTATTTATGAATTTACACTTGGCTTTTCAACAAAAGAACACAAGTAGGCATATTCAAAACAGTACAAAATTAGATAAAGAACAGCCTACAAAACAAGACAAACTGGCACACAAGCCATGGTAACCATCAACGCCCAACAGCAGCTAGAAACAGCCAGCCGCTCTCAAGGGGTCCCCCTCGCTTGGCTCACATTTCTCCTGCTAGCATTCCCTCCCTTACCTCGTGAGTCTTGAAGAAGGTGGACTCCTCCAGCGCCTTCCGCAGGCTCCCCAGGCGGGCCAGGTATCTGCTCTGCAAGGCAAATGCAAGGGAGGCCACTCAGGCGGCAGCAGCAGCAGCAAGGCCAACCCCCAAGCCCCCATGGACACCTGCACACCTTGCCAGAAAAGGCTGGAGGTGTGTGTGGGGGGTGCAACCAGAGCTGGGATCTGTCAGACCTTATTTGTTTAGTTACACAGGCCTGGGGAACATTTTTCGGCCTGAGAGCCGTCTGGGGTGGGCTGGAGGCAGAAAGTGGGGTGAGGGGCAACAGATGCTACCGTGGTGCAAGAGATGACATTCCAGCCACGTGAAAGTCAAGTGAGATTTCTGCACGCGCACATGCACCCCTCTTCCTCATCCTTGACCAAGCAAGGAAGGCATACTGTCAGAGTTCAAGGGCGCGGTGCAGCCAGGCACAAATATTTGTGGAGGGCACAGCCTGGGGACGGAGATGTTCTCGTGACAGTCCTGAGGACTGTAAAGAGCGGCCTGGAGGACCACACGTGGCTCTGGGCCCTGCGGTTCCTCACCCCTGAGTTACAGGCTCCAACCACAGACTAGAAAGACAAAAAGAATCAGGAATAGCAACAGAATAAACCCCTACATAAAAGAGCATTTGGCTGCTATTTATGTGACTGCATTTACATCCCGCCTTTCTTTCGTCAAGGAACCCAAGGCGGCATACATGTGGGTCCCAGTGGTCTCCCATCCAGGCACTGACCAGACCCAGCCCTGCTTAGCTTCAGCAAGGGGGTGGCCTCACGTGCCTTCAGACCAGACCTGGGGATATTTAACAATGGTGATTGTAATCGATGCAGGTCAAGTCTTCTACAACTCGGGCAAATAAAGCCACTTTAGGGGCAATTCTGCTGTCCTCGCCAGCAAGAAGACTCTTGTGGTATAGCAGTTAAAGTGTTCGACTAGCACCAGGAGACTCAGGTTCAAGTCCTGCCTCAGCCATGAAGTTCACTGTATGACCTTTGCTACCTTGGAAGGTTATTGTGTGAGGGAAATACTTAGAAATGAGGGCAGAGGAGGATTGTAGTCTCTGCCCCTCCATCTCTGTATACACACAAACTTCCTTCACCTCCACCTCTCTGCAAAGAAACCAGAATTCAAATGTGGTGCTACTGAATGTATAAGGTGGGTGTGTATAGTGCTCAGTCTTTATGCCTTATTGCCTCAATCATAAAGGTTTTTTCCGGATTTTTAGTGTTTCTCCGAATGAAGATTTGGCCAAATTCCGCTTCAGGCTGAGAATGAGCCCCACCTCAGTTGCAGAGGGTGAGGGCCCCCAATGACCGAGATTCTGCCCTCCCTCTCTCTCTACCCCCCCCCGGTCTCACCAGAATGTCCGGCCGGCTCTTTGTGAACATCAGGAAAGTCTCCACAATCTCCTCCTTGGTCCGGGTCCGCTTGAAATCCCTCTGCACAGCTCCTCCCTCGATCTGCAGAGGCAGGTTGGGGGGGAGGTCTCAGAGGAGTGGAACGGCAGCTGGACTCCCTGGGGCAGGCACTGGGCATCAGTCAGCCGCCCACTCCCCAACCTCCCCACCTCCCCCCTCTCACCGTGACTCCCTCAATGCGGAACCCCAGCAAGGCGCTGGAACTGATTCCCTCGCGCCACTGCATGTAACGCGGCTTGGTGACGGCGCCCTGGTGGTGCTCCTGGGCGGTGGGAGCCGACAGGTCGACCTTCACCATCTTCTGGTACAAGTCCCGCCGGGCCGCGGGCTGCTGTTGTGCCCTCCACAGCTCGTCCTCCAGGTACGTCCTGGGCAAACGCAAGGAGTGAAAGGACCGTCCATCAGGACTGCAGTAGGAGGTCCATAGCTCAGGAGTGGGATGCACGTTTTGTCGGCAGAAGGCCCAGCCCCGGTCCAATCCCCAGCCATCTCTGGGTAAGGCTGAGAAAGATCCTCCTCTGAAATTCTGCCAGACAGAACTGAGCTAGGTGGATCTAGGGTTTGACTTGGGAACAAGTCGTTTCCTGTTTAAACCAGCACTTTATTCAGAACCATGAGGACTAGCATCTTACTTTATTTTTAGAGAAAGGACCATAACTCAGTGGCAGAGCACCTGCTTTGCACGCAGAAGGTCCCAGGTTTGACCCCTGGTCACTCCCAGTGAAAAGGATCAGGTAGCAGGTGGGCGATGGGGAAAGACTCCTCTCTGCCCAATTCGCTGGAGAGCTGCTGCCAGTCGGAGTAGAAAGTACTGGCTAGGGACAAACAGTCTGATCTGGTGCGAAGCTGGACCTCCCAGCTAGCGGCAGCCTCCAGTGCCACCTTGCTTACCCCAAAGTCTGCTTAGTAGGGGAGGCAGTCCTGGGATGGAGATTCTTTCCCCTCCAGCCGTCCCACCCTGCCCACTCCTCCTCTTCCTCAGCAGGAAGGCGATGATGCCTCCCTGTCCCCCCCTCCCCGGAAGGAGGCTCTTCTCACCGGGTGCCCATCTTGCAGTCCATGATGCTGGGCATATCAAGGCCGCGCAGCAGGTCGTCCATCTGGATGTAGCAGTCGCTCCCCAGCTCCACCACCCCGTGGTAGGTGGGCACAAAGGGGTGCAGGACGTCGCTCATCAGCTCAGCCAGGCAGGCGTCTTCCACTGCATTGAACTTCTTCAGGATCTGGCCTCCTTCACTGGGCTTGAAATTCCCTGGTGGGGGTTGGAGGGAAAGGGGAGGACAGTCAGACACATGGGATGCAGCAGCTGGGAGGGCAGGAAAGGGCAGGGCAGGGCAGACCAGAAGGGCCCTTCAGCTGGACACAGCCTCCTGCTCTCACAGTGGCCCACCAGGTGCCCCAATGGGAAGCCAGGATCTGAGGGCGGTGGTGCCTGCAGCAGCCCAGCCCCCTCCCTACGAGCGATTCCCAGCAACTGGCATTGCTCAGAGGCAGCCCAGCTCTGGCCCTGGAGGGAGGGGGGCGAGAGCCATTCCCCACACACTGCTCAAGCCTGTTTGGAAGCCACGCCCTGCAACGTGGAAGCCCCATTTCACAGTCTGTCCCTGGGCAGAAAAGTCCTGTGTGCATCTCCCCTCTTTGTGATTCTCAGGGGCTGCTTCTTCCGATTTCTCTGGCTCTGCTCACGCTGGAGGTGCTGCCTTGGCCACCCCCCGTTTGCACACACACATACATGTACGCTACTCGCCTGCTCTCGTACCTTCGTGGCCAGCTAGCTGTACCCAGGAGCTGCGTCTCCGCAAGGACCAGTGCACCATCGTGAAGAACGTCTTCCAGGACTTGGTCTAGGAGGAATCCGAGGCAAGGAGTGTTACAAGGCCAGGGCTGCCTGATCCAGGCTCAGGCCATCGCTCCATCTAGCTCAGTGCTGGCCATGCTGATGTCAGGCAGGGGGCACTGCCTGTCCTACCCGGGCATGCCGGGGATTGAACCTGTCGCCTTCCACATGCAGAGTCTCTCCCCAGCCTAGCAACCTCCCTTGCACTGACACACCAAGCCAGACCACCGGCTCGTTTCGCTCAGAATTGTCTATGCTGACTGGCAGCAGCTTCCTTTCTCGGAGGGGGGGGGCACTGGAGACGCCGGAGGGGCTGACCCTGAGACCTTCTGCATGGAAACCAGGGGCTCTACCTGATGAGCTACAGCCCTCCCTCAGCAGCGCACAGCCCACATCCCCACGGGCACACAGTTCAGGAGCCTGGAAAGCTCACACCTCCAAGAAGAGAGTCTGCTCATGCAGGAACATCTGGGCCCCTGTTCTCTCCCGCTGGGCCACTGACGGTCTCCCCTACCACCAGTGGGAGTTTTCTCTTTCCACCTAGACCAGCAACAGAGCAGCCAGCTTTTTTTGAGGGGGCGGGGAGATACCACCTGTGTGGTCACTCGTTTGCTTTTTGTTTTGGCACACAGAAGTTCTTAATCAAAAAATGACCAATGCATTTACAGGCTACTTCTGTGTCTAGAAGGCCTCAGGGCTAATGTTGGCTCCACTTTGGGGAACCAAATCCAGATGCCCTCAGCGAGTTCCTTCCCTTGAGTGAGCAGTCTCCTCCTGCCCGATGCCACTGTCCTTCCTGCCCACTGGCTTGACCTTTCCCTCTGGACCTATTCCATGACGCTGCCCTGAGGAAGACGGCAGCTGTTCCTTCTTTTTGCACGTAACAGCAAGGAGGACTGGGAGGCAGCCAGGGGGCTCAGCAGTTAGGGGCCCTGCTGGGATGTGGGCCTTGGCAGGCACCCAATGATGCTGCCCACTGGTGCCAGACCTGCTCACAAGATGTAGGAACAGAGAATGTATTATGTATTATTGCATTTATATCCCACCTTTCCTCCTAGGAGATCAAGGTGGCCTACATGGTTCTCACACACACACACACCCATTTTGTTCTCACAACAACCCTGTGAGGTAGGTTAGGCTGAGAAATTGTGACTAGCCCGAGGTCACTAAATGTGCTTCATAGCCCCAGCAAAGCCAGGACTTTGGGGGAGCCTGTCTCCCCTATTCTCTCCCCTCTCCTTTTCATCCCTCCGTTCATGTGGCAGCACCTGTGCCCGCGCAGGGAGTCTGCATCTAAGGAAGCCAGCAAGGCTGATCCCAGATGCCAGACCTGCTCAGGATTGCTCATGGGAAGCAAGAAGGACCAAGGACATGTTTTTCTGGGCCCCAGCAAAACCAGAACATTGGGGGGGAGGCCTTTCAAGCAGCCTGCCTCCCCCCCTTTCTTCACTCAGTTCATTCATTCGTGTTTGCAACTCCAGCCAGAGGAAGTCCCGTCTGTAAGGAAGCCAGCGGAGAAAGAGGCAGGTGTTGAAAAGAGGAAGGAAAAGGCCTGGCCAAGAGAGCGAGCGGCATGTGTGTGTGACGTGATGTGCTGAGCAATGGGAAATCTCAGCTGAGCTGCTCCGCAAGGGAGGGCTCCCGCCTCGCATGGGGCTGGTTGTGCAAAGAGGCAGGCGGGACATGGCTCTTGAACTCACTGCACGCATGCAACAAGCCCAAGCAAACGGTCGCGGCTGGCTCCAGCTCACAAGCGCACACACTCATCAGCTCTGCACAGCCACTACCACAAAGCTGTTGTTGTGAGGCCTTTGCAGCAGCACGAGAGCCGTCTCAGTCCGTGCGGAGCAAGCCAGCTGGGCTGACAGCGGACCCACCACATCCTGCCCCCTGCCGCCGTACATTTGCAGAGACAGGATTGCAGGCATCCACAGGCACCCCTCTGCTGGAAGCTGCTTGCCCGAGCACAGCCACATTTCCCTGCCCTTCATTCATACATCCTTGTGCATACATGGGCAGGGGGCATTCCTCAGGTGAGCCTGGCACGGATGCACTGCAGCCTCATCAGTCAGCACAATTGGCAGTGCTGTATCCTCACGTGGAAAGAGGCCCTGGTCCTCCCTCTCAGCTGCCCCCCGTGCCCCCCCTCCATAACCCCAGCAGAATCCCTGGAAATGCAAGCTCTGGCAGGTAGCCAACCAGGGATCTCAAACGACCCAGGACAAACACTCTTGCAGCCCTTTTGCAATGAATACTTTGCATAGGCCCATTTTGTAAGTTAACACTCTCTGCATGGAGTGTGGGTGAGGGGGAAGGGTGCTGCCTTTCCCTTCCCCCAGCCTGACCCTCACTTCCTCTCTACCAGTGGGGGCTGGGGGAACTGGCACTATGTGCCTCCCCCCCCCAATAATGCCCCACCTAGAAATGTGGCTGTCCCACCTAACAAGGCTGGCTGGCTACAGAGCGGCTTCAGGCTTATGCTGTGCGCCAGCAGAGAGAGAGCCATACCAAGATCTTAGGACATGAGGGCTTGTTCCTATGGTTGGGCCTGAAAGACTGATTAGGGTCAGGAAAGTCCCTTGGGGTCACTTGCTGAGAAAAGGTGGCCAATAAATATAAATGAGGATGATTATAATGCTACTGGGGTACCCCCCCACCCCCTCCCTGGCTGAACTGGTCTTGGAGCTGGCCTTGGGGTCAGTGATGTTGGGAGGCTTCACTATTCATGCCAACATTGCCTCTAGCATGTCTGCTCAGGGCCTCACGGCCTCTGTGACAACCACAGGGATGCCTCAGTACATCACAGGCCCAACCCACGTGGCAGGAGGACACACCCTCGATCGAGTAGTCTTTGCTACACAGCAGGGGGGTGGTTAGGTGGGGGTGTTAAAGGTGCCCTTGTCACAGATGGGAACATTGCCTGGTGAGATATGGGATGAGGGTAGCCACACACCCCTGCAGTGGCAGCGGGGGGGGGGACCCATTAAGATGGTCAGCCTCCAAAGACTTATGGAATCCAAAGGATTTCTGAATCCTTTGGGGGGGGTCCCAATCAGCATGTCTAGCACTCCTGTCAGGGCCCTAGATTTGCATGGAATGGCCAGATAGAAAAGTGCAGTCAGGATGATCTCCACAGAGGCCATCACTCTCTGGGACCCTCATACTCCGCAGAGCTGCGGGGACTGAAGTAAGTAGGACAATGGCCAGAGCTCAAGTGGAGCAAATCCAGAAGCAAATCTGACCAGACAAGGGTTCCTTCACCACCACCACCACTGCACCCTCAAGAAGCATGTGTGATGGACAGGCCAAAGGGGTCGCAATGAAGGTTGCACCATCAGAGGCTTGCTGGGTCAGGTTTGCTAGGCACTATGAGGATACAGTCGCTTGGATCTGCACTGAACTCAATGCCTCTGTTAGGACATAAGGCGTTATGGAAGCATTCGGTGCACTGCCTGGTCAGGGTATGTTGGATCACCTTCAATTTCAGCAGCCAAAGGACATGGACAAGCAGCTTTTGACAAGCAGTCAGTCATGGTATCCTCCCAGAGTGTCTCTTTGGGCTGGGAGTTGGAGTTGGAGGCTCAGGCTACTGCACCGCTGCTCTTAAGCCTGGGATTGCTTCCAGAGAAGAGCCATCGGAGAGAAGTATTTGAATCCACGGGGAGAGGCCTGCTCTTTAATATCTATATGAAGCTGTTGGGAGATGTCATCAGAGATGGAGCAAGGTACCATCAACTTGCAAACGACACCGAACTCTTTTTCTGAATCAGGCGATGCAGTGTGAGGACCAGACCAGTGCCTAGAGTCAGCGGTGGGCTGCAAGTGGGCCAATAAACTGAAAGTGAAACCAAGCAAGACAGAGATGCTGGTGGTTTGCGGGTACTTGGGTCCAGGAACTGGAAGTACAGCCTGCTCTGAGTGGAGTCGCTCTCTCCTTGAAAGAGCAGGTGTATAGTTTGAGGGTACTCCTTCATCCGATGCTATTACCTGACACTCAAGTGCTAGGACTGCCTGTTTCCAGCTGGTTCACTAGCTACGTCCATTCCCAGACAGAGGAAGCCTGGCCACAGTAACCTACAGCTTAGACTAATGCAATGCACTCGATGTGGGCCTGCCCTTGAAAATGGCAGGCCCTTAGTTGCTTCTGCCGCAAGAGACCTCGTTTGTTTCTTTGTTACATGTTTACCTCGCCCTTCCGCTCAAGGGAACTCAGGATGGTGTACATCAAATAACAGAATACAATTAACCTTTTAAAAAGACAGCGCTAAAACAATAATATCAATGCATTGCAGCAAGCAGAGGTCAGGAAACGTCCACCCTGCTCACCCTTCTCTGAAGGCAAACACAATTTTAGCTGTTGGTGAAAAGACGCCCCTGTGTTCACACACACATTACCTCTGGGCAAAGCAGTCACCAGGGGAGGCTGTGGTTGTGGGGCTCAGGAAGAAAGCCCAGTGTCCCATCTGACCAGTTACCAACAGTGGACGGCTCATGGGGGAAAAGAGACACATGGGGAATATCCAGGTCTGTAGTTCAGGAGAAGCTTTGCTTTGGGGGTGGGATTAGCTCCCTCCCCCCCCCAGCTGCATAGCTTGGCTCTATGTCTGAGTCACCTGGAGTTCTGCACTGGATGCCCCAATCTCGTGGAGCGCCTGCTCCTTCCCTGTGCTCCACCCCACCCCAGCCGGGTGATCAGTGGGGAAAGCCCAAGTTGGCAGACAGACTGCCTCAGTTCAGGGCATGCAAAAGGGCCCAGCCTCAACCCTCAGAATCTCCAGGTAGGGCTTTAAAAGACCTGTGTGAAACTCTGGCGAGCCGCTGCCAGTCCGCGTAGCCAGATGGAGGCCTACAAAAACCCCAGGCCAGCAGGCACAGACTGTTTCAGAGGGCACTCCACAACCTAAACGAGCCTTTTCTGCATTGATTTCAAGCCTGCTTATCCACCAAAACAGCGGTTTTCCCAAGAGTGCTTGGCAATGGCTGTGTCTTTTTGGAGTCTCCGGGCATGGCTCAGTGGCGGAACATCTGCTTTGCAAGTAAAAGGTCCCAGGGTCAACCTCTGGCATGTCCAGGAAAGACCCCTACCTGAAATCCTGGGACAGCCACTACCGGCCAGTGAGTAGAAAAATGCTGACCGAGAATGCCTAAATTGTCTCTCTTGGACAGAAGGCAGATTCGGTGTGCGCCTCTTTACACCGGCCTTTTAGTCAGAGCCTTGAGGAATGGAATTGTAACTTTACTTTTACAGGAAGGGAAACAGCGGCCAAGTGCCTGCTGCACATGTGAAAGGTCCCAGGGACCATCTTTGCCATCTCTCAGCAGGGCTGGGAAAGACCCCGTCGAGGCTTTTCTTGGGAAGTCTGGAGAGCCACGGCCGGTTGGTCCGTTGACAGCTCTGCCCTGGGAAGACCAAGGTGCTTCCTGTGAGCCTAGAACCCTTTGGATCCTCCCTGCCTCAAGGCGCTGCCCTCCACCAGCCTGGGGACTCGGTTCCCTTCCCCGCTGCCTTGAGCCCCTGGCCCCTCCCTCGCCTCACCTTCCGCAGAATGTGCTTCTTCCCTGGGGGGCTCTTCTCTTCTGTGTCACTGAAGACCTCATCTGACTCCTGCGAGGACCCTCCCAGCGAGGAGCAGGTAGACGAGCCCGAGACAGAGCGATCCGGAGGGACGGGAAGGTCTTGGCTTCTGGGAGGGGGGGCCTTGGTGGGCCCATCAGCCCCACAGGAAGACAAGGCCACCTGGAGCCCTTGCAGCCCATTGCTCGGGGAGACATCGACGCAGGTGGACTCTGCCCTCCCCTCGGCACCTAGCCTGCATGCCGGGGCTTCAGATCCCAAGGTGCTCCCCACAGGTGGCCCCGAGGCCTCCCCGTGGTCTGGTTCTGTGGGCTGACCTGAAGCTGCAGGCGCGGCAGGGGTCCATTCCAGGCTGCTGTGGCCTTCCATGGGCACCTCCAGGAATCGCGTGGCTTCGCTGGGGAGGGCCACCCGTGGGCTGACACTTCGCTGCATCTCCCACTTGGTGGCCACGGCTTCATTCAGAGCATTCTGCAAGGAAATGCAGGGTGGGGGGTTACTTGAGCCGGCCCAAACCCAGGCCACTCCGCTGCTGAAGGGAGGAGCAGGAAAAGAACAGTGTCCATCCGTCCCCCCTCCATGGAGAGACAGCGACTTTACCAACAGCTCAGTCCTACTCCAAGACTGGCATGAGAGCGGTCAGCATCCTCCTGTGTGTCTGAGGGCAGCAGGCTGGGCTGCGGAGGGCCTGCATGGTGCACACTGGGGGAGCACACCGCCCTGATAAGCAACAGAGAGGAATAGCCGGGGGGCTCAGGAGAAATGGCTGTTGCCTCCCCAAACAGCCATGCCAGCTTCTTCCTGTGACTCCCTCGCCCTGCCCAGTGGGAGGACCAGCCCTGTCCTTGAGGAGCACAGCTGCCCTTGGGATGCCAGACCCAGGCACAAGGAAGAGTCTCCTGGGTGTGGCTCTTCCTGCCTCCCCTTGGAGGGTCCTGCTTCAAAACAGTGCTGGGGAGGAGGGGAGGAGAGTTGGTCCTGCCCGCCGGCTGGCTCACCTGCCTGCCTGTCTGCAGGGACACCTGGGGTCTGGCAGTAGCCAGGAGGTTCATGGCTGGTGCTGCCACTAGGGCTGATGGAGCCCTCAGCCTGCCGGCCAGCCAGCCAACCTGCCTCCCAACCTCTAGCCCCTTTCATTACCAAATGGCCACAATAAAATGTCCCTATTTTTAAAAGTTCATTAAAACCGCGAAGCTAAACAAAACCCCGGGAATGATGCTGTGGGAGTGTGTGTGTGTGTGTGCCAGGGGTGTGTGTGTGTGTGCACATGCCCCTTTGTCATGAGTTCACTGGCTCCCTCTGTACACAGACAGCCTGTGGGCATCCTTGCTGGCAGAGTCCTTGATCGGTGGACTGGCAGTTTCCAGAGGTGTATGTGTGAGTCTGAGAGAGAGTTTTATATCTCCAGCCCTGGCCTAATGCAAATATAGGACTGCTGAGCCCAGCAAGGGATGGCCCACTTAGTGGCCATTTTTAGAAGGCTACCAGGGCCCATGATTTGGCTGAAAATTGGGAGGGGGACCCAGGAAGAGAGGTTCATGGGTTCCACTATGGGCTGCTCTACCTCCAGTGTGGTGTAGTGGTTAAGGTGTTGGACTACGACCTGGGAGACCAGGGTTCGAATCCCCACATAGCCATGAAGCTCACTGGGTGACCCTTGGGCCAGTCACTGCCTCTCAGCCTCATGAAAACCCTATTCATAGGGTCGTCATAAGTCGGAATCGATTTGAAGGCAGTACACTACACTACCTCCCCCACCCCCCGTTTGAACACTAGTTTTATAGTAAAGAAGCAAAACGACCTTGACTAAATCAACAAGACTAAGTCATCCAGAAGGTCCCATTTTCAGCCCTCAACGTCAGCATCGTCAGGTAGGGCTGGGAATGTCCCCTGCCTGAAAACCCAGAGAGCTGCTACCAGACTGAGCGACCAACTATCTGATCCATGATCTGAGTTAGTATCAGGCAGTTTCCTATGTTATATACAAATCAGGCCTTTATTCTGGACCATGAGGACTGGAATCTTGTTTTCTTTTGAGGAAAGGCCTAGTGGCATAGCAAACGCTTTGAGACGCAGAATGTCTCAGGTTCAGTTGCTGGCATCCCCAGGTCAGGCTGAAACCCCAGAACCTCCCCCCTGCCCAAAAAACACTAGATGGGCAAATAGTGTGACTGGATTGAAAGCAGCTTCCCATCTTCCTTGGGGAGGGCCACAGCTCAGTGGAAGAGCATCTGGTCGGTGCACAGAAGAGCAGAGGTTCAATCTCCAGGAGGGGCTGGAAAGCATAAAATCCTGGGGGCGGCTGCCAGTCAGTGTAGGCCAGGGATGGAGAGCCTGTAGCCCTCCAGATGTTGTTGTACTCCAACTCCCATCAGGCCCAGCCAGCATGGCCAACGGTCAGCGATGCTGGGAGATGGAGCCCAGCACCTGAGACAGCTCCTTAACAGTTCTGACTAAAACCCGGAGTGGATTCCACTGCCCCACTGACATGGATCCAGCGGCCGCTGCTGTACTGAGCAGATGAGCCATTCTGATTTGGCATGAGACAACTTCCTCTGCTGTGGTTGGGGGTATTGACCCCAAGGGGCCCCAGGGCTTTTTGACTACAGTGAGGTCCTTCTTCTTTTTAATTCCCATTTTTCTTTTTTAATTTAAAGGGTGGAGAGAGGTTAGGGGTCAAACACTCCCACAGTGGCCCCCTTTACCCTCTTCCACTTCTCCTTAATCCCAGAAATGGGCGGGGCCCCGATGACGCTGCTGGCAGTTTCTGGGCGGTGAGGCAAATGCACTCTGTACACGCTCTGAGCTGCTCCAGGGATATTTTGGCCTTGTGATTAAACAGATTCCGGCCCATAGCAAGCCCTCCCCCTGATCAGCACGCGAAATGATGTCATCCAAGGGAAGAGGGAACCCCCAAACTCCAGAGAAGGGCCCGCCGCTCCCCGCTCTGCCCCCCCCACTCCATAGAACCGGGGGGCGAGGCGCACACACGTCTGAGATCCTCCCGGTCCAGATGAGTAAACTGTTCTGCGGGATTTGGGTGATAATTCGGCGGGTGGGGGGGCGGCAGCGTCGGACGGAGGGGGAAAGCCCCCCTTCCTTGCCTCGCAGGGTTGGGGAGTCCCTTTGTGTCCTGCGCTCCCCACCCCAAAGGGAGCCTTGGGACCCCAACCTGAGTCTTCTTGGCTAAGCCTCAACCACTGCTCTGCTCCAACCAGTTGACCCCACTCCTCTCTTCCTTTCCAGCCCCCTCCCCAAGGCCTCACCTGGAGAGTACAGGATGAGCTACCGGAGCCCCCTCTTGGCGCGCCCCATCCCGGCCCCGCCGCGAATCTGCCGGGCCGAGCACGAAAAGGCGGGGATATACTGGGAGGGGGGGAGGACTAGCTGACGAAGTCGCCCCCAGGAAAAAGCTTGTCTCGTGCTGCCCTCTGCTGGCCACTGGCGAGACTGCGCTCCCTCGCGCAGGACCGCAAAGGAGTCGCCTTTGGCATGTGCAGAGTGCCCCAGCTCAGCGGGGGGGGGGGGCAGGGAGGTCATTTGGACTGCAATCCAGTATATGTCTACTCAGAAGTAAGATCCATTAGGTTCAATGAGATGTACTCCCAGATAAGTGTGTACTGGATTGCAGCCTTAGTCTCAGGATGTAATGGTTTTATAGGAAGGGCTATGTTTGGGGGCCCTCCTGCTCCTTCTCTTGAGGAGAGCCCTGGCTGTCGAACCCCAAAGTCTTGCCTTGAACATACTGCTGCCTCAGACAGGTTTGCTTGCCCCCCCCATTAATCTGGTCTTAAATAGACAGGCTCCAAGGCAGGAGGCATGTTTGCCGTTCCTCAATAAGGAGGGGAAAGTACTCTGCCCATGCTCAGCGGCACTCTAGTATTATGTTATAGCTTCAAGTGCTCCAGGGCTGAGCCCTGGCATTTTAAGAGAGAGATTCTGACGCTGTACCTTAGCTCAACCTGGCAAAAGAGAGCAACGCCAACAGGAAATGGGTCTGAGTTAGCCAAAGCAAGCCTGATGTAGTGGTTAGAGCAGTCCACCTCCACCCCATCTGGTGCCCCCTAGATGATTTATCTATTCATTTTTTCAATGCATTTGTATCTCACCTTTCTTCCAAGGAACTCAAGGTGGCATGCAGGGCTCTTGCCTGCTCCAGATTACCCTCACAACAACCCTGTGTAGTAGGTTAGGCTGAGAGTTGGCAACTGGACTAGGGTTTGGGGCTAAAACTCCCATCAGCCCTAGTATCATATGGCTGTGCTGGCTGAGCCTGATGGGAGTTGTAGTCCGAAACATCTGGAGGGCACCAGGTTGTGAGACTTAGGGCCTATCTACATGATGTTTTACTGTGTGTTTGATGCTACTCACATTGCCTTTTAATTTGCATAGATCACATGTCCTTATTGGCAAACAGAAGCTATCACACAATTTCCCCCCCTATAAATCCATACTAACCCAATCCGCTGATAATACGAAAAGTGGGGAGGAAACCATCACTGCGCTGTGCTCCTTCTTGCAGACCTTCTGCTCTGATGCTTTTAGGTAGGTGTGTCAATTGTTCCCCTCTCCATACCCACTCCCTCCTTCTCCCTACATTCATTTTATTTCCTGAGGTCTGACAATCAACTTCCAGCTGCTCTACTCCATTCTGCTAGCCTTTCTTATGGTGCCTTATTTTTCTTTTCCCCCTAACTTGTGCGCAAAAACATAACACTGCTCAAAGATTTGTATTTCAGCTGTATTGTAGCAGTGAAAAGACAAATAATCGCACTTACTGGTTGTTGTTGTTTTAAAAATGGAACTTAATGCAGCTGGTAGAACAAACTGAGCATGCTTCTTTGCCAAGCAAGCAGAGGGAGTAGAAATGTTAAATTAGAGGGTGTGGTCATTAGGAAACTGTGTGATTAATCCTTCCCCTCAGTGTGAATAGAAAACACCGTGTTTTTAATTGGCATTGAGCCCTTATTGTGGACAGTGCAAATAGAAAATGGAGGAAAAGCAGCATTTTTAGTATGAAGTAATGCTCCCATGTGGATAAGCCCTCAGAACAGGGAGACCTGCAGTCAAAGCTCCACTCAGCCACAAAGCTCACCGGGTAACCTTGGGTCAGTCACTATCTATCAGCCTAACCTACCTCACAGGGCTGTTGTGAGAATAAAGGGATTGAGGACATGTGTGTAATCCAGAGCTCCTAGGAGGAAGAACTGATATAAACCCAAGGACTTGGGGGGGGTATTGAGGAGGGGAGAAGAAGGAAGCCCTGCTACCACAATTTCCTTTTGTTTCTCCACAAACACACCACCCTGTTCTCTCTGTGTGCAGTTTATTTGCGCCTCCTGCTGACCTTCCTCTTGCGCCCCCTGCCACGGGTGGGTCCTTCACCTCGGGGCACTTCACAGATGAAGAGGTGCATTGTGGTCTGGTTCCCCTCAGTTTGGCAGGGGCTTGGCGCCTGCTCCTCAGCTGAGGACCTGGGCACCTCCTCTGCTGGGGTGTTCGGCCTCTCCTCAGTCAGGGCACTCGGATTGCCCTGGGCCAGGGGGGTTGGTCTCTCCTCGCTTGTGGGATTTGGTGTCTTCTCTGCTGAGGGGGTCGGCATGGGGTTCCGGTGGAGACGCAGCATGAGCAAAAGTTTTTCCAGCTCCTGCTCAATGAAAGTCCACAGCTTGCCACTGCTCTGCTCTTTGGCCTGGTCAGGCTCTTGTGGCAGAGGATTGCCTTCCTCTGGCAGAGAAGGGGCTCCGTTCCCCTCAGTGGGGTTCAACTTGAACAGGGTCTGAATCCCCTCACTCTTGTTCACCTGAGATGGGGTCCTAATCACTTCACTGGTGTTCAAGTGGGATGGTATCTGAAGCCCCTCATTTGTGTTCTGCTGGGACGGGGTCCTAATCCCCCCACTTGTGTTCACCTGAGATGGGGTCCAAATTCCCCCATTTATGTTCTCCTGGGACGGGGTCCTAAACCTAACCCCCTTACTCTTGTTCAACTTGGATGGTATCCAAAGACCCTCATTTGTATTAAACTGGGATGGGGTCCTAATCCCCTTGTTCAAGTTCTGCTGGGATGGGGTCCAAATCCTCTCACTTGTGTTCACCTGAGACGGGGTCCTAATCCCCTCACTTGTGTTAAACTGGGATGGGGTCCTAATCCTCTCATTCAAGTTCTGCTGGGATGGGGTCATAACCCCCTCACTCATGTTCACCTGTGATGGGGTCCAAATCCCCTCGTTCAAGTTCTGCTGGGATGGGGTCCTAACCCCCTCACTTGTGTTCAAGTGGGATGGTATCCAAAGAACCTCATTTGTGTTCAGCTGGGATGAGGTCCTAATCCCCTCACTCATGTTCATCTGGGATAGGATCTGAAGCCCCTCACTCGTGTTAAACTGGGATGGGGTCCTAATCCCCTCGCTCACGTTCAGTAGGGACGGGGTCCTCCTAATCGCCTCACTTGTGTTCAGCTGGGATGGAATCTGAATTCCCTCGCTTGAGACTTGACTCTTCAGCCAGGGAGAGATCCCCTCATGTGAGAGTTGACTCTTCAGCCAAGGACGGATCTGCTCATTCAGTTTGTCCTCGCTGCCCTGTCCACAGTAGAAAAGTCACACTTCAGGGCCTTGCAAGGCCAGGATCCCTCTGGCTAACCCATTCCTAGAACCTGACTCAGCTGGCCTTGAGGCAAAAGCCCTCCTCCTCAAGACCCACTTCAGCAATTCTATTCCCAACTATGCATCTGTGTCTTGCCTCACTTGTTCCTCCACGGCCACAGAATTCTGCCTCACTGACCAATCCCTCCCCCCAACACAGATTTGACATCGGAAATGGAAACACTGAGAAGCCAGAAGATGAAAATGTTAACCCACAAAGAAACTCTGCTACGGTGGACAAAGGGAGGCTCCAACATGAAACGGCAGAATTACAATTCACCAAGAAATCCCATTCTGGTCACCTGGGTCTGAAGGGAGATTGTGGTTTCCTGTCCCACTACAAGCTGATTGTTTCATCACCTATCACTGCTGCTACATGTTATTTTGCATGCTTTCTAGTGCTGAGTTCTCACTATCTGCACTTGTTGCATTTAATTTCTCTCTGACTTCCCCGCAATAATGTGTGTATATATATCCCTGCAAATGGGGATTACACTTCATGCATCTGATGGACTCTAATCCACGTCACATCCACACTATTCACTTCAAGCACATTTATGCCAGTCATGGCTTCCCCCAAAGAATGCTGGGAACTGTCATTTACCTGGCCTTGTTAGCATTTTTATTTATTTATTTGTTACATTTATACCCCGCCTTTCTTTCACCATGGAACCCAAGGCAGCATTTATTTATTTATTATTTGATTTATATCCCGCCCTTCCTCCCAGCAGGAGCCCAGGGTGGCAAACAGAAGCGCTAAAAACACTTTAAAACATCATAAAAACAGACTTTAAAATACATTAAAACAAAACGTTAAAAACGTTTTTTTAAAAAAAGCTTTTAAAACATCTTTAAAGAGGGTTAAAAACATTATTAAAAAAACATATTAAAAAGCAATTCCAACAGAGATGCAGACTGGGATAAGGTCCCTACTTAAAAGGCTTGTTGAAAGAGGAAGGTCTTCAATAGGCGCAGAAAAGATAGCAGAGATGGCGCCTGCCTAATATTTAAGGGAAGGGAGTTCCACAGGGAAGGTGCCACCACACTAAAGGTCCATTTCCTATATTGTGCGGAATGAACCTCCTGACATACATGTGGCTTACATGCGGTTCCCGGGCGGTCTCTCATCTAGGCACTGACCAGACCCAGAGCTGCTTAGCTTCAACAAGGTGGTGGCCTCATGTGCCTTCAGACCATAGCCTGGGACCTTTGAGTTGAATGCTGGCAGAAGCTGAACTGTAACAGGATCTTGGTCTGAGTGAGCACACACTATCCTGGATATAATAGCTCTGAGACTCTGGGTTTAGGAAAATGGAAACGCTTGCATTTTATTCCAGGAAACATGCTTGGATAGGAAAGGGTTCCCAGTTCTAGCTAATGAAGGTTGGAGATGCAAAGAGCTGTGCTTGCTCTTTCATCTTCTGCTGGAGAGAGAGAAAAAAGGAAAGATGACTCCCAAGGTGGGAGAAAGAAGGAACAGGAAATGAGGTGAAAACCCCTAAGAGCATCAGTTTACACACCTGAAGGAAGGTTAGAAAGACAGTCTAGGAAATTTGGAGGTACCCCTCTCAATCTATCTTATAATAATAATGGATTGCCTTCAGGTCAATTCCAACTTATGGTGACCCTACGAATAGGGTTTTCGTGGTAAGTGGTATTCAGAGGGGGTTTACCATTGCCTTCCTCTGAGGCTGAGAGGCAGTGACTGGCCCAAGGTCACCCAGTGAGCTTCATGGCTCTGTGGGGATTCAAATCCTGGTCTCCTAGGTCGTAGTCCAACACCTTAACCACTACACCACACTGGCTCTCTATCTTATTCCCATGCAAACCCCATCAAGCTAGGTTGCATCCCAATACTTCCAATAGCCCTAACAGAGCTATAGTTCCCAGCACTCTTAACAAATTGCAATTCCCGGGATTATTTGGGGGAAGCTTTACATGTACTTTAAATTTGTGGCGTGGATGTGACCCTGGGCCAAAGCCTATGCCACAATAAATTTGTTAGGCTTTACTGTGCCACGGGAGTCCGGGTTGCTTTTGCTCCCTCTTAACCCTTCCCTGTCCTGCACAGGATCTACCCTAGGATGGCTCTAGATCTAGGCTGGCGAACCAGTGCCCCTCCCATCAGCCCCATGCAGCCCAGCCAATGACTTAATCGACCCCCCCCCCTGCAAATTCCTCCTTACTGGAATTGGAATAACATTTCCCAATCTCATTGGCTGCATTTAGCAGCTCGAGGAGTGAGGCAGGGATATCAGTGCAGAAGAGCCTAGCAAGGGAGCCTACTCCATGAGCAAGTGGGCAGCCCCAGTGGCAAAGCTCAGCCTCACGGGCAATTTAGCAGCTGAGCAAGTTCTGAGTTTCTTCTGTCCAGCAACCTCTGGAGGGCCACAGGTTCCCCATCTAGAGAAATATTCTGCAGAGGCGGCCTTGGCCTCTCATTCTCACAACCCTCTTCCATGGAGTGCTCCCCACACTGCCTTCTCAGATGGGCCATGTGCCTCCTTGCTGGGTCACCCTCTTCCGGAGGCTCACCAGGGCTGTGGGCATCTGTTCCTCCGCACTGGGGATCTGTGGCAACTCCTGCCCTCCCCTTTGGCTCACATCATAGGTGATGAAGAGGATGCCCCATGCCAGCCCACAGCCACTGCCCAGGAGAATCATCAGGGGCACCCAGTAGCCCTGCCACGGAGGGGATTCAGTGGGGGGCTTGCGGTAACGGAGCCGCTGTCCACAGGGGCCCCTTGCACCAGTGGCCTCCCCGATCAAGATGGCCACAGCCAGGAAGGACCAGGCCAGGGCAACGGGCAGGGAAGCACTGCGGGCAGCCATGGCCGAGAGCTCAGGGAAGCAGAAGGTGGGATGGGTGGTGATGGGGGGCAGATGGCTTTGCCTGGTGTTTCCTGCAAGCCACTGGTCCCTCTGAAACCCTCCCTCCCTCCTACTTGAGTGTCACAGCTGCCCTCCTTTGTGTCATCATCACTGCCTTTGCCACAGCAGCCTTGACATGAGGAAAACTCATGTCTGCTGAGTCCCCCATCTTGCTGGATGCTTCTGGAGGAAGGGAGGGAGAGGCAAAGTGTGAGGTGTCTGCCTGCCTTGTGTGGATGTACACGGCTGGCAAGAAAAGTGGAGGTGGAGGAGTATGACCCAATCAAAATGCAATTTGCAGAATGATTCTCTTCAGAAAAACTCAACAAAATTTGGCAGTGGGCCAGGTGGCTTGGAGTACCCACAGCAGACCACATGAAGGCCCCCAAAGGCCGTGAGTTGCCCCCATGTGCTCTACAGAAAGGAAGAAACAGGTTGCTTTGAAAGATTTCCCAAACAGCAGCACCACCCCATATTGTTCAACGATAGCTGCCCTTTGCATAAAATGGAGAGCTAAGGTCTGTTTAAGGAGCTAGCCCTCAAGGTGAGTGTTTAGGCCATGCTAAGAAATTAGGTTTCCGCATTGTTTATTTGCCAGTTGTGGTACTGTTTGATAGACATGAAGAATTAGCCTTGACTCCTATTGATCTGATATCTGTTATCACCCAATCCCCAACATACTTCCTGCTTGCTAAGAGGTCAGGCCACACCATGAATGTGGGCTCCCCCGTCCCCTCCCAAGGGCACACTCATGCAAACACATGCTCCAGGCCTCTCCTGTTTTGCTTTTTCTAATCTTTATTCTTATTTTTATTTGAACCTCCGCTTTGGTCTTCTCTGTTGCGCCCGGCCAGATCCCTCGCCATCAGCAATCTCATAGACAGTGATGCGCAGCTTGTCAGAGCCCTGCTCCACGTTTTGGGGGCACTTCTCATCCGCTGCTATTTCTCCGAGAGCACACCGCCGGCTCCGCACCTCACACAAGAACCCTTCCAGCTCCTGCTCCATGCAGGCCAGCTGCCGAGAATAGCCTTGCTGTGCCTGGCTGCAGGCTGTCATGCGGGACCCACACCTGGTCCGGGTGCAGGCAAGCGCCTGGGGCCCAGGCATGGTGGGACGGTCCTCATCTCCTTCCACGCAGGTCTTCTGGCTGCCCTGCTCAAGGGAAAGAAGAAACAAGACGCCTCTCAGCCGAACGCCGGTCCCAGGGTAATTTGGTGGGAAGCATTATGGGTAAGGCTAGGATAGCCAAATGTGTAGAATGGGGTGGGCAACCTACAGCCAGAGGGCCACATGCAGACCTGGGCCTCATTCACGTGGCCCTCGTGTGTGGAAAGGACGAAACATGGGGAAAAGGGGGGCGGCGGAAGAAAAAGAGGGCGCTCCACTCACTTTTAGCTGTGGTCTCACACACCACTAGCATGCGGCCCCTGACAGATTGCCCCTGAGAAATGTGGCCCTCAGTGGGAAAAGGTCCCCATTCCTCATATAGGCGAACAAGCCTTGCAAACCAGGCACAAGTGATCCAGTACACATTAGGGTTCTGGACTTTTCAAAAGGCTTTTGGCACTGTAGGCTCCTGAGTAATCTCAGCAGCCACAGGATAAGAGAACGGGTCCTCTTATGGATTATAACTGGTCAAAGAACAGGAAAAGTGACAGAAGTGAGCAGGCAGTTATCGCAAACTGGGAGTAAGGGAGAGGTAGGGTTCCCTCCAGCTTTGGAACTGATGTTGTTTAATTTATTCATAAATGGTCTGAATTTAGAGGTGTGCATATGTCTATTTTGGGCTGAACATGTGCATGTAAAAATGCATATGGGGGAATCTATACAAAAACAATGTGAATTTCATGTGTATTTTTTTAAATTGCAGGTTGATGTGAACATGGAACAGAACAAACATCTGAATGAACTCGGGCAAAACTGACACAGGCTGGAAATCGCTTGTTTGGGCTAACCTTCCCACGCCAACCCTTTGTGCCTGCTGTTAAATATAACAATAAAAACGATGAAACAGCTTTTGACACACTTAATGTCACATATACAGTTTTAAAGGTCAAGACAAGCACCTTAAATTGGGCCCAGAAATGATCTGGCAAACAATGCATCTGGTACAGTATCGGGGGGGGGGGGGCATTTTGCCCCAGTTGAAGCTTCTGAACTGTCTTCAAAGGCAGCCCCAAGCACAGCACATTGCAGAGGTCTACTCTGGATCTCACCAATGCATGAGCAGTAGAGGCACGCACACAACCCTCTCGCCAGCACCCCACTTCACTCACCTTCCACAGCATGTCACTTTCCTCCTCCAGCACCTGGCCACACCTGTCTTTGTTGGCACACAGGCAATGGAAGGCATAGAAAACAAACAGCCATGTTGCACAAACACTGCTGAGCAAGGCTATTGTGGAGAGCCAGCCACCTCCGGCCTCAGAGGCGCTCTCTCGATACCGCAGTTGCGGCTCACAGGGGCCCTCGGGATTAGCCCCCCCTGCCCTCGTGAAGGCCCAGGCTAGGATCAGGGGCAAAGACCCACTTAAAGCAGCCATGGCCCAGTCAGGCTGTCCAAGGCCAGCTGGAGACATTCTGGAATTTTCCTCTGCCCCCCATTGTGAGTTCACCACTCCAGGGTTCTCTGGAGCTCCCACTGGCTGTTCTTATGGGGTAGCCCACCTACCTGTGCAGAGAGCTAGCTGGCTCACACGAAGGCCTCTGGGCCACACCACCTGAGAGGAATCCTGGGCCCTTATGCCACATGAGCTGATAATGGCTACCCAGTACTGAGGGGAAAGCATTCTGCACATGCCCAGAAATTCTGTTGGTTTTTTTGTTTTTAACCCTTTTTTAAAAGATTTTTTAAAAATGTTTTTAATGTTGTTTTGTTTTAATGTATTTTAAGATCTGTTTTTATGATGTTTTAAAGTGTTTTTAGCGCTTCTGTTTGCCTCCCGGGGCGCCTGCTGGGAGGAAGGGCGGGATATAAATTAATTAAATATAGAACAACAGGCACAGCTCTGAAGTGAAGAACTTAAGAAGAGACAGGCTGCTGGGTCAGACCCACAAAGGGCCGCCTCGCCCTTTATCCAGTGGCACACCAGCTGCCCCAATGGGTAGCCCAGAAGCAGGACAGGACAGCAACGTTCAGTGGCATTCCTGAACCTGCAGGTGGCTTATAGCCATTGTGACTAGTAGCCTTTTGTCTAATTCCATTTTAAAGTCATCACTGAGGATTGCCACTTCATGTAGCACTGAGTTCCATAAGCAATGGATGAAGAATGTTGTCTGTCCTTGAATCTCCCGCCAATCACTTTCATTAATTGGCACCAAGGTCTGTCAGACAGAAAGACAGAGGAAACTGCTGTGCGCCTCCACTTCCATCCCATCTTCTATATATTTGAAAAATCCTTTTTTCTTTTTTTGCTGTGCATTTGGACTCCTCTCAAGATATAACCAAAGTTTGCATGATCAAGGACCAAGGTTTCAACTATGTTTGGATGTGATTGGATGGACGGTGGACCTCTTAAAACTGCAAGGATTTTAACCACCAACGTCAAAACTCCACTGACGTTTTGGTTTCTTAGAATTCCTGAGCAATGCTGGATACTAGGTTGCGAGGGATTGCATAAAACTCTTAGCATATTCCCCCTCCCCTTTAGTTGCCTTTTTGCTAAATTGTTTGCTAAGCCGGTGATAAGGGGCATCATGGTTTATAAAATTCCAATCCATCAATCGAATGCTATTATACAGTCACAGACCCATTAAAGGTTTATAAAAAATATTAATGTTGCAAAGAAAATGGGGAAAGAGAAGATTTTTCCTCTCTCATGATACTAGAATTCAGAATGTTTTGTGTCACGTGCATTTGTATCCTCTTTTGCATGTGGGGCAAAGAGGGTGTCCCAAAAATAAATCAGAGGCCACCCGTAAGAAATAAGGTAAGATAACCTGCGTTGCAGGGGAAACCACAAACTCCTGTCTTTGCTGCTACTTTCGCTTTGGGGTGGACTTCAGCACAGTGACAGCAACACTAAAATCCTGGATTTCTCAATTGTTGTTTCCTCTGGGTAACAACCACTTCTTTACCACAGGCGCTGGAGGTGTGGGAGGAGGAGGCTTCAAAATAAACCAGGAATAAATCAGGTGCATGTGTAATTCTAGTTTTTTCTATAGAAAATCTCAATCAGAGCTGTGACAGCATTCATGGGCCTGGTTCACACATGGAGCTAGGCCATGGTTTGTTTAGTGGCCTAACTATGATTTATTTCAAGGATGGGGAACCTGTAGCCCTCCAGATGTTGTTGGACTCCAACATCCATCAGCCCCAGCCAGCCTGGCCAATGATCAGAGATGGAAGCTGTAGTCCAACAACATCTGGAGGGCCACAGGTTCACCACCCCTGGTTTATTTGAACATGCAAACCCAGCACAGCAGGCTAACTGTGGTTTGTTTCCTGTAAACTAACCATCAAATGAAGCCCTGATTTGTTGTTGGCTGAGAAGCCATGGCTTGTTTTAACTATGGTTTGGCATTATGCCCAAACCAACAGCATTGCTTAACCGTGGCTTGTTTGTTTGGGTACCATACCCTACGCTCGCCAAGCTACAAATGCTGCAAAGGAACAGCGGCTGGAAAACAAATTTAGAGAAATAAGACATGGCTTGTTTGTCTGTGAGTTACCTCACGGCTTGTTGAACAAACCCAGGTTAAAACAAACCATGGCTTAGTGTTAGGCGCAAACACAGCCACCAGCTAAAACACTGAGAGTTGGGAGTGGGAATTAGTTAGAATAGTGCCTGCATTTTTTTCTTTGTATCTCTTGTTCTACAAGGAGTAGAGGCTTACTTTTTTAAAGAAAATGAGGCTGAGCTCCCTACTGGTCTGGGCCAGGTACAACAATGCCCCCTCCTCCTCTCCCCCACCCTCCCCATGCACCCTGACTGCAGCACCCATCCCACTTGTGTACCTTGTGAGGCTTGTCCAGGTGCCTGATGGAGCAGATAGTACAGGGGTCTGTTGCCTCTGAGGCCCCCCCTGGTTCCCTGCCAACCCCCTCAGAATCCCATCCTGAGACCAGCTGAAGCCAGGTCATACTAGCGGTGGGAGCCTGTTGCCCTCCAGATGTCATCTGATTCTGGCTCGCATCAGCCCTGACCACTGGCCATGCTGATGGGAGCTGGAGGCCAACAACATCAGTGGGAGGAGGAGCTCGGCACAGTGCCAAGGCACTGCCGCTGGAAGTGCCAGATTGGTGCCGCTGGTGTGTCTACCCCATGCCAACCTCGCCCCGCCTTGCCCCTCCGCCTTTCCATCCCGAGATCAGGTGAGTGCCACCGCCTCCCCAAGCTACCCTCTTCAGCTGCCACAGGCTGCCCATTTCGTAGGTTCCCCTACGAGTGAGCACAGCAGAGACTGGTGGTTCCAATGCCAGTGGAATCTGCTCCGGGTTTTAGTCTGAGCTTTCAATAATAATAATAATAAAATAAAATTTTATTTCTAGGCCGCCTATCTGGCCGAATTAACGGCCACTCTAGGCGGCGTACATAGACTAAAATATAACAGAGTAAAATATAACATATAATACAAAACAACAATAAGTATACTCAATCCAAACCTACCCCCATCATACAAAAATTTAAACTAAATTAGACAGAGGAGCTGTCCAAGGTGCTTTCATAGTTCAGAACCTTGGACAGCTCCTTGAAAGTTCAGACTAAAACCTGGAGCAGATTCACTGCCCCACTGACATCGGACCCTCCAGTCTCCAGAGTGGGAGGGCCATGTAAGGACCACCACTCAGAGAACTGACATGGCTATAAGCACTGGGGGAGGGGAGCATGAGGCCCTCTGTCCAATTTCATGGAGATGTCGGGGGGGGGAACCAGAGGAACAGAAGGCAGGGCAATGAGGAGGGGGCTGAAGCAAATGGGTGGGGGGCAGGGCTGTAGTCGTCTGGGGTCTCAGGGGGGTCTTAGATCTCCTACTTTTTTGGGAGCCAGTCCCCAGCAAGGTCCCTATGTCTACAGCATCCTATGAGCCAATCAGCATGAAAGGGGAGTGGGTTGGCCACCAGGGGTGTAGTCATCTTGGGTCTCGGGGGGTCTTAGACCCCTTATTTTTTGGGAGCAGGGTCCCTTTGTCTCCAGCATCCTATGAGCCAATTAGCATGAAAGAGGTGTTGGCTGTGTGTAATTGTGTTGCTTAATTTAAAGCAGCACAACAACAGCAGAGTAACAGCAGATGTTGAAATGCGAGTGTGCCAGCGTGTGTGTGCTTTCACCTAAGGAAGCAGGCTTTTACCCTGCATCACCATCACTGAGACTGGAGACTCAGTAAAATAAGAAAAGCTACTTTATTTATATTGTAGATAGAAAGGCAAACCTAGTTCTAACTAAGTTGGAGGCGTAACGGCCAGGTGTGGGAGTTAGCCCCATGCTAGGAAAGAGCAGAGACAAAGGGATGTCTCCTCTCTCCCGGACAGTCACAGGACAAAGGAGTTGGAAAGGGCGGAAGGAGGAGGGGCAGGTAAGCTTCCCTAAAGACGTCACAGTCTAGCAACAGAAGGAAGTCAGTCAGAGCATCACGGGTAAAGGTAAACAAGCCTATCCATCTGGAGGACCCGAGCTCTATCTCCCTTCTGGAGCACAAACAAAAGAACAAAACAGGAGTTGCTCTTGCCCCACTTTCAACACCCCTTCTCAACGAGTGTTTGGTTCAGCCCACAAGGTTCGTCTTGCCTCGCAGCTTGCAATGTCTGACTTTGCCCAACACCTTCGTGAGTGTCTGCAGTCATGTCTTCTGTTGGACAATACTCCATCTTGAGCAGTCCTCTGCAGTAGGTGGGTGCTTCACGTCTATGTACTTGGTGCGTGAACTCACCCCTTCTGACTCCAAGAGCCTGTTGCATACTTGCTTGCTTTCCAAGTTGGTTGGCAAGATGGTTTTACTGCACAGGTATCCCACTGCTAGCACCACATCTGGCTTCGTAACAGTACTGATATACAGACTTTTCTTTAGCATTTGGCTTTTTCTTGAATTTCCTCTTGTAGCCTGCAGCTTTCTTTACTTGAGGAAGCTTGGTCAGTGTCCAAGTTTTACTTTGGTGTAGAGATTCCAGCTCTTGCTTGGCTGGGTGCCTCCACCTCTCAGCTTCAGCTTTGGGTAAGGCTTCAATCTCTTTCCAGGTCTCTGGTTCTGGAAGTTCATCTCTCACAAGGTAAGCAAGTCTCTCTGGTGGTACACCTCTGTTGGTGCATTCAGAGCGTCTGGGTGCTGGAGCTGCGGCTGCCCCTTCTGGCTCTGATGCCTGTTCTGGCTCTGTTGCATCTTCTGGCTCAGACTCCTCACCTTCCTCTGCAGGTATATTATTGTTATACCTTCTGTGGTGGAAGAATAACTCAGCTGCTTCTTCCATTTCACTGTCATCTGTTTGGTGTGGCGCCCCTTCTGGTCGGTGTGCACACTCTCTTTCATCAAAATGGACAGCTCTGCATACTTCAACTTTGCCAGTTTTGGGATCTATTACTTTGTATCCCTTTTGCATTGGAGAATATCCAATAAATATTACTTCTCTGGCAGTGTTGTCAAGTTTGGATCTCTTTTGTTTTGGGATGTGCGCAAAGGCCTTGCACCCAAATACACGAAGGTGAGACATACTTGGGTTTTGTTTTTTTTAATAATTTTTATTCAAATTTTTCAAAAGACAAACAAAACAAAGTCAAAAAACATAATACAACAAAAAAAATAAAAATAAAATAGTTGACTTCCGATTTGTCGCAGATCAGCTATGAGTATATAATATACATCAAACTTGTCCCTTAATATATACATACAGGATCACTTTTCTCCATAGGCTATCTTAGTTAATCGTCAAATCCCAATATCATCATTTTATTTTGATCTTTCAACAAAAAGTCTAAGAGAGGCTTCCATTCCTTAAGAATTGTGTCTGTCGATTTTTCTCTAAGTAGACATGTCAATTTATCCATCTCTACTAAGTCCATTAATTTCAATAGCCATTCTTCCATTGTTGGTGTTGATTCCATTTTCCACTTTTGTGCATATAATAATCTTGCTGCCGTAATCATATATAATATTATTCTTCCATATTTCTTTTCTATTTGTTTATCCATAAAACCCAATAAAAATTTTTTATAGAAATTTTATTTGAGATTATAGCATAATGTAAATCTCAAGCCTTTTCTCCACATATTTTCCCATTGATCCATTTGTATGTTATAACCAAAATTTTTTGCCCACTTTACCATACACTCTTTTACTTGTTCTTCTTCCAGATCCATTTTCAGTAAGAGTTTATACATTTTCGCAATTGTATTTTCATCATTTGTACACAAACCTATTTCAAAATCAGATTTACTTATTTCAAACCCATACATTTTCTTGTCCATTTTATATCTTTCAAACAATTGTAAATAGGCAAACCATTGAGAACTATATCCTTCCTTTATCAGTTGTTCTCTCTCTTTCATTATATATTCTCCATGTACATTTTCTAATAGTTCTTGATAAGTTAACCATTTCTCTTTTCCAGCCATTTCTCTTCTGTAAAACGCTTCTTGACTTGAGACACATAATGGTATTTTCGAATAGAACCTTGGTTTATATCTATTCCATATTTTCAACAAAGGACATCTTATAAAATGATTATTAAAGTCCACATTTACTTTTACTTTGTCATACCATAGATATCCATGCCATCCCCACTTCAGGTTATGGCCCTCCAAATCCAATAGTCTTTTATTCCTCAATAAAATCCATTCCTTTATCCAGACTAAACAGCAGGCAGCAAAATAAAGTCTCAGATTTGGTAATCCCAGTCCTCCTCTTTCTTTGGCGTCTTGTAGTAATTTAAATTTAACTCTTGGTTTTTTTCCTTGCCATACAAATTTAGAGATATCTTTTTGCCATTGTTTAAAAGGTAAATCAGAGGATATTACAGGTATTGTTTGAAACAAAAACATCATTCTCGGTAATACATTCATTTTTATCACAGATATTCTACCCATTAATGACAATTGTAGTTTATCCCATCTTAGCAGATCTTTCTTAATCTCTGTCCATAATTTTTCATAATTATTATGAAACAACTTTGAATTTTTATTTGTCATAATGATACCTAAATATTTCAACTTTTTCTCTATTGTAAAATCTGTCTTGTCCATTAACTCTTTCTGTTCCCTTAAAGTTAAATTTTTCACCAACATCTTTGTTTTTTGATTGTTGATCTTAAATCCTGCTAACGGTCCAAATTCTTTTAATTTGTCCATCAATACATTAATTCCTTCCAAAGGGTTTTCTAATACTATTATCAAATCATCAGCAAATGCTCTCAGTTTATATTCTTCTTTTTTTATCTTTAATCCCGAAATCCTTTTATCTTGCCTTATATCTCTAAGCAGCACTTCTAAAACCAGAATAAATAGAAGGGGACATAATGGACATCCCTGTCTTGTACCCTTTTGTATTTCACATGAATCCGTTAAATCTCCATTAACAATTATCTGAGCCTTCTGAGATGTATAAATCGATCTAATCCATTTTATAAAATTGTCTCCAAAATCCATTTCCTCCAAAACCTGAAACATAAATTTCCAATTCAAATTATCAAATGCTTTCTCAGCATCTAAGAAAATCAAAGCTGCTTGTTTATCATTTCGTTGTTCTAAATATTCCAACACATTCAAGACATTCCTGACATTATCACCGTGGTACACACCCCGGTTGCGTAGTCTGAGACAGGAGGTGAGACGACTAGAAC
Organism: Rhineura floridana; assembly: GCF_030035675.1. Classification (NCBI taxonomy): domain Eukaryota; kingdom Metazoa; phylum Chordata; class Lepidosauria; order Squamata; family Rhineuridae; genus Rhineura; species Rhineura floridana. The sequence goes on along the minus strand of NC_084501.1, from coordinate 1,783,274 downwards.
GCCAGTGGCGGAAATCCCGTTCTGAAGATATCCGAACACAGGTTAGAGCAGCAATAGCTGCCTACCAGGTGGCAATAAAGGCAACAAAGAAGGATTTCTTTGCTGCCTCTATTCCATCCGCAGAGTGCTGTCCCAGGAAACTGTTCCAGGTGGTCCGTAGCCTGGTCGGTCCAGTCGCTCAGGAACCCCTGGAACATTCTAAGGCTTCCTGTGACAAATTGGCAAAGCACTTTGCGGATAAAGTCGAACATCTAAAGAACTCGATTCCGTACGCCGTGGATGCGGTAGATGATCCTGAGTTGGCCAGCTGCAATCCGGTTTCATGGGATCTGTTTCGGCCTCTTCCTTCTGAGGATGTGGACAAGGTACTTTCAACTGTAAAGCCTACCACCTGTCTGACTGATCCTGGCCCATCATGGTTCCTTGTGAACTGTAAAGAAAGATTGGGCGAAGGGATTAGGGCGGTGGTAAATGCATCCTTGAAGAAGGGTGTAATGCCACCGGCCCTCAAGGAGGCAATTGTAAGACCTATCTTGAAAAAGTCCTCCTTGGATCCCCAAGTTTTGAACAACTTTCGCCCTATTTCGAATTTACCATTCTTGGGCAAGATCATTGAGCGAGTGGTGGCAAATCAGCTGTCAGCACACTTGGAGGAAACGGATTATTTGGATCCATACCAATCGGGTTTCAGGACTGGACATGGTACTGAAACAGCCTTGGTCGCTTTGGTTGATGATATGAGGAGGGCTATGGATAGGGGAGAATTCACCTTCCTTTCCTCCTGGATCTCTCAGCGGCTTTTGATACCGTTGACCACGGTATCCTGTTAGATCGCCTGGGAGGGTTGGGAATAGGAGGCACTGTTTTACAGTGGTTCCATTCCTTTCTCTCTGACAGGCATCAACAGGTAGCATTGGGGGATGAGATTTCAGACCCTTGGCCTCTCACTTGTGGAGTGCCACAGGGTTCTATTCTCTCTCCCATGCTATTTAACATCTATTTAAAACCGCTGGGTGGTATCATCAGGAGATTTGGGCTGCGGTGTCACCAATATGCTGATGACATGCAGCTCTATCTCTCGTTTAAATCTTCACCGGAGTTGGCTGTAGAGACCTTATCCAAGTGCCTGGAATCCGTGAGTGGATGGATGGGAAGAAACAGGCTGAAGCTCAATCCTGATAAAACCGAGGTACTGCTTGTGGGTGACAGGGGAAAGTTGGGTATTGTTGACCTGGAACTCAATGGGGTAAGATTGCCCCTGAAGGATCAGGTCCGCAGCCTCGGGGTTATTCTTGACTCCAAGCTGTCCATGGAGGCTCAGATTTTGGCAGTGAGCCGGGCAGCTTGGTATCAGTTACACCTGATACGGAGGCTGCAACCCTACCTCTCTGCTCATCAGCTCCCACTGGTAGTGCATGCACTGGTCACCTCTCGAATGGACTACTGCAATGCGCTCTACGTGGGGCTACCCTTGAAAACGACCCGGAAACTACAGCTGGTACAAAATGCGGCGGCCCGTTTACTTACAAATAGCCGCCGCCGTGATCACATTACGCCGGTGTTAGTTCATCTACACTGGCTTCCAGTTGCTTTCCGGGCCCAATTCAAGGTGTTGGTATTAACTTTTAAAGCCCTATACGGTCTCGGCCCAGTTTACCTGAAGGAGCACCTCCAGTACCACCGACTTAGCCACCTGACTAGATCAGCCACGCAGGGCCTTCTCTCAGTACCACCAACGAAAACAGCTAGGTTGTTGGGAACTAGGGAGAGGGCATTTTCAGTGGCGGCCCCCACTCTCTGGAACTCCCTCCTGTTCGATCTTCGACATGCCCCTTCCCTGGATGCATTTCACCGAGCATTAAAAACCTGGCTCTTTGGGCAGGCCTTCGGGACCTCCGGGGTGGGCTAAGCTTTTATCACTATTACTGAATGCCCGTTGTTTACATACTGTTTTATGCTGTAATTTAATCCTTTACTGTCGACTGTATTGTATTGCTACGTATTTTAAATTGTATTTTAAATTGTATTTTACTGGAATTTAATTGTGTACGTCGCCTAGAGTGGCCTCGGCCAGATAGGCGACACAAAAATTAAATTATTATTATTATTATTAGGTAAAAACCCTGATTGATCTTCCTGGATAAATTGTTGCAATATTATTTTCATTCTTTCTGCCAAGATCATTGTAAAAATTTTATAGTCATTATTCAATAGAGATATCGGCCGATAATTTTTTGTTTTAGTTAAATCTTGCTCCTCTTTAGGTATTAATGTTATGTTAGCATTTTTCCAACTATCCGGTATCTTTCCCTCTTGTAAAATAGAATTCATTGTATACTGTAAAGGTAGCAAGAGTTCTTCCTCCAAACATTTATAGTACATTGCAGATAACCCATCTGGTCCTGGCGCCTTTCCTGATTTAATTTTGTTTATAGCTTCAGATATCCCTCTTGACGTGATAGGGCCATTAATAGCTTGTCTCTGGAAGTCTGTAATTTTAGGCAAATTCTGTTTAGATATATACTCTTCTATTTTTTCAGATGGGATTTCCTGACACTTGTACAATGTTGAATAATATTGATGAAAAATCTTTTTGATTTTTACATTATCTGTCAGCATCTCATCTCCTTCTTGTATCTTTAAAATAATATTTTTGACGTTCTTTTCTTAATTTATATGCTAACCATTTCCCCGGTTTCTTTGCAAATTCAAAAGTCCTTTGTTTAGCAAAATTTAGTTTCCTTTCAATTTCTCTGTCAGCATTGATACTTGATTCTGTAACATTTTAATTTGATTTACAATAGAAGCTTTAGCTGGATTCTTTTTCAATTCTTCCTCTTTTTGTTTTATTTCTTCCAAAATTAATTGCATTTTCTGTTGTTTCTTTTTTTTAAATTCAGAGTTACATTTAATAAAATATCCCCTCATAAATGCCTTACTTGTATCCCAAACAACATTTTCATTTGTTCCTTTATGTAAATTATGTTCAAAAAACTCTTTAAATTTCTTCTTACATTCTTGTACTACTTTGTCATTCTGTAATAAAGATTCATTTAGTCTCCATCTAAATCCAAGATTTTTTTTTTATAAGTTAATATCACAGGATTGTGGTCCGAAAAAGTTTTTGGTAATATATCCATTTTAACAATATCTTTCACTAGATTTTTAGACATCCAAATCATATCAATCCTCGAGAATGTTTTATGTCTTTCTGAAAAATAAGTAAATTCCTTTGTGTTATCATTTATATATCTCCAGGTATCCACCAATTCTAAATTTTCCATCAGTTCAAAGCAAATCTTCGGTAATTTACCCTGTGTCTCTTTAATATTTTTTTCAGAAAGTCTATCAATTTTTGGTAAGATTACCCCATTCCAATCACCCATGACACACCAATGATCATATGAAAACTCTGACAATTTTTCCATAAGTCCTGTGTAAAACCTTGTTTTATCTTCATTGGGGGCATAAATACCCGCTATCAAAATTTTTATGCCCTGTAAAGTAATTTCAACCCCCACAATTCTACCACTATCATCCAGTAATATCAATTTAGGAAGCAATTGTGGGTTAATGTAAAGAACTCCATTTTTTTTTTGATCCAGCCGAAATAAATTCTTCACCCAAATTTTTACAAATCAAATATTTGGAATCTTTCTTCTTAATATGAGTTTCTTGTAAACAAATTATATCCAATTTTAATTTTTTCAAATAATGAAACACTTTCTTTCTCTTCTGCGCGGTGTTGGCTCCATTTATATTCCAAGTTAGATATTTGTAATCCATCTTTAAGCGTGTATTTTAAAATGTACCTGATGCTCCCTTTAATCCATCATCTTCCTTCCCCTCCTCTGCATGTTCCTGTTGACTTTGTTTCCCAGGAATTGTATCCATATCTTTGAGTTTATCTTCTTCCATGTCTTTTGAAGCTTTTCTCAAGAAATCCCTTGCTTTTTGAACAGTATTCAATCGATATTTCTGTTGTCTGAATGTAAAAATCACTCCTTCTGGAACATCCCATCTAAACTGAATTTTGCATTGCTTAAGTTTTTCTGTAAAGAAAGCATATTCTTTTCTCTTACGTAAAAGTCTAATAGGAATTTCTTTCATCACCAGTATTTCCTTACCATCAATTTTAAAGGTATTGTTGAAGTGTTGTTGTAATACCATATGTCTGGTCGTCTTTTTTATAAAGTGAACAAGCACATCTCTTGGAATTTTTTTCATTGTTGCATATCTGGAATTAATTCTATAAACTTTATCTATTTCAAATTTCATCCGATCTTCATTCAAATCCAGAAATTTTACTAAAGCATTAACAATTTTATCTCTGATGTCTTCACCTGTTTCCTCAGGGATTGCACGGAATCTCAAACAATGTTCTTTATTTCTCAATTCAATCACAGCCATGTAGTCCAAATTTTTTTCTAATTCCAGATTTAATATATCTGTTCTATTCTCCAAGATTTGTACCTTTTCTTTAGTATTTTTTGCATCCTCCTTTATTTGTCCAATTGTCCCTTTAATCTCATCCACTTGTGTTTTAATATAGTCTTTTATATCTATCAATTCAGTTTTCATTTCCTGTTTTATATCACTAATCCCTTCCATTATTTTTTGAAACATATCTGGGGGTATAGCCCCTTCCTGTGGGTCAATTTGTAACAAACGCCCACAATATTTCTTTTATTGTTAGGCGAGGATCCGCTCCCAAGTACAAGGTTTCAATATTACTCAAGGAACGACGAAACGGTCTTAAAAGTAAAGCCAGAGTTTTATTGAAGCACTTGCAAGTGGAGAAACGAACAAAGCCGAGTCTGCCCCTCCCTGGTCGCAGCCAGGTCTTATACCCTAGGCACCACATACATCATGCATACATTAACTGCCTGCCCAGCCTACTTCCTTATTCCCGATCTTTTCCATATAAGGTCTTTTTGGCTCTTGGCCACATTCCTGAGACAGGCGTTGTCTCTTCACTCGGTGCCATTGAAGTACTTGCAAAACCGGTTTTGCAGGCCAAGGTAATTTACACAAACAAAGAGATAGCCAGGCCAGCTTATGTAAACAGCAAAGTACGTGCCTATGAAATGTTCACTAAGTCACCGGTATTGTCTTTATTTTCCTGAAGCTAAGCAAGTTTTTACAAAAGCAAAAATAAGCATTAGTTCTAGCAGCACTATTTTCTATTTCCTACAAATTGAACCTCTTCGCTCCTGGGCCTTAGTTGCTTTTTTAGTTGTCATTCTCGAAAGAAGCCTTTAATTTCTGATATTAACCACTGTTCCAAAACCTAGAGGCAGTCTATTTCTTTTTTTTTCCCTCCACCAACAAAAGAGTTAATATTCCAGGCACAGCACAGTTCTTATCTACGTCCAGGAATGCAAAACAATTCTGGTTCACAACACCAAGCAATTAGTAACATATACGAACAGCAGATTCGTCCAAAAAGAAATAATCCAAGGAGAAAAATAGTCCAAAATATATTTCCATCAAATAATAACTACCTCTCATCCGTTTTTAATCTTTAAAACTCCAAATTCAGGCCAGCTTTTTGTCGTAAAAAAAAATATATAAATTGTTTACATTTTCTTTCTTCCTTAATTATATTTAAATGAGAAAAAGTATGACTCACCCAGGTTTCTCAGTTGCTGATTCGTAAACAAATCCCTTTTATTGTAGTAATTTAAGCCAAATGATAAGATTTAGACAGAAGGAGGCTCGCTGGTTAAGAACGTTTTTAGGAAGAAAAAAAAAACGCTTCGCTTTTTTTCAGTACCGCATGTTGGAAGTCCTGACTCCGTCTTCAGCCGATCGGTATGCCTTCTTATCTCAGGGAATTCCTGATCAATTCCAGCAGCCGACAGCTCAACGAAGTCCTGTGGAAAATCTGATCGGTTCACCTATACCTTGGAGAACATTTAAGCCAGTCAAAGTTTCCTCTTGGCTGGCTTTTAAACTGAAATAAGCTTCCTCTGAGGCAGAGATCTCTCAGAGACAATCACCAGCTGGGCACTCACTTCCGGGAAGTCACGAAGGTGAGACATACTTGGTATCCTATCATGCCACAGTTCAAATGGTGTTTTGTTGGTTGCAGATGCAGGAAGTCGGTTCTGCAGGTAAGTGGCAGTAACTGCAGCTTCTCCCCAGTACTCCTTTGGTAACTGCGCATCATCCAACAAGGAACGAACCATTTGTTCAAGGTGTCAGCTCTACACTGCATCAGCAGTGCCAGGGGGGGCTGGAAATTCCTGGGTCTTCGGCAGGGAAGGAAAGTCCTTAGCCAGCAGTCGGGTTGTAAATCTGCCAGGCCTATCCGAAGCGTACTTGCCGAGTCAGAAGTCCAGAAGCGAGGTCAGTGGAGGTCCGTGTAGTGAAAGCAGGGAGATCCCCTCCTCCTACTTTTACTGTCCCAGGAATCAATCCCCAACCTTGGGCAATTGATCCTAGCAACCTGGTCTGCTAGGGCTGTGTATGCTTACACCAACCCTGCACGGTAGTACTGCCACCACCCTTCTATTGGTTAAACACTCTGGGGTGAAGGGACCCCCAGAGCCCACTGAACACCCAAGCCTCTCAGGACCAGAGGCTCAATACCCTCCTGGCCCCTTCAGAAGTCTTAAGTGAAAATGTTCCTCTAGTACACGGTAGTTTGGTCAAGCAGCCAGGACTGAACTTAGTAACTGAACCCCTTCTCTGGAATAAACACATGTTGCTTTAAAATAAGTAAAGTTTATTAAAAAAAAGAAAATAAGAAAAGGGGTAAAGGGTACAAAAGATAAAAAGGTACATACAATTAATTTGGAGCAGCAAATCAAATCCTAAAACCAGCACCCAAAAGGGGCAAGGTATATAACAAACAAGATATAAAGGTTCTTGGCACAAAAATGAAAATAATAAAACTAACTGCCTCAATTGTACTTACAAGCCTCAACTCTGTCTCAGGAGTTAGTGTCCTTCCCCTCAGGGACGGCCAGTCAGGAAGTATAGTGGAGCCACCGCAGAGCATCACCATAAGCAAGGTGGTGCCCACAAGTGGAACACAGCCCAAAAGCTGAGGCCTTCTCTTATAGAGAAAAATCCTTGCCTCAGCTGGGAGCAATCAACTAATTTAGCAGTTCCAACACAGGAATGATGAAACGATGTTCCCACAGTACCAGGCCCGTCTCTCCTGGTTTCCCATAACAAACCGTAGGAGTTTTTACGGCCTTGACGGAACCAGGCCCCTCTTTGCTGATAACGAGGTGCCAATTTGCAGTAAGCTGATACAGCTGGGGCTGTAAAAATCACCGGGTCTCTGGGATGAAAAAATATCAAAGGAGTTAACTATCTATGACCAGGGACCCAGGAAAATAATTAAGGGGATCAAACAGGCATGACACGCCCCCTTTCGAGGAAGATGACATCAAAGGTTGAACACCTTTGATATCATCGCTCTAGAAGACATCAAAAAAGATTATCACCTTAAAATACAAACTAAATTATACATTTATTAAAAAGAATTTCAGGCATAACATGGCAAGATCAGTTACAAATCACAAGATCAGCATTAATCATCTAAATGATACATACGAGATAGAGCATCGGCGGCTTTATTATTCTTCCCAGCCACATGATTTATGGTAAAATCAAAATCTTGTAATAACAGAGCCCACCTCAATAGTTTTTGGTTTGAATTCTTCATTCTGGACAGCCAGCACAGGGGAGAGTGATCCGTTTGCAATTGGAAGTGACGTCCCCAAAGATACGGCCTTAATTTCTCCAGGGCCCAAACTATAGCAAGACACTCCTTCTCAATGGTCGCTAGATGGCGCTCTCGCTCTATTAGCTTTTTACTCAGGTAGGCTACAGGGTGGAGTTCTCCGTCCGTATTCTTCTGCAAGAGTACAGCACCCAAACCAAAATTACTAGCATCAGTCTGTACCACAAAGGGTTCAGCAAAATCTGGGGCTTTTAAAACAGGGTAATTTATTAATGCAGCCTTTAAAGCCTCAAAGGCCTGTTGGCAATCAGACGACCACACCACTCGTGCTGGTTTGCATTTCTTACACAAATTAGTCAAAGGAGTAGCAAGACTACTGAAGTGGGGAGTGAAACGCCGATAGTAACCAGCAAGCCCCAAGAATGACTGCACTTGTTTCTTGGTTTGAGGTATTGGCCAATTAGTAATTGCTTCAATTTTGGCATCCAAAGGTTTCAAACAGCCACTACCCACCCTATGGCCTAAATAGGAAACCTCTCCCAACCCAAATTGGCACTTCTGGGCTTTAATGGTAAGTCCTGCATCCTGCAGCCTTTGAAATACAGTTCTCAAGTGTTTCACATGGGATTCCCAATCCCCACTATACACCGCGATATCATCAAGATAGGCGCAGGCGTAATCTCCTAAACCATTCAGGACAGAATTTATTAATCTCATGAACGTACTAGGGGCATTCCTAAGCCCAAAACTCATCATTTTAAATTGATACAAGCCCATATGGGTAACAAAGGCAGATTTCAAGACAGCATCTTCATCTAGGGGTACTTGCCAGTAACCCTTAGTTAGGTCCAAGGTGGTGATGAACTTAGCAGCCCCCAACCTTTCAATCAGATGGTCCATCCTGGGTAAGGGGTATGGATCCACTTGGGTGATTGAATTTAATTTCCTGTAATCCACACAAAAACGAATTTCATTAACATCCTTCTTGGCTACCAGCACAATGGGGGAAGACCAGGGGCTAACAGAAGGTTCAATAACCCCTAAGTCTAACATGGCCTGTATTTCTTTTTCCACCGCTTTAGCATGTGGCCCAGTTACCCTATAAGGGGAGGACTGCATTGGTGGATGATCACCTGTCAAAATAGAATGTTTTGCCAAATGTGTTTTCCCTGGCTTACTAGAAAACAAAGATTAAAAATCCACCAAAACTTGGCGTAGTTGTGAACATTGTTCATATTCCAAGTTATCAGAAAAAAAAACCTCATCAATACCCCCTTCTTGTTGACTTTCTGCCACTAGGTCCACAAACCCTTCTTCCTGCTCTTTCGCCCTAGTGCAGGCCAAAACCAGCTTTGCCCTAGACCAAAATTGCTTAAGGGTATTAATATGGTAAACCCTTGGCTTCTTTTTTGAATCAGGATAGGCCAATAAGTAATTGGTATCACTCAGTTGTGCCTTAACCAGCATAGGCCCAGTCCAGGCTACTGACAACTTAGATCCTGATTGTGGTTTTAACACCAGCACCTCTGAACCCACTGCAAAACGACGTGCCTTAGTATGAGAATCATAATAAGCCTTTTGCTGTTGCTGGGCTTCTGCTAAATTCTCATGGGCAGTCTCCAATGCATCCTTTAGGGTCTCACGCAAGTTTTGTAAATATGTGGTTACTGGTACAGAAGAGAATTCCATCTTTCCTTCCCAATCTGCCCTTAACAAAGACAGGGGACCTGTAATATCCCTGCCAAATACCAACTGATTTGGAGAAGATTTTAAACTGGCCTGGGGGGTATCTCTATAGGCAAACATAAGAAACGGCAAGGCCACATCCCAGTTACCTGAATGTTTTACAGCATGTGCCCTTAACATTCTTGCTAGAGTCAGGTTCAGACGTTCACAAAGTCCATTGGATTCATGCTGTCCAGGCACCGACATCACATGTTCTATCCCAGCAATCTCCCATAGCTTTTTAGTGAGTTTAGCTACAAAACCTGGGCCTTGATCTGATAAGATAACTTTTGGGCAACCCCACCGAGAAAAAATCTCTAATAGAGCCTTTGAAATAGCCGTGGCAGTAATGCTGCTTAGAGCTACTGCTTCAGCAAATCGTGTTGCATAATCTATATAAGTCAAAATAAATTTCTTCCCACTAGGCGTCACATTCAGTGGACCAAGAATATCCACTGCGACCCGGGCAAATGGTTCTGCTATGATCTCAGAAACTTGCATAGGCATTTTAGGGTGATCCCTAGCATGTCCTACTAGCTGACAGGTTAAACAGCTTTTACAAAAATCCTGCACCCCTTTTGCAATCTGGGGCCAATAAAAGCAACGAGTTACTCGGGCTAAAGTTCTTTTTATTCCCAAATGGCCTCCACTGATAGCATCATGAGCCAATTGTAACACTTCTAGCCTATGCGCTGATGGAACTACCAGTTGTTTAACAGGTTTCCAATCCACAGATGCACCCTGCGGCACATGCTCTCTGTATAACAACCCATTTTTCCAATAGAATCTTACGGTCACAGATTTAGACAATTCCAAGGGAGCATTGTCTGCAGCTTCCCTACATTTTTGCAAACTTTCATCTTGTAGGAGAGCTTCCCTAAACGCCTTAGAACGAACAGAATTTAATTGCAACTCTTTCTCAGGAGATTCAACATCATCCCTATTCCCAGCTCCGTTTGGCAGCGGCTGGTTTAAATCATCAACTTCTCGTGTCACAGCACCATCTAGTGGTAAAATTTCAATATCAGGTTCGCGCTCTAACTTCTTAACTGCACTTCTAGTTAAAACATTTACATTCACGTTTCCAGCCTTCTGATTATGTAAATAATGTGCATAGGCAATATCATTCCCCAACAGGAAATCGAAAAACTGGTCAGAGTAATCATGAATTAATACTCTATGTTTTCCCGACCAGTTTTTATATGAAATCCAAACATCAGCCACATCACAAAGTTTATTAGACATCCCATAAACATGTACTGACGCTTTAATCCCTGGTAAAATTAATTCAGGCGGAATTAAATGGCGAGATAAACTCGATGCCTCACTGCCCGAATCGCGAAAGGCCGTTAACTTAACATAATTCACAAAAATAGTCTCTTTAAACATTTTGTTGGACCAAGCAATCTGGCCAGGCAAACAGGAATAGTTAACGTTGTCTGCAGGGAGTCGTTCCTTCTCTCCCTTCCCGCTTTGGAGTAGTTCCTGGGTTGACTTTTTCCTTCCACCCCCCTTCTTTTCTCCCGGTTGAATAACACTCACCGCAGGAGTCTGTTTACTTCCTTTCCTTTGGGTGATGGGACTATTCTCAGTACTAGGAGCTGAAAACTCCCAGTCCTGGTCGGAATTAGAATCCGAAGACGACCAACGGGAAATTTCTGGAGATGACTGCCCTCCTGGTTCTTCATAATCACGGGCTCTCTGTACTACCGCTATTTTAGTCCCTTTGCTGACACTCACATTCTGCTTCTTAATCAGTTGGGAACACTGGTCCTTTCTGTGCCCCGGTTGTTTACATAGAAAGCATAAATTCTCCAAAACTGCTTTACTCGGTTGGTAAACTGACGGACGCACGGGAACAGCAGCAGGAACAGAGCTCTCCCCTTTGTCCTCCGACTTAACTACAGATGGCCACGTTTTTTTCTTCCACTCACTTCCTCCACCCGCTGGTTGATTCCCTTTGTAATTGCCCGGTTTTTTAACATATGCTTTAGGCAATTCCTCTTTGTCCTGAAAGGAATCTAGTTCATCAGCATAATGACCGGCTTCTTGCAAGCTTTTTGGCTTTTTGCCTCGCACCGCTGCGGCAAGCTCTCTTGGCAACATTTTGTAAAATTTCTCCAGAGTATACACAGTCCTTAACTGCTCAAAAGTATTAGCTTTTGCAGCTGCAATCCACAAATCCATAGCTTGAGCAGTACGAGCGCTTAATGCTGAAAACGTCTCTTTTGATTTTTTTGTCAAAGTCTCAAACTTTTGGTAACATGCCCTGGTGGATAGCGCAAACTGGGCTGTTGCCAATTTTACAAAGTTTTCATAATCATCAGCTAGCTCTCTCGGGAGTTTACACATTAGACTTCTTAACTCTCCCTTTCCTTGAGTGCGTAGAATTTTCATCCAGTATTTTTTGTCTAAAGACTGGTCCACACACGCTTGCTCAAAGATTAAAAAAAACTCGGAGATATCCTCTCCCGCTTGATAAAACGGAAAATCTGCTGGATCCGCTCCTCCCAAACACACTCTGCCAGACCTCAGTCCTTGGCTTGGTGGGGCAAAAGCTTGTTGTTGTTGTACAAGGGTAGTCATAAGAGCCATCTGTTTCGAGAAGAAGTTGTGCATTTCTGCCCACATATCCATGGGTGGCACACCCCCACTCTGGCTAACTTGGCTATCCATATTCCGTCGACCCCGTACCGGTGACGGTGCTCGTTCTCCCTCCGGAGTAAAGCTTTGGACTGGCAGCCCCTCTGCGCTGCCTCCTGCTGCTTCAAAATTGCCTTGAGGTAACATCTCTGTTTGTTCCTCATCACTACTCTCAGTGGAAACCTGATCTAATGCCTTCTTTTGTTTAGATCTTGTATCCATCCTGACTTTCCAAAAACAACAAACCTTTGTGCCAGAATCTTTAATAATTGTAATTTATCCAATTGTACCTTTTCCACAACTATGTTTAACCAGAGATAGGTTCAGTCTTTTTCGACCCCAAACGCTGCCAACATGTAGTGAAAGCAGGGAGATCCCCTCCTCCTACTTTTACTGTCCCAGGAATCAATCCCCAACCTTGGGCAATTGATCCTAGCAACCTGGTCTGCTAGGGCTGTGTATGCTTACACCAACCCTGCACGGTAGTACTGCCACCACCCTTCTATTGGTTAAACACTCTGGGGTGAAGGGACCCCCAGAGCCCACTGAACACCCAAGCCTCTCAGGACCAGAGGCTCAATACCCTCCTGGCCCCTTCAGAAGTCTTAAGTGAAAATGTTCCTCTAGTACACGGTAGTTTGGTCAAGCAGCCAGGACTGAACTTAGTAACTGAACCCCTTCTCTGGAATAAACACACGTTGCTTTAAAATAAGTAAAGTTTATTAAAAAAAAGAAAATAAGAAAAGGGGTAAAGGGTACAAAAGATAAAAAGGTACATACAATTAATTTGGAGCAGCAAATCAAATCCTAAAACCAGCACCCAAAAGGGGCAAGGTATATAACAAACAAGATATAAAGGTTCTTGGCACAAAAATGAAAATAATAAAACTAACTGCCTCAATTGTACTTACAAGCCTCAACTCTGTCTCAGGAGTTAGTGTCCTTCCCCTCAGGGACGGCCAGTCAGGAAGTATAGTGGAGCCACCGCAGAGCATCACCATAAGCAAGGTGGTGCCCACAAGTGGAACACAGCCCAAAAGCTGAGGCCTTCTCTTATAGAGAAAAATCCTTGCCTCAGCTGGGAGCAATCAACTAATTTAGCAGTTCCAACACAGGAATGATGAAACGATGTTCCCACAGTACCAGGCCCGTCTCTCCTGGTTTCCCATAACAAACCGTAGGAGTTTTTACGGCCTTGACGGAACCAGGCCCCTCTTTGCTGATAACGAGGTGCCAATTTGCAGTAAGCTGATACAGCTGGGGCTGTAAAAATCACCGGGTCTCTGGGATGAAAAAATATCAAAGGAGTTAACTATCTATGACCAGGGACCCAGGAAAATAATTAAGGGGATCAAACAGGCATGACAGTCCGGGATCAATTGCCAAGGAGGTCAGTCAAAGAGATGCTGCAGGGAAACTAGGTCTACACAAAGCCACGCCTGACGTTGCAGTCAGCAACAAGCTGCAGCCAAGGTGTGCCTTATAAAGAGCAGGATGGACAGCAGGTGTGAGCCCTCAGCATTTGGGCCTTAAGGAGACAGGCCTGCCTCTCTTCTGCCTGATCTTCTGCTGTCTACGTTCTGCAGGTGAGGGGGGAATATCCTGTTCACTGTCTGTGTCTGGCTGCATGGCCTCTGCTGTCCCTGGGGTGCTCTGCAGCTGAGGGGCAAAAGGAGCTGGATTCTCAGGAGGCTCCTCCATGTCTCCTGCTGCTCCTGGGTCTGCTGCTGTTACTCCCGAGTCGTCCTCATCTGAGGAGTCCTCTGATGGGGCCATGACACAAGGGTCCTGTTCATTGTCTCCGAGACCCCATTCTGCTCTGGGTTGTACACAACTGTAGTCTGGTGCTCTATGCCTTCCTCACGGAGAAAGTCTTGCATAGCCCTAGACACATATTCCCCCCCATTATCAGATCTTATGATCTGTGGCTTTCTGCCAAATTTGTTAGACACAATCCTAACATAGTCCTTCAGTTTTTGAAGTACTTGACTTTTCTCCTTTAGGAAGTACATGGTAGTATATCTGGAGTAGTCATCTATAAAAGTCAGTATGTATAAATTTCCACCTTGGGATGCCACTTTCATTGGCCCACAAAGATCAGTGTGAATCAATTCTAGAGGCTTTTTTGTTTTCCTCTCTCTTTTCTTAGGAAATTTTGGTCTCACACTTTTGGTTTTAATACAGGACTCGCAAGTCTGTGTACAATTGCACTGTTTCATTTTGATGCCTCTTGCCAAATTCTCCCTTTCAAGAGCAGTTTCTCTAGCTATGCTGGCATGTCCCATCCTTCTTTGCCAGATATGCAAGCATTCAGAATCACTGGTTTCCTTGACCACATTTGCATGCACGGTTTCTAAGTACTCTAGAATTAAAAGTCCATTTTTCACTTTTGCAGTGCAACTTATTCCTCCTTCATCTAGAACATGGCAAGATTCTCCACTCATATGAAGTTCACCTCCAAATCCCATTATCTTTGTAACACTTATTAAATTGTCTTTAAAATCTGGAACATATAGACAGTTTTTAAGTTCCATCTGTCTTTCCCCACCTTGCACTTTGCATAATTCCACTGTACCAATTCCTTCACAGAATAATTCTTGTCCAGATGCTGTAAATATCTTTTGCCTGTGACTTTCAAAACTTTTAAACCGGTTTCTATCAATTATAATATGTGAGGTGGATCCTGAGTCAATTAAAAATCTGCTTTTACAATCACTCTTGCCTTCATGAGGCACATAGTAGCTAGAATTCTCTGGTGTTGGCTTTCTTTGCCTTTGTTTAAAGACTGTTTGCCTGGGGGTTTCTCTCACTGCAGCTGGCTGTTTGAAGTCAGGCTTTGCTCTCGTCTGCCCTCTATCGCAATCCCTTTGAAAATGTTTTGGAGAGCCACATTTAAAACACAAATTCCATCTGTCTTCGCCTTTTTGTGGATTGGGGCGATGACTCATTCTTTTGTCCCTTTCCTGTCTGCCTCTAGCAAGGTTTGCTTCTTGAGACAGACCTTTTTCTTCCTGCCTTTCTCTAAAGTCCTGGTCTTTTAAATACGATATAAGCTCACTCAGACTTTGGTCAGAACTTTCTAGCACACAGGAAATTAATTTATGATCCTGATTAAGAGAGCTTAAAAGCAATCCTTTCTTTAATTCATCATCCAGAAATCTGCCACACCTTTCCAATTTTGCCAAAAGTTCTGAAAACTTTTCTATGTATTTATTCAGACTGCCTCTCTCAGCAGTTTCTTTCAGAGAAAATAACTCTTTGTAAAGATACATGATGTGGCTCTTTCTTTTCTTGTTATAGATTCCTCCAAGTTTGTCATACATTTCCTTTACACTGTCACACCCAACACAGAGATTTAATGCTTTGTCTGATACAGCAGAAATGAGCAGAGATTTTACTCTTGCGTGCTTACGTCTCCATGAGGCTGTTGCGTTCACATCCTCAGCCGATGGTTCAGGATCAGTCAGGATTCCTTCTGTTAGGTCAAAACTAAAATCCTGAGCTGTCCGCTCGACCTTACTCACCTCACGTTCACCCCAGGAAGAGTGCGGAGCTGAGTCACATGAACCCGCTGCCAGAGGCCCAGGCAATAACGACAACAAAGAACCTTTGACAAAGGGGACCGACCCAAACCTGTCCAGCAAGATGCCTTTCAGAAATTGGGAACCCTGTTTATTGAAAGGGGTTCAGATTATATACCCTCAAGGAGGGGCTACAGGTGAGGGGGATGAACCTAATACAGCATAAAGAAATGACACAGTGGCATAAAGGTCAAGAAAGGGGGGGAAGGAGAACAAGGGGAGATGAGCAGATTTGCTGGGGGCATACTGCCCCTTGGTAAATCAGTTTTTGCAGACTGCTACAGCCTTGAGACAAAGGCTGGAGCCAGAGAGCTCAAAACAACCAGGAAGAGAACACTAAAACAGAGTACAAAACAAATGCAAAACATATTCTTGTGGGGACAAACGTTTTCATCCTGTGGCATATATCTGTTAAAGCTCAATGAGCATATGAAAAGGTGAGTCCAGCTTGCAATCTGAACCAAAGTTCTTCCTGCAAAGTTCCCTGGGATGGGGGTCAGGTTAGGGGCAAATAAACCGAAATTAGTTTTATTTCAACCATAATTCATTGTAACTGAACACTTCCAAATCTTCTCCGTCCAAGGGCACTCTGAATCTTAAATCCCACAGTTCGCAGTTATCTTTTTCAAGCCTTGGGACGCGTCTCTCCAGCGCTGACACTTCAGTCATCTTTTCTATCTGTGTTCTGCTTTTCTTTCTAACTTAGTCTCCCTTGTAAATTACACACAAGCACTTTCAGCTTCAGCTACGACTTGCCTTCAACTTCGTTTGCTGGGCCCATAACCCTTGTTGGCTGTATGTAATTGTGTTGCTTAATTTCGATGACCGGGAGGGGGCGCTGGAGGAACTGAGCAACCACGTGGAGAGCCGTTGCGGCTGTCCCGCCACCCAGCTGTTTGCCGGCGGCGGCAATCCCGGAGAACGCGCCGCGCAAAAGGGAGGCCGAGCGGGCAGCATTGGACACGTTGGCCTGGAAACAAGCGGCAAGAAAACGCTGGCGACGGCTGCAGCGGCAAACAACACAACCCCCGCCGCGTTGCATTAGCAGGGCTGCGTGGGATCCCGCCGGCCAGCAGCTCGCTGGCGGCGGCTGTAGCCGCAGTAACAAAAACCTCCCCGCGCGCTGCCGCTGCTCTGCCCCGTTAGGGGCGCAGAGAACGAGTAATGGGGGGGCTCCGAGGAGCTAAACTCAGGCGCCCCCGTTGCGCAGCCCCGGCAAAGGCTGAGAGGGGCTGGCGGCCTCAGCGCGGCCAAAATGGCGCTCCTTTCGCGCCAAAAATACCCTTAAAAAACTTAAAGGTACACAAAACAGGTAAACAGGGAACAAGACAAAAAGGGGCGGGGAGGAAATTTCGGCCCCGTCGCCGCGGACAAAGAAGGGCAAAAGGAAAAATCAGGGAAATTTATTTTAAAAATCGGTAAGAACTCACGTGGCGAGTAGTTCTGATGCGTCTGCCGTGGACCAGGACAGGAAATGAACTAGGGTCTGCAGGCCAGAGGGGCCCCCAGGCTGCAACTTCCGCGCATTTCCTGTCCTTGGACTCAGATGACAGACTACTACCCACGTGATGGACTGGCATCCAGGGAAAATGTGCCAGCGTGTGTGTGCTTTCACCTAAGGAAGCAGGCTTTTACCCTGCATCAGGATCACTGGGACTGGAGACTTAGTAAAATGAGAAAAGCTACTTTATTTATATTGTAGATAGAAAGGCAAACCTACTTCTAACTAACTAAGTTGGAGGCGTAACGCCCAGGTGCGGGAGTTGCCCTCATGGCTAGGAGAGAGCAGAGACAAAGGGATGTCTCCTCACTCCCAGACAGTCAGAGAACAAAGGAATGGAAAGGGCGGAAGGAGGAGGGGCAGGTAAGCTTCCCTAAAGACATCACAGTCTAGCGACAGAAGGAAGTCAGTCAGAGCATCACAGGTAAAGGTAAACAAGCCTGTCCATCTGGAGGACCCTAGCTCTATCTCCCTCCTGGAGCACAAACAAAAGAACAAAACAGGAGTTGCTCTTGCCCCACTTCCAACAAGAGGAGTGGGTTAGCCACTGTGAAGAGTCTTCTAACAAGCTTCCTTTCATGTGGGGGTGTCAGTCCTGTGACACTCCCCCCTTTCATGCTTGGCTGTTAGGGACGTCCATTGTGTGAGAAGGCATTAATAAGGACTTTATTCTCAACCCAGCAGCAAAAAAGGGGGTGGGGCTGTGACTGTCATGAAAGGACCCTGCACTTCTGAATTTGCCACTACACTACTGTTGGCTACTGAAAAGAGTCTTCTAACATGCTTCCTTGTCCTTTCCTGCTGATAGGAGCTAATCAGAATAAAAGGAGGTGAGTCAGCGACTGAGAGGACTCTTCTCAGCAGCTAGCACACTCCCTTTCACGCTGATGAGCTCCTAGGGACGCCTGCTGTTGTGGCAGAAGACATTACCCATATAACCAGAAATTTGACCATATAACACCTATTCTGGCCCAACTGCACTGGCTACCAATATGTTTCTGGGCCAGATTCAAAGTGTTGGTTCTTACCTATAAAGCCCTTAACGGCATCGGACCGCAATACCTGGCGGAACGCCTCTCCTGCTATGTACCTACCCGTTCGCTGCGCTTGACGTCGAAGGCCCTTCTCCGGGTTCCAACGCATAGCGAGGCCCGGAGAGCAATAACTAGAACTAGGGCCTTCTCAGTAGTGGCCCCCGAATTATGGAACGCCCTCCCTGATGAGATACGCCTGGCGCCTTCTTTGTTATCTTTTCGGCACCAGGTAAAGACCTACCTCTTTGCCCAGGCTTTTTAAATTTTAAATTTAAATTTTAAATTTCAAATGTTAATTTTAATTTTTTTGTTGCAATCTTGTTTTCACATATGTTTTATAGTGTATTTTATTTATAGTCACTTGTATTTTAACCTGTTTTTATTGTTGTACACCGCCCTGAGAGCTTATTGCTAAAGGGCGGTATAAAAGCACAATTAATAAATAATAATAAATTAACAAGGACAGGGAAGCAGATAGCAGCACTGCAGCCTGGTCAGATTATTCTATAAATTGAGAAGGGGCGGGGCTGTGACTGTCATGAAGGGACCCTGCACTTCTGAAATTGCCATTGCGCTGCCGGTGAGGAGGAAATGCCCTCTGTGACCAACCAGTTCAGATCTCTAGCAAAAGCAGCTGTCGGGGTGGGGCAAGAGAGCAAAACAAAGCAGCTGGCAGAGAGAGAGGGAGGGAGAGAAGAGCGGTGGTCCTGCCCACTTTTGGCTCTGGCTCCACCCACTGTAGGCCTCCATATACTGCCAACACACACACACACACAGCGCTCCCCAAAAGGCCCCTGAGAGGGAGAAGGGTCCCGTTCCCAGGTGTACATGATGATGCCAATGCCACCCTGTGGCCCCACTGTGGCTGCTGGGAGAGAGGGAGGCCTGAAGCAACAGTAATCTGCAGATTGAAATTATGCTTTGTTCTAGGCTGCACAACAGCTGGTGTAGCCCAGTGGGGAGAAGAGCCTGGCTGGGAGTCCAGAGTGTGGGAGTTCAAATCCCGCTTGTGTCTCCTGGGTGTCAAGGGCCAGCTAAAGACCACTCCCCCCAGTGAGTGGCTCAGGGGTTACGTGCCCTGCCCCCTGTGCAGCCATGGGCAAGCTGCATCGTCCCAAGGAGCCCAGTTGCCCCCCAGATGACAGTGGTGGACAAGGAAGGGGCTGGCTTGTGCAGCTGTGGCAAGCTGAGCAGGCCCTAGGCAGCTGGGGAGGACTAGCCCCAGAGAGAGGCAATGGGAAACCCCCTCTGAATACCGTTTACCATGAAATCCCTATTCATAGGGTTGCCACAAGTCAGAATCGACTTGAAGACAGCCCATTTCCATTTTCTAGGTTGCATACACGGTTTACACGCCATAGTTTTAAAAGATACTACATTCTGATCTTTGACTTTTCCGCTTTGACTTTGTTGTTGATTTTATGTACGTTGCTTTGAGAATGTTTTCCCATTGACTTGGTGACATAGAAATTTCTGTATAAATTAATAATAATAATAATAATAATAAATATGCATATAAAGACACATTCAAAGGACAAATCCCCCCCCTCAGAAGAATCATGGGAACTGTATTTTAAGAGTGCTTGGAATTGTACTCCGTAAGGGGTAAACCACAGTTTCCGGGCGGAGGGGGGCGCTTTAAGGTTTGGTGTGCGCACAGCTGTCATTCCGTGACTCGTATTTATGGATGAATATTTAAAAACGGCAACCTCAAACCAGCCTACATAATGACTTTTCATGTTTAATTTTTGTCTCAGTAGAGCCTCTGACTCTTTAGCCGCTACAGGGCAGGTAGAAATCCAACAGGTGCAGCCCTGCGTGCCATTTCCTCTCTACGCCAGGGGAAAAAGGCATCAGCTCCTGAAATTCTGCCTGCCTCGCAGCCGCTAAAGGCCCAGGACAAGAGCGCCTCGCCAGGAGAAACAAAAGTGGAAAATGGAAGCGTTGGGTGGGTTCGGGTCGCACCCAACTGCCTGCCAGAGATAACAGCGTGAAGGCGCCTCCCTTCAGGCCGCTGGCAAGGCAGGCACCCAACTTGGCGCTGCAGAACCGCCCAGCGCCTGCAAGGCAGCTGCCTGCTGGGGCCCGAAGCCCGTTCGGGAGACGGGCCCGGGCTTGCAGAGGCTGAGTCCAGAACTGAGAGGGGCTGAGCAGGTGGGGCGCTCCCCTCACAACGGCCTCCTCTGCTGGCCAAGGCCCGGCGCTCGTCCCCGGCCCCCCCAGCTGGGACCCTTTGGCTCTGGGTGGGCTGGCCTGGGGCGGCGCCGGAGGGCCAGACCTGCTCGGGGCTGGGATAAGAAAGGGCTGGGGGGTGTCCCAGCAGGCCAGCCAGGGGGCGGGGGGAGGCGAAGCCCCACCACTCGCCTCCTGCTCGCTGCGCCCGGCCGAGAAGTGGCGCTTTTGGACTCCCCGGTGGCGGTAAGTGAACAGTGGGGCGGGAGAGAGAGCTGGCACCCCCCACCCAAGAAGACGGTGGGGGTTGCCACAAGCTCGCCCCCAGGTCCCACGGGCCTTTCCCCTTCCCTCAGCCCCGGAGAGCCGCTTTTCTGTCGGGTCTCCTTCCCCGCAACCCACAGCGGGTGACTTCTGGCCCTTCCCCGCGCCCACCCCCACGGCTTGTTGGCAGTCAGGGTGCTTCTCCCTTGCTCGGATTTTGGCTTAGCAGGAGGTGAGTCTGGGGGAGGGGGATACCATGCAGGCGTTCCTATGTGCATGTGCAGAGTGCAGCGCACTGAGAAAAGGGCGAGCTCGCCCAGAGCCAGGACATTTTAGGGGAAAGGGCTTTCCAGGTGGAGCCTGCAAGATCGGAGCTGGGCGAAGGCCTCCGCGTTTCCCGGGGCGGCCGCGTTGTACTTTGCCTCCCCAACGCGCTTCTCAAATATTTGCAGCCGAGCTAACCATTAACCCGGGGCGGGGAAGGTGCACGTCTCTAGTCCAGGAGGGGGCCGCGGCACAGGCAGCAGTTCACACCCGACGCAGCCTCGGGGTCAGACGGGGCCCGGCTGGGCGAGAGGAGCCGTGGCGTTTGAGGTGAGGCCCGGGGACCCCCCTCAACTTCCCCTGCGCCGCCTGGCGGGCACCCCTTCTCCCCTCCCTGGCTCAGGTTATATCCCGCTACCCCCCCCACACACACGCGTGCACAAGGCTCTCCACTCTGCGCCTTCCAGAGCCCCTCCGTCCTGACTGACCACCATTAGGCCATTTGAGACTCTGGACCATATGTGTGTGTGTGGGGTCCCTCTTGAAATGCACAGCTTCAGAAGGTAGTAATCCAGCTAGGACTGCCCCTGCCTGAATCCTCCGTGAGCTGGCATTGGGCACTGCGGACCATGCCCAGCTGGATGGACAAAAGCCTGACTCTCGGTATAAGCGGGCAGTTTCCTGTGTTCCAGATTGGGCCGCTGGACCTCTGCCCCAAAGTCCTGGCTGGAGGGAAGGCCCTGCTGCCACCAAGTGCCCTCTCTGTCCAGAGGGCAGCTGGCTGGCTAGACCTGGACTCCTGGAGTAAGTGGGCATTACCTGGTTTCAAACCAGGGGCAGAGGGATGGGGGCAGTTCTGAATTTCAAAGAGGAGAGGAGTGAAGGGCCGGCTCTACCGTTAGGCAGAGTGAGCAGGAGGCTGCTTCAGGCAGCAGGTGCAGGGAGG
Source organism: Rhineura floridana (assembly GCF_030035675.1). Classification (NCBI taxonomy): domain Eukaryota; kingdom Metazoa; phylum Chordata; class Lepidosauria; order Squamata; family Rhineuridae; genus Rhineura; species Rhineura floridana. The sequence continues at coordinate 1,761,445 of NC_084501.1, read as the reverse complement.
CGCAGGCAGGGGGCTCAGGTGCATCCTCAGTACAGCCAGTTCTGAGCCCCCTAAGAAAAGCGGCTGTCTCCAAGTGCCGTGGAGGACACTCTCCTACCGATCTAGCGTTCAGCCTGGTCAGCTTGTGCACATCAGACGGGAAGTGCCATCTTATCCTGAGCCTTGGGCAGCAGCAAAATGTCTTGGCTGGCCCTGCCCTCCAAACTCTGCCCCTTCGTCCTTCATTCTGGCTGGGCTCCTTCGTTTTATTTTGTTTTTTAATGCCACTCTCTGTCCTAGGAGCTGGGGGGGGGGTTTACATGGTATTTCTCCCTGCCCCATTTTAACTTCACAACACTCCTATGAGGTAGCCGCTGTTCTGCAACCTTGGGTCCCCAGATGTTCTTGGACTACAACTCCCATCATCCCCAGCCAGCTTGGCAGGATCATGGGAATTGTAGTCCAACAGCGTCTGGAGACCCAAAGTTGAAGAACAGTGAGTTAGCCTGAGAGAAAGTGACTGGCCCAAGGTCACCCAGTGAGCTTCATGGCTGACCCATGCGGTTTTGAACCCAGATGTCCCTGGTCTTAGTCACTAGTCTAACTGGTAGACCACATTGGCTGGTGACTGAGAGAAACTCTGCATACGGTCAGAAGCCCTCTGTTCCTGAAGCCAGCTGTTGGTGAAGGGAGGAAAGTGACCTAGATAATGCTGATGCAGCCAGGGGTATCCTTCTGAATCCCCCTTGCTGGAAACCGCAGGAGGGGAGAGCTCTCTTTACACTCAGGTCCTGCTTGCCGGCTTCCCATGGGCAACTGGATGGCCACTGTGAGAACAGGAAGCTGGCCTTGCTGGGGCCTCATGGGCCTGGTCTAGCAGCCAGGCTCTTCTGAGGTTCGTATATTACGTTCTGAAGTGAAGATGAGCTGGGTGCAGCAAATGAGCCCTGGGGCCGCATAGGCCCCTGCTGTGGGTCAAGGATGGACAGAATGTTGTCAGCATGTTGAGAGCTGGAGTTTTCCACTGGTCGCTGTGGAGTCTGAAGCTGTGGATCCTGCCCTGCCCGCCCCGCTCTCTGACCAGGCAGTGGCTAGCTCTCTCACTTATGGGGGAGAGGGAATCCTTCATTTCTTTATGGGAGTCTTTTTCAAGGCCGGAGAGGAGGCGAGGAGGATCTGCTTTCTTGCCAGCACCCTCCCCTCCTCCAGCAGAGTTGGCGTGTGAAAGATGCTCACAACCCTTGTGTGGGATGATCTATGGCACCGCCTGGGCAACTCCCACCGTATTTCCCTCAACAGCAGAAGGCCCTCTCCCCCCCATCCCATTCCCCCAGGGTCCTTGCTGCCAAGATATCCATATCGAATGGATCCCCAGCCACGGCAGAGCTTGGATCACCATCTGGCGCAAGCGGAACCTCCAGCTGGTCCACCGGCTATATGAGGCTGGCAGTGAGGTGATAGCCACAGCTGGCCTAATGCTCCACTGAAAAAGAAAGCAGAGTCCCTTCCCCCCCTCGATGTGTTGGCAGGAACGTTTCCTTGTTGGGGCCAGGTGTGGCATGGGGCTCGTGGGAGGGGAGGGGGGAATTGTTGCAGGATTCACAGGGCATGGTGTGGCCTCTTGGCCTGAATATTTTTTTAATTTGTGCACTTATCTTAACGCTATCATCTTTGCCCCCTGCCACCTTTCTCCCCAGGGATCAGCCCTTCCAGTTGGGCAAAGTTCCACAAAGCCCAACGGCTAAGGCAAGGGCCTTGACTGGTAGCCCTTGGCCACCTGCTTCTGGTGGGTCCAGAGTTCCTTCATTCCACCTCTTTATTGCAGGGCAATTAGCGGCGCTCCCTGGGGACGCCAAGTGAATGGGGCAAAGGTCTCCTGTGTGCCAGGGAGCTGCCAAAGCGATGGGTCTGCCTCTCTGGGTTACATGCCCAGTTTGCTTCCTGCCTCCTTGCATGGAGATGGAACCCATGTGAATTTGGGGTTGATGTAGAGCAGGCAGGGAGGGATACTAGTTTATAAGCCGTAAGAGTAAAAGGCAGCATTGTGCATGCGGGCATGAGGAGGGGATATTCTGCTGCGGACTCTTGAAGAGCAGGCAGAGAGCTTATCAGCACTGTGGTGCTTCACGCTCAGATTGAAGAGGAAGGATCCCCCAGGCTGCTCTTTAAGGAGGATCTGTAAAGATCCAGCAGAGTGCTTGATCTCTGTGGGGACAAATCTGCAGGACTCCTACGTACGCAATGGCAGCTACCTTATCCGGAGTCAGACCCTTGCTCTTTGGAGCTGAGGATTGCCTTCACTGACTGGCAGCATCTCTCTCGAAGGTCTCAGGCAGAGAAGAGTCTTGCCCACTGCCTCCTGTGGGGACTGACCCTTGGGACCTTCTGCATGCAAAGCAGGCGCTGTGCTCAGAGCTGCGGATCCTGCCCTGGAACACAGAAAGCTGCCTCTGCTCGGTCAGGCTACTTGCCCCTCTAGCCCAGTAGGTCTATACCGGCTGGCAGTAGTGCAAAAAGGCTGAACCTGGGACCTTCTGCTCCACCACTGAGCTACGGCCCTCCCCTCAACGGAGCTTTCCAGTCCAGGCTCATTGCCAGAAATGTGGGGAATCCATTAGAAGCCAAGGTGAAGCTGTGAAAACTTAAATATGTCTGATATGTTTAGATGATGATGATGATGATTTATTACATTTAGACCCCGCCTTTCTTCTCATGGTTGAAACCCAAGGCGGCTTCCATATCGTTCCCAGGCAGTCTCCCATCCAGGCACTGGCCAGACCTGACCCTGCTTAGTGCTGGCCTCATGTGCCTTCAGACCGTAGCCTGGGACATAGATAGATATATTAATTTGATTTCTTTCAGAGGGGAGGGGGCTACTGTATCCCTATAGGGGCTAGACTCTACAGGCCCATGGGTCTATGTTCCCATTCCTGACTCCCCCTCCCCTCCCTAGACTCATCTTCACTGTTTAAGAGCCAGTATGGGTGAGGGGAAGAGCACATCAGAAGAGATGGTGTTAGGTATGCAGACTGCAAGCAGAGAGAATTACTGTGTTTATGCTGGTCAGTTAAAGAGGCTCAAAGGGGTTTTACGGCAGTGCTGGGCCATTCTCTCTCCCTCCCTCCTTCTCCCCCTGCCCCACATACACATCCCTATCACAATCACACTTTCCCCCAGGCAGAAAAAATCAGGGTGGGCAGGGAAGGGGAATTTGGAGGCACATAGGGCAGGCTGCACTGACACCCCCACCCCCACCCCAAGCGAACTAGTCCTGGTTCCTCCTTTTCCTTGGACTGCCTGTCTCCTGCAGATGCACACCAGCTCCAGGGATCACTCTTGGGCAAAAGCCAAGGATGCTCCCAGCATGGAAAAGACAGCCAATGAAGAACTCTGGAGGGCCCCTCACTAGCTGGAAGGGTGGGGTGGGGCTCCTGCCCAGGCGGGGGTGCCTATCGGCTGTAACAGCAACTCCATGTGGAAGCTTCAGGCCGTTCCAGTGGGGGGGCTGTTATTTTGGATGGGCACCTAAAAAGCATCTGGCATCATGCAGGTCTCCACAGAGACATCGGGACAAAGGAAGAGATCTTGACCCAGGTACTGTGAGGATCATGTGCTCGGCACTGGATGGAGTGTGGAATTGAGTGAAAGGACATTTAATAGGATCATACAGTTGGAAAGGACCTGAGAGGTCAGCTGGTCCACCCCCTGCTCAGTGCAAGATCTTTGTATCTACAGCATCCCTGAGAGATGGACGCCCAGCCTCTGCTTAAAGGAGAGTCCACTGCTTCCTGAGGCAATCTGTGCCACTGCTGAGCAACCTCGCTCCTTATGTATCTCCTAATGTTTAGTCGAAATCTGCTTCCCTGCAAGCCCCACACCGTGGTTCTAGCCCTACCTTGATATTTGAAGAATGGGATTGTGTCTCTCCTTAATCTTTCTTCTCCCTGCTAAACACATCCAACTCTTTCAATGGCTGTTCAGAATGACAAACCTTTTATGTGGCTTTATTCTGAGTCTTGTGGATCAGGGTGCAGGAGTCTGACCCCCCCCCCCATGCATCCCAGCGGCCTCTTGGTTGGACAATGCTTTTTACATTTGGCCACAGTGTGCACAACCAATCACTCTGGGTGAGCATCACGATCAGGGCCATTCATTGCATCCCAAGGGTCATTTGGAGGGGGCATTTATTTCAGTGGCTGCTTTGTCTCCTTTCTTGTGCTGTGTCCTGTGGGTGACACATGATGTGGCAGCACCTGGCAAGCCTAGAACATTGTTGCTGGACACAGTAGTGTAGTTGCAAATTCAGAAGCGCAGGTTCTCTTCATGATAGTCACCCTACGCCCCTTCCCAGCCATGCCCCCAGTATTCACTGTCTCTTTTGCAGTTACAAAATTATAGAAGCAGAATAAAACTGATTTGTGCATAGGCTTCTCACCACCCCAGATCTCTTTCTCACTAGAGGCTAAATGTTGCCAAAACCTTTTGATTTTAAGACTTCTGAAATGAAGCCAAATGTGGGAGTAGGATTTGGGAGACCAAGGTACTTTGCTATGAAGCTCGCTTCTCCCACCCTAGGGCCCAATCAGCATGAAAGAGGAGGTGTGTGTTAGTTACTGAGAAGAGTCTTCTCAGTGACTGACTCACATCCTTTCGCTCTGATTAGCTCCAATCAGCATGAAAGGACAAGGAAGCATGTTGCTCACCAAGTGAGAAGACTCTTTTCAGTGGCTAATACACTCTCTTTTCATGCTGATTGGCTTGTGCATAGAAACCCTGCTGGGAACCCGCTCCCAAAAAAGTAAGGGGTCTACAATCCCCTGCAGCCCTGAATAACTATGCCCTTGGTCGGACAAGATAAAGGAGAATTATGGAGGACTTGATAAGAAGCTGCAAACCAGCATGAGGGATGTATGTTTAAATGAAGAGAGCATTGCCTGTTTATTGAGCATCCATCCTAATTTGTTTTCACAAAACTTCTGTTATCCTGCACTTTCCAATGCAACTTCTCTTATCTGACTTTTTGTGGTAAGAAAAATTACATAGGCCACAACCACTAGATGGCGATATTGTAGAATCTGGGTGCAATTTTTGTGCAAACAAATCAGAATTGAATGCTCAATAAACTCCTCATTTGGAAGCACTCTAAAAAATGGGGGAAGGTGTTTTAGACCAGGACTGGCTGATTTTCCGTCCAGCCCAGTGTTGACCACTCTGACTGGCAGTGGATCTCCAGGGTCTCAGGCAGAGACCTGCCACCTGATTCTTTTAAGTGGAGACACTGCGGACCGAAACTGGGACATTCTGCATGCAGAGCGGGCGCTCTGCCTCTAAGCGACGGTTGCTCCCAGTGAACACTGGAAGCTGCCTTTGATCCATTGAGCTCAGTCTTGTCCAAACTGACAGGCAGAGGTTCTCCAGGGTTTCAGGATGTGGTCTTTTCAGAGCCCCACTTGGATTGAACTTGGGGCCTTTCGTGTGAAAAGCTGGTGCTCTGCCACTGAGCTCCAGCCGTCTGACCATGAATATTGCATACAAGACAGCTGTGATCATCACTGTTGCCCAAGGAGAGCTTTTGCCCTGGTGGGTTAACCAGGCAGGGGTGCCCTTCTTCTCCCAAGCAGAACCGGATTGAGGGTACACTACTATGACCTATGAATTGACAGCCAGTTCCCCTGCTGTACGCTGGCTGTCAGTTTTGTAGGGCACAAGTATGTCCACCTCCATGCCCTCCCTGGTCTGGGAAGGAAGAAGGGGCAATTCCGATCAAGTCTGGGGAGTGGAAGAGGGTAACTAGGTTAACAGAGCCAGTGTGGTGCAGTGGTCAGAGCACTGTGGTCAGACTAGGACTGGAGTGACTTGAGTTCAAATCCCAACTCAAGCATGAATCTCACTGGGTGACCTTGGAAAATCACACTCTCAGTCTAACCTACCTCTCAGGATTGTTGTGAGTCTAAAATCTGGGGGTGGAGGGGAAAGAGAATCATGTAAGCTGCCTTGGAGGAAGAAGGAAATATAAATGTAGCAAATAAAATAATAAACACATAAAATTTCAGCCCCACACCTGTTTTCTAAGGTGAGAGTGAACTATATAATTGTCCTGAAAATCCACACCAACTTTTGTTCAGATGTTTCGGTCTTCCAGGCATAACAATATATTTTGCATTTTTCTCCTTGCCATTATTTGAAAATGGGTAGAGGAATTAAGCTAATATTAAAATGTTTAGGGCCAGAGCAGGTGCACAAAATTTCACTTTGCTAACTGAATGTTCAAGAGAGAACATTAGGGCACCAGATGGACCAACACCCTTTGCCAACCTGGCACCCTCCAGATGTTTTGGACTATGACTCCCATCAGTGCCAGCCAGCTGGCAATGCCATCCTATTCTCAATGCCTATTCAGAAGTGAGACCCACTGAATTATTTCCAGGTAAGTGGGGATATGACTGCGGCCTGAATGGACCAGCATATATCACTGGGAATGCTGTTAAAGGAGGAGAATGTCCATTCAAACACTTAAAAGCAAAATCAAGCTTGGAAGCAGATTCTTGAGAATGCTTTTTATTATTTATTTAGTTGGAATTAGGGGCAGACTTTTCTTGGGGGGGGGTTCCACAGAGGCATCTCAAATCTCAAAACCAAATGTATTGTTCATTAAGCAAATTTCTGTACACACATCCAGGGTGTGTACAGATATTTTGGAAATATCCAAAAATATTTCAGTGCAGAGAACATATTCCCACTCTTTCCCTCCCTGGTGGTGGTGGGGACAGCACCAGGAGCTGTATGTTTGCGGGGCGGGGGGTTCTCGTTTCTGACAGGGTGAAGGCTTGATGCCAGCTGATATAATAGTGAGTATACATTTCAAAATCATGTAGTGTCCCAAATTTAGATTGCGGGGAGGGAAATTTTGGTTTCAAAATCTAAGACTGACCCCCTGTAATAGCAAACTGGGGTGTGTGTGAGTGACAGCAGAATTGGAGCCCAAATGGGGCCACTGCAAAACAAGAGTGAGGTCCTGTCAGCTCAGGGGACCTCAGTCCTTTCATTCTGGTGTTTTCATTTTAATTTTTTAGGCATATGTTTTATATTTTAATTATTTTATGTTATTTATGTAAGCCAACTTGAGAGAGATTTTCTGTCCTGAAAGGGAACATACAAATATTGAAATGAAAGCAAACAAACAGGAAAGGGCAGTTCCTCCACCCACCTGCCCCAGAAAACAACAGCCCGATGAGGACTGAGCCTGCCCGGTGGTCACCAGGGGCCTCCCAGTGCTTCAGGTGTCAGCTGTTAAAAAAAAAAAAAAAGGGAAACTGAGAGAGGAGAGCAAGTTGGTTTGCTTGAACTGCAGCAGACTCTTGTCTCCTGGAAGAAGGCAGGGCTGGCTGGAGCCCTCCTGTTAAGGCAGGGTGGGAAACTCCAGCCTCCCAGGTGAGGTTGGACTCCAACTCCCATCAGCCCCAGTGATGAGGAGAGTTCTCCCAACAACATCTGGGGGGGCACTGGCTTCCTGCCCCTGTGGTGGGGAGTAAAGATAGCCTGCAGGTCCCTCTTCTCTCACCGTGACCCATCCCTCATCACAAAGATGGCCCCCGCCTGGCCTCTTGGGGATATTTGGTGCCCCCCTTTCCTCCTTCCTCACCCCCCTTCTGCAGCTCCTGCTCCCCTGCCCAAATCCATCAGGTGGCGCTGCCAGCCTGAGTTTTACAGTGAGCACCTCACAGCCTGCTAGCCCATTGCCCAGCATTGCTTCCTAACAGAAGAGGTGGCTTTGCTTGCAGCCAACTGCTGTCTGCTCTGAATACCTTTCGTGGGGGTGGAATGGGGAATGGCTGTGATTAACTCAGTGGCAGTGGAACTGGGAAGGCACTCTGCACATGCACGAAAACACTCTCTTTATCACATGTTCCAAAGTAATCCTCAAAGCAAAAATGCAGTTTGGCTGCCTCCTAATGAGGCTAGGCTCAAATTTAACCCAGCTGAGCAGCCATTTTTCTCCTCCCTTGCTCACTATGCTTTGTATCTGCTTATTATAGCAGAGGTCAGCAACCTCTAGCCTGCCGGCCAGATATGACCAGCAGGCCTCCCTCCTGTTCCACCCCCCCATGCAGCAATTAGACTTGACAAAAGCCTTCCTTTGGCACTAATGGGAGACTTTCTCCAAGTTTGATTACTGCATGGAGAAATGGGGGGCACAGCTGTGGAGGGAAGGGTCATAGGCTGAAATTCCTTGATGTGTTACATTTCTATGGGTTGAGATTGTTTTCCTCTCTGTATGGAAGTGTTGCAAGCAGCCATGCGCAGGTTTGGCACCTCAGCCAGAATTAGGCCTATGTTAATTCGTGCCACCAGTGTGTAGGGTGAGAACAGGTCCCTGCCCCAAGGAACTTTCAATCTATTGTCTAACAGTGGGAGATACAAAAGAGGAAGAGTATGATCTGAGAAGAGTTTCCAGGTGTGACAAACTAGGAGGCACCTCCTGGTCTTTTTGTTGCCTCTTCACCTGCCTTTCTCCAGCGAGCAAACAGTGGGCACCAGCAAGGAGAGGGAGGAGTCACCTTTGTTCATTTTGCCCTCCCCTTGGCCCAGAGAGAGAGCCAAGCAAATGAGCCATGCTAGCAAAGAAGGGGAGGGGACCCAACGGGAAGCATCTCATTTATTTAACAAAGTTTATGTACTGCTTGATTGTAACAAAACGTCTAAGCGTTTACAAGGAATTGATATTACCCATAAGCACTGTTAAAAACAAACATCTAAAAGACAAATCCAGAAGAAACTGAAAACAGATTAAATCAATCTCACCCAAGGATCCCCCCCCCAAAAAAAACTGGAACCCACACTGGTCAAGTGCCTCACAGGACCACCTGTTGGAGAGCAGCAGCCGGAGAGGGCTCTTGCCCTGCTGGGAAACAGAGCTGGAACAGCCAAACCTTCTTTCTGTCTGCTCTAGCAGGACTCTTCTGTTTATGTGAGAAGACAGCCGTGAACTAAACAAAAAGCCAGTGACGAATACAGTTGCTCAGCCCAGAGTCAATGCAGCACTAAACACACTTAAGCATCAAGGGCAACCAACACTCAGCCTGCAAATCCCCACCCACCCAAAGGCATGTTTTAGCCAGGTGCTGGGAAGCAGATAACAAGGAAAAGGCAGAACTGCTCAACGCCTATTTTGCCTCCGTTTTCTCCCAAAAAGGGAACAGTGTGCAACCTTGCATCGGTAGCAATCTCAGTAAGGGGTCGGGATTGCAGTTCGAGATTGATAAGGAGATAGTCAGGAAATACCTAGTTAACCTAAATGAGTTCAAATCTCCAGGGCCTGATGAACTGCATCCCAGAGTATTGAAGGAACTTGCTGATGTACTCTTGGAACCTCTTGCCATCATCTTTGAGAAATCCTGGAGAACGGGAGAGGTGCCGGAGGATCGGAGACGGGCAAACGTCATCCCGCTCTTTAAAAAGGGTAAAAAAGAAGATCCGGGGAATTACAGGCCTGTCAGTCTGACTTCAATACCAGGAAAGATATTAGAACGGATAATAAAAGAGTCCACTGGCAACTATCTAGATGACAATGCTGTGATTAGTAGGAGCCAGCATGGGTTTGTCAAGAAAAAATCCTGTCAAACTAATCTCATCTCTTTTTTTGATCGGGTCACTAGCTTAGTAGATGGTGGAAATGCTGTAGATGTCATCTATCTAGATTTCAGCAAGGCGTTTGACAAAGTCTCCCACGACCTTTTGATTAGCAAACTCGTCAAATGCGGACTACATGGAAATACTGTCAGGTGGATTCACAACTGGTTGGAAAACCGTACTCAAAGAGTGGTCGTCGGTGGCTCTGCTTCGGACTGGAAGGAGGTTTTGAGTGGAGTGCCACAGGGTTCTGTCCTGGGGCCGATACTCTTCAACATTTTTATCAATGACTTAGATGACTTAGATGGCTACCTGTTTGTTTCCGAGCCAGATTCAAGGTGTTGGTTTTGACCTATAAAGCCTTACACGGTGTGGGACCGCAGTACCTTGTGGAACGCCTCTCCTGCTATGAACCTACCCGTCCACTTCGTTCAGTATCTAAGGCCCTCCTCCGGGTACCAACTCATCAAGATGCCCGGAGGATTACTACTAGATCTAGGGCCTTTTCTGTGGTGGCCCCCGAATTGTGGAACAGCTTACCAGAGGAGATACGCCTGGCGCCTTCAGTATTTTCTTTTAGGCGCCAGGTTAAGACATGGCTATACTCCCAGGCATTTTAATGTTTATGTTAATGTTTAATGTTTAATGTTCATGTGAATGTTTTAAATTCTCCTGTTATTTGAATTGGATTTTATTGTAACATTGTATTTTAATTCTGTTTTGTACACCGCTACTAGCTATGGGCGGTTTAAAAATGAAATAAATAAATAAAATAAATAAATAAAATGATGGGGTGGAGGGAAGCCTTATGAAGTTTGCGGATGATACGAAACTGGGAGGGATAGCTAACACAATGGAAGACAGGAATAAAATCCAAAGGGACCTGGATAGAGTAGAAAATTGGGCTGAAATTAATAAAATTAAATTCAATAAAGACAAATGCAGGATTCTGCATTTAGGTCACAAAAACAAAATGCACGGGTACAGGATGGGAAATACTCGGCTTAGCAGTAGTGCGTGTGAGAAGGACCTTGGAATTGTAGTGGATCGCAAGTTGAACATGACCCAGCCGTGTGATGCTGCGGCAAAAAAGGCAAACGCGGTTTTGGGCTGCATAAACAGAGCTATAGTTTCCAGGTCGAGGGAAGTAACAGTCCCACTATATTCTGCATTAGTCAGGCCTCATCTGGAATACTGCGTTCAGTTCTGGGCGCCTCATTTTAAGAAAGATATAGACAAGTTGGAGCAGGTTCAGAAGAGGGCGACGAGGATGATAGCCGGTATGGAGAACAAGTCTTATGAGGAAAGGTTGAAGGAACTTGGCATGTTCAGTCTGGTGAAGAGAAGGCTGAGGGGTGACATGATTGCACTCTTTAAGTACCTGAAGGGCTGTCACATAGAGAAGGGTACAGATTTGTTCTCTGCTGCCCCAGAGGGTAGGACTAGGTCTAATGGTTTTAAGTTGCAGGAGCGTAGATTCAGACTGGACGTTAGAAGGAACTTCTTGACAGTAAGGGCAGTTCAGCAATGGAACCGACTGCCTAGGGAGGTGGTGGGATCCCCTTCGCTGGATGTCTTCAAGCAGAGGCTGGACAGCTATCTGCGAGAGATGCTCTAGCTGTGGATTTCCTGCTGTGAGCAGGGGGTTGGACTTGATGGCCTACAAAGCCCCTTCCAACTCTATGATTCTATGATTCTAAGCAAGAGAGCGACTGAGCCAGGCAGGCATCCCTGGGGTGGGTGCCCCACAACTGAGGTACATGGCAACCAAGAATGCCCCTTCTCACATGCCTGCCTGCCAAACCTCGGGCAGCAGCAGCAGGCATCTGACATTGACTGAGACATGCAGGTCAATGTGCATGAGAGGAGGAGAGCCTTATGGTCCCCTGACCCCAGATTTCACAAGGTAGGAACCAGCCCTTTGGCTTGAGCTTGGATCAGCAACCAGTGAGGGGCTCCAAACCCTGCACCAGAAGATTCCCCAACCAACAGTACTCTGTCTGCTCTAGATTAAGTTGCAGGCACCTAATCCGCCTAATCGTGCTGTGGAAAATGAGCTTGTGCTGGGGCAACACCCCCCCCCCCGCCGGTTGTTCTGCGCTGTCAGAGAAGCGCTGAGAACACACAGACAGCAGCTGGCGGGATCCTGGGCGAGGGGCTGGCCTCTGCATGCCATGAACTCTGGCTGAGTTCCTTGAAGCCCTCCCCTCAGCTCTCTTATCCCCACATTTGTGTGCAGGAAGAGTCAGATCCAGAGAGACGGGAGGACTTGGCCTGGATGCATCACGCTCTGTTTGGGCGGGTTTGGGGGAAATCACGGGGAGTTGCAGTGGCACAGTTAGGTCATTTGGGAGTCTGGCCTTAATGGCCTTATGCACCCCCCCTTTAGGTGGGGAAGGTATTGTGTGTGTGTGTTGACTTCTCTTCCTTTGAGATGTGGCAAACTGTACTGCAGGACCCTGGGTGACATCTGCCCCAGTGCCACCCCACTGGAGGGCACCACTGGGGAGAGGGAGGCCAAGCAGCATCCCCCCTTCTTTCTGATTCTGGCTGCTCTGAGAGAAGTGGGGGGATGAAAGCCCCTTGGTTCTGTGGCCGGGCTGCTGTTCTATTGTGGCCCGCTCCTTCCAGGCAAGGTTAAGACTGAGTTGTGGCTCCATTGTTTCAGGTCTACCTTATTGTGGCTTATTGAGCCCCAGTCAACAGGAAAGGTTCCCAGCTGCGGCTTCCTTCCCTGAGAAGAACCGGCCTGCTTGGATGGAAGAACCCTGGCTCAGGGAGACACAGAGCTGAGGGGCACGTCCTCTTTGGCAAGTGGCCCTCTCTGGCTCCAGAGCAACTCTCTGAGGCAGGGTGAGGCCCTGGGCCTGCCCAACGCACTTCTGAGGACCATAGCTGTGGGATTCCTGTCATGAGCGTTCAACGGGTGACTGTGAGAACAGGGTGGTGGGCTAGACAGGCTCTCCTGGCCTGATCCAGCCAGGAGATCCTGATGTCCTTAAGATGGTGGCCTGCAGGGATTCCCAGGTGCCACTCTTGGCACATGGTCTGCAGCTGAGCCACCGATGGCAGGTTGGGGCATTCCAGGCTTGCCCCTAGGGAGGCCAAAGAGACAGGAGACCTATGGCCCTCTCAGCACACAGCTAGAGAGCAGAGCCATCCCTGCAGCAGCACAAGTCTTCCCCACCTTCTGCTCCGTTGGCGGCTGTGCACGGAAGGGAGATGATGGTGATGTCATGCCAAGCCTGAGATTTCACAGTCCATGTGCGGGCTCCTGCTGAGAGAGAGATGGCTTCCTTTTCCTGCCCAGAGGCCCTGTTTACTACAGCTTCCTAGCTGGACCGGGGCGGCTGCAGTCCTCAGAGCAGCAGGGAGGAAAAGCAGCCAGTGGGTAATGAAGCGGCTCAGCCCTGGCAGTGACGGGTCCTGCAGAAGACAGAGGGTGCTGGGCCAGGAGACTGAGGCTGCACCACTCGTGCTGGGGTGGCACGGGAGGGCATGAGCCCAGAGTGGGCAGAGCTTAGCCTTTTAAAGACCTGCAGAAGGAGGCAGTGGTCCATCTGTGTAGAGCCAAGGGTTCCCCCTGCTGCCGGCAGATTCAATGCTCCATGAAGGATTTCCCCAGTTAGGACTGCTGTGTGAATGAGTTCAAAACAAGCTCGGTGGCCATCCACATGGATTTCCAGAGTTGTAACCTTGTTAGTCTCTTGCAGCTGAAGCAATCAAAGTCTCGTGGCCCCTTAAAGACGGATGTGCTTATTATGGGATAAGCTTTCGAGGACATTCACAAGGCGTAACTACTAATGACACGGTCATCCTAGATTTGTTGTGTTCATTAGCACCTGGAGTGGCGCAAGAAGCCACCAGGTACGGAGGCAGATATGGGGATGCCTGGTCCACAGCAGGCTTTAATTAACTTGGCAAAAGTTTAAACTGGGGTGATTGATGTTATCCCTAGGCACTGCTGCCGTGAAGGGTGGCTGAAGGGCGTTGAGGTTCAGAACATCTGGAGGCCACCAGACCGTGGGAGGATGGCTTTTGTTTTTGTAGAAAGAGGCAGGCTGACAACTGGCAAGTGGCCGTCCTGTGCTTCTGACCTCCTGGCTTTTGAGCTACAATGTTCTGGGGAGTTTGGGGAGGGCTGGCAGGGTCCAGGAGGTTGACATACAAGCAAAGGGACCTGCCTCCCACTGAGCCAGAGCCTTGATCCACCAAGTATTGTGTCCAGGGTTTCAGACAGAGGCTGCATTCACACCATACATTTATTCCAGTATTATTCCACTTGAAATGGCCATGGCTTTCCCCAAAGAATCCTGGGAAGCGTAGTTTGTGAAGGGTGCTGAGAGTAATTAGGAGGCTCCTATTCCCCTTACAGAGCTTCAATTTCCAGAGTAGTTTAGCAATCAGTCTCTCTTCCCAGAGAACTCTGGGAATTGTAGCTCGGAACAGGGCAGTCTCCACTAACCACTTTCTGCGTCCTTCACTACACTCCCCAGGAGTCTTTGGGGGAAGCCCCGGCTGTTTAAAGTGCAATAAAGTGGAGACACAGAGCTGAGGCCCTGGCCTTAGGGGAGGCTCTTTGGCGGCTGCCATTTCACTCTAGATTCTGTTTGCAATATTGCTGGATGCCCCTCAGTTTCCTCTCTCAGCTATTGCACTGAGAGAGCCAGCAGCTGTCGTCTGATGAGCTGTTTTTCTGTGTGATATAATTAGGTAATGCTATGGTTCTGTTTGGCATGGAAACGTTGTCAGAAACTAACAGCCATTTGAGTCAAATCTCAAGGTTCTTTGTTTTATTTTTATTTGGGGACGGTGCGGTCAGTGTCTACTAGTTGCCCTTGATCAGTGGAGACTCCGATGTCAGTGGGGCAGTGACTCCGCTTCAGGTTTTAGTTTCAACTTTCAAGGAGCTGTCCAAGGTGCAACAGCTGTATCTGAGGAGGTATCAGACCACCTCCAGGTCAGGATCTGTGAGGGGTGGGCCATGAACTGGGCCCCCCACTGGGCCCCTGGATACACTTCAGCAGCGGACGGTCAGCTGGTGGCTAAGTTCAGCTTCCATCTGTGGTGGCTGCCTGCTCTCCTAAGTTACCCAAACAGCAATGCCTGACCCATAGATCAGGGAGTTGTAGTCCAAAACATCTAGGTGCCACCACCTTGGCATCCCTCGTTAGACAGCAACCAGGAATAGAAGAGAGGTCAGCTGGGATAGGAAGTCCTTTTTAACCCCTTCCTGACCGGAAAAGATCCATTGGTGAGATAGGTAGGTGGAGTCAGCCCAGAAGCTTCTTCACCACAGAGAAGGCTGCCACTTGCAAACCAGGGTTTCCACCACCACAAGGGAAGCTGCAGCCAGCTGCTCCTGACAGGATCAGGCCGCTTCCTGACAGATGTGGATTCAGCACTGCTGCGGTTTTCTGGGACATGGGGCCCCAAATTGCTTGCATGCCCCTCGGGGATTTGCTCAGGGCCTTCCCTACAATGCCTGCAGGAAGGGCCTGGTGGATGGTGCTGTTGTTTCATGGAGTAGCCCAACACCTCGGTAGGCTCAGAGGCGCCACCTGCTGGACAAGATGCAAAGCACAGCTGCAGGAGCAAATGCATTTCCCTGCTGGAAGTGGAGGGGACGGGGGGGGGGGGGAGCGGGGGAGCGGAACAACCCACAGGGCTAGGGCGGGCTGTGTCTGCACTAACCCTCATTGACACAGACATAACAGCTGGGGCAGAGTCTGTTTGTATGGCAGAGCAACTGAAAGCAGAAGAGATGCATGGGCTTGCCAACTGCATCACCCCAGCAGAGCTCCTGTGCCTTTGACATCTACATGGCCAGCAGGTGGCAAGAGCTGCTGAAGCTGTTGCTCCATCTTTTTGCTACCTGCAGCCTCATCTGCTTGGAGCATCTGGGAGGGGGCAGGTGGGGGTTCCTCTTCCTGTCCTTTAGGGTCCCTGAGCAACTTCTAGCTTACACCCTGTCTGGAGTTGGTGCAAAGTTCCAGCCGTGTTGAGGGTGGGATTGGGGGGTCTGAGGACGTGGCCTGAGGTATGGATGAGGAGAATCTTGGGGGCCAGATAGATAAATCCTACCCGGCAGGCATACCCTGAGGACCTCGCCGCAGAATGCAGGGCAAAGCACACCCTAAGATGACTTTTTGTGTTTGGGAGGAGAGATCATCTCCATGATACTGTGGAGAGCCTCCCCGCCCCGCCCCCCCCGGCAAAAATGGTTAATGCTCCTCCATGTCTCCCTTCATCTGACCTAGGGCAGGAAAGAGTTTCAGTCACCCCTGCTGCTAGGAAGAAGGGGGGCTTTTGATGCAAGTCAGTTTCCTTGCCTCACATGACTGCAGCCTCTTGGGTTTGGGAGAAAGTGGGCCACAGGAGTGCCATTGTGTGCAGCTGGCAGGCGGAGAGGGGGAAGGCAGGAGAAGAGGCACACGCTGTCCACTCCCACTCTGGCACTCTCTCATGCTCCCACACCTGTGTGGGTTTGATTCTGCCAGGCCCTGTCAGGGCAAGAGAAGCTAAAGGATGCAGAGGGAACATGATGTGGCTCACCAATTCCATTCATTCGCTGTTGCATTTTTTAAAATTTAAGGGAGGCAGCTTGGTGCCACCTGCTCTGGAGGTGTTTCAAAGGAAAATCATTCCTATGCTACTCTATGGCGCTGAGATCTGGGGTCATGCAAAGCCTCTTTGTCTTGACAAAGTCCAAAATGCCTTCCTTCGAAGGGTCTTGGCAGTCTCTCGTGGAACGCCGATTTCCTTCTTGAGGATTGAGACTGGCTTATATTCTTTAGCAGCCCTGGCCCATGTTGCCCTTGCCTCCTTTTGGCTAAGATTAACTGCCATGGATCTTTCTCGGCTGCCTAAAAAATGCCTCCATGAGCAACTACAAAATCCGTTGCAATCTACCTGGTTAATTAGAATTAAATCAATCCTTGCTTTTTATGGGATAAGCATTGAGTCCCCTCCCTCTTTTGTAACCCCACGAGCCAAAAGGATACTGAGGGATAGAATACTTTTTTATGCCAAACGATGGGATTTGTATGCTTCCACCCAGTCATCCTTTTCCTGCTGGAAACCACCTTAAAACCACCTTTAATATGGAGCCCTACTTCTCCTTCTTAGAAGTTCCTTGTTTGAGAAGAGTGTTTACAGCTGTCCGCTCTCAAACCATGCCCTCTGCACTTCTTGAAGGAAGATATGCAAATATACCGATCCATCTTCGGTACTGTATATGTAATTTGGGTGAGATAGAGGATATTACTCATTACTTGCTGAGGTGTCCCCTTTATAATGATCTGCGGTCCAAGTTTTTTACTCCTATTATCCATCTTCTTGAGAACAGGTCCATTCTGGAACGAGTTTGTGTTCTCTTAGCGGGCACGGATAATTTTGTTACGAGGAAAGTGGCTAACTTTGCTTTTGCTGCGGCAAAAATCAGGATTAAGTTTCAAAAACAGGCAAGGTCTTCAGATAAATCTTAGCTGGTCTGACCTGTGCCCTGTGTCCAAGGGAGTATGATGTAATTTTACTCGCTGTCCTTAGTTTTAAACTGTTTCTTGTGTACTGTGCTTTTTAATTCATAATTTTTTAATACCTGTATTCTATATTTTTACGTTTTCTATTTGGATTTTATATTTTGTACCCTATATATGACCCTGCGGTGGCCTATGGCCCTAAGCAATAAACTTGACTTGACTGACTGACTGATGTGGCTCAACATCCTTGTGCAGAGCGCATGGCAGTGGGGGCAGGGTGGTGTCTAGAGAGCCAGAAGTGGCCTTTCAGTTCCACAGGAAATGTGAGGAGGAGAAACAGAGAGAGAGACGCGCATGCACAGAGCGAGAGCTAGAGAGAGGGGGAGAGAGAGAGAGAGAGAGACTGCTTTGGCTGATGAGGGTCTCCCATGACAGAGGCTTTAGACCAGTAGATCATGTGTTGGGGGGGTGGGATGTTTGCATGTGAGAAGGGACACTACTAGTCTTTCTCTTCTCTGTGTCCTGTGTGGGTCACTTTATCTTTCCCCTCCACACACAACACATGCATCGCTCTAGAGTTGTGTCCTCAGTCACTACCCTCCCTCTCTCTAATCACAGGGCGTTTGCAGTGGAAAATATGAGGCCCATAGTGCTTGCTGGGGGATGCCACTCTCCCTTATTTGGGAGGAAAATCTCATCCTTTCACTTTGAGGCTTTTTCTCCCTTGGCTCAGATTTTGAGAGGCATTTTTAAAGAACAGCCTTTAAACCTGACGCAGCACATTGGAATGATCATCTCTCCGTTTGTGGCCATTGGAATGAGCGAGGAGCAGCGAAAGGGAGGTGGCAGCTTTGCAAAAGTTGGGCAGGCAGAAAGAAAAAACAGTCAAAAAGCAGAGGAGAGATACCCCCCCACAGGTGCCATAGCCCAGACCCAAAGCTGGGGGGGGGGCTGTTTGCCTTTCTCAAAAAGTGGCAGCGTACGTCCAAGTTGAAGTCAAAAAATCCACTTCTGAGACCTTTTCACTGTTATATAGTCCACAAACATGCTGGTTGGAAGTACTGAGGGTTTGTACTGTTGTAGCAACTGCCAGATACAATTTGGGACGAAACATTTCCAGGTTGTATATCATTTCCTATTAATTCCTTATCATTAAGACTATTGCAATATTTGATTAATGACTGACGTTTGATATATACGCACTACTGCTAGTCATATTCTGTTTTCTTTTTTACATTTTGTTGATACAGATTGCTTGGTTTTAAACAGTTTCCTTTGAGGGTTTTTTGTTTGCAGCATTACATTTCTTTGGTCAAAATCACCCAGAGCATCATTTGTTGGGAGCATGGAATAATAATAATAATAATAATAATAAAAATAATGAAAAAATGGAAATGGACTGCCTTCAAGTCGATCCCGACTTATGGCGACCCTATGAATAGGGTTTTCATGGTAAGCGGTATTCAGAGGGGGATTATCATTGCCTTCCTCTGAGGCTGAGAGGCAGTGACTGGCCCAAGGTCACCCAGTGAGCTTCATGGCTCTGTGGGGATTTGAACCCTGGTCTCCCAAGTCGTAGTCCAACACTCTAACCACTACGCCACACTGGCTCTTCTAGTGCATTGCAATTGGACTGCCTTCAAGTCGATCCTGACTTATGGTGACCCTATGAATAGGGATTTCATGGTAAGCGGTATTCAGAGGGGGTTTACCATTGCCTCCCTTTGAGGCTAGTCCTCCCCAGCTGGCCGGGGCCTGCTCAGCTTGCCACAGCTGCACAAGCCAGCCCCTGCCTTGTCTGCAACTGCCAGCTGGGGGGCAACTGGGCTCCTTGGGACGATGCAGCTTGCCCACGGCTGCCCAGGTGGCAGGGCACGTAACCCCTGAGCCACTCACTGGGGGGAGTGGTCTTTAGCTGGCCCTTGACGCCCAGGAGACACGAGCGGGGATTTGAACTCACAGACTCTGGACTCCCAGCCAGGCTCTCCTCCCCACTGGGCTATACCAGCTGTAACAACAACAACAACAACAAAACAACAACAGCAACAACAATAATAACAATACACAATTTTCATAAATCCTTGCTTCAAAGATCTCATTGCAATGTATTTATATCAACCCCTGAAAAAAAGTGTGTAGATTGCACTGATGTTCAAACTTCAAAGGAAGAATTATATTCTGAGCAAACACTCCTAGTTTCTTTCCAATACCTTAATCTTTAGTTTAGCTGATAAAGTATTATAGGTTGACATCCATTCTGTACCTCCACCCCAAAAAAGATACAGGCCTCAAGATGGAGTGAGACATGTGTCAAAAATATTTCTAACAATTTTCATCAGGTGTTTCTATTTGTAAAGGAGATATTGCATTGGGGAACCTTTGGTCCGCCAGATGTTACTAAACTACAACTCCCATCAGCCCCAGCAAGCACGGCCAGTTTCTAGGGATTATGGGAGCTGCAGTTCAGCAACATCTGGAGGGACAAAGGTTCCCCACACGTGCACAACAGTGTGTTTTATCCCTCCCCCAAAAAGGAATATGAAGGGATCCAGGTGGAATTTAAATGTGAAATACAGAATTGTGTCCTCGGCATGCATCCCAAAGTTAATTCCAGTTTCCCTGTGTCTGTTTAAATTAAAAAACAGCAACCTAGAGCCTGGTTGTTTGCTGTTTTGTGTCATAATCTGCCGTTTATGTTTTAAGCCTTGCTTGGCCTCCCATGGGGGGCATCGTGCTGGTGGTCCTCTTCTTTGGGGCCACTACTCTTGTCCTAGAACCCTTCCTAAGATAATAGCAACAAAGAAACCCCAGCACAGATTTATGGAAGACAGGTCTGTTAGCCCATGAGAGTTAGGAAATGTACAGATTCAGCCTTCCCATTGATGAATGCCTTACACCGAGTCCATCTAGTTCATATTGTCTACGTTGATTGACAGCAGCTCTCCAGGGTACCAAGGCAGGAGACTTTCCCAGCCTTACCTGGAGATGCCTGGGACTGAACCTGGGACCTTCTGGGTGTAAAGTATGAGCTCTGCTCCTGAGTTGCAGCTGTTCTCCAGGCATAACTATAACTATAAATGGACCTTTAGTGTGGCGGCACCTACCCTGTGGAACTCCCTCCCCTTAAATATTAAGCAGGCGCCATCTCTGCTATCTTTTCGGCGCCTATTGAAGACTTCCCTCTTTCAACAAGCCTTTTAAGTTGAGACCTATTCCAGTCTGCATCTGTGTTGGAATTGCTTTTTAATATGCTTTAAAAACAAACAAACATTTTTTTCCCTACACAATATTTTTAACCCTTTTTATTTGATATTTTTAAAGCTTTTTTTAAAAAAATGTTTTTAAAGTTGTTTGTTTTAATGTATTTTAAAGTCTGTTTTGATGATGTTTTAGAGTGTTTTTTGTGCTTTTGCCCTGGGCTCCTACTGGGAGGAAGGGCGGGATATAAATCAAATAATAATAAATAAATAAATAATAACTAAAAAGGCATCCCTATGGCCTGAGGAATTCCACACTACACGCACACAAATCAGCAGCCACATTCCTGGAAACACTGTCAAATCAAGGAATTATTATGCCCACATGCCAACCACATACAGAGAGAACCAATGAACTCATAATGATGGGGACACTCCCCCATAACATGCTCTAGTGTTCCCTAATTAAAGACAGTATTCCAGATAAAGCCTGACTAATGCAGAATAGAGTGGAGCTGTTATTTCCTGAGACTTGGAAACTATGGTTCTGTTAATGCAGCCTGAAATCACATTAGCCATTTTTGCAGCAGCATCATACTGCTGATTCACGTTCAGCAAGTGATTGACTCCAAACATGAGCTGCTTTTCATATGTACTACTGCAAAGCCCGATATTAAGTATGATTTATTTAATTGAGTGACATCCCTCCTAGGAATGAATCCCCCATATTCGAAGGCAGTCTGTCTCTGAACGTCACCTGCTGAGGCCAAACGGCAAGGGATGGCCAGTCCATGAGCTTTGTAGGGTCTTTGTCTGCTGCAGACAGGCGCTGGGCTAAATGACCCCAGAAGAGGTAAGGCTAATTCTTGTGCATGAGAAGTCCCTCCCCCGTTGTGGCTAAATCATTCCAGAATCTGCTGACATCGTGTGTGATGCAGGAGCCCAGTTCACAAAGAGAGATTCTGGCCAGCTGGAGCCACCACCAGGCTGTTAAACTGCCGAGCCAGGGTGGGTTTGCCATGGAGAGGGAATGGGCTGGTGGGCACAAGGAGTCTGACATGGACGAAGGGAGTTCAGGTGAGGCCGTCACCCACCCACCCCACACAGACCCTCATCATTTGTCTGCATGTCCCAAGTCTACATATAGTCAGGGGCTGAGCCCTTGTCTCTTGCTCTCCTTGGCCAATGATCCCGTGCAGCTTGGTATTACTGAGACCCAGAACCTCAGTGCAGGTCAGGGAACCAGCTAGCCCCCTCTATTCCCCTGGGCCCATCCTTCCCTGGGCATCCTGAAGTGCAAGGGCTGGAAGAGGCCGGTGGCACTCGCAGTCATGCTGATGAGACATTGGGCTGGGCTTGTTGTGGGATGTTCTGGAAGAACAAGTGTTAGCAGCAGGTTTGGGAGCAGAACTGAAGATGGCATGGAGAGTGGGAGGGCACTGCGAAAGATTCTGGAAAAGGCATGAAGAGAACTCATCTCTGGGGTAGCCAGAAGTAAAGGGTCAAGGTGCTGATGGGTTTAGGAGTGGGAATGTGATTGAGCTGAGTCCCTGCAGTGCTGCCTGCAGGATTTGGAGGGCCCCCAAAACTTTGGAGACATGGGATGTGCAAACGGGGAACTCCATCACTCTCTCTCTGGCCGATGAATGGTGGCATTGCTGCTGCACTCAGCCTATTGCTTGTGTTGGTGCCAAATCTGGAAATGCCCGCTCCCCTCCCCTCCCCTCTGGAGCCAGGGTTGGGCCAGTGAGGACAAATAAATTGTATAATGCTCTAGAGAAGCTGGTATAGCCCAGTGGGGAGGGAGCCTGGCTGGGAGTCCAGAGTCTGTGAGTTCAAATCCATGTCTCCTGGGCATCAAGGGCCAGCTAAAGATAACCCCACAGCGAGTGGCTCATGGGTGACGTGCCCTGCCCCCTGTGCAGCCGTGGGCAAGCGGCATAGTCCCAAGAAGCCCAGTTGCCCCCCAGCTGGCAGTTGCGGACAAGGAAGGGGCTGGCTTGTGCAGCTGTGGCAAGGTGAGCAGGCTCTGGCCAGCTGGGGAGGAATAGCCTCAGAGGGAGGCAATGGGAAACCCCCTCTGAATACCGCTTACCATGAAAACCCTATTCATAGAGTCGCCAAAGTCGGGATTGACTTGAAAGCAGTCCATTTTCAATGCTGTAGAAAAGCCAGTGTGGCGTAGTGTTGAACTGCAACCTGGGAGACCAGGGTTCGAATCCCCACACAGCCATGAAGCTCACTGGGTGACCTTGGGCCAGTCACTGCCTCTCAGCCTCAGAGGGAGGCAATGGTAAACCACCTCTGAATGCCGCTTACTATGAAAACCCTGTTCATAGGGTCGCCATAAGTCTGAATCGACTTGAAGGCAGGCCATTTCCATTCAATACTAGTCTAGAGAGTGTCCCTAAACAGCTTTGGACCCAAAGACATGATAACGTTAGAAGAGCCTGGCTGCTGGACCAGGCCCAAGGGGGCCCAGCTAGTCCAGCACTCTTTTCTCACAGTGGCCAACCAGATGCCCAAGTGGCACTCTCAACCCCTGCAGTTC
Organism: Rhineura floridana; assembly: GCF_030035675.1. NCBI lineage: Eukaryota > Metazoa > Chordata > Lepidosauria > Squamata > Rhineuridae > Rhineura > Rhineura floridana. Next base: position 1,738,607 of record NC_084501.1, on the reverse strand, counting down.
CCAACATCTGGTACTGAGAGGCATCCTGCTCCTGGCAACAGCCTGAGGGGGCACCTTTCCCTATACAGTAGCAGCCTGCCCCTGTGTTAAGATCTTTGGGGGAGGAGAGCCTTCTCCGTAATGCCCCCCATTTGTACCCCTCCCAGTACAACTATGACTGGCACTGATGCAGCTATCCATCTCAGGTCAACACTGATCTATTTGCCTCAGCCCTTTAAATGGTTTACTTGGTGATTGTTTTGTTGAAGTCTGTTGTTTTCACTGCCTCTGTTTATCAGTTGATTGCTTCATAGGTGTTTATGGCATCCTTTGTTTATTTCATGTACTGTGTCCTGCTTGGCTATCTGTGTAGATGGAGGCCAGGTCACAAATGATTTCAATAAATGGAAGAATAAACACTCTCAGGCGTTTGGACTACAACTCACATCAGCCCCACTATGGTTACAGCCCCAGGCAACCTAGCCAGGAGTGGGAACCTTTGGCCTTCCAGATGCAGCTGAACTACAACTCCCATCACCCCTGGCTTGCTGGGGCTGATGGGAGTCATAGTTCAGCAGCATCTGGTGGCCAAAGGTGCCCCTTCCCAGCCCTGACCCATAATCCCTGGCTGGGGCTGGGGGGTGTCCTAGGTTGCATGAGTTCATGAAGTATTGAGGGCATTATTTATTTACGGTAGGCATCTCCCCCCCCCCAGAATAATACTGTTACCCAGAGGCAAAAGCACACAAAGCAATATTAAAAGAGTAAACTTTTATTCCTTATTGAGGCTGCTAACGAAGCTCTACAAAGGGGAAGGTAGGAGTCTGGGACTCTGAGTTCAAACTGGCCCATGCGCTCCCTTCCAGCGGGTCAAGAAGGGAAGCCTAACCAGGGACCAAGGCTACAGACTGAAACTGAAACAGACTGATCGGTTTATCGATGCACAGCGCTTCATTCAGCATCCGCTCACTCACTAGTTGTAAAAAAAAAAGAAAAGAAAAAAGGCCACCTGGGTTGCTCAAGTGCAAATTCCAACCTGGACTAGATAACCAACAGGAGAAACAAGGAGCTGAGAACTAGGAATCAGCTTCAGCCTGAAACTTTGGCAAACTAGTCCCATAAGTACGTATGAGCGAAGGGGGAAGCTGCTGCGTAGCCTAGGAAAAGACGCTCTGCACATGCTCACAGGCACACACTGTTCTGTTTTAATTCCCTCCCCCAGGGCTGAGCCCCGCCTCAAATCTTAATTCCTAGGACTAAGGTCAGAGGAAAAATAAAAATAAAACGAAACGCCGAGGGCCTCTGAGCATGTGCAGAGTGCCCCTCCCCCTACTAAAGAGGATGTTTTTGTTCAGTTAATTGTATTTTATCAATTGTGGTTGTTTGTATCTGCTGTTTTAAGATGTTCTGACTTATGTTTTACACCGCTGAGAGTTTTATTTATATAAACGGTCTAAATAAACAAACAAAGAACTAAACAAATAAACTGGAGGATCTGATGCAAGGACCACAGTAATGCTCCACAGCTGGTGGTGAAGCAGACCCGCCAGTACTGCCCGTTTCCATAGGCGGTATTAGCCAGACTGCGATGGGTCATCTCTCCTTTTCGTGTCCCTATGGTTAAATTTATTTATTTATTATTTATTTATTAATTAAATTTATATCCCGCCCCATAGCCGAAGCTCTCTGGGCGGTTCACAACAGATAAACATCCAATATACAATTAAAAACATATATTAAAAGTTGAAGCTGCACATAGGTTTCTACGCCGTAGCTCTCAGGGCTTGGCGGAACAGGCGGAGGAAAAGGGGAAGGGGCGGAGCGAGAGGCGTCCGCCGGGCAGACGCCAATCAGCTGCTGGGGGGCGTGGCGGCGTGGCGGAGGCTTGATAAAGGGTGGCGCCGGGCGGCGCGTGGCGCCTTGTGGTGTATTCCGCTGCCGGCGAGCATTTCTTTGTGCCAGCGAGCCCCGCTCTGCCGCCTATAGCGCTCTTGAACCCGGCCCTGTCCCGCATATAACGCCGCCCTTTTAAAATCTCTTTTTTCTTTTCGTCGCCCGCAGCGGGGTTGGGCTCGGCCATGTTCAGCTGGGTGAGCCGCGACGCGCGGCGGCGCAAGGAGCCCGAGTTGTTCCGCACCGTTTCGGAGGGGCTGAAGCAGCTGTACGCCGGCAAGCTGCTGCCGCTGGAGGAGTACTACCGCTTCCACGACTTCCACTCGCCCGCGCTGGAGCCCGCCGACTGGGAGAGCAAGCCCATGGTGCTGCTGGTGGGCCAGTACAGCACCGGCAAGACCACCTTCATCCGCCATCTGCTGGAGCAAGACTTCCCCGGCATGCGCATCGGGCCCGAGCCCACCACAGACTCCTTCATCGCCGTCATGGGCGGGGAGAGCGAGGGCGTCGTCCCGGGCAACGCGCTGGTCGTCGACCCCCGACGGCCCTTCCGCAAGCTCAACGCCTTCGGGAACGCCTTCCTCAACAGGTGGGGCCGGCCGGCGGAGGGGCGGGCGAGGGGCTCAGCGCCGCCGGGGCTGGGAGCGGCTGGGCTGGGCAGGCGACGTGGGACCCTTCCTCCTCCTGCTCGGCCGCCCGGCCTGACATTTCTCGCGCCGGGCAGGGGGCTTTTGGGCTTGATCCATATCCTGGCCTTTCCTCGCGCACGAGGGGCCTTAGTTCCGCGGCAGGTCCCAGGATCAGGCCGTGCCGGCGTCGCCAGGCAGAGCTGGGGAAGGACCCCTGCCCGAAAACGGGGCCGGACGGAGCGGCGGGCTCAGTCGGTGCCGGGCAGCTGTCTGTGTTTCCGGTTTCAGCTGGCGCTTTCTTCTCAGCCATGAGGACTGGAAACCTTGTATTTAGGGGTGGTTTAGCCCTTGGCGTCTGTAGGTCGAACTGAGAGAGGGACGTTCTCTTTAAACCCCCGCAGGGCCACTGCTGGCCAGGGACGCCCATTCTGGGCCAGGTGGACCCGAGGGGACAAGGCAGTTTGGCCTGGTTTCCAGGAAGCTCGAGGGGGCCAGTCCTTGCTGGAAGGGAATTCTTGGGCTGGGAGCTGTTGAGGGGTGCGGGTGATGGTCTGGGCTCCCTTGAGGTGTTGCAGGGGGTGCTGGTGTCTCTTCCGCAGGTTCTGTCAATGATTCCTCTGCCCCTCCTGTTCTCTCCCTGGACTGTCCCCAAGCAGTGGATGCTGGTCTTTTTAAAGGCCGCCCTGCGGAGGGATCACCCGGACTGTGTTCCCTACCTCTCCCGCCCCACCCCAACGAAGTCTGGCCCGCTCACTGCCTGTCCACTTTGGGGACCTCTTTCTTTGGCTGTTGGCGGTTCCAAACATGAGTTCCCCAGCACTTTCTTTTCCAGGCTGCCTTGGGGCTGTGGCTGTGCTGGGCTTGGTCACATTGCCTGGGTGGTCATTCTTGCCACCGCCTTTTGGCTGCTTCTGCCCTCGTCAGCTTTGGGCAATGGTCTTTCAAAGCAGCCACATCCCCTGCTTAGTTCCCTGGCCTGGCCACTTCCCCAGCCGGAGGGCCGTGGCAGGGTCGCACTGGCCCCTGCTCCCAACCCCTTCTGGAGGGCGTCTTGAGCTGTCAGAGAAAAACAGAAACTGCAAAGTGAACGTGTGGCATTGGACAGTGGGGTGAGCTTGAACACCCTCTGCTGATACCAGTGGCAAAACTCAGGCACCCGAGAATCTGCCTTGGCGGTGTCTTGCCTTCCCGTTCTCTCCCACCCATGCACCAAGGAGCTCTTGGGAGCGGGCTGGGAAGGTTGAGCTGGTAGGCCAGGGTCCTGGGGTACCACTGTAGGGCGCCCAGCAGTCTCCCATCCTCACTCTTATTCGTGATCAGGGTGAGGACTCATCCTTATGTCAGCTAAAAGAGCAGCTCCCACTCACAGGAATGAGGAATTGGAAGGCTTGGGTGAACCTAAAGCTTTCAAAAAATTCCGCAGGGAAGTAAAACTGATGGGGCAACCCCTCCCAACAAAAAGCTAAGTGAGGACTGAGCATGATGCTCAGTAGCCCCAGAAAGCTGACTTCTGGGAGAAAGCCAGGGAGGAGTGGAGATGAAACATCATGGTGGAACCCTGAAGAAGAGGACCGATGCACTGTAAGACTGTGTTCCAGATCACACTTTTTATTGGTTAATTTTTTTAAAGGGTTTGTATGTTGCTTAATCATCAAAGCAGCTTACATAAAGTATACATAAAACGCAGAATAAAACCTTACATTAAAAACAACTTTTTAAAACAAATTAAAAACAAATTAACTTTTTTTAAAATAAATGAAATCAGTAGTTTTACAAATATATATAACAAATACATTTTAAAATACATGTCACATTTACTTGTCTGTAAACTGTCTGCATAGGTTTTTAGCAGGCACAGAAAACAACACAGCAAAGGTGCCTGCCTAATATCAATGGGCAGGGAGTTCCAGAGTGTAGGTGCTGCCGCACTGAAGGTTCTTGGCCTGCACAGAGCAAACATTATGTGGCACTTGTAAAAGTGCCAGTGTGCAGATCAGAGTGGCTGTGGTGTTAAAGGCAGTCTTTCAAGTAAATTGGTCCCAAGCTGTTGAGGGCTTTAGATTCTAGTAGTAATGCTTTGAATTCCGCCTTATAACAGGGAGGATCTCTGAGCAGGGAGGTAATATGCTGACATGGTCTCACTCCGGTCAGCAGTCATGCTGTAGCGGTCTGCACTAACTGGTTTCCAGGAAAAGGGCAAGGGAAGCGGAGTGTAATGTCACCACTGTGTGATCCAGATCACTGCCCTCATCCAGGAACAGCCCCGATTGTCGTACCAGCCAAAGCTGAATTCTTACCACCATGAGGTGGGGGTGTTGTTGTTTTCTGGATGCTTTGCCTTTGGCACTAGACTCTTGCAAAGATGGTGCTTTAGTGGCCTGGACCTTGGCCTGGCACAGGAAGTGCTGGTAGGGTGCCCCTGCTCATTCAGTTCTTATCTCTATGTTGTGTTACTGCTCCTGCCCTGCCTCTTTTGGTGTCCTCTGCTTAAATTTCAAAACTTCTGCTTAGGAAGGGTGGGATGGGATAATCGGTGCAAGTGTTTGCAAATTTTACACTGCACAAAACGGGAGTTTTGGCAAGGCCTTCTTGAGCTGAAGGTGCCCCCCAAAGCTCAGAGGTTAAAGCTTCCACAACTCCCCTTCAGGATGAGCAGAGTCCACACAAAGGGAACTGTTGGCCCTGCGGGGCATCTGTGTGACCTCCAGCAAACAGGGGTCATGGGTTTAGGGGCAGCTTGTGGCTCCTGCAGATTTCCTCACTAGCAAAACAGTTCAGCGGTTCGAAGGAGGAATCTGTGCCTTCTAGTTAATTTTACACCCTGACAGGCATGACTCTCTTGCTCCCCTCTCTCCTTACTTCTACACTCAAATAAGTAGCCCTGGAATTCCCCTGTAAGTTGTGTGCATTACTGGGGCTCTGAGCATGGCTTAAGTGGGGTCACAATTTTGAGTGCGATTCTGTTTGAATATAGCACTTGAAGAGCCGAAGTTGCCTTGCCATAAGTCAAGATGGTCGGTCCATGTAGCTCACTCTTGTCTGTGCTGACTGACTGGCAGGAGTCTCTCGCACCAATATCTGGAAATGCTGCAGATTGAACCTTGGACCTTCTACAGGAGAGGCTCTGCCACTAGGGCCCTTCCAAAAAAATGTGTTTTGAAGCTACAGCCCTACTCTTCATGCAGGCTGGTGCAGAATTTGGGACCTGGGCCTTTTTGCACCCAAAGCAGTTTGGTGACACTGTTGGGTTGTCTGCCTGCCTGTCCAATGGGTGCATGTTGGGGTTTTTCATGTACAGGTTGCTTTGCCAGGCTTGCTCTCTTCAGGATTTCTGCCTTGGGTCTTGCATGTGGCGTTGGGGAGCATAGTTAATACTTAACAGGGTTCCCATTAACCTTCAGATGCACCCACTCAAATGCTGTTGTATCTGTGGTCCTTCTGGATCATGATGGCCAGCTTGGGGGGGGGGCAGTGTTGGAGGTGCCTTATCTCCAGAGGATCCCTGCAGGATAATCTTAGCTGGCCGTGTCCTTCCTGAGGGCTGACCTCCCTGCCCCCTTGGCTTTGGGGGAACCAGTTCAGAAGGTGAATGGGCACACAGCCTTCTGTGGCCGAAGCAGAGGGTCTGTGCGTAGGAACTGATGGCGGGGCAAGGCAGCCTCCTTTGGTCTTTGTCGTCTTCCCTGCTGCTTGCAGAGTGAAGCTATGAGCCAGTTCCCAGAGAGCAGCCCTGTGAGGCTCTCTCCTTGCTCCCACAGTGCTGCCAAAATAGCACCCTTCTCACCAAGGCGCCGTGCAGTGTTGAGGGGGAGGAGGAGGGTGTCTCTCGCCTTCATGCTGTGTTGCACAGGGAGCATTCCATGCTTTTCTCTCCCACAGGGGAATGGGTTCAGTAAGGTCATGGGAGGATGTCTTAAACATTTCTAAAGAGAAAGCAGTCCCAGTTCTTTGAGAGGCGGGGTGTGGTGTGTGTGTGTGCGTACAGCAGTGGCAATGCCTTCAGTGGCCGTGGCTGCAGGAGGAGAAATTCAGGAGAGGTGCTGGGTGGTTCATCCTCTTCCTCCCTCCTTTGAGGATAGTCCAGGTCTTGGTGCCTTGAGGATTTGCTCAGTTGGTTGCTCATCATGTGAAGATGGCCTTAAGGGGTGGAGAACTGTTCCGTATCAAGAGCTGGTGGAGGCAGATGAGACTTTTTTCTGCGGATCGTTATTTCTAGTCTTAAGGTGCTGCGTCAGGTTTGGTTGCCAAGCCAAATAGCCTTCCTTCAAGCTCCCAGGTATGGTATCCTAGAGTTCAAAGCAGGTGTACGTGTTCTAGACTTCAGAACCAGCCCACGGGCCTAGCTAATTTAAGGGTGGGGGCCTCCAGTTGTTGGCCACTGGCCACTGTGTCTGGGACGGCAGGTGTTGCAGGCCAGCAAGACCTTGAGGGCGGCAGGTTCACCATCTGTGGGCTAAAAGAACAAGCCCGCCCGGGGCCTGTGTATTGGTCCTCGCCCTATGAATGCCTTGTGGGTTTGCTGTGACTTCCTTCTTGCCAAACTGAGAGGAAACAGAAGACCTGAATCTTGGTAAAAACAGAACAGTTACTAGACGAGTCGGGTGTGCACAACTTGCAAGTCTTGCACAGGAGGGCCATAGCTCGGGAGGGGGGAGGCAAGGATTAATATGTAGAAGGTCCCAGGTTCAGCCCCTGCTGTCGTCTCTAGTTGAAAAGGCTTGGGAAGTAGCAATGGGAAAGACCTCTCTCTGCCTGAGACCCTCGTGCTGCCAGCCAGAGTAGACACTACCAGGCTAGGTCTAAGGTAGCATCCTATACTTGTAAAAAAAAAAACCACCCGTTGAGGGTTAGAGGTTCAGATGGATCCGCCGTGGCCAGTGGTGCAGCAATTGCTCCTTGCTCTCTTCTTCTGTCTACTCCCAGGGGTGCTCCTGCCACTTTGGGGCCCTTTCGTATGCACTGATCATCTAAACCTTAGATGAACTTTGACCCCCTAGGATGCTCCGCTTGGCGCCGTTTGGGAGCGAAGTGTGGTAAGATATTATAGGTGGCGTAGCGCTTGGCCAGAGACCTTGCAGTTATAACACATGGTCCACTCCCCTTGATGTTTTTTGCAGGCAGAGAATTCCCATTTATTATGTCCAGTGTTTCCTTTAAAGGAAAAAGTCTGTCGCTCAGCTGGAGAAGGATCTGCTTTGCGTTCAGAAGGCCCCAGGTTCAATCCCTGGCGTCTCCGCTTAGGGCCGGGGCAAGGCCCCTGCTTGAGACCTGGAGAGTGGCTCCCAGGCGGCCTATAAAGCAGTTCTCCATTCCCCAGAAAGTGTGGAGAGGTGATAGGCAGGAGCCACTCTTTCCTCTCCTTGCTTGCTCTGAGCTGAAACAAGTGTCTTCACTTCTGCCTCTCCCTTCCTTCTAGATTCATGTGCGCCCAGCTGCCAAACCCTGTGCTGGACAGCATCAGCATCATTGACACCCCCGGGATCCTTTCTGGAGAGAAGCAGCGGATAAGCAGAGGTAAGGCTTGAGGGAGTGGCGCGTGGCATTTTGAGGTGGAGGCTAGCGGATTGTGTTGTCCTTTATGGCAGGGGCATGGAACCTGGGAGGTCCCTCCAGATGTTGCTGGACCCTGACTCCCATCATCCCTGACCATTGGTCATGCTGGCTGATGGGAATTGGTGTTCAGCAACCCCTGGGTGGGGGCGCACAGGTTCCATGTCCCTGGCTGGGGTGGGGGAGCAATCCAGTCTGTTACAGGCTGAGCACCCCCTTCCTGATCAGACAAGCCCCCTAGCAACCATGGGTTGCATCTGACACAGCGCTAAGTCAGTGTGCAGCTAGTGCAACAAGCCACCCATGTTGGGAATGTCCCCTGGTGCCAGTGTTTGGGGGTGTACATTTTGAATCTCATTACAGGGCAGTCTCTTGCCTTTCCCCTCCCTAATGTCCTCGAATGTCTGGCATGGTCCAAGTCAGGACACAGGCTTCCTAAGTCTGTTGTAAGGATTTCCCGCACCCTCCGAAGCAGATTAGGGGAGGGCGCAGGGGGAGGAAGGAAAGTAGCACTGTGCTAGTGGCAGTCCTTGCACTGGTGGGACGTGTGTGTTGAATACCTCCCAGGACCCACATTTTATCTGGGTGAGTTTCAGTATATTAGGACTCATCCAGCCCGTTATGAGCCCATGGTGCATGTCCCAACTCCTCTCCTGAACCCGTTGGCAGGAGAAAAGCTGGCGCCTGACTCCAAATCCGTGGGTGAGCCCACTCAGCACTTTCAGGCAGATGCTGTTGAGTGGGTGGAGTAGAACTGGTGTGGCCGTAACTGGCCTGCTACGTAGGAACTGGAGCCCAGTTTCCCAGTTAATTCCTATCCCAGTCCAGAAGGCCAAAGGTACTCAAAGCAGTTGAGAGGACGGACAAGGTGGTGCTTCACCTTTTCTTCCTCCCAGCAAAGTGGGGCGAGGGGGGAGCTATCCCCCCAGCAAGAAACCAGCATAATGTCCCATTTCGGTCCCTGGGTCCTTTGTGACTGCCCAGTAAAGCAAATCAAATGCTCAGGGTCTGAGGAAGGGCGGCATGACCCCCCCCCGAGTGTGTGTGCCTGTGCGGTGTATGACTCTTGTTGGGGGTGGTGGGTTTGAAAGTAGGAGGGGTGCCTGGATTGGTAATCTGGAGGGCTGAGTGTGCTCCAAATGTGTTGTGGCTTCTTAAATGGAATGTTCCATGTTGGGGAGGGGCAGAGAATAGCCTCTTCTCTCCCACCCCCACCCACCCCGCCTTTGGCCTACAGCCTGTTCCTCTTGGCCAAGTGACGGCCTCTCTGGAGGAAACTCCCCCCCCCTTGCTGAAGTTTCCAGGCGTAGCTTGGAAATATGTAGCTGGCACAAGAAGAGGGATCTAGGGCTGCCGCTCCCTCCAGGTTGTGTACTTGCCTCTGCCAAAGACTGCAGTGCCAGGAAGCATCCGCATTCTGGCCGCTGGGCAGTGCTTGGCTGCTGCCTCCGAGTCTCGTCTCTGGTGTCTCGTGCTGGCCTGATAGCAAGGCTTTGCTCCTGCTGTGCGAACAGTCGTGGATGGCAGCTAAACACAGCCCCCTTCTCCCAGGCGCCTGTCTCAGGGCATCTTCTCCCCTTCCTCTCCCAGTCTTGCATCTCGAGACACCCCCCGTTTACCCCGGAGCTCCCATCCCCTGGACTGGCCACCATCTCCTTTTGAGTAGGGGTGTGCAGTGCCTCTGCTACCTTTGGGGAGAGATGGGGGAACGGGCGCTGGCTGGAGCCCTGCAGGGCTGTTAGCCTTCCTGTGCCTGCGAGTCACGATGCTGGTGGCCCCTTCTTGCTCGAGTGGGGTGGAAGGGGACTCTTTCCTCACCGGCTCCGGTGCAAACTTCTCCCTGCCTCCTAGCAGGAAATTCTGCTGATCAGCGATAAGACTCCGCTTGACCCCAGCTAGCAAGAAACCAGGATGTGGTGGTCAATAAGCTTTGGTTTCACCGTTTGCCTCGCCAGAGCACAGGAGAGAAGATGCTTGGCTGTTTGCTTTCCATTTGGTTTATGTGTGGCTTTGAGATTTGATTGGTCAGTCCACCTTAAACCTTCTTCAGGTGGTATTGACAGAATGCTGTTCTCTCCAAGTTCTTGGGTCAGCTTTTCCCAGAAGGTGTTGGAGTGTGTGAAGTTCTTTCTGGGAGACGCTTGCCTCCAGATACATTTAAAAGGAAGAAATGCAGACGTGGGTGCAAGAGCACTGGAGTTGTAGGTATGGGCTGGTGCAAAATTGCACATGCCTTCAGAATCTGGATTGGCCTAGAGTTCTTTTTAAGCCAATAGGTGCTGAGCATGTAACCTGGTAAAATGTGGCTCAGCTTTCTGTTTCAGCTTCCAGAATGCGGGTGGATTTAAGATTTTGCACTGAGGGCAGTTTTATCAGAATGTGCGCGTGCCAACTCTTAGTGAACTTGTGGCAGTTTTGATGTACAGGCTATTCTCATAACTGAAGTAGTTTCATATGGAATGGCTCAGTTCCTGAGTGTTGCAGGCCATAATTGTCAGTAGCCTCTAGACAATTTAATGGCAACATGCTGTCCCAGGAGGCTGTTCCAGGTGGTCCGAAGCCTGGTCGGTCCAGCTGCTCAGGAACCCTTGGAACAGTCAAAGGCCTCCTGTGATATATTAGCAAAGCACTTCGCTGACAAAATCGAACACTTACGGAGCTCGATCCCGTGCGCCGTGGATACAGTGGATGAACCAGAGTTGACCAGTTGCATGCCGGTAAGTTGGGATCGGTTTCAGCTTCTCCCTTCTGAGGATGTGGACAAGGTGCTTTCATCTGTGAAGCCTACCGCTTGTCTAACTGATCCTTGCCCATCGTGGCTCCTTATGAGCTGCAGAGAGAAATTGGGCGAGGGGATCAAGGCGGTGGTTAACGCTTCCTTGAAAGAGGGTGTGATGCCATCAGCCTTCAAGGAGGCAATTGTAAAGCCCATCCTGAAGAAGCCCTCCTTGGATCCCCAAGTTTTCAATAACTTCTGCCCAATTTCGAACCTACCATTTTTGGGCAAGGTCATTGAGCGAGTGGTGGCCAACCAGTTGTCAACACACTTGGATGAAACGGATTACTTGGATCCATACCAATCGGGTTTCAGGACTGGTCACGGAACTGAAACAGCCTTGGTCGCTCTGGTAGATGATCTGAGGAGGGCATTAGATAGGGGAGAATTCACCTTTCTTGTCCTCCTCGATCTCTCAGCGGCTTTTGATACTGTCGACCACAGTATCCTTTTACATCGCCTGGAGGGATTGGGAATTGGAGGCACTGTATTACAGTGGTTCCGTTCCTTTCTCTCCGATAGGTACCAACAAGTAGCATTGGGGGAGGAGGTTTCAGACCCTTGGCCTCTCAATTGTGGTGTGCCACAGGGTTCTATCCTCTCTCCCATGCTATTTAACATTTATATGAAGCCGCTGGGAACTATCATTAGGAGATTTGGGCTGCAGTGTCACCAATATGCAGATGACAGTCAGCTCTATCTTTCGTTTAAATCTTCACCAGAGTTGGCTGTGGAGACCTTGTCCAAGTGCCTGGAATCCGTGAGTGGATGGATGGGAAGGAACAAGCTGAAGCTGAACCCCGATAAGACCGAGGTGCTGCTTGTGGGGGACAAAAGAAGGTTGGGAGATGTTGACCTGAGGTTCAATGGGGTGAGTTTACCCCTGAAGGACCAGGTCCGCAGCCTTGGCGTTGTACTTGACTCCAGGCTGTCCATGGAGGCTCAGATTTCGGCAGTGAGCCGGGCAGCCTGGTATCAACTACACCTCATACGAAGGCTGCAACCCTACCTTCCTGCTTATCAGCTCCCCCTGGTAGTACACGCCCTGGTCACCTCTCGTTTGGACTACTGTAATGCGCTCTACGTGGGGCTACCCTTGAAAACGGTCCGGAAATTACAACTTATACAAAATGCCGCGGCTCGACTACTTACGAATAGTCGCCGCCGGGATCACATCACACCAGTGTTGTTCGATCTACACTGGCTTCCAGTTGTTTTCCGGGCCCAATTCAAGGTGTTGGTATTAACCTTTAAAGCCCTATACGGTTCCGGCCCAGTTTATCTTACGGAGCGCCTTCAACGCCACCAATTATGCCGCCCGACGAGATCAGCCACTCAAGGCCTTCTCTCAATCCCGCCGACAAAAACAGCTAGATTGGCGGGTACAAGAGAGAGGGCATTCTCAGTGGCGGCCCCCACCCTCTGGAACTCCCTCCCACAAGATCTTCGGCACGCCTCTTCCCTAAATGCATTCCGTAAAGCCTTAAAGACCTGGCTCTTTCAACAGGCCTTTGGGATCTCCGGGGAGGGTTAATTGCTAAGACTGAAATGCCTCCTACCCTGTTTTAATATTGCTGCTGTATTCTTATATTGTTTTTATATTGTATTATTGTATTTTATCTTATTGTGTTTTAACTGTTTTGTACATCGCCTAGAGTGGCCTCTGGCCAGATAGGCGACACAAAAATTAAATTTATTTATTTATTTATTATTTTCTCTGGATTTCTGCCATCCACCTTTGTTTTATTTGTAGAAGAATTTATAAACCATAAAAATTTCCAAGCAGTGAACAAAAGATTAAAAAATACATGATTAAATCTAAAGGTCAGGTTTCAAGGCTGTATAAGCAATTAATAGCAGGTTAGCAGGTGATGAGAGAAACTGGCAAGATTTGAAAGAGTGTTGGGAGAAGACTCTCCAGAGTGGCACTGATGCTGCTGTAGGGAACAAGCTTTGTGATACAGCGCTGATGCTCTCCATCTCTGCTCTGGTCAGAGAAGTGATGGCTGACAACCATTTTTAGTTGACATTAAATGCAGCTGAGATTCTCCTGCATGATCCAAAACCGTCTTCCCATCCTGCTGGAGATGTGGCGCAAGCAAATGAGCATATTGCCACCCATGTTGGGAATGTCCCCTGGTGCTAGTGTTTGGGGTGTACATTTTGAATCTTATTATAGGGCAGTCTCCTGCCTTTCCCCTCCCTAATGTTCTCAAATGTCTGGGATGGTCCAAGTCAGGAGGCCAAAGATGATAAACTAGTTTGCTTTCTGCTTAGGGCAGCGAGAAAGTATTTTGGTATGTGGCAAGGGTTGGCACTTAGCAGCATTGAGCAAGCTGACTTAGAGGATCTGATTGCTTATGGGACAGATTCAAGAAGACAAATTCAGCTAGACATGTTTTATCCTAATTGTTTACTTTTATTAAATTTCCAGTGGACAGCAGGAGTTCAGAAAAGCTCATTTGCTGCACACAGTTTTGTGGAATGGGTAACAGACACGTATTGCCACCCTGGCAGATGTGCTGGTGGGTTGATGGCTTTCTTTATTTTCCCTTGTATTCCGCATGGTCATTTGCTCAGCAACCTCTGTTGGTGCATCACCATACTTGATGTATATCTTTATACCTTTTTAAATGAAATAAAAATCCGTTTAAACGGCCCCTATGCAGATACATTGAAGCCGTAATAGGATTAGGGTTTTGAGTTGCAGCCACTCCCCTCCAAGCACACTGATGACCTCTGTACCAAACTGAACCGCAGGGGCACAGTGTGGGCAACTGGGGAATGGTCTGCCCACAACTGGCTGTATTGTGCCAGGTAGATCTCCAGGACCGTTCCTAGCCCAGCTAGCTAATCCTTTTTAACGGAGGTGCCAGGGGTAGAGCCTGGGACCTCTGGCATGAAAAGCGCGTGCTGTCTCTTCTTGATTGCAGTCCATGCAGCAGTATCAGAAATGCAGCTTTTCAGCCAGGTCTGGATTTGTCTTTGTCCTGTGCATACAGAGATGGCATTGTTCACCTAATGTAATCTGCATTTAAAAATGACAGCTTATTGTGATGCTGCACATAAATGTGTGCCAAGAGTCAGGAACTCACCACCACCCCGCCCCTGTGCCACTCCTGATCTCTGTGTGAGGGGTGAGCTGCTTGAGCCATATCTCAAGTCTCTACATCTCTGTCCCTCCCAGCACCAAAGAAGCTCGGCTGGTGCTGAACCCTGGGCCCCCAGGCAGGTGGGTGCTTTCACTGAGCCTCTTAAGCGTGTGACGCTAAACTCTGGTTTACTGTTATGTGCGTGAGCCTTTTATGCTTACTCAAGTTCCACATTATGCCCAAACCCGCAGGGACTCTGGCTTCATCTCTGGGTAGTTCAAAGGAGCGAAGATCAAACTATGTTCCATGATCCTGGCTTGTTTGCTTGACCCATAGTTTAAACTAAATAAACTTCTAACACAATATGCCACCCATTTTGTGATGGCAACGCCATGTTGCTTTTAAACATGCAGAAGTTCTCTCAAGTGGCTTTACTTTTGGCTTTAAGTCCAAGCTGAGGGACCTGTAAAGCTTTTTCCATTGAAACCAGAACTTTAATTGAGATTGAAGGTGCCACTTTCGAATGGAAGGAAATTGAACTGGCTTGTGTCAGGATTGCTTAGAGTCCCTGCCTGTCAGTGTTTGTTCTTTTTTGGAGGGGGGGGCTGTTTGTGTCATGGTTGGAGTATCAACAGTTCTTCAGGACACAGCCAACTTTTCCCTGCTCAATTCTCAGTGAAGATGTTGATGTGCAGGCTTTATTTAACTGCCTGGATTATTGGGAACGAGTTGCTGATGAGAATTGTCCTACAACTAAACTAGATTTGGGTGAGGGATCTGAGTTTGAATTCTGTTCATCTGATTTGCATATTGGCTGGGAAGGTGAAGATCAGACATGGATCCACTTCAGAACCTGCACTTCTGCTGTATTCCATCACAAGGTGATCTAAGGGCTGACCTTCCCCGCTTCTGTTTTTTTTGCAGAGAGTAGATGCCTGGAGCATCTAGGATATGCAGCTGCTTCCGCACATGTTGAAGATTTTGCTGTAGTTCCCTCTTGGAGCGATGAGACATAAATGGCTTTCACTCTCAGAGAGATTGTAAGGGGGAAAATAGCTGACCCTGCACAAACTCCCTGAGAATGAGGCCGTTGTCACGTCACATTGCTCCCAGGGGGAACTGCGGAAACACCTTAAATGTGAGGAACGATCCATGCACACTAGCCACTTCAGGCAGCTACTATCTGTAAAACATGAGAGAGAGTATGTATTTGGATAGTTCCGCTAAGTCTTAAAAACCTTTTTTAAAAACAGCACAATTAAAATCTTGCAGATTTTTTAAGATTTGAAGGTTTTTCCTTAAAAATCTGCACCAAAATAGGACTAACCAGTATACTCTTGCAGAACAGAATTGCACGGGATTGAGGATGCCCTGCCCACACATACCTGGAAAGCGTCAAGAGTGTGAAGCCAGAAGGGCAAATTGTCTTTGTGGGGAAAGCTTGAAAATACCTGCCTGCCTCCTCATGGCCACGCTAGGGGCAGAGGGGGAGTTAAGGCTAAATGCCAGCCGCTGTCTCCCTGCAACCAAGGGTCCCAGGACAGGGCGCTTTGTGCATGCATAGCAAGTGTCAGCCATCTGCTTGCAACAGCAAACAGGCCTGGCAGAAGAGGGGAGCTGCTCCTGCCCTTATTGAGGCAGCGCTGTGCATGCCTCCCTTCCCCTTTGCCCTCTCCCCCCACGGCATGTGGCCAGGCCAGTCTGAGCTGCACCAAGGGGTGGATTCCTTCAGGTGCTGAGCAGGTAGGGTCGCCTCTTTCTGCTCTGGGCTGGAGGGCAAAGCAGGGCGTGCTGATTCTGTGCTCCTGAGAAGGAAGAGGAGGTAGTTCTGTGGCTGTGATAAAGCTGCTGCTGTGATGATTCAGTGGCTGCTGTGACCACTGCTTCTGCTTGCCATGCTCCACAAGTATGGGGAAGTGGGGATTTGGTTGCACTTCTGAGAATCTTCAGGGCCAAACATCTATAGCCCTTTGGGTATGAAGACAGAAGAGAAAATATGTGGGCAGAAGATGATGCTGTGCCAGAGGTCAGGGGGATCACTGAGGCTGAGTAAAGGCTGCTGGTCCATCCAGCTCAGTATTGCCCTGTGGGATTGCAGTCCGGGTTCTCTTCTGGCCGTACCTGGAGATGCCAGCGGGGATCGGGCCTGGCCTGTGATCCCTTCCCCACAGGAACCTCTGCCACAGTTTGAGCAGCTGAAGCAAAATAATCCAACAAACCAAGCAAGGCACAACTTTTGAGGCGTGTGCAGCTTATGCAGGTGGCGGAATTTGGCCGTCTTGGCAGTTGGCGAGAGCCCGGGGGAAGTTGGGCATTAGCCGTGGCGCAGTGAGGCTGGGTGAGGGCATGACGTGTCGGTTGTCCTTGTTGCCCGTCATCAAGCACGGGGAGGGTTTGGGTGCTGGATTTGGCCTTGCTTGGGGTGTAACTCTGTGAGGCGGCTTCGATCAGGAGGGTGCTGGAAGATGCCGGAAGGCCGACGGCGAAGGAGGTCTCCTGTTCTTCTCCCCCCACTGCCCGCCACCGCTGCAAGGCTTTGGCCTTTTCCTGGACATCCAGATCTCTCTACAGAGAAATGTTTGCTTTTAGAGATGCATTTTCATAGAATCCAAAGGTGGTTACTACTACTAATAATAATTTCAAAAGTCCCAGGTCTCTCTTCTTTTCCTAGGAAGGTGAATCGGGGGGGGGGAGGAAAGTGGCCTTTGGGGTGTCCTCCTCCTCCTCCTCACTCATCCCAAACTGGGAAGTGCCCTCGTCCCGGGTCAGGCTGCGGCTCCATCTAGCTCTGTGCTGGCTGTGCTGGTTTGCCAGGGTTTCCAGGACTGGGTCCCCCCTCCAATACCCTGGACTTGGGACTTCCTCCTCCCTCAGTTTGCCTGCCTTCCCTCCTAGCAGCGCCACGGTCACTTCGCCTGTAAAAACTTCCTCAAACCACTCGGCCGTTCTAGGAAGCAAGCTTGGGGTGGGGACTTCCCCTCTTCAGCTTGCCTGGAAATCACCCAGGGGTCCTTGTTGCAGATGGAGGCAGTTCTGCTGGGAGGGGGCTCTGGTGGGCCTTGCTCCCCCTCCCCTGTGTTCTGCGTATCACTTCTGAGAGCTGTGAGCCGATGGGCTCTCCTCCCCCACTTGGGTGGTGCACCTTCCACAAGCCTCCTTTGGCCACTGGGTTTCAGCTCTTGGCATGCGCTCTGCGTGACTAGCTCTGTGGCCCTGGCCCCTCGCCACCAGGCCCTTCTCTCAAATGCCAGTCCTGGGAAGCCTCATCTGCAGCCTTCTTTTTCTAGAAACTTTCAATGATGGCTTTGGAGTGCGAGTGGGAGCCAGAGATCTTGAGCTGCATGGCTCATTTTGGTAGAAATGGAAGCTGAAGGGCTTGCAAAGCCTAGTTTGGTATTGTGTGCCACTTGGGGGCTGGGTTGAGGGAGAGGCTATGTGCCGGAGGGCGCCAGCCTCGCCTTGTGGGAAAGCCATGACCCTTGGTGACCTCGTGCCTGGCAGCGGCTTAACCTCATTTGGAAGCTGCCTTGGGGAAAGTTCCTCTTTGGTTGGTGAGCCGCAACTTTCCCCTGGGCTAAAATGGGTGTGTTCCTTTTGCGGAATCCCTAAAATATTTTTTCAAAGAAATCCCCAGTCCCACCTAACGCAAGATCATCCTTTTGTGCTTGGTGATTGATTCACAGTGCCACACAAGCACACTCACTCCTAGACTTGGGATTCCCACTTTGCAGAAGGAGAAGGGAACTCTCTCCTTACCGCCCTGATGATGAGTGCGCCTGAAGGGTTAAAAGCCTGTGTTAGCAGCTGTGAGACTGGACTGTGCATGGCCTGAACTGGAGGGGAATGCAGATGCCTTTCCCTGCAGCTGGTTGTGCCGGATGCACGTCTGGGGCTGCACCAGGACCTCCATTAGCCGAGTTCTGGGTGTGGGTGTGGAGGGGTCCAGTCTACCCTCTAGAGCAAAGCTCTCCCCTCCCCCCTTTGCTGGCCTTGTAACTTTCATAGGAAGGAGTCGGACCACTGGTCTGTCTAGCTCAGTAGTGTATGCACTGACTGGCAGCAGCTTCTGTTTGCAAAGCGGGCTCTTCTGATGCTCTCCTCCATAAGCAAAGAGTTATTGGAAGAAGGCAGCTTTGACGGCAAAATGGTCACGAATCTTAAAGTCTTTGCTGGGTTTTCATCCGCATATGGACTCGTAGGTGGCAGTCTTATTCTGTAATGTTGAAATGTCGTGTTTTTCGTGTACGTGCCTTCATGCCTGCACCTGAGAGTAGCTGGAACAGTGCAAGTAAAATGTACTCTTCATTGACTCTCCTGTTAGCATTTATGGCTTACTTTCCTAGTCGGTTCTGGTAAAAGCAGTGCAGTGGCTCTGCAGTGGATCTCTTTCTGTTCCCAGTCCCAGCCATCCCTGCCCTTTGCTCCGCTGCTCCATCTTGCACCGCATGCCTCGTTCTCTGGGCTCCTCCCAGCAGCCACTGTTCCGTGACACTGAGCATGCTCAGTTCTAAGCTGTTGGGAGGGGGAATACCTTGTCCGTTTTTTCCCAAACTTTTTTTGCACTTCTGCAAACCTTGGGGTTCCCCCAAGCTTGCCAATACTTCCCTCTTGTGCAGAGAAACCTCCCTATCTTTTTGGCAGCACACAGTGATCAGTGTGTATGATTGGTTCAGGGTAGTCTCTCTGCTATTTCTGCATTGAAATGTCGCCTGGATGCAGATGTGCTGCTGTGTGTGTGAACCCCTGGACCTACCTGTGTCGCCTCTCCTCTCCTGTGGCCTCCAGTTTCCTCTTCCCCAGCCTGTGCCTTCTAGGGCAGGGATTGGGAACCTGTGGGGGCCCTCCGGATGCAGCTGGGCCACAGCCACCATCATCCCTGACCACTGGCCATGCTGGCTGGGACAGGTGACAGTTAATGCCTTGCAACATGGGTAGGGCCCCACAGGCTCTCCGTCTTTGTTCTCGGGCATCCAACACACAGTTCCCATTCAATTTCATAGCAGCCTCTTGGACAAGGAAGCAAATCCAGTTTCTCTTGTTCTGTCTAGTAACAGTGTACAGGCCATGCAGTAAATTCAGCTACTCATCTCTCTCTTCCTCTCCCCCCCCCCCCCGGCTGTTCCCCACTTCCTGTTTTTCAGCTCATTGTCTGTGAATTGACTGGCTTTGGCATGAGATAAACAGATAAAAGATTGACAGGGCAGGAGATCAAGCTGAGTCCTGCAGGGTGCTGCATCCAGCCAGTTTAGAGCAGGATGGCAATTTGGGGCTTTTGGCTAAAGCTCAGAGCTTTAGATTCAGGCCAGGCATCTAGGAGAGGATATAAAAGCAGTTTCTCTTAAGCTGTGTTAGACTTGCAAGGATGGGCCAAAGGTAGGTCTCAGGTCATTTTCAATAGGTTGGCAAAAGGTTTTTAAGACCCTGTCTTAACAGCAACAAAAAGGCCTCTTCGCCACCCGTAAAAATCCAACTGATGAACAAAGTTTGGCCAAATTGTGCATACCTGAGCCTTGGTGTTTTTCCACTACAAACTGGAACTTCATGCTTGAGTGCTGACATAACTTTTCTCTTCCTTTTTAAAAGAAATTACTGCTGTGGCTGGGCTTGCACAAGTCTGTGCTCCTTGCCTGTAAAACAGGCATATTAATTGGTTGCTTTTTGATGGGGTCTTTCTGCTCCTCTGCTGGCCAGTTAAGAGTTTTCTGTTGAAATACCTGATCTGTAGTAATTTAGATTTGTACTTGTATGTGTAGCACAAAAATAGTCACCTTAAAAGACTTAACAAATTCATTTTGGCATAAGCTGGGGCCGGCTAACAGATGGCTCTCTACTCCTGTTGGGCTCCCATCAGCCCCAGTGAGCCTGGCCAATAGTCCAAGATGTTGGGAATTGTAGTCCAGCAACATCTGGGTGGCCAAAGGCCAGCCACTCCTGCCACAAACGTTGGTTGTCCAGAGTCCACGCTATCAGATGCGTTCCGTTCCAACTGGTTGTTACAAGAACTGCCAACTTCAAGAATTTGTGCTTTTCTCCTTTTTCTGTGTGTTTCATGTCTTTAGATTGGAAGCCTGAGAACAGGGGACCGTCTTACTGATCTTTGAGTGTTTTGGGGATAAAATGCAGGACAAGAATACTTTAAATTGTTAGTCATTAAGGTGCCTCAAGACTCTCAACAAACTCAACCGCAGCAGCCCATGTGGCAACTGTATATATCAGTGTTATTTCAAGAGCGTGGGTCATGGAATGCAAGCGGAAACTGGTTCCATCTCCAGAGCCACGATTGTGTATCCAGCTCTATGTCCACCACGTGATGCTATTCTGTGTGCATCAAGTCAAAGTGCAGGGCCCTGCTTGGAAATGGGAACTGTAGAAACCCCGTTGTGGAGAAGTGCCTGTTGCTTGCATTTCTTGTTGTCCTGTGTCTGTGTTGGGAAATTTGATGATGTCACAATGGACATGAGAGGATGCTGTCCGCCGCACTGTAGTGGCTCTCAGGAGGTCCCAGAAGAGGTTATAGGCTTTGGGGGGAGGGGGGAGGAGGGAGAAGAGAATGTAGTTAGGGGAAGAGTAGCTTTCAGCTGTAATCTTTTTATCTCCTGCAAGGAACTCCTGTGACAGTTCGTGGCTCGGAGGGTTAAAGGCAGGCTTGGGTTGTCTCCACCTGAGGTTGAATAATCTACTCACGCAGATCAGTTCTTAAAGCTAGGATTTGCCAGCCTGGTGCCCACAGGCCCCAGGAAAGTCTTCACTGGTGCCCCCAGGAATGGGCCCCAGACTCACAACTTTCATTTTTAAAAAGGAAGTCTCCTCCTGGGAAGAGCGTTATGTGGCAAAATTTGGCAACACCTTTCTAAACAATTTTTGTGAAATGAGCCAGCCTGGCTGTTCCTGCCTGTCAGTGATTTCAGCCAATGGGTGTAGTCAGAGCTATGACTGGTAAGTGAGCCATTCGGATGCCAGGCAGTAAGAATCCCTGGGGTCCTAAAGAGTAGCTGTTTCCCTTTTAGTGTACATTTCCTGGTTCTATCTTATTTTCTAGTAGTCCTTGGAACCTCCGTAGTTTGCCGTTTTCCCCCCCTAGCAAACAGGACACATCTTTCCTACAGTGGGTTCATCTGAGATCAGGTATTCCCTAGAAGTTATTATCTGCGAGAGTGTGGGTAGATGTTAAATAACCCCCTCCCCAAATGACAAATGCAAAATGTGAAAAACTTACAAAGTAGCTTAAGCGTGACTGCATAGTTAACACTACAGTACACTGGCATCCGTCTTTACTTCAGAAGTAAGTCTCTTGCTTCTGGGGCTTTCTTCCTTGAACGTGGGGACAGGATGGCAGCCCAGGCTTTTGTTTAGGGTCAGCATTGAGGAAAACAGGGTTCTTGTGCCTTTGCATCTCCACAATCAGGACCAGCCGGATGTACCTGACTTCCCATGGTCGACAGAAGGTTGTCTAGGCTGCAGGTGGGAGCAGGGAGTGACTGTGCTCTGCCTGCTTCTGTGTTCTGCCACGTTCCCTCGGCAGCCGTTTTGGTGCCCACAGCACACTCTCAAAATTCAAAACGTGCCCACTGGTCCAAAAAGACTGTTGACCCCTGGTCTAAACTGTGCGCAGCTGCAGTTCTTTAGTTGCATCCAGGGTGGCAGCCCACCTGGCTGCTTTTCTGAGTTGCAAAAACTAGTCATGTAAAAGCCATGTACATATTTATAAAACAGGGACAGTTTAACATAAATAAAATGGCAAAGTAGAAACACTATCCAATTCAAAAACAAGTCTCTAAAATGGGTTTTTTAAACTCCACTTAAAAATGTCTCAGTTCAATGACCAATGGGAGCATCTCAATGTAGGGCTGGGAATGTCCCCCTTCTGAAACCTTGGAGAGCCTCTGCCAGTCGGTGCAGACAATGCTAAGCTAGATGCTCCAGTGGTCTGACTTGGTACAAGGCGGCTTCTTGTGTCTGTGCTTGGGGAGCTCAAAAGGTCTCCTCTTAGGTTCAGAAAGGAGCCCCCTGGGGTTATAGTTTGGGGAGAGCGCTGCTGGCCTTGGCTTTGGAGAGACATTTCTGTCCTGCTGTGCTTCCCAAGAGTTTAGGCTGCCGTACATGGTTCCCCCCTCCCCCATTTTATCCTTGCATCCATCCTGTGGGGTAGGGTGTGTGTGTGGCTGGCCTGAGTGTTAGCCAGTGAGCGTTGGGGCTGGCTGGTAGTGGTGCTGAACTCTCCTGAACAACATGCTGGCTTTTGTGTCTGGATGCCTGCGACACTGGAAAGGCTTTTGATGGCCAGGCTGGGTCCACCACTCCCTTACCTGCAAAGCAACACCCCTGTGTGCCTGGTGCTCTCATGCCCTCCTGTACTTGAAGGGCAGGCAGGCCCTAGTCTAGTCTGAACAAGGCCGGGAAATGTCAGGAGGTAGCTGGCTGCCCCCCCCCCAGTGCCTTCCCTATCCTGGTGCCTTCCAAATGTTTTGGACTACATTTCCCATCAGCCCCAGCATCACAATCCTGTTCTGGCTGGAGCGGATGGGAACTGTGGTCCAGAGCAGCTGGAGGGTACCCAGATGTGGAAGGGTGGTCTACACTGACTGGCAGCCACTGCTCTCCGGGTTTTTGGCAGGCGCCTTTTCCAGCCCTACCGGGAGATGCTGCCAGGGATTGACAAGGAAGCCAGTGTTCTTTGACCACGGAGCCTTGGCCCCTCCCTGATCTCCTTGCCTCTGCGGCCGGCGTGCCTGCCTAACGGCGCCTTTCTTTTCTCTCAGGCTACGACTTTGCCGCGGTCCTGGAGTGGTTTGCGGAGCGGGTGGATCGCATCATCCTGCTCTTTGACGCCCACAAGCTGGACATCTCAGATGAGTTTTCGGAGGTGATCAAGGCCCTGAAGAACCACGAGGACAAGATCCGGGTAGTGCTGAACAAGGCGGACCAGATTGAGACGCAGCAGCTCATGCGGGTCTACGGGGCCCTCATGTGGTCCTTGGGCAAGATCATCAACACACCCGAGGTGGTGAGAGTCTACATCGGCTCCTTCTGGTCGCATCCACTCCACATCCCGGACAACCGGAAGCTGTTTGAGGCAGAGGAGCAGGACCTCTTCAAGGACATCCAGTCTCTCCCACGGAATGCCGCCCTCCGGAAGCTCAACGACCTCATCAAGAGGGCCAGGTTGGCCAAGGTCAGAATCCCATGGGGGCTTTTGCCTGTCCTTTAAAACCAGATGTGGGCTTTTGGGGGGGGTGAGAGAGGGAAGGGTGGCTATGTCTGCCCAATAGCGAGGGAAGCGGGGGGCTCCCTCAACTGCTGCTAGGGGCTGAGCTGCCAGTCGAAAGCTTCCAAGGCCAGAGGGTCCACTTACTCGTGCCCGTGTGGTGCCCTGCCCGATCTCCTGCCGAGATCAGCGGTTTCGGCTTGTGGAGTGCTGGGACTCCAGCTTTGCCCACTTCCAGGGGCTTCCTGGCTGAGCAAGGCCCCTCCCCCACTTGACCACCCGTTCCCCTTGCCACCAGAGCGAGACTCATCGGAACTTTTCCCACCCAGCAGGTCCGCACAAGGGGGATGTAGAGCAGGGTGGACGGGAGAGGTTTTCCTCCTTTCACCAGTTCACTTCTTTGAGAAGCAAATAGGCCTGTGTTTGAAAGGGGCTTGTGTGGTCTTCCCAGCCTTCCAAAGAGCTCTTCCTTTCGGGCACCCTGAACCTCAAGCAGGAGCCCACTAATTTGGGGTGCCTTGGCAGCCAGCCAGAAACCTTTCCCGCAGGGCCCTGGGCAAGGCACATGTAAAACCCAGCTGGCAGGAGCAGGCTGTGCCCTCACGCCCTCCTTGCAGGCTTCCCCACTGGGCATCTGGTGGGTCTCTGGGGGGGGATCAGGAGAGGCTGACCTAGACCTGCCACCTCCTGATCCAGCGGAGTGCCTGCCTTCTAATGCTCTGCTCACCCCTGGGCCTGAAGCTGTGCAGGCGGAGGGTCATTGCGGCAGTTGTGTGGCACTTCAGGGGTGCTCTGAGCATGTTGCATCCATGGGGGATAAATCCCTGTCTCCTGGCCAGCTCCAAGGTTGTCCTTGTCTTGCTTACCAGCTGGGGCTGAGAGGGGGGTGCTGGAACCCCTGACCTCCAGAACCCGGCTGCCCGCTCGGTTGCCGGCATTCAGCGACTACCAGCTGCTATGGGGCCTCCCCAGGTTGAGTGCCTCCCCCTTGGCCCGCTCTAGGCTGCACTCGGGACATCTGTGGCCTGCCAGCCACTCAGTCCTCAGCAAGGCCTGTATGGGAGGCAAGAGTGAAGCCAGGATCCTGTAACGGAGGCCACAGAGAGACTGTGGAGATCCTCTTTTATTTATTTTTGAGAGAGGGAGGGACTGAGGCTTCATGTAGCATAGAGATTTCCCCATGTTTTAGAAATACATTTTTAATAACCCTAATAAGCAAGCAGAGCCGGTAACATTGTCCTCGGCTGTTAGGAGACCGCTCTTCCAGGACATCCCACCTCTCACCTCGGGCCCTTCACCCTTTCCTCGTGGGACTGCTTGTTTTCCATCTCTCTTCCTGCCCTCTTCGCTCAGTTGCAGTTTATTCGCCCTTCTGCAACTACTGCACCGTACTCCACTTCTGATGAGGACATAAAATGGAGCGTTGCCCAGTTCTGCTGCTTCAGGTGGAGGTGGGGGACCTGGCCGGGGGGGGCTGCTTTGTGAGGTGCAGGGGCTGGCACAGCCATCTCGCAGCTTGCATCATATGCAGATGCTCCTGTCTCATCATACCTCCACTCCACCCTTCCTCGCAGGTCCACGCCTACATCATCAGCTCCCTGAAGAAGGAAATGCCCAACGTCTTCGGAAAGGAGAGCAAGAAGAAGGAGCTGGTGAGCAACTTGGGGGAGATCTACCTGAAGGTCGAGAGGGAGCACCAGATCTCCCCGGGGGATTTCCCCAGCCTTCGTAAAATGCAGGTATGGGCAGCTGGGCCCCGGGGTGGGAGGCACCTGTGAGGTCATGTGGACCTCTCCTGTTGTGTGTTGGAGTGGCACTTGCGTGCGTGTGTGTGTGTGTGTGATTTTCCCCAACACTTTGGGATGTCATGCAGAACATCTGCAAGTCAGAGTGAGCTGGGTGGGAGCTCTCTAACGCTGGTGCAGAACGAGGGTGCCTCATTCAGGATGGAAACGGGGGAGAAGGATTTAGAGAAGAGGACCGCTAAAGCCTTAACGCACGGATGGGGGACTTTGGGAGCGGCAGGTGATTGACTCCCACCTCCCATCAGCCTAATGGCCAGGGATGCTGGGAGATGGAGTCCAACAACATCTGCCATTCGGGTGTCTTCAAGTGCTGGATCAAGGCATGTTTTGAAGGGGGTGGGGAGGTTCAACAGATGTGGTCCTTGCCCTCCCTCTCCCAGCAAGGGTGAAATGAGCAGCAGCAGAGCAAGGGGCGGTCGGGGGGCTGTAGAGCACCTGATGAGAACATAAGCTCCACAAGGAACCACGGTTAGTTTTTAAGGGCAACAATATTCGGTGCTGCAACAGCCACAGGCATGTCATATGAGCACAGAAATTCCTGTTTGGCCACAAAACGATGTGCCCTGAGAATCTTCTGCGTTTGTTTTTGTTTTTTTAGCAAGCTTCTAGCCCTTAAGGCTGAAAGTTGTGAAAATATACTGCAAGGTTGTCCTGGTCTATTATACAGCCACAAGAGTGGCTGTATACTATAGTCAGCGGGGATTTTTCACATTCCGCAGTATTAAATGGAAAATATCCCCCATGCCATTCTGAGGCTTCCCATAAGCTCATTTCAAAACAAAACCTTACAAAACTTATAGTTCTGAACTCAGAAACGCTTGCTTAACAACCCCATCAATTTTCATGGCGATACACAAAACAGTCAGAGAGAATCGAGAGTTCAAAGTCTAAAGAGAGAGAGAAAAACCTCAGAGCCCTTTTGGACTTTTTTCTGCGAGCTCATAATCTGTTGAAATTCATTAAAAATCACCCATGGTCACAGAGTACCTGTACTCCTAATACTGACCTTGCCCCATACTCTGACCTTCATCTACTGCAGTTTAAAAGTTAAAAAAAATGCCTGGTTGATTTTTAATTAATTTAATAAACTTTGGCTGGAAGCCTATTATAATGCGGGGCATGCTCAGTAAGGACCAACTGTCAGTGTTCTAAAAGCCTCACAGCTGCTGGGCTTGGCTAATAAGAAGGCCACACCCACACCAGACTTGATTTCACTTGAGACAGTCATTGCTTCCCTCAAAGAATCCTGGGAAGTGTAGTTTGTGAAGGGTGCTGAGAGGAGACTCCTATTCCCCTGAGAGAATGGTTAACAGTCAGCCACTCTGATTGATGGTCTGTGAGAGGAACAGAGCGTCTCCCAGCAACTCTCAGATTCCCAGGATTCTTTGAGAGAAGCCATGATTGGCTTTGAGCCATGGCTTTTAGATTACTGTAATGCGCTCTACGTGGGGCTGCCTCTGAAGACTGTTCGAAAACTTCAGTTGGTTCAATGTGCTGCAGCCAGAATGTTAACTGGGGCTGGTTACAGGGACCATACTACCCCCCTGTTAAAAAAGCTCCACTGGTTGCCAGTCTGTTTCCGGACACAATTCAAAGTGCTGGTGCTGACCCATAAAGCCCTATACGGCTTAGGTCCAGGCTATTTATCAGACCGTATCTCCCTGTATGAGCCTGCCCAGGCCCTGAGATCCTCAGGAGAGGCCCTTCTCTCAATACCCACAACTTCTCAAGTATGACTAGAGGGGACGCGTGAGAGGGCCTTCTCGGTGGCTGCCCCTAGGCTTTGGAATTCCCTTCCTAGGGAGGTAAGAATGACCCCCTCCTTGCAGTCCTTCCACCGACAAGCAAAGACCATCCTATTTCAACAAGCCTTTGGAATTGAAGGATAGGGCGCGAAGGGTGCTGCATTGCTAATGTCTATTATATCATTTCTAAACTAGTTTGAACTTTTTTAGCTATATGTGTGTATGGTTTTAATATTGGAAATAGTTTAATCTTATTTTAATGTAGACTTTGTATGTTTTTAATTATTTGTATTTTTTATCTGGAAGCCGCCATGAGTTCCAGTTTTGGAAAAATGGCGGGGTATAAATAAAGATTAATAATCATAATAATTTCAGAGAAGCTGTCATAAATTGCTTTAAATTGTTTTTAAAAGATGTATTTTTAAATTTGTATATTTCTTTTTATTGTTTTTAGTTATTGTAAACCGCCCAGAGAGCTTCGGCTATGGGGCGGTATATAAATACATTAAATAAATAGTTAAATAAATAATGATTGTCCAAAGTGTAATAGAGGCCTGGTGTGGATGTGGCCAGGGACAGCTTTGTTTTAAATTTGGGTGGGAGGTAGAGTTGCCAGGTTCAGGGCCTCAGACTGATCCTGTGTCTTTAGTAGAAGAGAAAGTCAGCCAAGTGCAGGTGTTCTGGCAACGCTGTAATGGGAAAAACCACAAGGTAGAATTCTCCCTTCCCCCTGCCCAACTTTGAAAGATACAGAAGACGTCTTGGTTGCCAGGCCCAGCCTGGTCAGTTTTACCTATCCTAATCATGATTGCATAGGAGTATATCCGATTCAACTCAATAATCATACAAATGATCAGACCTGCCTTTTCCCTCCTTCCCCTCTCCTCTGCCTGCCTCCTCCCCTCCCCTCTTCCTTCTTCCGCCTTCCCTGCCCACTCCAGCCCTCCGTCCCTCCCCCCCCGGTCAGTTTTACCTATCCTAAGCATGATTGCACAGGAGTAAATCCCATTGAACTCAATAAACATGCAAAGGACCACATCTGTCCTTCTTCTCCCCTCCCCCTCCTGCCTGCTCCCATCCCTGTCCTCCCCTCTGCCTTTCCACCCCTCCCTCCTCCGTTCCCCATCCCCTGTGGTCAGTTTCACCTGTCCTAAGCATGATTGCCTGGTGTGTGTGTGTGTGCAAATCCCACTTAACTCAATAAGCATGCAAATGATCAATCCATTCTCAGCAAACTTGCACAGGATCCCGTTTCTTACCTCCCGGATTAAAAAGCAGGGAAATTCACTAATAGGCAAAAAACCTTGCGGTTTAAGAATGTACCTATAGCCCACAGCTATTGTACCAAACTTTAAAAAGCAGGGAAATTGGACAGCTATAGTGAATGCACCAGGGGAGCAGGAGACCTGAACTCCTCTCTGAGATATTGTACTGCCCTACAAAGTTGTCAAAATGCAAACACAATTTGGGTTGGTCTTTCACAGTCCAATCCACTTGCTGTGTAGCTTGGAAAAATTTGGTAACATGTGCCTCTGAGCATATGGTGAATGGTGGCATCACCTGTAATCAGCCCAAATAATAGAAAGAAGATATGTCCTGTGCTGATCTTGTTTTAGCCGTGAGGAAGCAGCATTATTAAGACAGTTGATATAGTTCAGTTGGTCACTTTAAATATGTCTGATTTACTTTGCAATTTTAGTGAAGTTTTCTATAGGAAATCATTTTCTTTTGCTTTTGTTTCTATGAATATGTGAAGTACAGCAACACTTTGCAAAATTTATACTAAAAAAACTCCAAACATAATTGTGGAATGGCACTGACTTCTGCAATATAGTCTCCAGTGGACCTCAGAAGTGTCTCAATTTGCACAAGATAAAACAGTGGAAGGTGAAATATATTCTAGCAAAATTCTAGGTGTGCTCTATGTTTTTAATTGATCGTGAACACCTTGCCTTAAATAAAGTGGTTTAAACATAGCAGGCTGAAAACATGCATCCTCTTTTTTCCAACAGCTAGAGTCATTGCTGAAGTAGCAGCATATTGTATGAGGGAAATAAAATTTTCTAGTTTAGATTCTCTGTAGAAACATTAGTAACACAGGAAAGAAGCAAAGTAAGAAGAACACCAACAAACATACAAAAATATAATTCTCCATCTTTGGAGATGGCAGGTGTTGCCACCACTCACCATATGCTCAGAGGCACGTTACCAAATTCTTCCAAGCTACACAGCAAGTAGATTGGACTGGGAAAGACCAACCGAAATGGTGTTTGCATTTTGACAACTTTGTAGGGTAGTACAATATCTCAGAGAGGAGTTCAGGTCTCCTGCTCCCTTGGTGCATTCACTATAGCTGTCCAATTTCCCTGCTTTTTAAAGTTTGGTAGAATAGCTGTGGGCTACAGGTACATTCTTAAACTGCAAGGTTTTTTGCCTATTAGTGAATACATACATAGTTTGATTCTTGTAGTTGTATTTTGGAATTTGTATCATGTATTGCATTTTCTCATTTGAAATGTGTTGGAGAAGAGCTTTGTGCATACCACGGACTGCGAAAAATACAAATAATTGGGTGTTAGAACAAATTAAACCAAAACTATCCCTAGAAGCTAAAATGATGAAACTGAGGATATCCTACTTTGGACACATAATGAGAAGACATGATTCACTAGAAAAGACCATAATGCTGGGACAAACAGAAGGGAGTAGAAAAAGAGGAAGGCCAAACATGAGAAGGATTGATTCCATGAAGGAAGCAACAGACCTGAACTTACAAGATCTGAGCAGGGTGGTTCACGACAGATGCTGTTGGAGGTCACTGATTCTTAGGGTCGCCATAAGTCGTAATTGACTTGAAGGCACGTAACAACAACATTGCATTTTCTTAAATTCTGAGCTGCTTTGAATTCACTTTGTGAAAAAAAAGTGGAATATAAGTTTACTAAATAAAACAGAGCAGTTTGTGGTGCCAGAGACGCGTCTGATTTTTGTGCAAGGCTGGTGCAGGCAGGTAACAGCACTGGGTTAGGCCACCCTTCCCCAACCTGGTGCCCTCCGGGTGGTGTTGGGCTCCCAGTGTTGCATCTTCCCAACCAGCGATCAGGGATGATGAGAACTGTAAGTTCTCTCCATCATTATCTGGAGGCTGCTGGGGTGGGGATGGAGCATCCAACTATTGATGCCATCAAGGACTTATTGTCCTTCACCTTTGAGTCCCCAGTTGATGTTGGGCTACAACTCCCATCATCCTTGGCTGTTGGCTAAGCTGGCTGGGGTTGATGGGAATTGCAGTCCAACAGCATCTGGGTTGAAGAACAGAGGCTTGTATCACCACCCAGTATTTGCACCTTGTCCACTTGTGCCATTTAATATTATTGTGAAATTTATAGTGGTAGTTCTCAGACTTTCTCTGTGGGCCACTTAAAAGTTTTTTATCTCCACAAATCAAAGCTCAGCCCATATTTTAATAATGTCGCCTTGCTTTTCCAGTGTGATTGGACGTGCTTTGTTTTCTGTTACAAAGTTCTGTGAAGTTGATTTAGTTTTTTTGACAGTCAGGTTCAGAGCCATCTTCCCAGCTACTCTGCAGCACATTTGCACAGACCACCTGAATGGAGCTTGCAGGCCTCCAGTGGTCCACAGGCCAGTTTTGAGAACCTGCCTATATGTTAGTGTGTGTGTGTGTGTGTTGTATACCCAATATGTTCTGGAAGCGAATGTTGCTGACTCCCCACGTTGCATTCTCAGGAGCAGCTGATGGCGCAGGATTTCAGTAAATTCCAGCCCCTGAAGCTGAAGCTGCTGGATGCTGTGGATGACATGCTGGCCAACGACATCGCCCGTCTTATGGTGATGGTGCGGCAAGAGGAGTCGCAGATGCCGACGCAGGTGGTGAAGGGTGGGGCGTTTGAGGGCACCATGAACGGGCCTTTTGGCCACGGCTACGGAGAGGGGGCAGGCGAGGGCATCGACGACATGGAGTGGGTGGTCAGCAAAGATAAGCCGACGTATGACGAGATCTTCTACACCCTCTCACCCGTCAACGGCAAGATAACGGGCGCCAGTGCCAAGAGGGAGATGGTGAAGTCCAAGCTGCCCAACACTGTCCTGGGCAAGATCTGGAAACTGGCGGATGTGGACAGGGACGGGCTTCTGGATGATGAGGAGTTTGCGCTCGCCAACCATCTCATCAAGGTAAAGCTGGAAGGTCACGAACTCCCTGCCGATCTTCCCTCCCACCTGGTGCCTCCCTCCAAGCGCCGGCATGAATGACGCTCCTCCTGGCAGGAGGGGGGTACCTCTTGACTCTGCTCAGCCTCGGCACGCTTCTGGTGCCCACCAAACTGCTGCCAGCAGGACCTGCCTTTGAACTTTGCCACCTGCGAGAGCAAAAAAAAACCTTTTTGAAGGAACGGAGCCCGGGCACAATAACAATTTTTTTGGGGGAAATGTTTAATACATCAACTATGTTTGAGGCAATGGTCTTGTGTGGTGTTGCGGAGATTGCTGTCTCTTCATTCTAGTTGGTCTGCTTTTCTCTAGACGAGAACCTCTGTGTATGTGTGGGGGGATGCCCTTTTTCCATCAGCCTATTCTTTCTTCACCAGGTGTGTTGTTTGAAAAAGGGGGTGCCCATCCCAGCAGCTCCCTGATGAATGGTTTGCCTGGGCCGAGTTGTATGTGACGTCGTGCTTTTCTCTCCCACAGATGGTTTTCTGGTTGACATTTGGCAAGGAGGAACACGCTGCATGCACCCTCCTCGCACCCGCTGGTGTTGTGGGGCTGGTCTTGTGCCTCTTGTTGCTTGTAGAGACACACACCCTGGCACCTCTGGGGCACGAGCAAGCTGTGGTGACCTCTGAGCGCACTTCCGCACTGTCCCCTTGCTGTCACAGTCACATTCTTGGAACACTCCTCACATCCACCCTGCCGATTTTAACACCTGACATTTGGACTGCCTTGCTGGTTAAAAAGCCCCAGGCCAAAGCAGACATCACTTCCCCATCACTCTTAGCCCCCCCTCCTGTTCTAGCCTTCTCTGAATCGGGCCCGAGATGCCACTTTGCAAGATTGATACTGGGGTTGGGGTGACTGAGTAAACTTCCCACTGGGTAGACTGGCCTTTCAATGGAGGGGTGGGTCTCCCCAGAGCTAGAAAAACCTCACTCAGCGTAGCTCTTAAAAATTGGTTGTACCTTCACAAAGTGGTGCCAAAGAGGATTTTGCTCACATCTTGGTAGGAAGAGTTAACTGTGCATAGACTCCCCCTCCCCCCGCCTCCATGTTGTGCTGTCTTGGGCAAGAATGGATGGGAATGAATTTGTGGGGAGGAGGTGGGGGCACTGCATAGAAGGGTGGTGGTTCTCCATATCGCAAGGAGTTCCTGGCAGGAGTTGGCGCAAGGAGGTCTGTGGGGAGAAGCTGGGCTTGCGTGTGCCCGTGGTCTCTGCAGCTGATCCGGTCCTGGTCTTGTGCAAGCTCTGTGGGAATGGATTTGAAGCCTTCCTGGTTGTAGGTTACATCTGAAGAGAGAGGCTTATGATCCTCTCCTGGAGGAAAAGAAGTAGTTGGAGAGTTGTATTACTGGCTGCCCAATAAATCTTCAGCCTGCAGGTGGGGGCATAACTCCTTTTTTTCCTCTCTGCCAGAGGTGCAAAGGAAAATGGACTGGTACAGTATTTTAACCCTGTAAGTGAAACACAATTGGCCTCTTCTGTTCAGAGCAGCTTAGGAGGAGATCCTACTAAGACACAAGAGGATGTCAAAAGTGCATTCGGTGTGGGAAGTGGAGGGGCTGTTAAATGTTCCAACCACGCCCCTTACATTAAAGTTGATTTTGGAGTTTTGCAGTGGCCTGTATGTTTTTCTCTTTTGCATTTCAAACGTCTATAAATTCTTCATTGCTCCAGTGCCAACTTAGAAGTGGGCTACATTTGACTTCAAAGCCAAACTCTTCACCCTGAATAAATCTAGAATAACTGTGTGCCTTCTTTGGGGAACAGTAGGGATCACAGAGCCTGCCCGGTGTAAGTCCTGCTAGCCTCTCTTCAGAGACTCCACCGAGCGTGGCCCCTGGGCATGCAAGCATATTGTTAAGTATCAGGATGTTGATTGGCACTGGATCACAAATCCTATTCTCCTGTGTCATAAATGCAGAAAGCCCCTGGCTCTGTTTCATTGAGGAGTGTGTGATATTTTTAATAATGGTTCGGAAAAAAGCACCTGTCATTTTTAAAGTTGCTTTGTCAATTTGACTTTTTGGGGAGATTTTGCCATACACCCCAACATTTTGTCAGGTGAAAAATAGCTGGAGACACCTTGCTAATGAATTGGGGGAAAGGAATCGAAATGTCAGTCTTTTGTCTTCTAGGAAAGCGGCTTTTCTGACAGCATGAATTTTCTGACACATGACTTCTCAAATTCCGGTGATCATGTGTTCTTGTCTGATGCTGGGTTTTGAGTTCTGAAAGGGTACAATTTCAGTTAGTCTAAATGCCTGTGATTGCCCCTGCTCTCATATAAACTTGAAGATATTTGGGATATTTATTCTGAAAGGTGGTTATTTTAACTCCCAACTCCGCAAGCCCTTGGATCATAATAGCCATCCTCTATTAGATGACTCTAAAAGCTCAGGGTTAGAATAGCCTTTCCTGAACAGATCTTCCCTCTCCCCTTTGCAGCCAGAAGGAGATGGTTCCAAGAATCTGTTTCCGACAAGCCAGTTTGCTGTGCTATCCAAACCAGGTTGGTTTTAACTCTTGTTTGATCAAGCCGAAATGGGAAACCTTGGTTGGAGTTTGCTTGTTTAGACAAACCATAAACTAGTGGTATGGTTAAAACTAAGTACAGTTTATCCTGGTTTGTACAGAGCTGTGGTTATTTGAAAACTAAAGAGGATGCTTCTCTTCCCATAATATAGCACAAAACAAAGGCTTGGTAGGATTGCATCCCAGGAAAGCTGCTAAGTTAGGTGTTGAGTGGCAGAGAGGAATTCTACCTGGTAGCTCTCGAGAGGGGGCCTGGGGGAGCAACAGACTCAAGTGAAAGCAGCGAGCTAGGAATTCTGAAGAACAAATTAGGGAGGAGTGCATCCTTAAAGAGGATTTGCTTCTCCCTCCGCAACTCAGTCTCCTGGTAAAAGCGAAGCTGCCCTGTGATCTTGGCCAAGAGACTGAAGTCCCCTTTGCCGCCTAAAGTGCTTTTGACTGGAATTTGGGGCTGATTATCGCCTGGTGTCCTCATCACCAGGAATGCCGGTGATGTGAAGGGAGGGGCCTCTTCATGAGGCATTCTTTCCCATCCGCATTTAGAAAGGGTTTCCTGCAGGCCAAGCCATGCAGCGATCCTTCCCCTGGATCTGTTCCCAGCATTCTTACGGGTTTTATTTTTTGCTAAGCATTACTCATGCTCATAGCCAGCCCCAGGGACCCAGGAGCAGCCCAGAGTAATTGGGGAGGGGGGAGCCGTAAGGTGCAGTTTCTGGGCCTGTTGAGCAGTTGGCCATGCCTGTGGTGCCAGATCAGCTTTGGGAGGGGCAAGCCTGGGGGAGCTGGTGGCGGCTGGCTACGCAGGTGGGGCTACAAGCTGCTGCCTTCTTGGAGCCCCCATTACCTGAGCAATGAACAACGGAGCACCACCATGGCTGGGCGATGTGCGTAATGAGGTGTCCCCCAGCCCTCTCCAAAGCCAAGTGGCAGTCGGGGCATTTGCAAAAGGGGAGAAGGCCACTTGGACTGGAGTTTCAGGCGTGCTTGGCTGCCCCAGTGGTTTGTTCTGCTCGCTACTAATTTTTTCTCGAGTCTTTTTTTTACTTCCTCCACCCTTTTCCTCTTCACCCAAACTTGAGCCAAGCTGCATGTAATGCTTAAATTCAGCTCTGTGACTTTTTAAAAAAAAGGTAAATGGCACCAAGTAGGGGAGGGACAGGTAACAAGGGGGAATTCAACCTTTTCCTCCCCTTCTGCAGTCTTGGGACAAGTTCCTCCTTAGATTTTGGAGAAGAATCCTCTCTTGATGCCCACTGTGATCCTGATAAATTGATCAGCTGCCCCTGCTGCTAGGTCTGAGGAAAATCCTCCTTTGGAAGCCGGCATTTGCATTGGGAAGAAATTCTTCCCCACCCTTGGCTGTCTTGCTGGGCGAAGAGGCCTCCTTTTTCTCTTCCACACGTGTGTGTGGGTTTTCCCCCCAGCCTGGTTCCTGCTTCTGTGACTTGCTGCATTCTCAGCCCTTTTGAATTGAACTTTGTTTTGCAAAAGGTGGCCCATGTGAGATTTGCACTCTTGGGTTCAAAGGGGTGCAGTCCGCAGGGCTTTCTCCATTATCCAGTGTGGAAGAGCGCAGCCACCGCACGTGAATCTGCCTTATACCGAATCTGCCTTATACCGTGTTGGCAGGAAAGAGAGTCAGGCTCTGGTGCTGAGTAGATTTATTGTAAGCTCAACGTGTTTCAGAATTATCCTTCTTCAGGAGCAGTGGAGATCTGTTTTCTTTACTCT
The DNA here is from genome assembly GCF_030035675.1 of Rhineura floridana. Taxonomy (NCBI): domain Eukaryota; kingdom Metazoa; phylum Chordata; class Lepidosauria; order Squamata; family Rhineuridae; genus Rhineura; species Rhineura floridana. The sequence continues at coordinate 1,703,435 of NC_084501.1, read as the reverse complement.
ATCCAGGCAATTCAAATTCTTTGTCCAGCTCCACAGTAAACACAGTTTGGTGCTTTTCCCTTTTGCTTCTGCCATTATACCGTGTTGGGCCACCTAACCTAGCACGGTCTGCTCTGACTGGCAGCAGCTTCCTCAGGGTCTCAGGCAGAGAAGGCTCTTCCCTGTCGCCTGTTGCTGGCTGATCCTTTCAAGTGCTCTCGGTGGGGATTGAACCTTCTGAATGCCACTCAGGTACAGCCTCCTCTAAAGAGGCTTCCTCTGTGACCCCTGGGATCAGGCTATGGGGTAACAGGCTCTCCTTACCTCAGCAACTGGTAAAGAATATTTATTATTAGTGGTACTTGACATCTTGCCCTTCCTCCCAAGGCTCCCAGTGCTGGAGCTTAAGCCTGATTGGAACAGCCAGTCCTCGGGTGGGTGAACTTGCTATTGGCTGCTCTACCCTCTTTTCAAGGAAAATTCCTTCGCACATTCCAAAGATGAATGAGAGAATAATACTGTTCATGCCTCTCTCTCCCCACAGGGGATGGGAGGAGGGCATTAATCTTAAAGGCCATCTTGGGTGTCAGGCAACATTCCTGATCCCATCATCGCCTTCCCTGTTTGGAGCAGAGTCAAAGGAAGGAAACTCACAAGTACAAGGTTTGCTTCCTACCACTGTGTGTGTCTTGTTTGCAAGGGGAGGCGGGGGAGCAATATTGCACATACCAAAAGGTGGGGGGGGGAGGCAGGAGGCTGCTGGCTGAATTCACTGTTAGCTTGTGATCATTTCCAGTCCAGTTCTAGACTGGAGCAGTGACTGTCCAAACTTTTTCCAAACAGGATGCGTCATGTTTTGGACATTGCAATGATACTCCCTGGGGAGTAATCTGCTGTGGCCATGCAGTTTGGGCAACTGGCTTTAGCATCAGGCCAGAATTTTTCTCCTCACTGCCTCCATCTTTTTTCCTTAATCTGCTGAAGATTTCTGGAGAATGCAAATACTTGTTCATTATTTTGTGATGTTTTGGTTGCTCCTAATCAAGGGATTGCCATACTTGTGGATTTTACGCACCAGCATGCTGCGTGAGTAGCATTGGCACAGCTTCCCCTGCAGATGGAGGCATCCCGGTGCCTGGAGGTAAATGGAAGCCATCAGCCCTTGGGCCCTGGCAGTAGGTGGCAAAGGTGCCCATGGCCCCTGAAATGGCCTCTCCGCCTCTCTCCTGGGGCAGGAAGAGCCTTTTTCTCTGCTGTTGACAATATTCTGGAGGATGCAGCCATTTCTTTAAAAGGGATTTATAACCTGCCTATCAACAGAATTTGCTGGGAATGCAACTGAAAACTTTGGCATACCTGTATTCCTCTCACTGCCTCTCCCTTCTGTGGTTCATAACTTGTAGTGTAAGTTTACAGGTGTGAACTGATGTACTACTGCGCGTCACTTCTCCCTCCCTACACACACACACCCTGCAGGCTGCCAAGGGAGGGACAGGCTTCCCTTGCCAGAAATCTGAACTGATCACTTGCAGAGAGCTGCAAAAGGGGTTTTAGATCTGTTTGGGGGTAGCTACCATCTTTCACTTCAAAGTGGAACATTAACCATTGTTTTTCCAGCAGAGGGCATAGCAGCTTCACACAAGCCGGTAACGTGTTCACAGGATGAGAGGGCTTGGGTTGGCATGTAGGCAAGGATAGGGCTGATCCCTCATTCCCACACGGATTATGACAGCGGCCCTCCCAATGGGGCAGCCAGCAAGGGATGTGTGGAGGGGAGCATCCCCCTGCAGTGGCCCCAGCCATCATTAAATGACAGATCATCTCTGTCTCTATTCTGAACTATAAAAACCATGGATCCACACTGGCATGCCTCAAAAACAAGCCACAGATCCTCATAATTTGTGTAAGTTTACAGGTGTGAACTAATGTACTACTGTTGCCTCACCTGGTTTTGCAGCGTGGCTTTTGACATGGCTGGTTGGTGAACCTACCTCTCTGGTTTCCCTCTCACCCTTGTGGTAGCTTCCAGACAGGTGCGTCTTTGCACCAATAGATTGTGGCTCCAGCAGCAAGTCACAGGTCGCCTCTGTGTCCACAGATGCATGCTGTGATTTGTTGATGGGTTTGTTATCCTGTGTAAAAGTCCTGGCGATCCAAAACGATCTGTGTCTTGAATCAAAGCTTTGGTGGTGCTGGCAGGCACAAGATCTGGTTTGTGCTGTGCAGTTGACCACTATAAGCTTTAAATGTGGTGATGATTTTGGGGGCCCTTTGTAAAGTCATGTGTATTCAGAAGGATCTGTTTTAATTCTACTCCATTTAACGTTACCCAGACCTGATGGAATAGCAAGGAGTGTGTCTGTCCGTGTGTGCTTTCTCTGTCCGGGGTGTGTGTGATGTGGGGGAGGAGAAGGAATTGGAGTGCCCACAACACTCAAAATTCTGAACATGCCTGAAAAGGTTGGCAGCTCCTGCTCTGGGAAGACTTGGAGCACTTCTGCAATTGGAAGAGGTTGGATTGCATGAGTCCAATGCAGAAGTGAAAGTGTCAGTTTTGCAGCCATGAAAATAGTGCTGATTTATGGAACTTGCTGCCCCAAGATTATGTGAGGGCCACCACTAATTTAGATGGCTTTAACCGGGGCTTAGACAAATCCATGGAGGGCTATTAATCAAGATTATGTTAGCTGTATGTTACCACCAGGTTCAGAGATAGCATGGTGGCACCAAATGCCAGCTTCTGGGAGAAACTGTGCCCATGTCCTCCTTGTGGGCTTTCTGGGAAGACCTCAACTGGCCACTGAGAGAAATGGGGTGCTGGACTGAAGACAGGTTTGGGCTGATCCAACAGGCCTCCCCTTATGTGAATTTGCAGGCAGTTGCATGGATTAGTTGCATGCTGTGCATAATGCCTCAGGAACACAGAGTGCCAAGACAGCTACACAATTCAAGAAAGTTTAGAGGTTAAAAAGGCATGCAGTGCAATCCTGTGCATGTTTACTCAGGAGTCATTCCTGTTACATTCAAGGGACTTAAACCCAGGCAGGTGAGGAGGAGAGGGAGATGCAGGAAAGTACAGCTCCTGGATGCTTGTAAAGGATAGGAGAATGATGGGGTGTAGGACACCCCACTTTATTCTCCATGGAGGCTCAGATTACAGCAGTGAGCCGGGCAGCTTGGTATCAATTACATCTGATACGGAGACTGCGTCCCTATCTTCCTGTTCACCTGCTCCCTCAGGTGATACATGCCCTAGTCTCCTCTCGCTTAGACTACTGCAATGCGCTCTACGTGGGGTTACCCTTGAAAACGGTCCGGAAATTACAGCTGGTACAGAACGCGGCGGCATGCTTGATTACGCATAGCCGTCGCTGGGATCATATCACCCCAGTGTTATTAGATCTTCACTGGCTACCAGTTGTCTACAAGGTGTTGGTGTTGACCTTTAAAACCCTATACGGTTTCTGCCCAGTATATCTGAAGGAACGCCTCAAGAATCACCGATTGTGCCACCTGACGAGATCAGCCTCGCAAGACCTTCTCTCGGTCCCACCGGTGAGAACAGTTAGGCTGGTACAGACCAGAGAGAGGGCATTCTCTGTTGTGGCCCCCACCCTCTGGAACTCTCTCCCTTTCGATCTCAGACATGCTCCCTCCCTGTCCAGTTATCGCCGAGCCTTGAAGACCTGGCTGTTCAGGCAGGCCTACAAGATTGGGACAGATTAATTTATGTTCTGAATTAATGGTTTTTTAGCTTAAAATTTGATTATGTTGATCTAGATGTATTGGTTTTATTCTTGTTGTTCGTCGCCTACAGTGTCCCTAACCCGGACAGATAGGCGGCTGAAAAATAAAATGTATTATTATTATTATTAATAATAATAACGTAATAATAGGCTGGCCTCAAACAGTAGCTGGCCTAGAGCTCTGTGCTAAAGTGGCCTCTTCAAATTCTCTACCCTGTTTGTGGGCAGAAGAATTAGCGACTGCATTTCACTGGATTTCTCCAGAGAGGGAGGCGAGAGATTCTCCAATAGCTTCTCAGGGACGGGGCTCACCAGCTGCAAAAATACAGCTTTCCCCCCAATTATTTTTCTTCCTCCTCTGACTCTCAAGTGGCAACCTGGCCTTCATTTGGCATTCCTCCACAAGGCCTTGGCCCAGACATCATTCCAGGACATTGCGATGGGGGGCTGCGGTGGTGGCATGTGGATGGAGAAGGATGGTGGCCACCACAAAAAGATGATGGAGGAAGTTTGGAGGAAATTCTGTAATGTGCCCTTTTTTTCAAACAGGGCTGGGGGAAAGGGAAAGAAAAAATATCTGAGATTTTGTCAGAAATATGTCCTTGCAAAATTTTACTCTGTCCAAGATCACTGGTGAACTGCATGTGCCTGAGGGATGTGAAGGCCGCTCTGAGGCACTGCCCAAAAGTCCAACTGTGTCCGTTTCCCATCTTATTATTCTATGACTGCCAGCTGATCCTAATAAATGGAGTATTCTCCTTTTGTATAGTGTGTGCTTATGTGTTTGTGTATAATAGACCAGCTGTCACCAACCTGCTTGCCTCTAGCTATTTTGAACTCCCATCAGCCCCAGCCAGCACCCCTGTATAATGCTCAGTCTCATGCATCTAGTTGTCCAAAAGAGCCCCAAAACAACCTGTAATATAAACAGAGCTGCCTGCATCTTTGGACTCCTTTTGGGTGGGTGGGGGTGACTGTTGGGGGCATCATAATGACTAGTCTGACCAAAGACTCCAAGTAAGCTTAGCCATCATGGAATAAGAAGAGGTCCTCTTGTGGATCAGGAACGAGCTAGGAAACAGGAAGGAGAGAGTAGGAATAAATGGACAGTTTTCTCCCAAAGGAGGGATGTAGAAAGTGGAGTCCCCCAAGGATCCGTATTGGGGTCTCCTGTGCTTTTTAACTTGTGCATAAACAATCTAGAGTTGGGGTGAGCAGTGAGGTGGCCAAGTTTAATGATACCAAATTGTTTCAGAGTAGTAAAACAAAAAGGTATTGCAAAGAGGTCCAAATGGACCTCTCCAAACTGAGTGAATGGGGCGGTACAATGGCAGTTGCAACTCAATGTAAACAAATGTAAAGTGATGCATGTTGGAACAAAACTTATTTCACATACACACACATGGCGTCTGAACTGGCATTGCCTGGGAGGAATGAGATCTTGGGGTCGTAGTGGATTATTATTTTATTTTATTTATTAGATTTATATACCGCCCGACTAGCAATAGCTCTCTGATGATGTTGACCCAGTGTGCGGCAGCTGTGAAATGGTAAATCCCAGGCTAGGGATAGTTAGGAAAGGGATTGAAAATAAAACTGCTGATACTATAATGCCGTTATGTAAATCTATGGTGTGGCCACATTTAGAATACTGTGTATGGTTCTGGTTGCCTCATCTCAAAAAGGATATTGTAGAGTTGGAAAAGGTTCAAAAAAGGGCAACCAAAATGATCAAGGGGATGGAGCGACTCCCCTATGAGGAAAAGTTGGAGCATTTGAGGCTTTTTAGTTTAGAGAAAAGGTGAGTCAGAGGTGGCACGACAGAAGCGTATAAATTTATGCATGTCATCGAGAAAGTGGAGAGAAAAGATTTTCTCCCTCTCTCATAACACTCAAAGTCGGGGACATCTGAAGCTGAATTTTGGAAGATTCAGGACAGACCAAAGAAAGTCCTCCTTCACACAGCGCATAGCTAAGCTATGGGATTCACCCCCAGAAGAGGCAGTGATAGCCACCAGCTTGAGTGGCTTTAAAAGAGGATTAGACAAATTCATGGAGGAAAAGGCTATCAGTGGCTACTAGCCCTGACGGATGTGACTCCACAGACAGACTGTCGTCATCACCTCAGCCATGAGACTTGCCAGTGGAAACAGTTCACCCCTTAAGTGCCAAAGCCTTGCGTTGGAATGTGCCCTCTTTTGTTTATCTCAGTGTCCAGCTCCGTCTTGGGTCTGGGTTTCATGGGGGGGGCTTCGCTTTTGAACTACCAGCTGTAGGAGTCAGGGGCAGTTATTTGTAAGGTGCCTATAGAAATGTGGCTACTGTGGGCTTCTTTGGAAGAAGGTGCGGGACTTAAATAACAATATTATTTGCAGAGAAGCAGGTTGTGCTTGTCTTTTATTTATTGATTTATTTCCTGCCCTTCCTCCCAGTAGCAGCCCAGGGTGCCACAGACAAAATGCTGCATTGTGGTATAAGTGTTGGTGGACTAGAGACCAGCTCAGCAAATGTCTAGTGTGATCCACATGTGGCTGTCAAAGGTGGGGTTGCAGAGAAGGTAAAGAGAAGGTAAAGAGAGGTGTGTGGAGGAGGCCTTCAGGGACGTTATAGCTGTGTCCCACTCCAAGGATGATAGCTCTTCTGCTATCATGGAGAACAATGGTCTCAGGGAAGGAGAGCATCCAGCTGAGGAAGAGGGAAACGATCCCTTAGAAGGGGCCCATTCCTTGGGGGATGAGCAGCTATCCTCTCGTGCCGAGGACATATCTCCAGGGGGTGGAGGGATCCTTGTAGTGGGTGATTCGATCATTAGGAACATAGACAGCGGGGTGTGTGATGGCCATGTAGACTGCAAGGTGTTTTGCCTGCCTGGTGCGAAGGTTGTGGATATTGCCCGTCGTTTAGATAGTTTGGTAGACAGTGCTGGGGAGGAGTCAGTGGTCGTGGTGCCGACATGGGGAAATGCAGCCGTGAGGTCCTGGAAGCAAAATTTAGGTTGCTAGGTAGGATGCTGAAAGCCAGGACCTCCAAGGTGGCTTTCTCTGAAATGCTACCGGTTCCACGCGCAGGACCAGCCAGACAGGCACAGCTTTGCAGTCTCAATGCGTGGATGAGACGATGGTGTCGGGTGGAAGGGTTTGGATTTGTTAGGCACTGGGGAACATTTTGGGACAAGCCGGGCCTGTACAAAAGGGATGGGCTCCACTTGAACCAGAATGGAACCAGACTGCTGGTACTTAAAATAAAAAAGGTGGCACAGCAGCTTTTAAACTGACGGAGGGAACCCGACAGGAGCCAAGGAAGGTCCAGTTCAGAATAAACCTCCCCCCTGGGATGAAGACCAAAGAAATGATGAAATTTTAAAAGGGGTAGGCCTAGAAGTAGGCATTGCGAGAGCAGGGGCACAGGATATCAATTCAGAAGGGCAAAATTACCACAGGCCAAACCACATGTGCCAAAGACACTTGAAGAGAGACACTGCTTACAAGCGCCTGTACGCTAATGCTAGGAGCCTCCGAACCAAGATGGGAGAACTGGAGTGCTTGGTCTTAGAGGAGAGCATTGATATAGTGAGCATAACGGAGACCTGGTGGAATGGAGGAAACCAGTGGGATATGGTTATCCCTGGATATCAACTATATCGGAAGGACAGGGAAGGACGTATTGGTGGCAGAGTCGCTCTAGACGTGAAAGAAGGCATTGAATCCAGCAAGCTCGAAACCCCAAAAGAGGCAGACTCCTCCACAGAATCGTTGTGGGTGGTGATACCATGCCCCAGGAGGGATTTAATACTGGGAACGATCTATCGTCCCCCTGATCAAAATGCTCAGGGAGACCTGGAGATGAGATATGAGATTGAGGAAGCATCCAAACTAGGAAATGTGGTAGTAATGGGTGACTTCAACTACCCAGACATAGACTGGCCGCACATGTGTTCCAGTCATGACAAAGAAGCAAGATTTCTAGATATTCTAAATGACTATGCCCTAGACCGCTTGGTCATGGAACCGACCAGAGGGATGGCAACCCTGGACTTAATCCTCAGTGGGGACCGGTCCCTGGTGCAAGATGTAAGTGTTGTTGAACCGATTGGGAGCAGTGACCATCATGCTATTAAATTAAACATACATGTAAATGGCCAATTGCCAAGAAAATCCAACACGGACACATTTGACTTCAAAAGAGGAAACTTCACAAAAATGAGGGGATTGGTAAAAAGAAAGCTGAAAAACAAAGTCCAGAGGGTCACATCACTCGAAAATGCTTGGAAGTTGTTTAAAAACACTATATTAGAAGCTCAACTGGAGTGCATACCGCAGATCAGAGAAGGTACCGCCAGGGCCAATAAGATGCCAGCATGGTTAACGAGCAAAGTCAAGGAAGCTCTTAGAGGCAAAAAGTCTTCCTTCAGAAAATGGAAGTCTTGTCCGAATGAAGAAAATAAAAAAGAACACAAACTCTGGCAAAAGAAATGCAAGAAGACAATAAGGGATGCTAAAAAAGAATTTGAGGAGCACATTGCTAAGAACATAAAAACCAACAACAAAAAACTCGATAAATACATTCAAAGCAAGAGACCATCTAGGGAGGCGATTGGACCCTTGGATGATAAGGGAGTCAAAGGCGTACTAAAGAACGATAAGGAGATTGCAGAGAAGCTAAATGAATTCTTTGCATCTGTCTTCACAGTGGAAGATATAGGGCAGATCCCTGAACCTCAGGAAGGGATTCTGAGGAACTGAGACAAATAGTGGTAACGAGAGAGGAAGTTCTAGGCTTAATGGACAATATAAAAACTGACAAATCACTGGGCCCGGATGACATCCACCCGAGAGTTCTCAAAGAACTCAAATGTGAAATTGCTGATCTGCTCACTAAAATATGTAACTTGTCCCTCGCGTCCTCCTCTGTGCCTGATGACTGGAAAGTGGCAAATGTAACGTCAATCTTCAAAAAGGGATCCAGAGGGGATCCTGGAAATTACAGGCCAGTTAGCTTAACTTCTGTCCCTGGAAAACTGGTAGAAAGTATTATTAAAGCTAGATTAACTAAGCCCATAGAAGAACAAGCCTTGCTTAAGCAGAGCCAGCATGGCTTCTGCAAGGAAAAGTCTTGTCTCAGTAACTATTAGAATTCTTTGAGAGTGTCAACAAGCATATAGATAGAGGTGATCCAGTGGACATAGTGTACTTAGACTTTCAAAAAGCATTTGACAAGGTACCTCACCAAAGACTTCTGAGGAAGCTTAGCAGTCATGGGATAAGAGGAGAGGTCCTCTTGTGGATAAGCAATTGGTTAAGAAGCAGAAAGTAGAGAGTAGGAATAAACGGACAGTTCTCCCAGTGGAGGGCTGTAGAAAGTGGAGTCCCTCAAGGATCAGTATTGGGACCTGTACTTTTCAACTTGTTCATTAATGACCTAGAATTAGGAGTGAGCAGTGAAGTGGCCAAGTTTGCTGACGACACTAAATTGTTCAGGGTTGTTAAAACAAAAAGGGATTGTGAAGAGCTCCAAAAAGACCTCTCCAAACTGAGTGAATGGGTGGAAAAATGGCAAATGCAATTCAATATAAACAAGTGTAAAATTATGCATATTGGAGCAAAAAATCTGAATTTCACATATACGCTCATGGGGTCTGAACTGGCAGTGACCGACCAGGAGAGAGACCTCGGGGTTGTAGTGGACAGCACGATGAAAATGTTGACCCAGTGTGCGGCAGCTGTGAAGAAGGCAAATTCCATGCTAGGGATAATTAGGAAAGGTATTGAAAGTACAACAGCCGATATCATAATGCCGTTGTATAAATCTATGGTGTGGCCGCATTTGTAATACTGTGTACAGTTCTGGTAGCCTCATCTCAAAAAGGATATTATAGAGTTGGAAAAGGTTCAGAGGAGGGCAACCAGAATGATCAAGGGGATGGAGCGACTCCCTTACAAGGAAAGGTTGCAGCATTTGGGGCTTTTTAGTTTAGAGAAAAGGCAGGTCAGAGGAGACATGATAGAAGTGTATAAAATTATGCATGGCATTGAGAAAGTGGATAGAGAAAAGTTCTTCTCCCTCATAATACTAGAACTCGTGGACATTCAGGACAGACAAAAGGAAGTACAGCTTGGATGGCTTTAAAAGAAGATTAGACAGATTCATGGAGGACACGGCTATCAATGGCTTCTAGCCCTGATGGCTGTGCTCTGCCAGCCTAGTCAGAGGCAGCATGCTTCTGAAAACCAGTTGCCAGAAGCCTCAGGAGGGGAGAGTGTTCTTGCACTCAGGTCCTGCTTGGGGGTTCCCTCAGGCACCTGGTTGGCCACTGTGAGAACAGGATGCTGGACTAGATGGGCCACTAGCTTGCAACGCCGGCCGCTTCGCATTCCTCTGCGATGTTATTCCGGGTGTAGCATGTTGTGCTCGGGGAAAGGCCGCGGAGGGCGTCCGGTTCGCTCCCCGCTGGCACCGCCGGCCTAAGATCCTGGAGAGCCGCTGCCGGTCAGTGTGGGCTGTACAGGCTGGACGGACCAACGGGCAGACTCGGAGTAAGGCAGCTTCCTCCTTCAGGCCGCCGGAGGGCTCCGGCCAGCAATGGGGAGAGGGGAGCAATCCCCCCCCCAATCCACCCTGTGTGGTGGTGTTTTTTGGAGGGGAGGAAGCGTGCCTAAGGCCGCCCGGCGACTCCGTGGCAGAGGCGGCATGGAGGGCGTTCCCCGCGCCTGGCAGCCCGGACCGGAGCACCCTCGCGGCTGGGCCAGGTATCAGGTTGCGCCCAGCCCACGAGCAGCGGGGCGGGCCGGGCCGGGGCGCGCCAGCGTCGGAGGCGGCAGATCTGGCCGGGCTCCCGCGAGCGTCGCCGCCGCTTGCTCGACGGAGCGCAGCCGCGGCGGCGAGGAGCATGTGCAGCCCGGTGGAGCGGCGCCTGGCCGGGCTCCGAGAGGCGCTGCTGGGCGGCGAAGGGGCCGCAGCCAACGCCGTGTCCGAGCCGGGGCTGGAGGCGCTGCTCGACCTGCTGCTCTGCGTCTACCGGGAGTGCAGCGGCGCCCCCCTGCGGCGGGAGCGGAACGCGCAGCGCTTCTTGGACTGGGGTGAGTCAGGGCGGCCGGGACAGCCCCGGAGGGAGCATGAGGGGGCGGGAGCGTTTCTGTGCGCGTGCAAAGTGCCTCTCCTCCGCGACAGGCGGCCTCCAGGCGTCGGAGGCGAGGTGGCTAGCAGGGCCAGTCCTGAGCCCCGGACCGAGTTCCTCGTGGAGCTTATTTAGCGAGGCGGGGAGGAGAAAAGGTAGCTCTGGAACATAAAACCCCAGAGGGGTCTTGAAGGCTAGCCAGCTCCACCCACCCCCAAAATGCAGGGAATCCGGAGCTCGAGGGTGTTCCACAGGTGGCTCTGTTGAAGCTCTCCGCCTCCGCCTCCAGCCTCAAACTAGGCCATTGGTTCCCTTGCTGAACGGCTCTTGCATTCAGAAAGTTTCTTCTAACGTCCCACCAAAATCTAATCTTCTGTAACTTAAGTCCATGAAATTGCGGCTGGCCTTCTGGGACAGCAGAGGCGGAGTCTTTGCCCTTGTCTGACACTCCTGCAGGCATTTGCATTGCGCGGTCACAACACCTTCACCCCCACCCTATTCAACACGCCGGTTCATTCAACCTTTCTCCATCAGACTAGTTTCCCACCCCTCTGACCATCTCTGTTGCCTTCCGCTGGACCTGTTCCATTCTGTCCACATTTTACTGCATAATTAGTGCTTCTCTCTGAGCATGTGTTGAGTGCCTCTCTCCCATCTGTGGGATTTGGAGGGTAAAAATATCCATGGGATTCTCTGCCACAGGGGCTTGAGAGCAACAACCATCCAAGCCCTCTTCTCTGGCATGCTGTAGACCAGGGGGCAGCCAATGTGCTGACCTCCAGATGTTTTGGACTTCAGCTCCCATCAGCCCCAGGCAGTGTGGCCAATAGCCAGGGATGGTAGAAGCTGTAGCCCCACAACCTCTGAAGGGCCCCATGCTGGCTACCTCTTGCAGACCATTGTTGCTATGAAGTTCTTCTCCAAAGAGTGAGGGTTGTAGAAATAAGGATACAGGTTGCTGGGGGGGGCATGTATGCTGTCAGAGCAATTACAGGGTTCCTTCTGGGAGGAAGGGCAGGATATGAATTTTGTAATAAAATGAATAAAATGAACTGGGTAATAGACAAATTGGGCTGTTTGTTGCAAGAATGGGTAAGTCTTCTGATTTACACAGAATTCTTCATCCACACAGGAAGTTGCTTTATACTGAGTTAGAGTATGGTGCAGCTAGCTCAGTACTGTCTACTCTGACTGGCAGCAGCTCTCCATGATTTTAGACCAGAGTCTCTCCCAAACCTACCTGGAGATGCCAGGGATCAAATCTGAGACTTTTCTTCATGCAGACCTGATGCTTTACTGCTGAGGGGTTAGTGGGTGTTTAGAGTGGGAACAGATGAAGGGGAGGGAGGGAGCCTTTTGCGCCACTTCGCTGCCAGGGTTTGGCCTGTGCCATCTCCACGACATCCCTAAATCATCCTCGGCGCTTGGGACCACCCACAGGCATACAACACAGATGTTGTTGTAGAAAATGACTGGACCAGCGGTGCCCTTGCATCACACAGAGGGAAACTGAGGCATGGAGCAGTGTCGCTCTAACATGCCTAAAGTGATGGCGGGGAGAATGTGGCACAGCCAGGGCGGGACCCACAGTCAGCCCACAGACTTCCCTGGCACATCTGGCCGCTTTCTGGTTTGGTAAAGGCAGCATCTGGAAAGGGGCAAAATTCACGGCAGCACAAGTACAGATTGTGTGACTCGTGAGCTTTCTGGTCCTTCTCCTGCCAGCGTTTAATCATTCTAAAACAGCGGAACTCTGTGATGGGTCTTGGGAGCACTGAAAGCCTTACAGACCAGGCTAGAGTGTATCTGACCTTCTGACCGACAGCTGTGTCTCAGGCAAGGAAGGGTCCTTCCCACAACACGCTTCCAGATCCTTTAATCTGGAGATGCTCTGGATTGAGCCGTGGCCCTGGATGCACTGTGGAGGTGCTGGTGGTATGGCAGCCTTGGTGGCTGGGGCTGATGGGAGCTGGGTCCAAAACATCCAGAGACCACCAGGTTGGCAAAGGCTGCGTTATGTTGCCCTCTGATTGATCCTGGAAGGACCTCACCTTCCCCTACTCTCATTTGCGTCAGTAAGAGAGTCACCATTTCATTCCCGACAGGGAGGAGTTGTTTCAGGTTTGGGGGGTCCTTCCCCTTTCCCTTCTGCGCAGCATCTCCCGGCTTGGGAAGGGCAAGGTACTGCTTTAATTTTTTCATTTCTTATACCCGGCCTTTCTTCCATCCTGGAGCCACTGCCCCCTACACAGCCCCTCTTAGCTTCAGCAAGGTGGTGGTGGTCTCTCACGTGCCTTCAGACCACACCCTGGCCCCACTTCCCCAATGGTCTGTGTGTGCAAAGGCCCTGCCTGCCTCTGTGACTGGTGCTGGGGAAATGGGGAAGTGCCAGCAGGGGCCAGGCCTGTGTATTCATGTGCAGGAGCAGCGCAAGCAGGGGATGCCCGTTGTCTCCAGGCTGAGAAGGCAGGGAGGGCAGGAATGGGCCCCGTTGCTCCACGGTGCCGTTGGGACCGTGTTTCTGCTCCAGTTGGGCAAGCGTGCAAAGCAACTCCTCTGCGTACTTTTTATTTTATTTGGAATAGTGATGTCCCACCTTTTGGCTTCAAAGCATTCAGAGCAACTGCAACAGTAATACTGAAAACAATCAAACATCAAAGTCTCATCCCCAGTTGAAAATAACAGCAGCAAAGACGGCCAATGCTCTGTCCACCAAAGGCCAAGGAGCGTAAGACAGTGGTTCACTCAGCACCTAAAGGCAGGGCCGGCCCAAGACCTTTTGCCGCCAGAGGTGAAGGGCAAGATGGCACCCTCCTTCCACTGCACATATAGAAGAAGCTGCCCAGACCTAGCAGCTGAATCTGACTTCAGCTGTGGTGAGGGGGCAGCATCCTGCGCCCCACCTGAGGGCAGCAGGCTAGCTTAGGGGGGCAGCACTCTGCCTGCCAACACCTTGCCCCACTCCGCACATGGGCCACCAGAGGCATCCATCTCACTTTGCTCAACAGTAGGGCTGGCCCTGCCTGAAAGAGCACAAACTGGGCATCGGAGGGAGACCTGAAGAGGGAGTACCATTAACCTGCATGTCACCATGCAGACGCCTTGTCCCATTGGCCACCCACCTATTTTCGTTAGCTAGCTAGTTGCTTGCTACTGGAAAGTCTCCAATCAACTTCATCATTCATCATTGGTGAGCACTCGTGGCCGAGTAAAATTGTCTTCCAAGATAAGGTCTTTAACGGTGACTGTGGAGGCCAATTCTGAATCCACACAGCCTCCCACAGTGAGGACATTGGTTTCCAGATGGAAGATGGTCACGATGAGGATTTGCTTGACGTGCCTTCCGCTTAGCTCCTTTGTCCCGTTCACCCTGTACTTACAACACATTGAAAACATAAATACATAAGACTATAAAAGCAACACCAAAAACCTCCATAATGTAGCCCCCAAAGGTGGTGGGTGCCTGATGATCTTAAAGCCCTGGGCAGGTTTGTATAGGAGAAGACACTCTGGTCCCAAGCTGCTTCAGGGTCTGCAGTTAAAGCCCCCCCCCCTTTGAATTGCACCCAGCAACAGACGGGAAGCCAGATGAACTCCTCCCGTGCCAGCTGCCCATGCTCAGGTTGGCGAGTCTTGGTTAACAGCACAGCTACCTTTTAACTCCTGTTCCTGCTGAGATCAGAGGCAGAATGGACAGGCAGGAAGAGCAAGGACTCCTCTTCAAAGCAGAGTACTTGTCCCCCTCCGACACCATTTGGTAGGGACAAAGGAGGCTGCCTTAGACCAAATCAGACCCAATGCCTGGAGAGCACCTGTATCATGGTGCCACATGCCGTTTAAGCCACTTTTGTCCGCTCTGACAGGCAGAAGCTCTCCCCATCACAGTTTTTCCCCATCACTCATGAACACTGTTGTATGCATAAATCCCCACTTCTGAACAAGGTCTCATGTATTTTAAAGATGGAGAGAAATAGCCAACATCACAACTTAAATTAGCCCTCTATGCTTTGCACCTAAGAAGTTGGATTTTGTCTCTGGAAATAATTGCTATTGTGGAGCCCATAGATCAGAAACATTTCCCCAACCCTACCAGTGTGCATTCAAATCACCCCACGTCTCAACAAACAGCATTGAGCCAATTCCATACTCACTTCCCAACACTTGCGCTGTCGCAAAACAATCTCCTTATGTGACTGTTCCCATGTTACAACACTGCTGAATTGTACTTTATCAGAAAATTAAATTCTATCATGTACGGCTTGAATCAAGATCACGGCTTTTAAAATAAATCACACTGCATGTGTTAACCAGTT
Source organism: Rhineura floridana (assembly GCF_030035675.1). Taxonomy (NCBI): domain Eukaryota; kingdom Metazoa; phylum Chordata; class Lepidosauria; order Squamata; family Rhineuridae; genus Rhineura; species Rhineura floridana. Next base: position 1,688,283 of record NC_084501.1, on the reverse strand, counting down.
TACCAGTGCCAGGATGTTAGTGTTATCACTGTTGCAGGCTTGTTAATTGGTACTGGAACTATTTTGCTTTTACATAATTCCATGTCCTGTCTGTACTTTTTACAGTTTGTCTTCCTCTGACCGTACCCCCATGTGCATGTATGAATAGCTATTGCCAGTGTGGAATTCCACTTCACACATCTGATGAAGTAGACTCTGGCCCGGACTCATGCCATCTGCCATTCTACTTGTGTGAATTTTATTCACACTTTTGTACATGACCCTGGAATCTTGTGATGCAGGGCAGTTAAGATGCTGGTGTGGATCGCAGAGTGGGAGCTTCACCCTCCCAGCCCCAGCTGCAGGGGCCCTCGGCCAGTGCCCAGTCTGGCTGCCTGCTGGTGCCAGGCCTGATCTCAGGCAATTCAAAACCACTGTGAAAAGTGCTGCTGGCAGCAGAGTGGACTAAAGCTTCAAAGGATGAGAACCTGAAATTTACAAAACCTGAATTACAAAATTGGGCTAAGTGATGTACTAGCTTGTGTTATTGAAATGATTAATATATTTTAATATAAATTTAATGAAGAACATGACTGAATATAATTTAAAGCAACCACAGGTCTTGGCTTGGATGGCCCACATGTCCTTGCAGGCAGCCATCCGTTCTCTTTTCCTTGCTCTGAAAGAGAACAAGTTTCAACAGCACGTGAAAGGCTGCCCTGACTGAGTCTTGCTGAACTTGGTCGGAGGGGGCCATGCAGGAGAAAGGGGGGACCCCCTTAGGCTGCCTTATGAGGCAAGGGACAAGGTGCCTCCCCCGTGATCCCCACACATCCGCAGAAGCGAGCCTTGCATCCACGCTGCCAGTGGGGTAGCCTCTTTCAGTGTGCCCGAGGAGACCAGGCTGGCTTGATGGGCGCAGGACAGGCCTCTTGGCACTCGCACACCTCTGTCCTCCAATGGGGGGGGAATGGCCAGGTGGGGGGGACCTCCGGTGGAACGGCTGGGGGTGCTGCTGCTCTGGCTGCTCCCAGTTGCCTCTCTCTGCCTAATGCTGGGGGCAGCCTTCTCTCTCCAGGTTCTTGCAGGCAGCTTTAAACTGGTCTCTTCCACGAAAGCTCGACAGGAGGGAAATTCTGCTGCATGCTTCCCCCGTGGGCCTTTTCCAGCTAGCCAGCCATAAAGAATTGGGGGAAGGTCTGTCGCTCACAGAAGATGGAGCACTTTCTCTGCATGCAGGAGGCCCCGGCTCAGTCCCTGGCGTCTCCCTCCAAAGGGAGGCCGTGCACGAGGCCCTAGAGACCTACTGCCAGTCAATAGTTGGCCAAATGGACCAATCGTTTGGCTTTGTATGAGGCAGGTTCCCATGTTCCTGATAGGGATCTAGCCCTGCAGGTAACTTAGGAAGATGGGAGTGCAGGAAGTTGTCTTAGCCAGACCAATGGTCCATGCAGCGCACACTGATCGGCAGCAGCTCAGACAGAAATCTCATCCAGCCCTATCTGGAGATGCTGGGAAATGAACGAGGGCCCTGGCTGTGTGTGCAAAACACAGTGTATGGGTCTGCCGCTGACCCATGACCCTGCTCTCGCCCAGCTTCATGGTCAACAAAGGAGGGGAGGTAAATGTAGAACCTGAGCGCTGTTTCCCAGCATCCCTGAGATATGTTGGTGTGGGGAATCACAGAGTTGAAAGGGGCCTATAAGGCCATCAAGTCCAACCCCCTGATCAATGCAGGAATCCAAATCAAAGCATACCCAACAGGTGACTGTCGATCTGCCTCTTGAAGGCCTCCAGTGTTGGAGAGCCCACCATCTTCTGAGGTCATGGGTACCACTCTAACAGTTAGAAAGTTTTTCCTGATGTTGAACTGAAATCTGTCTTCCTTTAACTTGACCCCATTATTCCGGGTCCTGCATTTTGGGACAATTGAGAAGAGATCCCAGCCCTCCTCTGTGTGGCAACCTTTCAAGTACTTGCAGAGTGCTATCCTGTCTCTCCACAGTCTTCTCTTCTCAAGGCTAAACATGCCCAGTTCCTTCAGCCTCTGCTCATAGGGCTTTGCTTCCAGTCCCTTGGTTATCCTCATTGCCCTCCTCTGAACTTGTTCCAGTTTATCTGCATCCTTCTTCAAATGCAGTGTCCAGAACTGGATGCAGTACCCAAGATGAGGCCTAACCAGTGCTGAATAGAGGGGAATTAATACTTCACATGATTTGGAAACTATACTTCTGTTAATGCAGCCTAAAATAGCATTTGCCTTTTTTTGCAGCCACATCACATTGTTGGCTCATATTCAGCTTGAATATCTGCTTGAATTTGTAGCTCTCCAGATGTTGTTGGATGCCCACTTCCAGCAGCCAGCATGGCCAATGGTCAGAGATGGTGGCAGTTGTCGTTCAGTAACATCTGGAGGGCCCCCACAGGTTCCCTATAGCTGTACTGAACAAAAATCTTACATTGACGCTAATTCTGCAATTGGTGGGGATGTTTAGTTGAAAGTGGGGGAGCCCCTTCCCCTTTCTCCATGCTTTATTCTTAACCATACTATTTCATTCTGAGACTTGGGTGCAGGGTGCTGCTGATCACCCAAAAAACTCTTCAACACATCTGCAGCTTCTGGGTGTAACCATCCTGAGTAAGTTTCACAGTCATGAAATAGGAGGGAAGGTCCTTGGATAGGTCTCCCAATGGAGGGATGCAGTAAGTGGAGTTCCCTAATGATCGGTATTGGGAGCTCCTGTGTTTTTTAACTTGTTCATAAACCATCTAGAGTTAGGGGTCAGCAGTGAGGTGGCCGAGTTTGCTGATGATACTAAATAGTTCAGGTTGGTTAAGACAAAAATGGATTGCAAAGAGGTCCAAAAGGACCTCTCCAAACTGAGTGAATGGGCGGTAAAATGGCCGATGCAATCCAGTGTAAACAAATGTAAAGTGATGCATGTTGGAGCAAAACTTATTTCACATACAGGAATACCCCGAATAACAGACAGTCGTTTAAAAGACACTCGCTATAACAGACATTCTCCAACTCCACCATACCCCACTTAACATACGCACGCTTCGCAATAACGGACACTGACCGAACGCCCGAACTTGCGTTCCACGTGCGTGCGTTGCGAAGCGTCGTCTCCCGCAGCGTTTAGAGCAACTCTGAGCAACTGTCCTTTCTCGTCTGGTCTGCTTCATCCTCGTTTTCAGTAAATATTCTTTAAATTGTTTAAATTCTTAACTACAGTACAGTACCGTATTGCGATCGGAGTACTGCCTGCCCCGTCCTAGGTCGGCGGTGGCGGCAGTGGCAGTGTGTGTTTGTGGGGGGGGGCACCTCGTGCTCTTTACAGTACTGTAGATCCCCCTGATTTCATTTTATACCTCTCCATTGTCCCATCTTCCTTTCCTGCTTTAATTGAATACTTTTCTCTCTCTCTGCCTATCATTAGTTCTGGCTTTTGCCGCTGCTGGCTTGTGTGTGTGTGGGGTGTGCATTTCCCTTGCCTTCAGTACAGTACAGGTACTGTAGTACAGTACATAATGGCAGATACAAAGAAAAGTCATAAATCTATCACCTTAGATATGAAGCTTATTTTATTTTATGTTTATTTTAGTTATAAATGCATTATTTACATCAGTTATGCCCGTATATGACGATTGCAGTGCAGTACATGCATCGATAAGTGAAAAAAAAGTGGTGCTTCACTTTAAGTAAATTTTCACTTTACATACACACTCTGGTCCCATTGCATATGTTAATGCGGGGTATTCCTGTATATACTCATGGAGTCTGGACTGGCAGGAATGAGATCTTGGGGTCGTAGTGGATAGCTCGATGATGCTGACCCAGTATGCAGCAGCTGTGAAAAAGGCAAATCTCGTGCTAGGAGGGATAGTTAGGAAAGGGATTGAAAATAAAACTCCTCATATCATAATGCCATTATATAAATCTATGGTGCAGCCACATATGTCTACGGTTCTGGTTGCCTCATCTCAAAAAGGATATTGCAGAGTTGGAAAAGGTTCAAAAAAGGACAACCAAAATGATCAAGGGGATGGAGCGACTCCCCTATGAGGAAAAGTTGGAGCATTTGAGGCTTTTTAGTTTAGAGAAAAGGTGAGTCAGAGGTGGCACGACAGAAGCGTATAAATTTATGCATGTCATCGAGAAAGTGGAGAGAAAAGATTTTCTCCCTCTCTCATAACACTCAAAGTTGGGGACATCTGAAGCTGAATTTTGGAAGATTCAGGACAGACCAAAGAAAGTCCTCCTTCACACAGCGCACAGCTAAACTGTGGAATTCGCCCCCAGAAGAGGTAGTGATGGCCACCAGCTTGAGTGGCTTTAAAAGAGGATTAGACAAATTCATGGAGGAAAAAGCTATCAGTGGCTACTAGCCCTGACGGATGTGCCCTCTTCTTCCATGGTTGGAAGCTGAATGCTTCTGATTCCCAGTTACTGGTAACTGCAGGAGGGGAGAGTGCTGTTGTGCTTGTCTTGAAAAGGCATCTCGTTGGCCACTGGGTGAGCAGGATGCTGGCCTAGATGGGCCCACTTTGGCCTGATCCAGCAACCAGGCTCTTCTGATGTTCTTAAATGTTGCAGCTGCTCAGAGGGAACCTGTCAGCCATAGAATGTTGACAAGGCCAAGAGCTTTCTTGCAGGCAGTGAAAGGCCTGCCTGGCTGAAAGAAAAACTTCACACAGGGACCTTGGGCAGGAGGAGATGTAATATCCTGGCAGCAAGAAATGAAGTCTTAGAAATGGTGAGGCAGGGAGGCTAAAGAGGTGTTTGGAAACTGGACTGAACGAAGAAGCTCTGACAACAGAGGAGGTGTCCGCAGCTTCCTGCCTGTGCCAGGATCTTACTCAAGGGCAGCAAAGAGCTGCCACCGACCCACCCAACCCCAGCTGCATTCAGACATGGGGTTTGACTGCTTATGGTGGCAGTGCTTCTGTCTCACTTAGTGACAGTTCTTTTGCACCGCAGTTCCTGTTGCCTTCTGCATCTGTGGCTTTGGGGCCGCCATGCCGCCATGTTGCACTAAATTTCATTCACACCAGTGGGCATGGACACAACCATGAACATCATTGGACATGTCGCCACTCCCCACTCTCTACACATAGCACATGCGGACTTCTGTTTCTTCATGATTCAGGGAAAGAACCATATGCCAGAAGACCACCCCAAATTTTGTCACTTTATTCCTGCAATTTTCTTGGTTAATGGGGCTGCAAATGGATTTTTACCTGGAATCTAGTGCTCAACGCCCACTAGATTCTGCTAGATTTCCAGAGTGGTGCTTTTGTTGCGTGAAAGATCAAATGATCCGGTGAGGAAATGTCAGGGCAGCGGAACGACCTGCTGCCTGAATGCAGCCTGGCCTTGCTCTTCTCGATCTTAATCAGGGCAGCAGCCCTCGCCCTGCGGAGGGCCTCCCTCCCCTTTGTCTTCAGGAGCCTTTCTCCTGCAACAAGCACTTGAGCTTTTCTTCTGGAAAGAAATATATGAAGTAACCCTTACCACACAACCCCTTTCCCTGTGGCTCCTTCTCCCCATGTGAATTGCGCTCCCCAGCCAGGCAGGACCTGTTCTTCAAGTCTGGGTGCTGCTGGGTGGGTGTGTCCTGGATCTTGCAGTGCAGATATTTTTCTGGGATCCAAAGTGTGCTTACTTGATGCTGGCTGGTTGGCAAGTGGCGGCCGATGTGCATCCACTGCTGAGGCGCAAGCAGCCGGGATGAGCAGAAGGTCTCCGGTCTGAGGAGGAGAGGGGTCGGCCAAGGGCTTGGTGCAGAAACCAGGGATGATGGCAAGTCAGACCCTTGGCCCATCTAGCTCAGTACTGCCCACACTGACTGGCAGCTGCTCCCCAGAGTTTCAGGCAGTCTTTGCCAGCCCCACCAGGAAATGTCACAGATGCAACCTTTTGCTTGTGAAGCATGTGCTCTGCTAACAAGCTGTGCTCCTTCCCCTAAAAGTAAAGTAAGGTTCCAGTCCTCATGGTTCTGCTTTCAACAGAACGCAAGAAGCGGCCTTACATTGAGTCATACCATTGCTCCAGCCCCACTGGCTTGCCAGGATTTTTCAGGGGCCTTTCCCGGCCCTAACACTGAGCTACAGCCCCTCCCTAGGGCTTGCTGAGCCTTCCTAGTTGGCCCATGTGACATCCTGCCACCTCCCTAGCTCAGTCAGCTTCCTAGTGGGGGGCTGTTCTGTCACTGGGGCTCGCCAGCATGCTTGCATCACCGTGGCCACCAGCCGCAAAAGGCCGCCTTGGCTGCCCGGCTACCTGCATGCCCCTCCCTCGTGATTTCCGTTGTGCCCCCCAGATGCTCCCTGAGTGGGTGTAAATAACAGTGACATTTCCACTCCTCACCCCCCACCTCCACTTGCCCTGCATAGCTTTCCTGATGAGGAGCTGCGGCTGCCTGTCTTGGCTCTTGATTGAGGGTGATGCATGGGAGAGGGAAGGGATTCCAAAGGTGTTTGTTGTTCCTGTTGCCAAGGCAACTTGGCTGGGTTTGGCAACCCAGCAGGTAGGTTTTGGATCCCAACCTGTTGGTTTTCAGGAGGGCTGTTTTGTCAGATGGGAGACTCCTCAAGGTAGCTGCAGCCCACCCAGCCAAGGGCTCCTGCAGAAGCCTCCCTGCTCCCGTGGTCTCCATGTGCCTGGGCATGTACATGTGCTCTTTGCTGCATTCCATGCCAAGGAAAGATGATCTACACGGCCTGAACCAGTTGCTTGTTCTCGGTCTGGGGAGAAGTCCCATCGGCTGCACCCCCCGACTGCTGGGAGGCATACTCCGCACCTGCTTCCGACTCCTGCAATCCCACCAGGCATTTCTCCCCCACACCCCTGCGGGTGTAGAGCGATACAGCCTAAGGTTCCCAACAGCCCCGCCTCATGTTTACTTAGCACGATTTATGATACCACTTAATTTTTGAAAAAAGATTTTCATATGGTCCTTCAGTAGCGTTCCCAGAGTAACGTTCTGATCAGACAGGGAGCTGCTCTCTGACACAGTGAGTCAGGCCACAGCCCCCCAGCTCAGTGTTTTCTACGCACTGACTGGCAGCAGCCTAGAGAGGCTGCTGGGGACTGAACCGGGGCCTTCTGCTTGCAATTTGCTGTGAATCAGCCATGAAGCTGTCATATACCAGACCGTCAAGCTCACTGCCATCTGCTTTGGCTGGAAGGGGCTCTCGGGGGCCTCGGGGAGAGAAGGGTCCTTCCCATCAGTTACTGTTACTGGACCCTCTTTTAACTGGAGCTGCCAGTGGGGACTGGCACTGGGGCCTTCTGCTTGCAAAGCAAATGCTGTGCTGCTGAGCTCCAGGGCGCACTCCTGACAGCGTGGGATCTCATTTATGACAAGGTGCAATTTCCTTATCTTTGCTGAGAGGGGAGCAACCTTGGCTTGCGGCAATGCGCTCCTGGGACATCATGCCGGAGCTGAAAGCATCTGCCAGGACCATCCCTTTGCACAGGAGCAACAACCAACAGCAGTCCTGCAGGCGAGGCGGCAGCATTGGGGCCAGTGACCCATAGGAAGGGGTTGCCTCTCCTCTCTGGGGCGTGGGGTTCAGACCTGGTGCTGTCCCCACCCTCCTTGCCATGCGAGGAATGCAGTTCCACTGGTTCCACCAGGCATGCCTGGGCCAGAGTCTGGTTTTCCACCGTGGAGCGAAGGCTGGAAACAGTTTGGCAGCCAGAGGGAGAGCAGCTGGAGGAGAATTTGTGCAGAGGGAAGCCTCCCCCTCCTTTGGGCCAAAGGAGGACAGCAGCTACCACCCACATCCTCATTCTGCTACTGGACCCAGCCAAATTTCCTACACACAAATACAGCGTTCTTTGAGATATTGTGTGTGTGTGTGTGTGTGTACATGCATGCATGTGAGTTTGTGTGTCGTTATTTCAACCCAATGTTGGTGCAACATTTCCTGGAATGAATGAAATAGGAATTCCTCTCTGGCTACTTGCAAACACAACAAATGCAGTTTAGTTTTCTTTTTTTTCACCGCCAATTGTAATTTTATGTTCCAAAAGAAGCCAACCTTCTGCCAGATCATGTGATGGAATGAAGGAAGGAAGGACCAGAAGGGGTGGATGCACAAGGAGCGACCCCCTGGGGGCAAATTCATGATAGCTGGGAAGTTCATTTGCTGAGCTGTGCAAAATTATGAACTGAGAACAAGAAGGACCTAAATGTGATCGTCTATTTACTATTATTTATTAGCTGTATTTTCTAGGCCATCCTGCAACAACATTGCAGGCCAGCTCCAGACACTCTTGGATGAGACCGATTATCTGCATCCATTTCAGTTGGGTTTCAGGCCTGGTTTTGGCACGGAAACAGCCTTGGTCACCCTGTATGATGACCTTTGTTGGGAGAGAGACAGGGGGAGTGCGACTCTGTTGATTCTCCTTGATCTCTCAGCAGCTTTCAATACCATCTACCATGGTATCCTTCTGGGAAGACTGGCTGAGTTGGGAGTGGGAGGGACTGCATGGCTGTGGTTCCTCTCCTACTTGGCGGGTCGGCTCCAGAAGGTGGTGCTTGGGGAACATTGCTCGGCACCCTGGACTCTCCAGTATGGGGTTCCGCAGGGGTCAGTTCTGTCCCCCATGCTGTTCAACATCTACATGAAACCATTGGGTGCGGTCATCTGGAGCTTTGGAGTGTGTTGCCATCAGTATGCTGATGACACGCAGCTCTATTTCTCCTTTTCATCTTCTTCAGGCGAGACTGTCAATGTGCTGAACCAGTGCCAGACTGCGACAATGAACTGAATGAGAGCTAATAAACTGAGGCTCAATCCAGATAAGACTGAGATGCTGTTAGTGGGTGGTTCTTCTGACCAGATGGTGGCTGTCCAACCTGTCCTGGATGAGGTTGCACTCCCCCTGAAGGAGCAGGTTCATAGCTTGGGGGTTCTCCTAGAACCATCTCTGTCACTTGAGGCTCAGGTAGCCTCGGAGGCACAGAGTGCCTTCTACCAACTTCAGTTGGTGGCCCAGCTACGCTCCTATCTGGACAGGGATAACCTGTCTTCAGTTGTCCATGCTCTGGTAAACTCTAAATTAGATTACTGCAATGCACTCTACGTGGGGCTGCCTTTGAAGACTGTTTGGAAACTGCAGCTTGTGCAAAATGCAGCGGCCAGATTGGTAAGAGTGACCAGACAGTTCAAACATATAAAACCTATTCTGGCCTGCTTGCATTGGCTGCCTGTATGTTTCCGAGCTCGATTCAAGGTGCTGGTTTTAACCTGTAAAGCCTTACACAGCTTGGGACCACAATACCTGATGAACCTGTATACTACACTCAACATCTAAGGCCCTCCTCTGGGTGCCTACTCTGAGGGAAGCTCGTAGGATAACAACAAGGGAGAGGGCCTTCTCAGTGGTGTCCCCCAAATTATGGAATGATCTCCCTGACGAGGTGAGCCTGGCGCCAACGCTGTTATCTTTTTGGTGCCAGGTCAAGACTTTCCTCTTCTCCCAGGCATTTTAGCATGTGTTTTTAAATTGCTTTTTAAAATGTGTTTTTAAATTTGTATATTTGTTTTTAATGTTTTTAATTGTAAACCACCCAGAGGCTATGGGGTGGTATATAAATGCAATAATAATAATAATAGTAATAATAACATCTCAAGGCAGCTCACCAGAAGAAAACAAGTTCAAGCGTAACACCAAGTTCAAGCGAAAACAGCTAGGTTGGCAGGGACTAGAGAGAGGGCATTTTCAGTGGCGGCCCCCACTCTCTGGAACTCCCTCCCATTCGATCTTCGCCATGCCCCTTCCCTGGATATATTTGGCCGGGCATTAAAAACTTGGCTTTTTGGACAGGCCTTCAGGAATTCCGGGGAGGGCTAACTTTTTTGGGATATTTTATTATCTATTGATCGCCCTAACTGATTTCATGCTGCTGTGATTAATGATCGTTCTGATTTTATTGTATTTTATCTGTATTGTATTGTAATTTACTGAATTTTAGTTTGTACGTCGCCTAGAGTGGCTTCGGCCAGATAGGCGACACAAAAATTAAATTTATTATTATTATTATAACACTTCCGTTCTTGGGGAACCACCAACCACCAGTCTCCATCCTGACTTAAGAATCTCAGCAGAGCCCTGGAGCTGGAGCTGGCCCAAGGGGGCCCATCTAGTCCAGCATCCTGTTCTCACAGTGGCCAATCCAATGCAAGCAGGACCTGAGGGCAAGAGCAGACTGAGGCAGACTGGCTTAATTTGGGAGACTGCGCTCCTGTGCAGCATTCCTGCTCCGCATGTTCATCTATGAAACAGAGAGAGCCAGTGACAGAGTGGGTGGTGGGTGGGGTACTTGTGGTCTTCCAGATGTTGTTAGACTACAGCTGCCATCCTCCATGCTGTCCCATCCCAGGTTGCAGCACTGCTAGTTAGGGCCAGGACTCCTGGATCACTCCTCTATGAGGTGGGGTGGGGTGGGGAGCTGGGCTCAGCAGATCCAGCAGTTCTGTTTTCTGCTTATTTATTTATTACATTTATATACCAACCCATAGCCAAAGCTGTCTTGCAGAATGCTGTGACACTGTGCTTGCGCAATGGGCATTTTCCTGGCAAGTGTCAGAGTGAGCTGCTGACCGGCCGGCTGGTTGGCTGGCTGGCCTGCCAACCTGCCTCTGCATGAGAAGCTTGTGCCCCAAGCCTCTGCTGCCAGCCTTCCTCTCTCTCCTGCCCTTACGGCACGTGGGTGAGCTTTGGGAGCCCTGGACAGCCAGCAAAGAAACCTCTTACGTCTCCACTGGAGCCCTTACCTCCTGGGATGAAGGTGGCCCTCACCCAGCAAGCCCCTGTGATGACACTTTTGAGAGTGAGAAAGAACCCCAAAGGAAAATTGGCGATCGCTACTGTCACTTGCCACCTGGGTTCAGCCTGAGGCAGCGTGTATAGCCTAATTCATTTTATATATGGGAAAAGTAGTATGCTGGACTTATTTTGGGTCATCAAAGGTGCCTGCTTTCAGTCCCAGGGTCCATTTCTCTTGTCCCTGAATGATAACTGAAGAAACAGTGCCTCTGAGTTTGAGTACAGTATGTTTCCACCATTAAGATCACCTCAGCCATTCCCCATGCCTCTAGAATCAGGGACCAGAGGGCATAATGTTCACACTGCGGTAGCACATCTTATACTTTCTAGAGATTACGCATCGGAGGGGAGGGGATCATTTTCTGTTAATTTCTTATCAGCGGGCGCTGCTGGCTCAGCAAGGCCCGGGCACTTCTGCAGCTCTTAAGCTATTCCACTTTCCACTTTCATGTTCTGCTGCTGAGTGAGCCTGTAGAACAAGGTGTGAGATGTGTGGCTCTCTTGATGTTGCTGGACTCCCACATCCCATCAGCCCCAGCCAGCCAGCAACCATATCTGGAAAATCGTAGGTCCCGCATCCCTGCTGAAGACCTTTGAAGCTTTGGTAGCGCCTGCTCTGCACTGCTAATGGAAACGGGATACTGGGGGAGAAGGTTTAGTGTGAGCCAATGTGGCTTCTCCTCCACACAAAGGATGCAAAGGTGGAGGATCATGCCTGCGTGCCCCACTGGCACCAAGATTAGGTGACTGCCACAATGCCAACGAGTTTTGGAAATCAAACTCTTCCATAGGTTGGCTTGTTCTGTATGATTTATTCTGCTAATCTTGGGGAAGGAAGCAAGAGGTCTCCCGACCTGACCTCTGGGCACCTGCTCAGCTCCCCTGCCTCTGTAGCCATAAGACTTGCTCTTTTTAAAGGGGGAACCCCCAGATTCTCAGAAAGCTCCATATCTGTCCCCACACTGAATGTCACGCTTTGAGCTCATGAAGTTGGCTGTGCCGGAGATGCTCTGATGTTTCTTCACGTGGCCAGTTGCTTTGCCTCCTTCCTTCTCAGAAACACCTCAGCAGCCCGTACAGGAAGAGACAGGTGCCACAGCGTGAGCATGGCTGCCAAGAGTGGCATGATGGGGCACGCAGGCATAGTGCTCCACCCTGAGCACAAAAGGGGCAGGGGAAGAAGGTGGATGACGGCAGCTTTTTGCCACAGGTAGAGAAGGGCAGCCTTGCCACCACCTTCCTTGTTCTGCCCTCTCTTGGAGCCTTCCAAGCAAAGAAGGCGTGTGGTGGCGGGCAGGACTCCAGCTTTGGGAGGGGTGAGAGCGAGTGGTTAGAGCAAGGAGAGTGCTGGGGACCATGTCCTGCTTGAAAGACCTCGAAACAGCAATGGAACACAGCCCTAGGCTTGTGCCTCTTTTGCTTCCTGCACAGCAAAAGGAGGGGAAATCCAGGTCCCAGCTCAAGGAGCAGCTCCGCTGGAAAGCCGAGTCTCTTGGGATGAGAAACCCTAGAGTTGGTGACTTTGCAGCTGTTGTTGGACTCCCAGCTCCCTGCACCCCTGGCCATTGGCTGAGGCTGACGTCCAACAGTGTCTGGTTCATCCTCACCTGTGAAATAAGCGAGCCATGGCATGGCAAGCTCCTTCAGGTGGTCTTGAAGATGATCCAGTCCATGTTTTTTGCTCTGAATCAGGACCCCTTTCTGTCTCCTGAACGTTTCAAATGTGGTTGTTCATGTACTTCAGGGATAGGGAACCTGTGGCTGTCCAGGTGTGGTGGATGGTGTTCCACCAGCCTCAGCCAGCATGGCCAGTGATCAAGAATGATGGTCACTGTAGGGCCAACAATATCTGAGGGCCACAAGGCATCTCTCCCCCCCCTCAGGTCAAGTGGGATCTTAGGGTACAGCTACAATAAACACAGAGAATTGTTCAGTTTTTTAAACTGAATTATGTTGTTTTAAAATAGTATTTATACTGGCTTGGCTGTGTGAGTCACTTCATCAAGGCCTTTTGCTAACTAAATAATATTCACATCAACATGTCTCTCTCTATTTACTATCTGCAAAATATATAAAATATTTTCTGTGTGTTTAATTCTGTAGCTATATCAACCAAATCATGACTTTAGTTGGCTCACTTCCTTGAGTTATCTCCTCAACATGTGTTTTGAGATCTCTGCCATGGCTTCATTTGAACTGCAGCCTGTGATAAAAACAGTGGGCTATATTCCAGGGTTCAAAGAATCACAGAGTTGGAAGGGGCCTCTAAGGCCTTAAAGCATCCCTGACAGGTGCCTCTCCAGCTATCTAGTGAATGCCTCCAGTGTTGGAGAGCCCACCATCTCCCTAGGTCATGGGTTCCATTGTTGTACCGCTCTAACAGTCAGGAAGTTTTTCCTGATGTTCAGTTGAAATATGGCTGCCTGCAACTTGAGCCCATTAGTCGTGTCCTGCACTCTGGGATGATCGAGAAGAGATCCCGGCCCTCCTCTGTGTGACAACCTTTCAAGGACTTGACCAGTGCTACCATATCTCCCCTCAGCCTTTTCTTCTCAAGGTTCAACCTGCCCAGTTCTTTCAGTCTCTCCTCTCAAGGCTTTGCTTCCAGTCTCCTGATCATCCTTGGTGCCCTCCTCTGAACCCATTCCAGTTTGTCTGCATCCTTCTTAAAGTGTGGTGTCCAGAACTAGACTCAGTACTCAAGATGAGGCCTAATCAGTGCTGAACACAAGGGAACCAATACTTCATGTGATTTGGAAACTATATTTCTTTAAAAAATTGCCTTTTTAAATTTGCCTTTGCCTTTTTTGTAGCCATATCACACAGTTGGCTCATATTCAGATTGTGATCAAGAACCTTTCCAAGATCCTTCTTGCATGTAGTATTGCTGAGCTAAGTATCTGCATTTTTTCCTAGGTGTAGAACTTTGCATTTATCCCTGTTAAATTTCATTCTGTTGTTTTCAGCCCAATGCTCCAGCAAAATCCCTTTGAATTTTGTTTCTGTCTTCCAAGGTATTAGCTATCCCTCCCAATTTTGTATCATCTGCACATTTGATAAGCATTCCCTGCACCTCCTCATCCAAGCCATTAATAAAAAATTTGAAGAGCACGGGGCTCAGGACCGAGCCCTGTGGTACCCCGCTTGTTACTTCCGCCCAGTTTGAGAAGGAACCATTGATAAACACTCTTTCAGTACGATTCTGGAGCCAACTGTGGAACCACCTGATAGTTGTTCCATCCAGCCCACATTTAGCTAGTTTGCTAATCAGAATATCATGGGGCACTTTGTCAAAAGCTTTGCTGAAGTTGAGATATGTCCACAGCATTCCCACAGTCTACAAGGGAGGTTACCCAATCAAAAAATGAGATAACAGTCTGGCAGGATTTGTTATTGATAAATCCATGTTGGCTTCTGGTAATAACTGGATTGTTTTCAAGGTGCTTACAGATTGACTGTTTTATAATCTAATCCAGGATTTCCCCAGGGATCAATGTTAGGATGACTGGTCTGTAGTTCCCCGGTTCCTCTTTTTTGCCTTCTTGAAGATAGGGACAACATTAGCCCTCCTCCAGTCATCCAGCATTTTACCTATCCTCCATGATTTCACAAAGATAACAGAGAGTGGTTCCGAGAGTTCTTCAGCCAGTTCCTTCAATACTCTGGGATGCAGTTTATCAGGCCCTGGAGATTTGAACTCATTCAAAGTGATTAGGTATTCCTTGACCATTTATCTATAAATCTCAAGCTGCAATCCTGCCCCTTCAAGTTCATGTTTCTCAGGAGGGTCATATACCCTTTTTTGGGAGAAGACTGAGCCAAAGTAGGAATTGAGCTCTTCTGTCTTTTCTTTGTCTTCTGTTATCATTTTGCAATCCTCATTGAGCAGCTGTACCACCATATCTCTTCTCTGTCTTTTACTATGGACGTACCTGAAGAAAGCTTTTTTGTTGCTTTTAGCATCTCTCGCTAACCTCAGCTCATTCTCAGGTTTAGCCTTCCTGACACCATCCCTGCAATTCCATAATACCTGCCTGTACCCTTCCTTTGTAGCCTGGCCTTCCTTCCACTTTATGTATGTCCTTTTTTGTTTTCAGGTCATCTCTAAGCTTTCTGTGAAGCCACATTGGCTTCTTCTGTTGTCTTCCCCCTTTTTTCCTTGACAGCATTGTCTGCCATTGTGCCTTTAGAATTTCCTCATTTAGAAACTCCCACCCATCTTGGACTCCTTTTCTCATTAGGGTCGCTTGCTATGGAACCTTACTTACCATTGTTCTGAGTTTATTATAATCAGCTTTCCTGAAGTCCAGGGTACACATATTGCTACTCTCAGCTTTTGCTTCCTTTAAAATGAAGAACTCTAGTATGGTGTGGTCACTTTCCCCCAGAGTTCCCTTAACTGTCACTTCATCCACCAAGTCATCTCTGTTGGTTAGAATCAAGTCAAGGATAGCTGATCCTCTAGTTGCTTCCTTCACTTTCCTGAGGGGCCATGTTTGGTAGAATTTGTCTCCTAACACATATTGGGGTAATTGTCCCTCATTGCTACTACAGCATCCTCCTTGAAACACTGGCAATTTGCTTTGCAAAAATTTCATCCTCATCTTCTCCTTGATTGGGTGGTTGGCAGTAGACTCTGTGATGTTCCTGCTTATATTGTAGATATGGTAAGTGCTCTTTATATAGAAGACATATGGTAAGTGGAGTGAAAGAGGAGGGGGAGTACATGAGCAGTAGAATGCTGGATGATTGGCTGAGCGTTTGAATGGCTGGGGGTATAAATGGAAGAATGACAGTTGAATCAGGGAGGTGGTGAATTGGGAGGTGGATGTTGGAGAGAGGTGGATGGTGTTTGGTGTTGTTGTTGAGAGTGAGTTGGAGTTCTGAGGCAATTAATGAGAAGTAAAGTACATGTCAGAACATATATGAAACCATAAGCTTGTCAACAAAGTAATTAAGCAATCTTGTTATTTTTAGTGTTCAATAAATATTTCTTGGTTTACAAAAAGCCTGATTCTTCAGCTGGGATACACAATCCAGGGGGGATGGCAGAGTAACCAAGACTGAACAGTAATTGTATCGAATGGTGGCAGCGGCGGAGGAAAAGGTATTGTATCCAGTACCACAGAGAAACCCAGGGCTGTAAGCTTCAGTGCAAGAGGCTGCAGGGGGGTTTGGGAATTACCTATACCCATAGACACAAGGTATCGAGATAGCCTGGCAGAGACTAAGGCACAGTCTAAAGGTTATAAGAGATACAGAGTGTTGGGTAGTAAGGCCTAGCAGGGGGATCTTCTGAGAACTGTGCTAGAGCTGTAAAGAGTAAGAAGAAAACCTAACGTTCCTGTCTGCTGGTAGCCACAAGTGAGAGCTTCACAGGTGGTGCCGGGGAAGGATGTCACAGACTCCAACTGCCATGTTCCTTTTATTCCTTGCCCCGTTTATTTTAATCCAGATACTCTTGGTGAAGCTCATCCTCCTGTATTTCTGTGCAGGGATATGCGTTTTTAACATATAGTGCGACCGCGTCTCCCTTTCTGTTCCTTCTGTTCTTTTTGAACAAATTACATCCTTCAGTCGCTGTATTCCAGTCATGGGAGTCGTCCCACCAAGTTTCAGCTATACCTATCAAGTCATACTTCCTCTCCTGCATTAAGGGTTCAAGTTCGTCCTGTTTGTTTCCCATACTCTGGGCATGAGTATACAGACATCAAAGACCATGTGATTTACGGCCTGGCTTGCTTCCTACATTTTTATGAAGACTTATTACTGGGCCCCATTAGAGCCGTTCCCTCAGTTCCTGTTACTGTGCACAAACCTTTGTTACTCATTACCACCAAGTTTACATCTCCCTCCCCCTTGGGATTCAGTTTAAAGCTCTCCTGATGAATTTCTCCATGCTGTGGCCAAACACATTCTTCCCAGTCCTTGTGAGGTGCAACCCATCACTTGCCAGCAGTCCATTTTCCAGGGAGCGTAGCCTATGGTCCCAGAATCCAAATCTCATGTTGGCACCACCTCCGTAATCAGTCATTCACCCAGAGTATTTTTGTCTCCCTTTCCACTCCTCTTCTAAGTACTGGAAGGATGGACGCGAAAATTATCTGGGCCCCAAAGTCCTTTCCTTCCCAGAGCCTCAAATTCTGACGTGATTTCTTCGTAGCTCTGCTTGGCAGTATCATTCATTCCCACTTGGATATCTGTCAGCGGGCTTCATGAGCGATGGCAACCCTTCTGTCACATCTCTATTCTGTCCTGCAGGGAGGCAGCATACCTGGCAAGTCCACAGATCTTCTCAGCATATCAGATGCTGTGGCACCCCATTTCTTTTAAAGGAATGCCAGATGTCCAAGCTGGATTTAGAAAGGGAAGAAGCACCAGAAGTCATATGGCAAACATACATTGGATAATGGAACGGACCAAGGAATTTCAGAAGGAAATCACCCTGTGCTTTATAGATTATAGCAAAGTCTTTGATTGTGTAGAATGATCATGAAAAACTATGGAATGCTTTAAAAGAAATGGGGTGCCACAGCATGTGATTGTCCTGATGCACAACCTATACTCTGGACAAGAGGCTACTGTAAGGACAGAATATGGAGAAACCGATGGGTTCCCCATCGGAAAGGGTGTGAGACAGGGGTGTATTTTATCACCCTATTTGTTTAATCTATATGCAGAACATATCATAGGGAAAGCAGGATTGGGCCAAGATGAAGGAGGTGTGAAAATTGGAGGGAGAAATATCATTAATTTAAGATATGGAGACGATACCATACTACTAGCAGAAACCAGTAATGATTTGAAATGAATGCTGATGAAAGTTAAAGAGGAAAGCACAAAAGCAGGACTACAGCTGAACGTCAAGAAGACTAAAGTAATGGCAACAGAAGATTTATGTAACTTTAAAGTTACAACAATGATGCTGAACTTGTCGAGGATTATCAATACCTTGGCACAGTCATTAACCAAAATGGAGACAATAAGAAATCAGAAGAAGGCTAGGACTGGGGAGGGCAGCTATGAGAGAACTAGAAAAGGTCCTCAAATGCAAAGAAGTATCACTGAATGCTAAAGTCAGGATCATTCAGACCATGGTATTCCCGTTCTCTATGTATGGATGTGAAAGTTGGATAGTGAAAAAAGCGGATAAGAGAAAAATCAACTCATATGAAATGTGGTGTTGAAGGAGAGCTTTGTGCATACCATGGACTGCAAAAAAGACAAATAATTGGGTGTTAGAACATATTAAACCAGAACTACCATTAGAAGCTAAAATGATGAAACTGAGCATATCCTACTTTGGACACATAATGAGAAGACATGATTCACTAGAAAGACCATAATGCTGGGACAAACAGAAGGGAGTAAAAAAAGAGGAAGACCAAAGAAGAGATGGATTGATTCCATAAAGGAAGCCACAGACCTGAACTTACAAGATCTGAACAGGGTGGTTCACGACAGATGCCATTGGAGGTCGCTGATTCATAGGGTTGCCATAAGTTGTAATCGACTTGAAGGCACATAACAACAAGCACAATCAAAGGCTTTGCTGTAATCTATAAAGCACAGGGTGATTTTCTTCTGAAATTCCTTGGTCCGTTCCATTATCCAACATATGGTTCGATATGATCTCTGGTACCTCTTCCCTTTCTGAATCCAGCTTGGACATCTAGCATTTCTCACTCCATATATGGTAAGAGCCTTTGTTGTAAAATCTTGAGCATTACTTTACTTGCATGGAATATTAAGGCAATAGTTCAATATTTACTGCATTCCCTGGGATGCCCTTTCTTTGGAATTGGAATGTATATTGAACGCTTCCAGTCTGTGGGCCATTGTTTTATTTTCCATATTTGTGGGTACATCTTTGTCAACATTTGGACAGATTCAGTCTCAGTAACTTGTAGCAACTTTGTTGGTATGCCATCTGTTCCTGGTGATTTGTTTCTTCCAAGTATTTTAAGAGCAGCTTTCACTTCACTTTCTAAAATTTCTGGTTCTCCATCATATGGTTCCTCCTTGAATGAATCTGTCATCCTTGTGTCTCTTTTATAAAGTTTTTCAGTGTATGGCTTCTATTTCTCTTTTATTTTACATTGGTTAGTCGGTGTCCCCTGTTGATTATTCAACATCTCTACTCTTGGTTTAAATTTCCCTTTAGGTTCTCTAATCTTTTGGAATAGGGCTCTTGTTGTACCCTTTTTGTTGTCCTCTTCTATTTCTATACAATAACTATTGTAATAGTTGTCTTTGTCCCTACATTGCTGTATTATTGCATTTAGGGTTCTGACCATGTTTCTGTCTCCTTTTGCTTTCCTTCTCTCTTTAACCATTTTAAGAGTTTCTTCAGTCATCCATTGAGGTCTTTCTCTCTTTTTAACTAGAGGTATTGTTTTTTTGCTTTCTTCCCTGATAAGGTCTCTCACTTCAATGCATAATTCTTCTGGTTCTCTATCAATTAAGTTTAAAGCCTCAATTCTGTTCCTTATTTAATTTTTATATTCTTCTGGGATACTATTTAAATTGTATTATGGCATTATGCTTGCTTTGTTCTTCTTCTTTAGCTTTGATTTTCAATAGTACCAGTTCATGATCTGTACCACAGTTATGTTAGCATTTATTTCGCAGTGCTCCTGGTCTTGTTTTCACAGAAAATATGGAACTTCTCCATCTTCTGCTACCAATTATATAATCAGTTTGATTCCTATATTGACCATTTGGTGATGTCCACATGTACAGTTGTCTTTTCGGTTGCTCAAAAAATGTGTTTGCAAGAAACATATTATTGACCTCACAGAATTCAATAAGTCTCCTGCTTCATTTCTGTCACCTAAGCCCCATTTCCCCACAATTCCTAGTTCTTCTCTGTTCCCTACTTTTGCATTCCAGTCCCCCACGATTATCAGCACATTTTGTTTTGGTGTGTGATCAATTTCTCTCTCCAATTCCTCTTCTGTGTTTGCCATTGGAGCATAGACTTGGATGATGGTTATGTTAACAAATTTTCCATTTAAGCTCATTGATATCACTCACTCAGACCTTGTGTTATAGCTCCTAATTGCTTTTGCTACATCACTTCTCACTATTAAAGCAACCCCATTTCTTCTTAATTTCTCATTTTCTACATAAAATATTTGGTAGTTGCCTGATTGAAAATGCCCCATTCCCATCCATTTTAATGTTGATACATTCCATTTCTTGCTTGACGATTTCTAACTTTCCCTGGTTCATGCTTCTCACATTCCATGTTCCTATTGTGTGCGTCGTACAACTCCGGACTCTCCTTTCGCATCTGTGCGCATCAACCTCTGGACTTCCTTTCGGCTTTGACCCAGCTGCGTCATTAGTCACAGCGCTACTCGTACTTGTCCTTTGTTCTTCCCCAGTAGCTCGGTGAGTGCCTTCTGACCTGGGGGTCTCATCTTCCAGCACTATCTCGTGTTGCATTTTGGATACTCTGTTCATAGGGTTTTCCTGGTAAGAGGTATTCAGAGGTGGTTTCCCATTGCCTTCCTCTGAGTTTGGATTCATCTTAGTCTGGTGTCTCAGCTGTGACCATTCCGCCTTGGTCACCCTGCTAGGAGTCTAGCCTCTTGGTCTAGACTCCTGACAGCATTGCTGTCTGCTTCTTTGACACTCTCAGACACCCTCACCACGTTAAGGTGTGCATCCCAGAGGAGGCTTCTGCTCCTAACTGTCACCCTTTTCCACCGAGTTTCCTCCACTTTGTTGTTGCTCTCCACAACAGTCTCCTCTTCTGCTTCAATGTGCTGTTGTTGTTCTACCTCTTGTAGTTCTCTTTGCTGCTGTTGTTCCAGTGTTCTGTCTAATAATAATAATAATAATAAAAATAATAAAATTTTATTTATGAGTCGCCTATCTGGCCGAATTAACGGTCACTCTAGGTGACGTACATTTACGTATTAAAATACAATAAAAAACAATGAAAACCAAAACAGTAATTAATATACCGGTATTAAAAGCTAACCCACCCCAGGGATCCCATAGGCCTGCCTGAACAGCCAGGTCTTCAAGGCTCGGCGGAAACCTGTCAGGGAGGGGGCACGGCGAAGGCCGAAAGGAAGGGAGTTCCAGAGGGTGGGGGCCACGATTGAGAAGGCCCTCTCTCTAGTCCGCACCAGCCTCGCTGTTTTAACTGGTGGGACTGAGAGAAGGTCTTGTGTGGCTGATCTCGTCAGGCGGCATAATTGGTGATGCTGGAGGTGCTCCTTCAGATAAACTGGGCCGAAACCGTATAGGGCTTTGAAGGTCAACACCAACACCTCGAATTGGGCCCGGTAAGCAACTGGTAGCCAGTGTAGATCTACTAACACCGGAGTGATATGATCATGGTGACGGCTGTTCTTAATCAGACGTGCCGCCGCATTCTGTATCAGCTGTAATTTCCGGACCATGTTCAAGGGTAACCCCACGTAGAGCGTATTACAGTAGTCTAAGCAGGAGAAGACCAGGGCATGTATCACCCGTGGGAGCAGATGGGCAGGAAGGTAGGGTTGCAGTCTCCTTATCAGATGTAATTGATACCAAGCTGCCCGGCTCACTGCCGAGACCTGAGCCTCCATGGACAGCCGGGAGTCAAGAATGACCCCGAGGCTGCGGACCTGGTCTTTTAGGGGCAATTTTACCCCATTGAACACCAGGTCTATATCCCCCAACCTGCCCCTGTCTCCCACGAGCAACACCTCGGTCTTGTCGGGATTTAGGTTCAGCCTATTCCTTCCCATCCATTCACTTACAGATTCCAGGCACTTGGAAATGGTGTCCACTGCCAACTCTGGTGAGGACTTAAATGAGAGATAGAGCTGAATGTCATCCACATATTGGTGGCACCGCAGCCCAAATCTCCTGATGATGGCCCCCAGCAGCTTTACATAGATGTTGAATAGCATGGGGGAGAGGATAGAGCCCTGTGGCACTCTTCATCTTATCTTATAGTCTTCAGTGTGGCCACCTGCCGTTCCAGGCCCCTCATTTTTTCTTCCAGCAACTTGCGCTTGTTGCACGTGCATGCCATGTTGTTCTCAGGCAAGAAAACAAGCATGGCACGCACCTTGCAGGTCACCACCACTGGAGTGTCCTTCCTGTCCATAGTCCCTGCTGCCTTTCCCCCGTTTCTTTCTACTTGTATTGGAATGGCCTGTGCTTTGTCCTGTCCTCTTTCAGGGTAAATAGGCGAGTCCCACTGGTGTATGGCACACCATACAAGGGGAAAAAAAATTAGGCTTGTTGTAAACCTCCCGGTCTTGGCTTTAATTCTGCCCCCTCCTCCTGCCCTGGTCACCACAATACAGGGACAGTAACAAGGGGCTGCACTGCATGCCTTGTGCTATTTGATAATAATATTAATAATAATCTTTATTGTTACAGTCAATGACTAGCATGTGCCTTGTGCTATTTTTGAACGATTTGACAAAAATGATGAAGTTTAGATTGCAAGGCTAAAGAAGGAGGGAGGGATTAGATGGTGGGAGGGACCATGTTATTATTGACCATTGTAAGCTGTTCCAGGAGCTTTTTCTGCTGAAGAGCAATGTAACTAGATACTTTAATAAATAAATAAATGATAATGAAAACAAGAATTAGATGGGAATATTCTTTCTTTCTTTGACATATTAATTAATTATTATTTATTAATACCCCCTTCATTGCAAAGCAATATCCGAGTGAGTTACTCTGCAGTGTCATTGATTTGTTTAGTTTCAATGTGAGCTGGGGCTCATAGCATGGCACTAGTCCTTTGGAACACTGTTCCCACTGAAATCAGGCAGGCACCTCCAATTCTGATATTTTGTCACCTGCTGAAAACATTTCTGTCTCGCCAAGGGTTTTTAGAGAATTTGATTCAGTATTGCTCATTTGTTCCCTATTCTATGATTTTATAATTTTATGATGTTTTAATTATTTCATTGTGCACCACTTAACGAGTTAGTGGTTCAGAAATATTCTTATAAATAAAATGAATAAAATTGTGTATGTGTACATATTTAAAACACAATTATTATTATTATTATTATTAATCTGTCTTTTACTTATACTGTATCTCAGAATGATTTGCAGACGTACAGTAGAAACAGCTAAAAATAATTTTTAAAACAACGTAAACCCTCCCCTTCCCAAGGATAGGTTTTAAAACAATAGAAAATGAACACCTAACCTTTTCATCTAGCTGGAAAGGCTTCTCAAAAACATACTCAGTTGTTTCTGGAAAGTGCAGGTACTGGGTAGTGAGTACCTGTTGTATCTCAGTAGGGATGCTGTTCCACAGAATGGGGGTTGCCACACTGAAAGCCGTGCTCCAACTTTCTGTGCAGGGGGCTTCTGATATTTTAGGGACTTCAAAGAGAAACTCCTGCAGAAGGCAGTGACCCACTGGCTATATAAGGGGTCAGGGGATCTCTCAAGTAACCTGGTCCTGAGCTCTGTAAGGTTTTATATGTTAGTACTAAAACCTTGAATTTGACCTGGTAGCAAATCCTGCAGACAAGGCATGATATGCTGGTGGTAGTTTTCCCCGCAAGCTAGGGCATTCTGCACTAGCTGCAGCCTCCATATCAACCTCAAGAGTGCATTGCAGCAATCCAGTTTGGTGGTTATTGATGCATGGCCAACAGTGATGAAGCTGTTCCTGATCCGGGAATGGCTGTAGCTGTCTTACCAGCTGAAGCTGGGAAAAGGCACTTCCAACCACCAAGGCCTCCAGGGACAGAATTGGATGTAGGAGCACCCGCAGGCTAGGCAGTATCTGGATGTCATATTACAACCAGGAGGCTAAAACTTCAAGACTCAGACACTAGTACCAATTAAACATCTGGGCAAAAAGCTACGTCTTGTTAAAGTTACTAAGAGTTGGCACCAGCCATACTTCAGAGGGAGGGAAGTCCACAGTGGAGGTGTAAAAACCTTACAGTGTTGCTATCTAACATACTGAGATAATAAATGTGAAATGCTTTCAAGACCTTAAAGCACAGTATAAATGCTAACATATATAGAGCCACAGTGAAGTTAAATTTTGCCATGTCTCTCCTCCCAACACACAAACGCGTGCACACACACACACACCTTTTTAAAACAAAACAAAACTCCAAATAAATTCTAGGATCTGAAAAGTTCTATTTAAAAGAAGAGTTTATAAAAAAAAAAACCTCACTTATGCACTCATAGTTAAGGTGCCTGCCTGGATGTCCCAATTCCCATCAGGAGAAAAGACATCCCGCCTGCTGTGCTTGCTGACAACTTTGCCGCCACCACATGGCCAAGATTTTCTCTGGTCTTTCCGCCTCAATCCTCTTCTGTAGGTTGTGAAGCAAACACAGTGAAGCAAAGAAGCCCATGGGCCAGTGGTCACCTGAGCACCGGCCAACTTCCTGTCTCTGCTTTCATTGCACTGGGATCTGCAGTTCAAGATAGGCTTTGAATGACAATGCATGTCATTTCACAATCTGCAATCAGAACAGAGCGGGTCTTTGGCTATCTGAAGTGACTAGTAGCTTTTGCTGGCTTTACCTTGGCCTGCATATGAATGGGATTGGACTCTGCAGCTTAGAATAAGCTTTACACGTGGATGGTTGTCTGAAATGAAGGTTTAGAACTGATGAACAAAGCAAGTCTTCCGCTGCAGCCTGAATTTGGCATGATTGAATTTTGGTTAAACCTTGATTGGGCTTTGTAAAGGGAATGAAAATTTCAGAATTTACAAAGCATATAACTTTAAAATAATTTCTATATCACTGCCCCAGCTACAGTATTGTAGTGAATGTGCAAAGGGAGTGGTTTTGGTCAGAAAAACCAAGTGCCAGTGCCCAGAGGCTGTAGGGTGGCAGATCTGTGTGTGTTTATAATGGAACCCCTCTTGGTAGCTCAGTGGAGGATCTCAGTAAGGCAGAGCCAGGGAACCCTGCAAGCTGTCCTTGCAAAGGGGCACCTATTTGCTGACTTTGTAGCCAATAGTGATGGAAAGATCTGTCAATTTCGGTTATTTCCGTTTCTCATTTTGCTAGTATTAAATTTAAAGAATTAAGTATTAAATTTTAAGAAGGAGAGAAGAATTTTTATTGTACTAGTCGTCGGCCTTGACAATGTTAAAATATGCTCCACTGGGTACAAAGGAATAAGAATAAATGTTTTAATAATAAAGTTTATAAAACATTTAACACAACAAAGTCCAACTTAACACTAAAAATGGAAACACTCTTAAAACTCAAAACCATGATCTCTGGCATTGCGCTAACTCTTTGTCTGGATTTATCTCATGGATGTTTTGGCATTAAACTCAGTTCTCCACCTTTCTGCCGCAGTTTGTGATTATGTATGTATTGCCTAGTGTGAATTGTATTGTTTTTATTGATGTATTTTTATATTTGTGTTTTTGTAAGCCGCCTTGAGGGCCTTTTGGCCAAAAGGCGGGTAGAAATCAACAACAACAACAACAATAATAAATTCCCTCCCCTGCAAAAAAATCTCTGTGAAAATTAATCAGCTTTTTAGTGCCCATTTCTTCTCATACATTCAGGTATGCCGTTCTGACTAATGTTCACATTTTTGCAAGCAATTTTATCTGAGAGAATGCATTTTGTATGTTATTTTCATGAATATATTTACTTTTATGCACACCTTCTTCTAATATACGCATTTTTAAGACACTGGTTTGTTGAAGAACTGCATCACAAAATTCGGATAAGTGTGAATTTGGAAGGACGGCTGTGTTTAGCTTCTCATAATGTTTCAGAAAGTGCGTATCTGATAGATTCCTAGCACCCCTAGCAGCCAAACATGACGGACAGTTTTAGAGAGAGACTTGATGTGTTTGTCTTCCCCCCCCCTTTAATTAAGTTGATGCAGCCAATTGGTAAACTATTCAGTAAAACCAGTGGGACCTCTTCCCTCCCCCCCCCTTCAGCTTCCTCTTTTGTGGCCAAAGTGAAGCAGCTGGGTCTGCGGCGAGATGACTTTGAAATCTTGAAGGTGATTGGACGAGGGGCTTTTGGAGAGGTGAGTGCAAATGGCCCCTGCTATCTTTGGGCAATGCCCTCCAGGGAAGGGCTTTTGGCTTGGAGCTGGCCCCAGACCTTTTGCTGCCTGAGGTGAGGGACGAGATGGCGCTTCCCTCCCCCCATTCCCCAAGTGGTGCGGTCCTTGAATCTTGACTTCAGCACAGGTGATGGGGAAGCCTCCTTCATTGCCCCTGAGACCAGCTGGCTAGTTTAAGGGCCCCAGGGCAGACTGTGTGTGGCATACGCAGCACCCACGGCTCTTTCTGGGAGGAAGTGTGGGATATAGATTTAATCAGTATATAAAAGACATGGTGGTATCCTCCAACAGGAAGCACCTCTCATGAAGAGTCATATTTTTAACAGCATACTAAACCACTGAGAACTTGCTGTTTTTTAATGATACCCCCAAACCTGCAGTGCCACCTGGGGGGAGGTGCTATCTGTGTGTCCCTAACCTATGAGAAAATGGGCAACTCCTATGCGTCCTCCTGTAACCCCATCAGGTGGCGGTGGTGAGAATGAAACAGACAGACAAGGTCTACGCCATGAAGGTTCTGCATAAATGGGAGATGCTGAAGAGAGCAGAGGTAGGTGTGCCCCACCCCGCCTAAGAAGCAGCAACAAGTGTTTCCTTCAAGGTGGATGAGAACTGGGGGGGGGGGGACAAATTTAGGACGGAGTAGGGAGCTTCCGGCCTGTGGGCTGGATGTGGCCCTTCAATCCATCCTGCTGGGCCCTCCCCAGCCGTGCCTGTCACCGGATATCTGCAGCAATCAGTAAGGAAACAGATTGGGCTGACAAATCTCTCTGCTGCACCAGCTCAACGCTCACGGTTCTCTTCAGGCTCACGGAGAAACAGAGGAGGGGGACAGGCAGCACCAAAATGGTGCAGAAGTGAATTCATGATGGGGGTGGGAAGGGAGTGTGGTAATCCTGTAGGCCGTTCCGTCGTTGGAAAAGCACTAAATGCAAACCCACTCCCCGAATCAAGAACCCCCTGGCCTCCACGCTTCCACATGGGACTAAGGGTACCCGCATGGCATGGCATGCATTCTTTGGCAGGCGGGCCCATCTTGGCTCCCGGCTTTACGGGCCCTCACTTGACTGCTTCTGTGTGAATCCCTGCTGGCAATCTGTCCGTTGTGGCCCCATAAGCAGGTCTGCCAAGAGTCCTTTGCCTTAGCGGCCAAATGCAGCCTGTCTGTTCAGAGACAGTCTGGATGCCTCGGATTGCCAGCCAGTGTGGGCTGGGCATGCAGTAATCTCTTCCTGCTTATGAACTTCCTCTGGATACCTGACGGTCCTCTGTTGGAGACAAAATGCTGGGCAAGGTTGTCCTTTTCCTCTGCTTTCTCTACTTTCAGACGGCTTGCTTCCGGGAAGAGCGAGACGTGCTGGTTCACGGGGACAGACAGTGGATCACCACCTTGCACTATGCCTTCCAAGACAATCACTATCTGGTGAGCCTAATGGCACGACTTGGGCCCGGAGAGAAATGGGAGGAGCCTGGCTTCCATGGAGCCCCCAGCCTGAGATCTCTGTATGCCCTCCTCAGTCTGAAGATGCCTCGATCTGGGGCAGGATTCCTTGTGGGGCAACTGATTTGAGCATAGCAAGGATTAGGCCATCCCAGTCTCCACATCTGGGTTCCACACCTGGGTGAGATGCTGCGGGGCCAGCCTCCCAGCAACTGGGGGAAGATTTGGAAAGGAGTTTTCCACTATATATTGCAGTCCTCCTCATCCTGATGGCCTCCATGTGTTTTGGACTACAACTCCCATCATCCCTGACTATTGGCCTTGCTGGCTGCGGTTGCTCAAAACATCTGGAGGGCCCCAGGTTGGCAAAGGCGGCTGTAAGGTCTTGGGCAGAGAGGAGCCCTTCCCAGCCTGGAGATGGCAGAGACTTGAACCTGAGACCTTCTTCATCTGCAGGCGGAAGATAGTCAGGGCAGTTTTTCTAAGCTCTGCTGAGCCTCCTCCCCGTCTTTCACTGCCCCCTCCCCTGCTTGTCTCTACTCCCACCCCCAACTCCTTTCTGCAGTACCTCGTGATGGATTACTATGCAGGCGGCGACCTCCTCACTCTCCTGAGCAAGTTTGAGGACCGCTTGCCGGAGGACATGGCTTGCTTCTACCTGGCCGAGATGGTCCTGGCCATCCACTCGCTCCATCAGCTCCGATATGTCCACAGGTACTCACCGGCCGGCTCCTGGCTGAACTGGCATGCAGCACCCTTCTGCCTCAGTTGCTTCACTCATAAAATGGGGAAAGGTGCATCTGCTGTTGAGGCAGGCTAGAGAAAGACGAGCAAGTGGTGGAATCAGAGAGCAGCTTCCTGTGGATGTGAATGCTTGTTATGTGGGCTTTTTAAATGCAATGTAATTTAATTTTTTAAAAATGCTTGTTATTGCAACTCCTGTCAGGGCTCCCTCTGTGTAATCTCAAGCGGGAGCAGGATGGGGACGACGACTCTGGAGTCTTGGCCCCAACTAGCTCCCGCCAGTGCTCAGTAGCAGATGCTTACGTGCAGGAGGGACTCCCTCTTTCCTCCCTTTCTTCCCAGCCTCTTTGCTTCCCACAAGTTGCTGAGTCATAGAATTGTCGCATTTTAGAGTTGAGAGGGACTTAGAGGTCATATAGCCCAACCCCTTGCTCAGTGCCACTACAGCATTCCTGTTGGATGGCCGCCCAGCCTCTCCTTTCAGTACCTCCAATGAAGGAGATCCCAGCACCTCCTCAAGCAAATCTGTTCCGTTGTCAAAGAGCTCTTGCCATTAGGAAGTTTCTCCTAACCAAAATCCTAGACAAAATCCGCATCCCTGTAATTTCTAGTCCTGCCCTCTGGAGCAACAGAGAAGGAGTCTGCACCATTTTCTGCATGACTAACAGCCCTTCAGGTGTATTTGAAAATCACTGTCATGTCTCCTCCCTGTAATCACCTCTTCTGCAGGCTAAACACACCCCAGCACTTTCATCTCTATCCTTCTCTCCCCTGCCCCCACCAAGCCTCTGCTCTGGGCTCCTAGCTTTGGATTCTTGGAACTGCATCCACTTCCTAGGCCCAAATCTCCCACCAGCCACACAAGAGGCCAAAGTGTATACAGACATCACAGAAAATCAGGAGTTGGCTGTGGATTGCAGAGTGCACTTCTGGGGCAGGCATACTCATCAGCAAAGTGAACTTTGGCAGTCTGAGGATCAGAGGCCCCCAGACAGCAGCTCTGAATACAAGCTGCTTGTGCTGCTGTTGTGCTCACGTCTCACATGTGGGCTCTCCATAGATGTCTGGTTGGCCTCTGAGATGAAACAGGGTGCTGGAATAGGTGGACTGATTCAGCAGGGCTCTTATGCATTGTTGTTGTTATTACTGTTACATTTATATCCCATAATTCTTCCAAGGTGGTATACACAGTTCTCCCCCTTCCCCATTTTATCCTCACAACAAGGTAGGTTAGGGTGAAAGAAGGTGATGGGCCCAAGGTGAGCTTCATGCCTGAGTGGAGATTTGAACCAAGGTCTCCCAAGTCCTAATGTAGCATTCTGACTACAACACAACACTGCCTCTCTTATGTTACTCAATTTCTGGCAGACTTTTTAAAAGAAAAAAAATAGCCATTTCTAAGTGCAACATGTAAATGCATTCAACTTAACATCTTATTGTTTTTTTAAAAAATTCCACACAATCGCATTTAAGTGGGAAACGTGCTCTGAGAGGGAGGATGCATGAGAAGAATATTCGTAAATCAACTCTGAGCACAGCCCTCTTCAGCTGCAGACAGGCAGAGCAGGGCTTTCCCTGTGCTCGGGTCTTAAGAACAAAGAGGGGAGGATCCACTTCCACAGCTGGCTTTTACATCCAGTCTCACCCCAAGAGTCCTTGTTCAAGGCCCTGCCCCCTTCTGGCCACTGATGCCACCCCCACCACACAGGCCCCTTGCTTATCACTGTGGCTCCCCCCCCTGCAGGGACATCAAGCCAGACAACGTCCTTATCGACACCAATGGGCACATCCGCCTGGCCGACTTTGGCTCCTGCCTGCGCCTGCGTCCGGATGGCATGGTGAGTGCATGTGGGGTGCTGGGTGGTGGTGTGGGGCCGGGGGCCATGGACATCATCAGGAAGGTACCTTCCACCAGGCCCACCTTGCTCGGCATTGCCTGCCCCAGGGTGGGGGGGCCTGTGGGACTCCCAGCAGCCAGTGTGGCTGATGGGCCAGTGACTGAACATATTCTTTATTTTATCTATTTATTATTGGATTTATATCCCGCCGTTCCTCCCAGCAGCAGCCCAGGGCGGCAAACAAAAGTGGCAAAAACTTTAAAACATCATAAAGACAAACTTTAAAAGACATTAAAACAAAACATCTTTAAAAACGTTTCTTTAAAAAAGTTTTCAAAACATCATCTAAGATTAAAAACATCTTTAAAAAGAAGGTTTAAGAACATATTCAAAAGCAATTCCAACACAGACACAGACTGGGATAGGTCTCAACTCAGAATGCTTGTTGAAAGAGGAAGGTCTTCAAAAGGTGCCAAAAAGATAGCAGAGATGGCGCCTGTCTGATATTTAAGGGGAGGGAATTCCACAGGGTAGGTGCCGCCACACTAAAGGTCCGTTTCCTATGTTGTGTGGAACGGACCTCCTGATAAGATGGTATCTGCAGGAGGCCCTCACCTGCAGAGGCAGTGATCGACTGGGTATTTAAGGGACCTTCTTGCCTATTCATTCATTTATTTCCCCCCAATGTGCAACAAATAACAGTAAAAGGGTGTGCAGAGTCAGAGCTTTCCATCTGTCCAATTACAACAAAGAATGACAGTTGAAACTTGTCAGGGTTTTTACCTGAATCCCGAAACAATCACACAGAGGTTTCCTTTCACTCTTGCTCTGTTATCGTGAGAAGATGCTTTGAGGTCCCCGAGCTCAGACCCCTTCCTCCCGCTGCTGTTCTTGATGCAGTGCCACCCCATGCATGGGGCTGTTTAGAGGACAAGAGGTCCCTGCCCCAAGAGGATCACAGTGTAAAACGCAAGTGAGGGGAATCAGCAGAGAAAATCGAGGCAGGAATAAAGAGAGGAAGACTGTGCAATGATTTCCATTCCACCTGCTTGAGCTGAGGACCAAACTAGTGTACTTAAGAGCCAAATTAGATGGCATGTTCAATGGTTGTTGTTTTTAATGCAAACAGCCTCTGCAGGACTGAAGTACAGTGGAAGGGTTTAGATACAGTATTAATTTCCTCAACTGTGCACATGCGCACTCCCCCTGCTGCCTTCCAAAGCCAGGCTTCTCAGAAAGGACTTTCTCTACGTTCAGACCATGCCCATGCTCAGACTTGGGTGAGTCTCCAGTGCGAAGGAGCCCTGTAACCTCAGGACAGCCCCTGCCCCCAGAATTCCTTCTGCTGCCAAATAAGTTGCCTAGAGGGACCTGAGTCCAGTCTAAGGCACAGGTCGGCAGCCGTCAGCTATAGAGGTGCTTTCTGGCCTTTCATGTAGGGTGGTAAGAGGGCAGTGGCAGAAAAAGAGAGAAAAGTGGGTGCCCCCCTTTTGGATCCAGCTTTGCCCATTGCTGGTGTGCAGTGCACCCTCTGGCCGATCACGGCCCTATAGATGTTGGGGCCCTTGACACTCCTGCTCCAGAGATGCTCTTGGTGGATTCTGAAGATGGCCGAGGCCCGATGGAAGTGACACAGCCCGCCCCCACCCGACTCAAGGGGTGGAGCCTGATTTCTCTTTCCACCCCAGGTGGAGTCTTCGGTGGCTGTGGGGACCCCTGACTACATCTCCCCAGAGATCCTGCAGGCCATGGAGGACAGAAAAGGGAAATACGGCCCTGAATGCGACTGGTGGTCCCTGGGGGTCTGTATGTACGAGTTGCTTTTTGGGGAGACCCCCTTTTATGCCGAGTCGCTGGTTGAGACGTATGGCAAGATCATGAACCACGAGGTGAGTGCAGCAGAGCGGGGCAGGGCCTGTGGGGCAGCAGAACAGACGGGAGAGATTTTGGGGATGTTTTCCTAATACCTTTGTGGGAGACAGGATCATGGGTGGCCTGGAGGAGCAGCCAGTGAAACGTCGCTTTGGTTCAGAGGTGCCATCAAGGCAGGACTTTGGGGCAGAGGTCCAGGGCCTGACTGAGCAGAAGGAGCTGGAGGGTCCCCAACCGCAGAGAGGCTGGCTCCCCACATTTTGAAGCCAGTCAAGGAAGACACATCATGGCCATCTACAGATGGGGGCTGTGAGCTGAAGAAGTCTGACAGATCCCCAACTACCCCTGGTTCCAGTTGGCTCTGTGGATTGGGTTTGCTCCTGTTCAGCACCTGGCGGATCCCACTCACCAGAGTCAGCTGTAAAGTCTCCCCCCCACCCCATTGGTCGAATGGGCTGCCGGGGGGCCCGGGGGCCGTCTGCGTTCTCCTTCTCTTGCGTGAGCCCCCCACCTGGTTGCTCTGCTCTTTTGCTCTCTATGGGGGCCTTTGCAGTTCAAGTTATGGGGGTTCTGTGGCGAGTGGGTTGGAGTGCAGAGAGCCCTTTGGCGGGGAGCGGGGCTGGCTTTTGAGTTTCTTCAGCTGTGGACCCCAGTATGAGTTCTAGGCGCTGTGGAGCAATCGTCTTGCTGGTAAGAACTCAAAATCCCCAAAGGTTGCTGCTGCCGTTTTGGAATATGCCTTATACGGAGTCCAACTATCTCAATATTGCCTACACTGACTGGCAGCTACTCTTTCAACCCCACCGAACCTGAGAGCTTCCGTATGCAAAGCAGATGTTGTGCCAGGCAGCTGCGGCCCACCCTCCATGTGAGGCTTTCTGCCTGAGCTGCGCCTGCTGGGCCTCAAATAGAGGGAGGACTTCCCCAGTCGCTTCTGCCACAAAGTTTTGGAAAGCGCCCACCCCCAGCGCTGAGGTTGCCCGTTGCCCATGGTGCCCTCCCCCCTTCTCTCTTTGGGCTTTCCCCACAGGACCACCTGCAGTTTCCACCGGACGTCACCGATGTCTCAGAGAGCGCCAAGGGCCTCATCCGAGGGCTGCTCTGCCGCCAGGAGCTGCGCCTGGGCCAGAATGGCATCGAGGACTTCAAGCGCCATCCTTTCTTTGAGGGCATCGACTGGGACAACCTCCGCAGAAGCCAGCCCCCCTACACGCCTGAGGTGGCCAGCCCTGCAGACACATCCAACTTTGATGTTGATGACGACATGCTGAAGGAGTCGGTATGGGAGGGGCCTATCCTGGGAGAGGGCATGGTGGGCTGGCAGCAAGAGCACTCTGCACTGCAACATTTTATTGCAGCTCGCACTTGTGGCCTGCTCTCTTGCAGGCATGATGTCTGAGATGAGACAGAAGGTCAGGGGCCACATATTTTATTTTTATTATATCCCATCTTTTTCTCCTCCAAGGAGCCCAAGGGGGCGTAGGTAGTTCTCCTCCATCTCCATTTTATCCTCACAACAACCAGAGCTTGGAAAAGTTACTTTTTTGAACTACAACTCCCATCAGCCCCAGCCAGCATGGCCACTGGATTGGGCTGATGGGAGTTGTAGTTCAAAAAAGTAACTTTTCCAAGCTCTGAAACAACCCTGTGAGGTAGGCTAGGCTGAGAGGCAGTGACTGGCCCAAGGTCACCTAGCAAGCTTCATGGCTGAGTGGGGATTTGAACCCTGGTCTCCCAGGTCACAGGCCTAGTCCAGCCCTCTAACCATTACACCATGCTGTATTTCATATATGAAGTGGCCTCACCAGGCTGCTTTTCTGTCCAGCCCAGTGGTGTGTCCTGTTTCCCAGACCTGGAATCTGGAGGTGCTGGGGACGACTGAAGCTGAGGCCTTCTGCATGCAAAGCAGATGCTCTGCCACTGAGCTGCAGCCCCTAACTGCTTTCTGCTGTGGGTCCATCCAGCCCAGTAGTGTCTACTCTGACTGGCAGCAGCTCCTTGGGTGTGTCAGCAGATAGAGGCCTTTCCCATCACATGCTCCCCAAGATCCTTTATCTTTGGAGATGCCTTCAAGGATTGACCTTGGGACCCTCCAGGTGCAAAGCAGGCGCTCCGTCATGCAGCTGTAGATCCTCTCCCCCTTTCTGCTCTGAGGTGACCATCTGCTGCCTCTTGGGTAGCCAAGAGGGCCGACTGGCAGGGGAGAGGCTCCCACCCTCCAGACTGGCTCTTTCCTTCCTTCTACCACCTCTGACTTCTTGGGTGACATTCGGGAGGAAACAAGAGCCCAGAAAATGGTCCTGGGCGCCCACCTGCGTTTTTGGGCGTTCACTGAATGTTGTTCCTCTCCTCTTCCTAGGAGACACTTCCGCCGGTATCTCACGCTGCTTTCTCCGGCCACCACTTGCCTTTTGTGGGATTTACCTTCACTTCTGGGAGGTGAGGGAAGCCTCCCATTTATTCCTACAGGTTTCAGGCCAGACGGGTGGGTGACTTTTTTTGTTTTTTTGGTGGTGCGGAGCTGAGAGAGAGAGAGAGAAACTGGTTCAAGATCACCCAGTGAGGTTTGTGGCTGAGTGGGGATTTGAACCCGGGTCTCACCGTTCCTAGCTCAGCCCTTTCACCACTAGCCCGCACTCTCACATATGACAAATGTGAAGCAGCTGCCAATCTGTTTCCCTGAGTGAGGCTTCATGCCAATGCACATTGTATGCAAAAGAGCCAAGGGCCCTGACCCTGCCTCAACTCGCTGTCCCCGCAGCCCCCTCTCTGAGAGGCCGCCAGCCTCCTCCTCCAGCACCTCCAGCATCGCCCAGCTGGAGAAACGGATCCGCCATCTGGAACGAGAGAAGCAGGAGCTGGCCCGGAAGCTGCAAGGTACGTGACTGCCACCAGGTGGCGCTGGCAGCCTCCAGCCCTGCTCATCTCCCCTGCTGGAAGAGAGCCCCGCAGGTAGCCATGGTGGCTAACTTGGGGCTTCCTCTGAACCCATCTCCCTTGGAACTCAGTCCGGGAACAGGCGACGTGGTTAATAAAGATGGTGGCTCTGAGCAGGTGCAGCGTGTCACTAGAGAAGCCAGCCCCACACATAGAGGATATCCCAGCCACCACCAACCTGGTGCCCTCCAGAATGTTTTGGGCTACCACCCCCGTTAGCCCCGGCCATCTGGAGGGCACCAGTCCGGCAGAGGCTGGCCGGCAGCAGTTTGTTCCACGGTATTTGCGCTGCCTCCGTTGCCTTCTGATTCTTGGGCACCTTGCCTAAGAATCTGGCCCTGGCATTACAGCCGCCGTCCTTCTTGGCACCGTTTCATTTCTCTCCTTTGAAGCCACAAATGGGGAAGGGGGGGCTTCCTATTTTTATCTCCCCGTATTTGCATGCAAAATAATTTGGGGGGAGGGAGCTGTGTGCAGTCTGTTTGCCTCCCGACGTAGTAAAGCTTGGAACCAAACCAGAGTCAACATCATCCACACACTTGGCAATTGAGTGAATAGAGCAGCGATTGGGAGCGGAGTGGGGTTCTCCATCAGGACCAGAATGACTAGGGAGCTTTTCATCCTTTGTCTCCCTGTGGTCGCGATTCAGAGCTTCCCACCCCTTTGCTCGGGACAGGCAGCAGGGAAAGGCCTGCCCCCCCCCCTGGCCTGCTTGTGGGCACCTGGCTGGCCGTATGGGAGAACAGGATTCTGGAGGAGCCCTTGGGCCTGATCCAGCAGCAGCTGGGCTCTGCTTGTGTCCTGACGCTTGTCTGACAATCCTGCACAGATTCTCTGGCAAAGTCCCCCTCCAAGACGCCAGCCAAGGACTCCGAGTTCAGGAGCCTCCAGAACGAGATGGTGGCTTTGCGGAAGCAGCTGGCAGGTATCTGGACACGGGTGCACCTTCAGGAGAGGTGGGGCCTCCTCCCTCCAGTTTTAAGGGCTGGTGCAAGAGGGAGGGGGCCATCTCAGTTTACCAGCACTGGATTACAATTCCGCTGCCCGCCTCGGCAGTGGCTCTATGTGGAAAGGGGAGGGGAGGGGGAGGGGGTGCCACCTTGCCCTTTGCTTCAGGAATCAAAGCACCTTGGGCCAACCCCGAAGAGAGAAGTGTTGGTTGTGGCAGTGTCTCCCACTGCCGTAATGCAATGCGCAGCAAAGCTGAAGTTCTCTCTTTTGAGGAACTATTCAAGGCTCAGAAGCCCCCCAGAAGGGGTTGGGAGGATTTAGGTATGAGGTCCTGGTGTGTGGGATCTCTCTCCCAAACCAGCATAGAGCACCAGGAACCCCCATTCTTGGAACCTGACCACGTGCAAAGTGCATTTTCTGCACCAGTGGGTAATGGTTGACTCCCACATATCTTTATTTATTTATTTATCACATGTATCTCCCACTTTTCCTCCTCCAAGGAGCTCAAGGGGGGGGTGTACCTGGTTCTCCTCTTCCCCATTTTACCCTCACAACAACCCTGACCGAACTGTGACTGGCCCACATTCACCCTGTGGGCTTCACGGCCAAGCTGGGATTTGAACCGCGGTCCCCCAGGTCTAGCACTCCAGCCACAACACCCACTCAGAGTCCCACCTAGAACCTCCCATTTTGGAAGTTAATTTCTGGGAGCTGGATACATTTCTGCTTACACAACGGACCTTCCTCTGATGACTGATGGTGAAACTTTGGGTCCTGAACCTCCTGCAAAAATCTACAACAAAAGAACAAAACTGAACAAGTTTTGATTTGTGGCAGCAGCAAATTGCTTTTTTTAAATTTTTTATTATTATTATAATTTATTTAATTGCTTCCCAACAAGGTAGTACTTGATTTCCCTTCCTATTATATATAAATATGTATTACATACCCATCTGTTTATGGAAAATGAAATACAAGAATTAAAAAAACCACTACAGACCTTCTTCTCCTGCTCCTCACCCCCACGTGCTCTCCCCATCTGCTGTAGGGGGTTGGGGAACCCAAAAAGAAAAATGGGGGGCTCCTGCTGGGAGGAAGGGGGGATATAAATCAAATAATAAATAAATAAATAAATAAGTGGGTGACAGAAAAGGAGGACACGTTCTGTTGTGTGAGCAGGTCATTCCACTTGCACAATGGATAACCCCACTGAAATCAGTGGAACCCAAAGCGAGTCAACTGGGTTGGTTTGTTTAAAGTAAGCCAGTTTTTGATTGGCATAACAGTGTGCAAGGCTTTTGCATTATTTACAAGTCTGTGCCATGTGCTGTAGAGTTCTGTGGAGCATGAAAATGTGCACATGCCTCAGCGAACGTCAGGTATTCCCATACAGATGCAGTTTTAACTCCTTGTATGCCCTGTTTGGTACTGCAGGGAAGCTTAAAAGGTAGGCTGGTGCCAACAGCTGGAAGGGAAGGGAGGTTTAGGTTGCATCTGAGGCTCATATGTGCTCTGTTCCTCTTTCCCAACAGAGAACCAGCTGGAGAGTGACAAGGTTCAAAGGCAGCACCATGACAGGGTGGAGTCAGGCCAAGTGAAGACCTTGGAGCAGCGGGTGACATTTCTGGAGGAGGAGAATAAGAAGGCACTTCAGGTATGGCATACCACCTGGGCCCATGGTGAGGGCTTTGGCTGCCTCATCACGGCAGCACTTCCAGGCAAGGGAAGACCATTGTCTGCTCGGTCAGAGAGAGCCCTGAACCCTTAAGAGAGCTCTGAACCTTCAGTTTTTGCAATGAGGCAATTGCTCCCTATAACAATAAACTCAGGTGGGGACTGCCAACAAAAATGGAGCTGGAATGAAGGTTTCGCTTGTTACAAAATGCTCAACTGGAGGGATGTAATTTATATTATTCCCATTTCCCAGCTGGCAAATTGAGGCTGAAGCCTTGCATGTTCACTAAAACAGGGTCATTTTCATAGTTGGGCCTCCAACTATGTGATAATTGTCAACACTTTAACCACATAAGGGGAGTGAGGGGAACTCTACATCATAAGAAAAGTTGTCAAATTGTTAAAAAAAAATAAAGGACTGGAAACATTCCATTGTTTTTTGTTTGCATTCCACAAAATGTCTTTATTTTTGAGATTCTGCACATTTTGAAGAAACTGCTTGGTTCTGCTCTAGTAAGTCAGATTCCCTTGATGCTGGATGCATTCCCTTCCATGGAGGAGACTCTCCTGGAGGTGTGAGCATGTGGAACTGACTTGCACAATGCCTTTCTTTTGGGGCAGGATGTGGCTGTTGCCCAGGAGCAGCTTCGAGCTCAGGCATGGGAGCTGCAGGAAGAACAGCTCCGGCAGAAGGAGAGCTCTGAGGAGCTGCAGAGTGCCGAGGCAAAGTGCGGAGAGCTGCGGGCCCAGCTGCTGAGGCACTCCAGGCAGCTGCGGGAGCGGCAGGAGGAGACGGAGGCTGCGGCTCGGCGGGTGGAGGGGCTGCGCAAGGAGCTGGCCCGGACGGAGAGTGGGCGCAAAGAGGTACCTGTGCCCACTTCCCCCATGTTGCCCGAATACCCAGGGCTAACATCCTTCCCTGCCACCGTTTCATCCTTGTGTTCCTGCTGTTACTGGGGAAGAGTGTGAAAAGGGGCCAGAGGGCAGGTGGGGTGGGTGGGGGAGGGGGATGGCTGTGCTTGGAAGACTTGGCCCAGGGCTCAACTTATGGAAAGAGAGGCATCCCCTATTGCCTCCCTTACTAACTGCTCCCCACCCTGCCGTGGCCTGGATGTGATTCTCTGCCATTTGGTGGCAGGGACTCTCCTGGATGGGCGGGGGTCTGCTGTGGGGTGGCCAGTGTTGACGAGGGAGACCAGCACACCCCCAGTTGCTTATTCGTTTCTGCATGCATTCCATATGATTGGCACGGGGCTCCAGGCTTTGCCCAGGCAAAGTGCTGAGACGGATGCCAGTGTGTGCCTACTGGGTCTGTGGGTGACCGCACAAAGCACTCTGGGTCTCAGGTCCCCACGCCTGTGGGTGCTGCCTTAAGCATGGTGCCTCCCCTTGTGGCATGGCAAGGCTGGAGCTCTGGGAGTCAGGTGGGTATCAGTTGTGATTAGGTCTATCACCTGTGTTCGGTCTCTTGAGGTGTAGACCTTGTCCAAACTCACATTCAGCCTTGGCTGGTGGACTGTGTGCTCTATCCATGAGCTGCTGGAGGGGGCAGGGGGGAGATGCCTTTCTGCGAGGTGGCCCATATTACGCTTGCTAAAAACCACAAATGAGGCACCACCTCACCAAGTGCGACACCAGAGAGAGCAACGGAGTTGTCATGAGTCTCAGCATTTAGAAAGGCACCTCCTGGGCTCCTGCTGCTTATCACCTTCTAGGACGGTGGTTCTCAAACTTTTTTGGTTTGTGGTGCACTGTAAAACAAAAAAAATTCTGGCGCACTTCGTGTACAAAATTAAAAATATATTAATATATTTTAAACTATGAATAAAAATAACATACAAATGGGTTTCTTTTCATTTTTAAAATCATAGAATCATAGAGTTGGAAGGGGCCTTGTAGGCCATCGAGTCCAGCCCCCTGCTTACAGCAGGAAATCCACAGCTAGAGCATCTCCCGCAGATAGCTGTCCAGCCTCTGCTTGAAGACATTCAGCGAAGGGGATCCCACCACCTCCCTAGGCAGTCGGTTCCATTGCCGAACTGCCCTTACTGTCAAGAAGTTCCTTCTAATGTCCAATCTGAATCTACGCTCCTGCAACTTAAAACCATTAGACCTAGTCCTCCCCTCTGGGGCAGCAGAGAACAAATCTGTACCCTCCTCTATGTGACAGCCCTTCAGGTACTTAAAGAGTGCAATCATGTCACCCCTCAGCCTTCTCTTCACCAGACTGAACATGCCAAGTTCCTTCAACCTTTCCTCATAAGACTTGTTCTCCATACCGGCTATCATCCTCATCGCCCTCTTCTGAACCCGCTCTAACTTGTCTATATCTTTCTGAAAATGAGGCGCCCAGAACTGAATGCAGTATTCCAGATGAGGCCTGACTAATGCAGAATATAGTGGGACTATTACTTCCCTCGACCTGGAAACTATAGCTCTGTTTATGCATCCCAAAACCGTGTTTGCCTTTTTTGCCGCAGCATCACACTGCTGGGTCATGTTCAACTTGCGATCCACTACAATTCCAAGGTCCTTCTCACACGCACTACTGCTAAGCCGGGTATTTCCCATCCTGTACCCGTGCATTTTGTTTTTGTGGCCTAAATGCAGAATCCTGCATTTGTCTTTATTGAATGTCATTTTATTAATTTCAACCCAATTTTCTAGTCTATCCAGATCCCTTTGGATTTTATTCCTGTCTTCCATTGTGTTAGCTATCCCTCCCAGTTTCGTATCATCCGCAAACTTCATAAGGCTTCCCTCCACTCCATCATCTAAGTCATTGATAAAAATGTTGAAGAGTATCGGCCCCAGGACAGAACCCTGTGGCACTCCACTCGAGACCTCCTTCCAGTCCGAAGCAGAGCCACCGACGACCACTCTTTGAGTACGGCTTTCCAACCAGTTGTGAATCCACCTGACAGTATTTCCATGTAGTCCGCATTTGACTAGTTTGCTAATCAAAAGGTCGTGGGGGACTTTGTCAAACGCCTTGCTGAAATCTAGATAGATGACATCTACAGCATTTCCACCATCTACTAAGCTAGTGACCCGATCAAAAAAAGAGATGAGATTAGTTTGACAGGATTTTTTCTTGACAAACCCATGCTGGCTCCTTCTAATCACAGCATTGTCATCTAGATAGTTGCCAATGGACTCTTTTATTATCCGTTCTAATATCTTTCCCGGTATTGAAGTCAGACTGACCGGCCTGTAATTCCCCGGATCTTCTTTTTTACCCTTTTTAAAGAGCGGGAAGACGTTTGCCCGTCTCCAATCCTCCGGCACCTCTCCCGTTCTCCAGGATTTCTCAAAGATGATGGCAAGAGGTTCCAAGAGTACATCCGCAAGTTCCTTCAATACTCTGGGATGCAGTTCATCAGGCCCTGGAGATTTGAACTCATTTAGGTTAACTAGGTATTTCCTGACTATCTCCTTATCAATCTCGAACTGCAATCCCAACCCCTTACTGAGATTGCTACCGATGCAAGGTTGCACACTGTTCCCCTTTTGGGAGAAAACGGAGGCAAAATAGGCATTGAGCAGTTCTGCCTTTTCCTTGTTATCTGTCAACATTTTGCCATCCTCATTGAGCAGCAGTCCCACCATTTCCTTGGTCTTTCTCTTGCTTCGAACATATCTGAAAAACCCCTTTTTGTTGTTCCTCGCTTCCCTCGCCAGCCTCAGCTCATTCTGGGTTTTAGCTTTCCTTACGCTATTCCTGCAAGCCCAAGCCGCTCATCGGTACTCTTCCTTGGTGATGCGTCCTTCCTTCCATTCTTTATACATGCTCTTTTTTACTTTTACCTCCTCCACCAGTCTTCCATGTAGCCACATTGGCTTTTTCCGATGTCTTCCATTTTTCTTCCTCTTTGGAATTGTTTGCGATTGCGTTTTTTGTAATACGTTCTTCATGAACTCCCACGCTTCTTGGGCTCCTTTTTTCTTTAGTCTATCTAGCCACGGGATCCTACCCATCATTTCCCTGAGCTTGTTAAAATCGGCTTT
Organism: Rhineura floridana; assembly: GCF_030035675.1. Taxonomy (NCBI): domain Eukaryota; kingdom Metazoa; phylum Chordata; class Lepidosauria; order Squamata; family Rhineuridae; genus Rhineura; species Rhineura floridana. Next base: position 1,646,939 of record NC_084501.1, on the reverse strand, counting down.
CCTGAAATCCAAGGTCCATGTTTGACTATATTCTTCTTTGGCTTTCCCCAGAATCCCGAATTCCAGCATTATGTGGTCACTTTCCCCCAAGGTACCGACCGCTTTAATTCCCATGACCAATTCGTCCGTGTTAGTTAAGATCAGGTCCAGGATTGCCGATCCCCTTGTTCCTTCTTCTACTTTTTGAAAGAGGAAATTATCAGCAAGGCCCATCAGGAATTTGTTGGAGGCTTTGTGCTTCGCAGAGTTTGTCTCCCAGCAGATATCCGGGTAGTTGAAGTCCCCCATCACTACTACTTCTTGCCTCCTTGAGATTTCAGAGATTTGTTTGAGAAAGGCCTCGTCTACCACCTCTTCTTGGCCAGGGGGTCTGTAGTAGACACCTACTACCATGTCGGTTTTGTTTCTCCATTTATTTTTACCCAAATGGTCTCTACTGGACCACTTTGTTGGCTCTCTTGGATTTCCATAGAGGTGTATTTGTCTTTGACGTATAACGCTACTCCCCCTCCTTTTCTGTTGCTCCTATTCTTTCTGTAGAGTTTATATCCTTGAATGGCTATATTCCAATCATGGGAGTCATCCCACCAATTTTCTGTTATCCCTATGAAGTCATATTTGCCTTGATGCAGTAAGACTTCAAGCTCCCCTTGCTTGTTTCCCAAGCTCTGTGCGTTGGTATATAGACACCAGAAGTCTCTTTTGTCCCGATTGGATTCCTCCGTTAATATACTGTGAGCTTTGCCGTGCATCCCTTTCTGTCTCCCAGTGTCTGCTGTACCCTTCAAATCGTTGCGTTTACAACCCGCTGTCTTTGGATCGGTAGTTAAGCTATCATCTCCATCCCCCAGAGGCTTTAGTTTAAAGCTCTCTTGATGAGTTTTGCCATACTTCTGCCAAAGAGATTCTTCCCAGTCCTCGTGAGGTGCAGCCCATCTCTTGCCAGCAGTCCCCCCTCCAAGAAGCTTAGACCATGGTCCCAGAATCCAAACCTCTCCCGTCGACACCATCTGCGTAACCAGTCGTTGACCTGCAGTATCTTCCTTTCCCTTTGTAGTCCTCTATCCTTCACGGGAAGAATTGACGAGAAGACCACCTGCGCCCCCAAATCCTTGACCTTCCTACCCAGAGCCTCATAGTCCGAGGTGATCTGTTCCAAGGTGTTTCTGGCCGTGTCGTTTGTGCCCACATGGATGAGGAGAAAGGGGTACCTATCTTGTTTCCCAATGAGCCTTGGCAGGTTGTCAACGACGTCCCGGATGTGTGCCCCAGGGAGACAACAGACTTCCCGATTTTGTCCGGCTGGCATACCGGTGCCTCTACCCCCCTGAGCAGCGAGTCTCCAACCACCAGCACCCTCCTCTTTTTGCCGCGAGCGGTGGTTGCATCAGTTTCTTTCTTCTGGGGTGTGGAGTCTTCCATTGCAGTCAGTGTCTCTTGATGCAGGTGAGTTTGTTGAGGCTCTTCAGGGGTGCTGTCTGCCGAGAGACGCTGAAAGCGATTTGTTAGTTGCAGCAGTTCTGAATCCCTCCTGTTTTTCCTTGCCCTTACAGTGACAGTCCTCCACGGGGATTTGTTGCTGTTGCAGTCCTGTTCTTCCTTGTCACTTTCTTCCTGCACTTTGTGTCGCTCCCTTAATTCCTCTTGTGTTCTATCGAGGAAGTCCTCATCTTCTCTGATAAATCGCAGGGTGTCTATGTGTTGCTGCAGCCCCCTAACCTTTTATTCTAGGAGTGCCACCAATCTGCACTTGCTGCAAGTGTAGTCTGGGTTCCGTTAAGAAGATGAACATAGCACACACGTTGCATGTGACAACAACTGCTTGATCCCCCTCCATTTTATGTTTGTTGTTTCCTGTTTCTGTTGTCAGTGGCAGTCTTGATGTTTCTGTTGTCACTGCCAGGAATTAGTTGAACGGATTGTAGTCGCGCCGCCAAGCCTGATAGGAAAGAAAGCATGCAGATAAGCTGCTTACCTCACCAGAGCTCCTCCTCCTCTCTTGGTCAGCTGCCTCCAAAGTCTGTCAGGTCTTTCAGGGTCAGGAATCCCGAGTCCCTTCTCCCTCGCACAGAGCGCCGCCAAGCCTCACCAGAGCTCCTCCTCCTCTCTTGGTCAGCTGCCTCCCAAGTCTCTCAGGTCTTTCATACACTTTCATAATATTCACGGCACACCTAGTCACCTCTTGCGGCACACCAGTGTGCCTGGGTGAACCTTTGAGAATCACTGTCCTAGGACAACCAGGAGATGAAACCCAAAGTGGAGTTATGCAGATGGAAGATGGAGTTAGGGTCAGTGCCGGCTGGTGGTTCCATGTCAGTGGGGCTGTGGAGTCCGCTCCAGGTTTCAGTCTGAACTTTCAAGGAGCTCCTCGAAAGCTTGGACTAAAACCCGGAGTGGATTCCATGGCCCCACTGACATGGAGTCACGAGCCAGCACTGGTTAAAATGTTGGAGGCTGACATAATTCTGAGTGGCTCCCATTGGATTCTGTGGGCCAGGCTGGCAATTGACTGCTAAGAGTGGGTTGCAGATATTGGGGTCATGGGGGGATGTTTTGCCCTCTCTCAGCAGTGCCCTCAAATGGTACAGTGCACAGGCTCTAGGGGTGGCCCCCAACCCTTTATCCCCCCCCTAAAGAAACCTACTTGTATGTGAAAAACCATGTGCTGCATTTCGGGGCTGACATTATGGGGGGAGGTGCAAAACCTGCCCTCCCCTTGGAAAGCCAAATTGCTTGGCCCTCCTGGAGCTGCCATCATCATCATCATTTGTTTACGAGTCGCCTCCTACCTAATCATCTCAAGGCAACGCTCAATACAAAAAGCAGTTCAAAACCCAGATGAGCAGCTGTATTTAAAGCCAACCCAAAAGAAAAGAGGCGAAGTAGGCGCTCGTGGCAGAGACCCGCTCAGCCAACTGGGGAAGCCGCTGGGAGAAGAATGTCTTCAATGGCTCCCAGAACGTGCAGACCAGATCATGGGCGCCCGTCTCATCCCGCAGGAGGGCTGCCCCCCCGGGGTGACTGTGCGGTGCTCCGCCTGCCCCCCCACTGTGCCTCCATGGCTTCAGAAGGGCTTGGGCTGGGGGGGGATGCCCCAAAACTCCAGTCCCTGTGAGAGCGAGAGAACATCTCTGCCCCCTGCAGCTGGAGGCTCGGATCGAGGGCCTGGTCAGCGAGGTGTCCAAGCAGCGGAAGGGGAAGGAGAGGGCTGAGCAGCAGCTGCGGAGGCTGAAGAAGGAGCGGGAGGAGCTGCGGGTAAGTGCGGGGGGTGGGGGGGAGCCCCGTTATGGGGGGGTCATCATGCCAGGGGGATGCTTCGGATGGGCCGATTAGTCGAGGCATGTGGGGGCATCGGAACCTGCCTGCGCCAAGCCGAAGCACTGGTCCATCGAGTCCAGTGCTGGCCACACTGGCTGGCAGCGGCTCTCCAGGGTTTCAAGGCAGGGATCTTCCCCAGCCCTACTCAGAGGTGCCAGCTGGGACTGGACCGGAGACCTTTTGCATGCAAAGCAGCTGCTCTCCCCCCCCCCGCTACCTGCAAGGGGCCTTCCCCTCCTTGCGCATCCTCTTTTTGTGCACAAAGTCTCTTCTGTCCTGTTTCTACATCATACTGCAATTTTTCTTCAATGCACCAAAATTCACACTGTCTATATATTTTTCACGGAATACATTTTTTTGTAAGCATTTTAACCTAAAAGGTACATTTTTGTACACATTTTAGTCAAAGATATGTATTTGTATGTGCAGTCTGTTACTTTTTTGAGCCAAGAACTGTATCTCAGAATTCGAAGAAGTCCAAATGCTGAGGGCTGCCTGCATTCAGATCTGTGCATTAGTCTGGGAGATGAGAATCTGTCAGTTTGCTTCAAAAGGCAGCCCAGACAGGATCCGTGAGTGACCCATTTGCTACCCTCTCCTAATGACTGTGGTGCCTCCTGCAGGTGAAGCAGAGCATGTCCCTCTTCCACGCTGGTGGCTCCAAGCACACGGCGGGGGCTTCCTGCACCCCAAAGGAGGCACTCCAGGCTGAGATGGCCCAATGCCGGGAGCAGCTTCAGAAACCCAGGAGTGAACGGTGAGGAGAGGCAGGAGCCCACCCAAGGCCCCCTCTCAGAAGCCGGTGGCAAGAGAAAACTGGGGCACCCCAGAGCAGGAAATGAGTTGGCCAAGCAAAAACTAGGACCAGGCTTCTCCATTCCTGCAAATGGGCGGAGGTGTAGTGGGAGGGGGTAGAATCCAGTGGCAAAGGGGAACTAGAGGTTGGATCCAGACTGCATTCAATGCCCTTTGGAATCAGTTGGAATCAACTTCAATGGGCCTTCCCCCCCCCGGTCCCCTCCAGATGTTTTGGACTACAACTCCCATCAGCCTCCTCAGGATGATGGGAGTTGTAGTCCAAATCAGCTGTGCTGCCTGGGGCTGATGGGAGTTGTGGTACAAACCTGTGGAGGGGGCCAGGGTGGCCATTTTTCATATGGATTTCTGTGGGAACCAAGTGCAACTGACAGCGCTGCAACCCAGACAGTCCACACTCCCAGTCCTCAGCTCTGAGAAGTTTGGAAAGGAGAATTCTCCTCTCTCTCTCTCTCTCTGTCTCTCACATGGCCTTTCCTGCTCAGGTGGGAAAACCTGGAACCAAAAGACTGGAAGAAAGAGCTGTGCAGTTTGACACCTGTGGAGAGCCACCGCACCTTGCACTCTCAGGACCAGGTATGTGTGCTGTTCCCTACAAAACTCTCTGGGGCTCCTGGCTGCAGCTTCTCCAGAACACAAGTGCAGAGAAGGGTTCTCTTCTCAGGAGTAATTCCAAAAAGCCCTCAATCCTGAAGCCCAAGTTCTAACTGCACATAAGTCCTGGATTCTGTGCTTTTAAATTTTTGTCACCTGGATGTTGGATCTCCAAGGTCCTCAAACCCAATTGTCATACAAGGATTTTCTCTGCAAAGCTCATGGCACCTCCTTTGCTTGTTTCCTTCCCGTCTATTTTTGCCTCCTTTTGGTCCAACAGGTGGATTCACCCAGCGCTGACATCCCCCACCTGGATCAAGAACTGTGTGCCTCAGAGACACACAAGCTAGCCTTTGCCAACTGGGAGATGCAGATCACTGACATCTTGCGGTGGTGAGTTGCCGACTGTGCACCTTCTTTGAACATGGCCTGATGCATGGAGCAATGGTGGAGGCAGAGATGCATCTGAGCATAAGTAGAGGGCCTTTCCCTTTCCCCATTGATTAACTAGAGGCTGCCCCCAGATTCTGTGGGGAGGGCATAGCTCCCAGGCAGAGCTGGAGCCACAGTTCCTTTGCTTTTGGAAATTTCACCATCGATTGTTCTCAGTCCTTTTTGAATTCTAGTCCAAAATATCTGGAGGGCACAGAGCTCGAATGTCAGGCTCGGGCCCTGGTTCCACACTAGGCATTGACTGTGAAATAACCACACTTTGTTCACTCACGTTTTACGTTGTTGTGAACAAAACATTTCTCTCCTCCATCCCGAAATTCTTTTTCTTCTCTGGTTTAATGACGAATCAGGGCCAAGGAAAGGTCCTACTATCGCCACCTGCTGGCAGAAAATGTTAGCATGTCACTCACAACCTTTCGTAGAGCTGTATAGCCTTAAGAAACCTCCACAGAATCTCTGAGCCCAAAAAATTCTTATCCCGACGGGCCAGTCCCACAGACAAGTCTGTAAGCCCCAAGTCACTAAGCCTACGGAGGAGAGGCTCTCCAACTTCCATATATCTCTCGCCATCCCAAAAAGCATGATCCACTGTTTCTACCACCCAGCAATATTCAGAATCCGTTCTTCGAACTCTGCACCAGCCACTCCGAAGAGCGCAATGCTCCATTAGGACTCTTTTAACAGACTGAGTTGTCTCTGCTGCCCTTTCAGATGAAATACTCGAAAATCCTCCAAATACCCGTCGATCCGTAGAATCCGCCTCCCACTGCCTTTGCCCCTCACCCAACAATGTCCTCTTACCCCAACTCCTGAAAAGGACAGAGATCAATGTTCCTCTGCCCCAAAGGCTTCCTGGCCACCTGGCCAGCCATCTCACTCCCAGCAGGGCCCACATGAGCTGGAATCCAACAAGACTGAACCAAGAAACCCATTAGCTGGCAATTCAGTATGCAGCCCCCAAATCTCATTCCTTTTGCAACCCATAGCCCCATTCTGAATGGCCATCAGGCCTGACAGGGAGTCTGAAAACACAACCGTCCACTCAGGTCTCGCATCCCGTCTCCATTCCAATGCCAAGAGGATCGCTATTCATTCAACACCCATTATTGAGAACCAATCAGAAAAGCAACAAGCCCTTTGAACCTGGAATGCTGGAATGCAATAGGCACACGGCCGTCCTGTGGATCTTGAGATCCGTCTCTATAGATTCCACACCGTGGATCCCACTTAGACACAGTGGACGCCACTGCCCTGGTTTTAGAAATTGCCATCCCAAGCTGACTTTTAGTAGCTTCGCCACGACTCATATCAACCTGAGGAGGAACTCACAGCCATCCATAAGGCCAACGAACAGTCAATTGAGGGACACCCTGTCCTGGCATCATGTTAGACTTCAGCTAAGCCTGAACCACTAACCACAGGTGGAACGCACCTGCCAAACTTCTCAGGAGCAGCAAATAATTCCCGACAACCCCCATAGAAATTATACCCAAGCTCTAACTGTGAGATTCCCCTTCTATCCCAAGAAAAGGTAGGATCTAACAAAGCCCACCTCAAGTCCCTGGGCCATTCCCCAGTCCTTCCCTGCATCACACTGCATGGACAGAGGATGAAGGCCACGCAAATTACGCTTCACACCTTTGTTTGAATAGCATCAGCCTTCTGCAACAGCGATTGTGAGGCAGGTGCAGGTGCCTTGCAGCTGTACCGAACCACCACATGACAGAGCATCCAGGGTCCTCCTATCTGCACTCCAAGTAGTGCCAAAAATGCCCCTCAGTAAGTTTAGGCAAGCTTTACACTTATCCAAACTACTCATGAAATGCTTCTTCCAAGTCAGCTGTGTGTCAAAATGAACCCCCAGAAATGTGGAACTGGGCACCGTGTGAATCTGCTCTCCATACAAGGTCAGAGTAACTCTCTCAGGCACCTTCCTCCTTGGAAAAAAAACACTGGCTGTCTCAGAGGGAGTGAATCGAAACCCCCACCTATCTCCCCGTTCCTCCAAGTTACTCAGTGCTTCGTCCAGGTTTGTCAGAGCCAAATCAATCGACTTTCTCTGAGCTTCTGAAACTCACAAAATCTGACACTTTAAAAAACTCGGTGGACTCACTGGGCAACTTCCACAGGCATGGATGACCGATTGTGCTGCTATTTGTGCCTGTATGCTGTAGCTGTGTCATAGGTTGCTCTAGCCTTTTCTTTATCATATTTCTCGTCTCTCTAGGAAATACCTTTACCGTTTTAATCCTTTCCTTTCTAAATAGCATTGTCCCTATCAACATTCCTCCTCTAAATTCCAGCAAGGGATGGGGAGAATTATGATCAGGCATGTAGTGAGGGGGAGGGGGTATATAGTGCTTTCCTCACAAACAGTCATCCCAAAGAAAATTGCTGGACTCCAATATTTGGGGCTGTGGGAAGAGGGACTGCCTACCTGGCTACAGAGTGTCAAACTTCTGGAAGCGGAGATGCTATTCCACTTTCAGCTTAAAGCAGAACGGCAGTGATTGGGGGCTACTAAAACATCCACATATAGAAGCGCCTTAGGACCAGGGAGACCCAGGTTCAAATCAGCCATGAAAGTAAGTGGGTGACCTTGGAACAATTGCTGCCTCTCAGAGTTGTTGTGAGGATAAAATGAGCAGGGCAGACATCCATGTATGTGCCATCTTGAGCTTCTTGGAGGAACAGTGGGATAAAAATGCAACAAAATAAGCAATAAACAGCATCTGCTCTGCGCTGTGGGAACAGAATGCCAGGAGATGCCTTGAATGTCAGCCTGGAAAGGGTCATCCCAGGGGAGGGTGTGTGTGTGTGGGGGAGGATTCCTTTCTCATGGAGCTGCTGCTGCTAATTTGCAAGCACGCATGCATCCATGCCCATGCGCACACACAGAGTGTTGCAGTTTCCCCCTGAGCTTTGCATGCCTCCTTGCCTGTGTCTCAGGGTGAGCGATGAGAAGGAGTCCAGGGGCTACCTGCAGGCCATGGCTACTCACATGATGGAGGAAGTGGAAGCTCTGAAGCAGACAGGCACCCAGAGCCCTGGGCCTAGAACCCCGGTAAGAGACCCCTTGGAGGGGCAGGGGCTCCTTCTCCCCCACGCCCCACTTCTCCACCCACAATGCAGCTGCTGCAACTGCTGGCCCCATAACCAGCCCAGTTTGCTGCTCCTACCCTGCAGACACTCTTCCCTTGCCTCCTGCTCTAGGACACACTCTGGAAGGCTCGACGGCTGCAAAAAGTGGAGGCCTCAGCCAGGCTGGAGCTGCAGTCGGCGCTGGAGGCTGAGATCCGGGCCAAACAAGGCGTCCAGGAGGAGCTGGACAAGCTGAAGGTGGCCCATTTGGCGGCTAAGCGGTGAGCAGGCATTGAGGGTGGTGGTGGTGGCAGTGGTGGCAAGTGGTGAGGGAGAGGGAGAGCAGAGCGGAAGGATCAGCCACCCTGGCAGAGCGGGTGACCGAATAAGCTAGAGGAAACATTTGAGAATCATGCCTGATGCAGAAGCAGCCTGGGGCGCAGCGGTGGTGTGTGGGACTGATTTATTTATTATTTGATTTATATCCCGCCCTTCCTCCCAGCAGGAGCCCAACTGATGGGTTGTAGTCCAAAACATCTGAAAGGGGGCAAGACTGGCGAAAGCTGTGCAGACGTTAGAGCAGGAATTTGGGAGGCTTTAAAAGAAAAGTGTTGTTATAATTTATTATTATAATTAATTTATGAATCGCCTTCTGCACAATCATCTCAAGGCAACGCACAATAAAAGCAGCAAAAAACAACACCACCAAAGACGGTAGATGTATTGAAGACAAAAGCAACACTGAAGCCCATGGCAGAGAGCCATTCATCCAGCTGGGAAAGCCTGTTGAACCAAAATGTCTTCCAGAAAAGTGCAGATAGTGGACGCCTGTTGTATCTGGACAGGAATTAGCCCTGTCCTCCATGAGTTTGTCTGTCAGGCGTTACTGGCCACGAGGACTCTGCTCTGCCTCCACTGTTGGAGGCAGCGTGCTGGGAGGAATCCCAAGTAGGGAGAGGCCTGCTGTGGTGCTCAGGTCCTGCTTGGGGGCTCCTCCCAGGAAGGTCTGGTTGGCCGCCATGACAGCAGGATGCAGGATTAGATGGGACTTTGGCTCTTCTGGTGTAATGTTCTTAAGAAACCCTTCACATTTGCATTTGGATCATAGAATCATAGAACAGTAGAATTAGAAGGGGCCTATAAGGCCATCAAGTCCAACCCCCTGTGCAATCTGTGGATCCCTTGTTCCAGCCTCATGAGGTCCCATGGGACAGCAGCAACGCCCAAGTTCAGCTGCTGCAAACATTGTCAAAACCCTGGAAGCCAAGAGGTGGCTTCTCCTAGAGGTATCCACAGTGTCCTTACTGGAGCAATTAATACAGACGCCTTTGAAGTGAAGAGAGAGGTGGAGACCTATTAAACCTTTTAAAAACAGCAAGAGATGGTTTGTTGCAGTCTGCATCAGGCCCAGGGTGGTGTGATTGTTTCGTCCAGACAGCTGCCCTGTGAACAGCCGAAGCCGTTGAAGGATTCTTTTCATTGCCACAAACCTCTTCTCCTTTAAACTTTGTACCGGGGTGGAGGACAGGCCCTCTGATGGATGCTGAATTTCTCTGCATGCCATAAAGTAACATTTCCCTCCCCCACCCACCTGTATCCAAAAGCCAATTGCAGGAGGCAGAGAATCAGAACAGGGTGTTGCATCTGGAGCTGGAGAAGGCAAAGGCGGAGCTGAAGGGCCGGTCCCTGGAAGGTAAGATGCAGCCTGGGGCTTGTGTCTGTGCAGCAGCACTAAGCCCCCCAAGGACTTATCCCAGCAGTGGGGCAAGGTGCAAGCCTTTGGGAAATGAGTAGGGTTCGATGTCCCCATTGCTCAGGTCTCAGTGTCTGCAACAGGGATGGAGCGCTGGTGGCCTGCCAGATGTTGCTGGACGGCAGCCCCAGCATGGCCAATGGGGCAGGGATGATGATGGGGCTGGAGTCCAACAACATCTGGAGGATGCCAGCGCCTCACTCCTGACCTAGGGCCATCAAAGTATTTGTCATTTCTGGCCAAAGAAGACAGTCACTTGTCCTGACAGACCAGAAACCTAATGTTGCTTCTGTGCTCGTGCCCTTTAGCACAGCTGAGGAGGCGCTGCTTGTCCACAATCAGAACTGAAACGCTGGTTCCACGTGGCACGTGGTATGGGGCCGCGTTCTCTGTAACATCTGACAATGACAGATAAGATTGTGAGTTGTGATGGGACTTCAGCTACAGGAAGTGTGCTTAGGGCTACAGACTTCAGTCAGTCAATTTCATTGATTCAAGCAACTCTCTCTCAACACCTTATTAAGGCAACTTTAATTAGTTGTCTGCCTTCCATCTTTTGGCTGGACAGGTTTTCCCCTGAATGGCAATTCATCTACTGAGGAGGGGTCTGAGGCAGGTGCTCTCGGGAGTTGCAGTTTTGTGCCACCCCTTTAATTAGTAGTTACCTGTTCTAAGAGGAATTGCTCTTTTATTTTACTTTATTTTATTATGAACAGAATTCAATAGAGAATCTACTAATTTAAGGGTCAAATCAGTAATGTCGTGCCTGAGTCTGAAGCGGAAATGACTAACTGAAGGGACAGTAGTCCCCAAGAAGCCTCAACAGCACTTTGCCAATCCACCACTGGACAGGCTCGCACTGCAGCAATTGTGTATTTATTTATTTATTTATTTTTTAAGGCAGGAGGGAAACACTGGAATGAACAGGTTGGCCCTGTCATCTGGATTCTCTATTAAAAGGGAACAAAGAGTTTAAATTCAGAGGGAAGCACCGAGCATGGAAGCAACCTAAATTTTAGATATTGGAGGAGGCAACCAAGGAGGGGGGAAAGGCAAGAGGCATGGGGGGGGCACAAGGGATGACTGTAAGGGGAGGTCATTCAGTCTGGGATGTGGACCAAGGGCTTAAGCCAGAAACTTGACACAAACGGTTAATGGGGCAGGAGGATAGACTTGAAGGAGCCGTTAACAATCTCTGGCCCAAAGGAGAAAGATTTTAGAGGGAAAGGGGAGGGCAGCTAACAAGCCAGGTTTAGGCCGTAGGGTCAGCATCTGTGTGATGCTTGTGCTGCACTGTACAGCACCGGGAACGCTCAGGGTTTTTTTTATGGGGAAGGGCCTTAGCTCAGTGGCAGAGCACCCGCTTTGCATGCAGAGGTCCCAGGTCCAGTCCCCAATGGCCTCTCCAGGAAAGACAGGCAGATATCCCCTGCAGTCTCTGGAGAGCCACTGCCAATCAGTGTAGAGAACACTAAGCTGGGTGGGCCAATAGCTCTGACTCGGTGTCGAGTACCTTCTTCCTCTGTGTTCTGGTGCCCGTCTGTGGTCTGTGGTGAAGAATAGAGGCAATCCTCAGAGTGTTCCCTTTCTCTGCTCTTCTGATAGGCATCAAGCACCAAGGACCTCTGATTCCCTTCCTCTCCTTCCGAAGTGCCAACGTAAGTCTCCGGTACTGGCCAGTAATGTTGGTTAGAGAAGCCAAGAGGCAGGGCTCCTGGGTTCAGAACAGAAGGGCCATTAAAATAGCACTCGCTCATAGCAAGATGATCAGAGCTCCACAGCTGGATCAGGCCCAGGGAGGGCCCATCCAGTGCAGTGTCCTGTTCCCCACAGTGGCCAACCAGATATCTCTCCTGCAGAGCACAACGTAACCTTTCTCCTGCACACGATCCCCTTTTCTCTTTTTTAAAAGATGTTTTTAAAGCTTTAAAAAAATTTTTTTTAAACATGTTTTATTTTAATGTATTTTAAAGTCTGTTTTTATGATGTTTTAAAGTGTTTTTAGTGCTTTTGTTTGCCACCCTACTGGGTGGGATATAAATCAAACAATAAACAAACAAATAAACAAACTGCTGTTCGGGGGCATCCGGCCACTGACAATGGTGGCACAGCGTAGCCATCGTGGCTAGTAGCCATTGATAGCCTTATCCTTCTTGAGTTTGTCTAAAGCCATCCAAGTTGGTGGCCATCACTGCCTCTTGTGGGAGTGAGTTCCATAGTTTCACTGTGCGCTGCGTGAAGAAGGACTTTATTTTGTCTGTCCTGAATCTTCTGACATTAAATATCTTAAAGCCAACATTCAATGAAATTTCAAATGTTCAGTCTTTTTTTTTATCTAAATACATTTCAGAAAATTATTGATTAGCTCTTGATTAACACCCTTACATTTTTAATACAGTCATGTTTACTGACTTGTATTTTGTACTGAATATCGCGAGTCTTTACCTGCTTGCTCACTGCCCCAAATTTGCCGCCTGGGCTCCTACTGGGAGGAAGGGCGGGATATAAATCTAATAAATAAATAATAAATAAAATCTTTAAGTGCCGACAGAATCCATAACTGGGAATGTTGAAAAAAAATTCAAAAATGAGAGCTGAATATAAATAGAAACCTGTGCGTGCAGATCCAAGTGCAGAGATCCTGCCGCCCAAGGCAGATGTGGAATGCCAAGCAGGGCTGGTCATCACAGTTGTGAACTATCTCTGGTTTCGGTGGCTCCATGCCTTTGAATACCAGCGATGCTGGGGAGAGGAGTGCCTTTTGCACTGTGATTCTGCTTGCATCTGGTTGGCCTCTGTTGGAAACAGGATGCAGGACTAGATGGACCCACTTTGGAGTGGTCCAGCTGCTCTTACGGTCTTACAGCTTACAGTGCATGTGTGAATGAAGTGCCCCGATAGCAAAATCTGAATGATGCCCACTAACAATCTGCTTGTGTCACCCTGTTTGTCAGAAGGACGCAATTGCTTTTGGGAGCTCCCCAGATTCCCCGGAGGCCACAGAAGGGGCCCAGCTGCACCCAGAACAGCGGAGGAGCCTGCGGTCCAGCGTGAGTTCCATTTTCTGCCATCCCATAACAGGCCGTCCCTCGAGTGGGGAGGCTCCAGTGTTCCCCTTTCTCTGCTGATGCTCATTCTCGGTGTCTCCAAATATAAGAGGAGCTGCCTTCTCTGGAGCCAGGCTGGCCAGCCTTGTGCTGTCTTCAGGGGTCTTTTCCCCAGTCTAGACCCCTTAACCCAAAGAGGCCAGGAAGTGAACTGGGGAATTCAAACGGGCAAAATGCTTCTCCTTGCCCTGGAGATCCGGCAGACGATGCCGTGTTTCCCTGGAAATTGCAGCTGTAAGAACGTGTGGACCTTTTGGAGCCCATCTAGTCCAGGATCCTGTTCCTCTGTTTCCACTGCGGCCCCTGGAATGTCCCAATGGGGGAAGCCCTAGTAATAATAATAATAGAATTTTATTTGTTAGTCGCCCATCTGTCTGACTTAACAGACACTCTGGGCGACTTACACAATATAAAATACAATTTAAAACATATTCATACAACAGTCACCATATTAAACAACAATACATCTAAACCACCCGTTAGTAATACAACATAATAGCCTAACCCACCCCAGAAATCCCGTAGGCCTGCCTGAATAACAAGGTCTTTAAGGCTCGACAAAAAGCCATCAGGGAGGAGGCATGTCGAAGGTCAAAAGGAAGCAAGTTCCAGAGGGTGGGGGCCACGACCGAGAAGGCCCTCTCTCTGGTCCGCACCAGCTTAGCTGTTTTCACCGGTGGGACCGAGAGAAGGTCTTGTGAGGCCGATCTTGTTTGGCGGCATATTTGGTGATACTGGAGGCGTTCCTTCAGATAAACTGGGCCGAAACCGTATAGGGCTTTAAAGGTTAATACCAACACCTTGAATTGGGCCCAGTATACAACTGGCAACCAGTGTAGCTCCATCAACACTGGGGTGACATGATCCCGGCGACGGCTATGCTTTATTAAGCGTGCCGCCGCATTCTGTACCAGCTGCAATTTCCGGACCGTCTTCAAGGGTAACCCCACGTAGAGCGCATTACAGTAGTCTAATCGAGAGGAGACCAGGGCATGTATCACTCGTGGAAGCAGATGTATAGGAAGGTAGGGTCGCAGCCTCTGTACCAGATGAAGTTGGTATCAGGCTGCCCGACTTACTGCAGATACCTAGGGCTCCATGGACAATTGAGAGTCCAAAATGACCCCCAGGCTGCGGACCTGGTCCTTTAGGGGCAATCTCACCCCTAGAGAAGGACAGGAGCGCGAAAGTCCTCCCCACTCGTGCTCCCAGCAGCTGATCAGGCTGCCTTTGATACTGGAGGTAATAAGCCATGGTGACCAGTAGCCACTGATAGCCTTTGATATTCCTCCATTAATTTGCTGAATTTCCTTTTAAAAGTGATCTAGATTGACTACTGCCAGTGCATCATGTGGGAGCAAATTACATAGTTTAACTGCATGAAGAAGGAACTTTCTTCTGTCTGTCCTGACAAGGTGGTTTATCATTGCCTCCCTCTGAGGCTGAGAGGCAGTGTCTGGCCCAAGGTCACCCAGCGAGCTTCATGGCTGTGTGGGGATTCGAACCCTGGTCTCCCAGGTCATAGTCCAACACCTTAACCACTACACCACACTGGGTCTCTCATCATCATCATCAGTGCATCTTGTGGGAGCAAATTACATAGTTTAACTGCGTTCTTTTGTCTGTCCTGAATCTCCCATCACGGTTCAGTTTCATTGGAGTTTTGGCCCTTTTAGGTCCTAGTGAGAAAAACTCTGTATCCGCTTTCTCCACACCGTATATAATTTTATACACCTCTATCATGTCCCTCCTTATTCATATGTTTTTCCAAAATAAAAACCTCTATAAACATTTGCTGCGAATTTTCCTTATAGGCGAGTTGCTCCAGCCCTTTGATCGCGTTGGTTGCCCTCGGAGAAAGCCAAGCTGAAACAGCAGTAGGGCAGGCGTCAGGGGCTGGCATTGCTGGGTGTCTGCCAAAGCCCCCACCCCAGCAGGGGGGCGCTCCTTGTGGCCTCTGCCTCTTGACCAGTCCTCTCCAGGCATATGGGGCATGGCTAGACCAAGGGGGATGAGCTGTGGCCAGTGTTGTGGGTTGGATTGCCCGGGGGCAACTAAATGCACAGTGATGACAATGGCAAGGAGGTTGATTCACTGAACGGGAGAGAGGGGAACCTGCTATAGAAAAGTGGATAGTGGGAGGTTTGGATTAGCCAAGAGGCCTTGCAAAGCAGAGCAGCCACAGTGATTTCTCTCTTTCGCTGAAGGCGTCGCAGTCCTCCACCCAGTCCGTAGTGGGCACCATGGAGAGCAGCAGCAGCAGCAGCAGCTCTGGATCCCTGAAGGTAACAGGCTGTCGGCCTCAATATCTTTGTCTGTCCCTGTTTCTCTGCATGATTCTGGACTGAGTGCCCCGGCTGAGGAGGAGGCTGCTCTTTCCTTCCCCGGGCCTTTTCAAACGGGGCTCAGAAGATTGCTTAGTGGGGAGGGAAAGGCACTTTGTACATGTTTGGAGGGATTGTCTTCACAGAGTCCCAAATTGAGCAGGGCTGGCTCCAGTTCTGTGGAGGCCCTTCTGCACTGGGCAGTCACCCTGGCCATAGGCTTGCCTGGCAGAAGTGGCAGTTGTCTCACACAACTGCCGTTGTAAATTTTTTGCAGTGCCCGAAGGTGCTTCTGTGCCAGGTGCTCTGGGGCATTGTGGGACATGCCTTGGGGGCCCTGACTGGCAGGCCTACAGGTGAGGCCTGTGGGACCTCAAGATGTTTTTCCAAGACTCCAACAGCGAGGGCCTTGCTGTGGCTCCCCCTTGGAGCGCAGGACAGCCATTTTCCAACAGCTGCACGGGCTTTTCAGACAACGTTCGAAGTGTTTGTGATGACCTTGAAAGCCCGAATTGGTTTAATCCCCTGATAACTGAAGGACCGTCTCCTCCGCTGCTGGCCTCTACACTCTTAACGGGTGTTGGTGGGTGGGTCTTGCTGTTTTTCATGTCCTGACAGTGATGGAGGCACAGTGGGTGAGAGGGGCCCTCTCTGGGTGGCTGCACCCAAACACTGCAATTACCTTTCCCCGGAAGTTGGCTTCACCCACCCCCCCGCTAACTTTTTATCATTTGGTCAAACCTTTTTCTGGAAGGCATTTGGTCTGTTAGGTTGAATCTTCCTTTAAAAAGGAAATCAGTCTGTTTGATCCAGAGCTTGGAAAAGTTACTTTTTTGAACTACAACTCCCATCAGCCCAATCCAGTGGCCATGCTGGCTGGGGCTGATGGGAGTTGTAGTTCAAAAAAGTAACTTTTCCAAGCTCTGGTTTGATCCAGCCTCTGCATTTTTAATGTGAGGGGGAGTCTTAATCAGAGCTTGGAAAAGTTACTTTTTTGGACTACAACTCCTATCAGCCCACTCCAGTGGCCATGCTGGCTGGGGCTGATGGAGTTGTAGTTTGAAAAAGTAACTTTTCCAAGCTCTGGTCTTAATTCTTAATTCATGTATGTTTTTAGAATAGCTGGAAGTTGCCCGGAGCATTTTGACTGCAATGGAAAGGCAGAGTATACCATTTCTAAATAAATAAAGCATTTAATCCCCCTTTCCCTCCCTCCCTCCCTCCCTCCTTTCACATACACCCTTCCCGCTTCGCCCTCTGTTTCTCTAGCCCAAGACCCACAGCTTCAAAACGCACAGCTTCTCCACACCCACCAAGTGCATGCGCTGCACATCGTTACTGGTTGGGCTGGTCCGGCAGGGCTTGGTTTGCGAGGGTGAGTGACATCTTGCCAGGTGGTGGGAAGTGAGTACAGATCAAGGGGGGAAGCATCACTCAGTGGTTAGAGCACCTGCTTTGCATGCAGCAGGCCCCAGGTTCAGTCTGTAGGAAGGGCTGAGGAAGAATCATAGAATAGTAGAGTTGGAAGGGGCCTAATAAGGCCATCAAGTCCAACAAATACACCCTCCCTCCCTCCCCCCACCCCTCCTGGTCTGAAGCCCCGAAGAGCTGCTGCTAGTTTGTGTACTGTAGACCAGGAGAGGCTTCAGGCTTGTGGGATCTATTCTGTGTTTTTGCTGGAACCCGGAGATCCTGCAAAATATGTGCACTTAGAATTAAAGACATCTGAGCCTGGTCCCTGGTCCTGAGAAATGAACTGAACTCACACAAAATTCCGTCTCTGGCGACCCCCACTGCAAGCGTTTCAAGAATACATATAATTGTGTGTGCGTGTGTGGGGGGGTGTCATTTTGTTGTTACCATTGTTATATAAGTGGGAGTCAGAAATCTTTGCTGATCCTCTTCAAATCGCCCGGAGATCTACCAGTTGATCCCGATCCGCCTTCTGCTCACCCCTGGTGTGTCAACAATACTGAGCTGGTTGGACCCAGCGCAGATTCCTTAGTTCCTGGGGCCGGGGGGAGGGTTTGACAACACTCTGTCATCACCCGAGCAGGATCCAGGTCTGCGCACCAAGCGAGCGATTTCTGGCATTCACTAGTTAAATTCCCCAGAGCAAAGGAGCTACCACAGGACTGACTTCCAGCCATGGTGCAGTTAACGTAATTTTGGGCTCTGGGCGCAATGGTCTTACACCCCTCCCTCTTTCGACAGGAATGTGCACCTTCTTCGCTGACTTTAAAGTGTGGCCATCCCAGCCCTGCAGTTGCATTGGGAGTGGGGGTGCGGGAGGGTGTCTCCAGCTCATTCTGCTGGGGGGGGGGATTCTGCCCTGGCATTGGAATCAACCGTGGATGCCTCTGGCTGCTGCAATTGCACAGCAAAGGACTGGCACGCGGGGGAGACTTTGCCTCTGTTGCTGCTGCCCCAAATGTCATAATCCATCCTCAGAACTTTTGTGCATACAGCAATCTGTGCATGCTGTAAGCCGGTCAATGAAATGGCCTCCCCGGGACCACGTGCTGAGTTCAGATTCTCCTGCCTGCCCTGCAAGGGGTGCAGAGGGCCTGTGGCTGCACGTTCATGCTTCCTCCTCCTCCTCCGTTTTTCCAGCTTGTAACTTCATCTGTCATGTGTCCTGTGCCGGAGCAGCCTCCATCTGCCCGCTGCCCCCTGAGCAGCTCCAGAAGACCCTGGGGGTCAACCCAGCAAGTGGGACAGGGACTGCCTTTGAGGGATTCCTGTCGGTAAGGCGCTGAGTCTCCCCGCCCCAAACCCTTAGCTAGTGTTGGGCAGGGCAAGGCCCAGGAGCTTAGTGGCAGAGCGTGTCATGTTTTGCATGCAGAAGGCCCAAGGTCAGTCCCTGGTGACCCCTCCGGAGAAGGCTGAGGAAGATCTCTGTCTCAAAGCCTGCAGAGCTGTGGCCAGCCAGTCCAGACCAGGGTGGCTAATGCCAGTTCAGGGGTGAAGCAAATTCTGCCATGCCCCCCACAAAGACCCCATCAGTTTTGGCAGCAGTGTCAAAAAGAGGGAGGAAATTAAAATGCTGGGCTGGGTGGAGCCATTTGATGGGTGCCAAAGTGGCAGTAACCCCCTCCTCTCCTATATATGTGTTTGTGTGCATGTGAGGTTTTGGTGTGGCCAGACCAGCTTTTGGCTGCACACCCTGCTGGTATGCAGCCCCCAGAGGTTTGGCCAATGGTGGCCAAAAAAGATGACTAGAATTTATGCAATTTGTTTTATGTAACTGTTTTAATGTTGGATTCTTGAGACCTATGACCACGTAATAAAATTCTACTTTTTTAAAAAAAGGAGAGGGGGTGGGTGGGGAGCCTAGGTTTCAATTGCCCCTCCCCCTATCCCTGCCAGAGATTTCCTGTACATAGAAGGGTGGGTGGTTCTATCCAGGGCCCCCCAGAATGTTTCCTGCTGTGTGAGAAGAGGGCTTTGTTGAGACCAACGCATGGAAACTGCAGGGAAGTGGATTTCGGCTAAATGTTAGGAGCAACTTCATTCGGGTGAGAGCTGAGCAACAAGAGGACAGACTTGCCTGGGCAGGAGCAGGGGGCTCTCCGCTGGGGGTCTTTAAGCAGAGAATGGATTGCCAGCTGTCAGGGATGCCTGCATTGAACATGGGGTGAAATAGATGGCCTCCAAGTTCCCTTCCAATTGAAATGTTGTCTGATTGTACCACCTTTCCCCAAAAAAGGTGCCCAAGCCTTCCGGGGTGAAGAAAGGCTGGCAGAGGGCTTTTGCAGTCATCAGTGATTTTAAGATTTTCCTCTTTGATGTGCCAGAGGGGAAGGCAGCACAGAGTGATGGGAGCATCATGCATGTCACGGACATGAGGTAGGGGGTCGCCATGTGTGGAAGGGCACGCAGGAAGCGGCACTGTGGGCTGACGTGTGAGGAAGGCAGGCCAGGGTGAGCCTTAGTACTCAGAGATACCACCCCAGGATCTCTACGGGCCTTCAAGGGAAGAAAAAAGTACATCTTTTGCCCCCTTTTCTTTTTGTTGTCTTGATTCCACTGATTTTCAGTGGGACACCCAACCACTTTTCCACTGCCAATAACTTCCATGTTGTCCATCCAAAAGGCATAAGGTTTGCAGGCATTGTGCTCATATCTAAGGGCATTAGTCCTGCCAAGTAGTGGCCAAGGATGCCAGGTGGTGGCACCAGCCATAGCCCATGTTATTTCGGGGCAGGGGAGCCTCACAACGTGTTGGCGCCAGTACGTAGTGCAAATTTTAGGAGGATTCAGCGCAGGGATGCCCTTTTCAGACGCAGCCCCGCGTAGTTCTGTCCTGACTCTCCTTTGTCCGCTGAATGGCAAGAATTGCCCAAAGTGGGGGAGGTGGCAGCAGGACCCCCACATCTGTCGCTAGGAAGACCTTGTCCACTAGGCCGGGAGGGGGCACCCGGTTCCTTCCATACGTTGTTGAACTCCAATTCCTGGCCTCCCTGACTATTGGCCATGTTGGCTGGGGCTGATGGGAGTTGTAGTCCAAAACCGTCTGGAGGGCCACCATGGACCCCTGCCCCACGCCGAGGTCCTGCACCTCTGGGGGTACTGCTGATGCTGAGCACACAAGGCTCCACCTCATCCACTAAGGAGAGAATGAGGTGTCTCTGACGCGCCTGTTTTTCTCCCCGTCACAGGGATGAGCAGTTCTCTGTGGCCCCGGTGCTGGCCTCGGATGTCATCCATGCAAGCAGCAAAGATGTGCCCTGCATATTCCGGGTAAGCGAGACGGGAGGGAGGGACACAGGAGGAGCATAGAGACGAGCCACCATTACTCAGAAGAATGTTATTTTTCTCACCCTCCAGAAAAAAGGAGGCTGCTTTGCAGAACTTTCTCTGAATATTCTCCAACATTTTGTGTAGCAGCTGCCATTCCTTCCCCCTCCTCATCTGATCACACAGCCTTTGCCAAACTGGTGCCCTGCAGATGTTTGGGACAACTCCCATCAGCCGCAGCCACTGCTGTTCTGCTGACTGGGGCTGATGGGAGCTGTAGTCCAAAACATCGGGAAGGCCCCAGGTTGGGGAAGCTCCCTTGGAACATTAGATCCAGGGCATTGAGGAGGGTCCAAAATGGTGGTCAGGCTGCCAACCCAGTGGCCATTCTTGGCACCGGCAGCAGCAGCAAGAAAAGAAAATCTTAGGAAAAAAGAAATAAGCTGTATTGCATTTAATAGTAAGCCCCACCCTAGAGAAACTGCAAGAGCATTCCTCTACCCTCTGAAGACATTTGGTGAAGGAGTCTCCCCAGTTTTTCTGCCCAGTTTTTCTGCCCAGCTCACAAACAGGGTGGATGACCGTGGGAGGCCATCGGCACCACAGCTGTAGAGAGGGGAATGTGACGTTTGCATGTGCTAAATTATTCTTGATTATCATTAATATCCTGCTAGTCTGCAAAAAGAGAGTGACGATAACTTGCAAGATCAGTAGCGCCATGTAACAGAATCAGTAAAATACAAGCACAAATGCATAAAAACGGCAAGTTTCTAAAAGCACTTACAAAGAACATTGACACCAAAATGGGCCAGCCAGTCAGGTCCAGGGATTCTCCCTCAGGGGGCCCTGTGGCAGTCTCCCCTTTGCCTTCCTCTTCACGACAGCCTTTGGGGTGGCCCGGAGTTCCCTCTGGGGTTGGATTGTCCCTCCCCCCTTACCTGCACCTCCCCCTCAGGTGACAGCCTCCCAGCTGAGTTCCCCTCAGACCACCAGCTCCATGCTGTTCCTGGCTGACAGCGAGGGCGAGATGAGGAAGTGGGTGGAAGTGCTGGCAGAGCTGCACCGCATCCTGCGAGAGAACCATCACCACGACCGCGCCGTCTATGTCCTCAAGGAGGCCTATGACAACGGCCTGCCCTTCATCCCCCACGCCCTCTCAGCAGCCATCATAGGTAGGGAGGAGGGCCGTGGGGAACCAAGGCAGCTGGCCTTCTCTGGCTGGTGCTGAGGGCACGGAAAGTCGCCCTGAGCGCCCCTGCCCGGCACACACGTCTGCGCTGTTCGAGGGCCAGGGCAGACTTTTTGAGTCCCCAGCTGGGAGGTGTGTGTCTAATGGTGGCCGTTCCCTTTTGTAGACCGGGAACGGATCGTACTGGGCACAGAGGATGGTCTCTTTTTGATTCATCTCCGGACAAATGGTAGGGGGCATGGGGTGCGCTCTGTGGGGTGGTCCTGGGGCTTGTGAAAGGAGGGCGGGTGGGCTGGGGAGCTGAACCGGTGCACAGAATGAGACCCTTGTGCTGGGGTCCCAAGTGCTGACACTTGCAGAGGGTGTTGGTCAGTCCACCCCTGGAGCAGGCTGCGGCTGATTTGTATACAGTGTTTGAGTTGGAGGGGGTTATGGAGGTCATCTAGTCTGAATGCTCATTCCTGGCTCAGTGCAGGAATCTTGCAGGTGCAGCATCCTTGACAGATGGCTGCCCAGCCTCTGTTTAAGTACCTCCAGTGAAGGACAGCCCCCGCCACCACCTCCCATCCCCCAAGGCAGCCTGTCAAGTTAGGAAGTTTCTCTTAACGTTTAGCCAAAGCCTGCTTCCTCAGCGTACCAGACTAGCTCTCTCCAGTTCCTCCGCTGCCTGTTCCAACGCATCCAAATGATTCTCCGCTTCAGGCCTGCAACCCCACAGTCACCCTCCTTGTGCAGGAGCGCAGTTCCTGAGGAATCCTCCCAGCCCTCTGGGGACAAGCGGTTCATGTCCTTGGCTAGTGGCCTGTGTGAGTGAGGCTGGGCGGTGCCTCTTCTGCTCAGGGTCTTGACCCCCTCCCTTTCCTCCCCTGCTCCAGATGTGCTGCAGGTGGGGGACTGCCGGCGGGTCCAGCTGCTCCTGCTGTCCCCACAGGCCCAGCTGCTCTCGGTGCTCTGCGGCAAGAACCACAGCGTCCGCATCTTCTCTTGGGCGGAGCTGGAGACCCCGGAGGCTCCAGGGGCCAAAGTGGTGGAGGCCAAGGGCTGCCAGGCTGTGGCCGTGGGGCTCATCTGCCGCAGCACCACCCCCGTGCTGTGCGTGGCCTGCCGTCGCCAGGTCCTCTGCTTCCAGCTGACGGCCACTCGCCCTCCGCACCGGCGCATCAAGGAGATCCAGGCTCCGGGCTACGTGCAGTGCCTGGATGTGCTGGGGGACCGTCTCTGTGTGGGTTACCCATCGGGCTTCTCCCTCTACCCTCTGCTCAACGAGGGCCCCCCTGTGAGCCTGCCCCACCCTGAGGATCCCCGGGCAGCGGCCGTGTCCCAGATGGAAGCTCTGAAAGCCGTTGAAGTCAGCCTGAGCGAGCTGATCCTGTGCTTCAGTGGCTTTGGCCTCTACGTGGACGGGCAGGGGCGCAGGAGCCGCCCCCAGGAGCTGATGTGGCCGGCACCCCCCCTCAGTTGCTGTAAGTGGCCCTCAGCTTGGGCTGGGCTCTTGGCTGAGATGCCTCCAGCTGGGATGTAGGAGGTGGCCTCATAGCAGGTCAGTCCCCTGGACCCATCCAGCCCAGTGGCCAGGGTTCTCTTTGGTCTCAGGCAGGGAAGGGCCTTTCTGTCGCCTCCTGCCTCATGTTCTGAATGGGAGATGCCATCAGGAACCAAACCAGGGGCCTTCTGCAAGCCAAGCAGATGCTCTGCCCCTGAGCCACAGGCCCACCCAGCAATGAAGAGTGCCCCTACGCCAGTGGGACTCGAGCCCACATCCAGAGATGGGCACCTCCTCTGTTGGGCCACACTGATTTATTTTGCTTGCTTACATCGATGTCCCACCTTTCTTTATAGGAGCTCAAGGTGGCGTACCTGGTTTCCCTCCTCCCCATTTTTAAATATATATTTACTTTTTATAAGCACATAAACAAGCAAGCAGCGGACATATTAACTTAAACGAAACTTAATAGAATGTAAATGCATATACAGCCCTCCCCATTTTATCCTCACAACAACCCTGCAAGGTAGTCATTCTCCTTTCCAGCTAGCTTGTAGGTATGGATCAACCACTGAAAACACTCGTGGTGTGTGTAGAAGCAATGAACTCTGCAGCTGGAGTCTGAGTCAGGCGCTGAGCCTGGGGAAGAGTGGATGCTGTGAGTCCATCTGCCTCCCCAAGGGCCTAGATCCAGCTGTAGTGCCAGCTGTAGCACTGGGTGGACGAGGGGAGATATCCCCTTCTCTTCCTCCACCCCTCACTGGCAAGCTGCTCTCCATGTTGTGTTGCCTCTTCCTGCTCCAGGTTACAGTGCCCCTTACCTGTCAGTATTCAGTGAGGACGCAGTGGATGTGTTTGACGCCAGGAAAGCAGAGTGGATTCAGACAGTCTCTCTGAAAAAGGTATGTGGGGGGTTGTTCAAGGTTCCCACCCCCACCCCACCGCTGCAGCTTACTGCCCCTACCCAAATTGCTTGGCTTTCTTTAACTGGCAATTGCTTATTTTCTCCGCCAGTGGCTTAGCTGCTGTGTCAAAGATGTGACCGGGGAAATATAAGAAGCGGTTGCTATTTTTTTCTGGGGCCACCTTCATTTGGTCCAGAAATGTAAGCTGCTGGGCTACACAGGACTCTGCATCGGGGAGACACGAATGTGTTTCTGCTGCAAAGGAGCCTTAGATTCTGAACCGCTTGTCCCAAGAGGCCTAGATGGTCTTCAAAAGGCCTTGTTCAGACCAAGGACACCCAACCCACACACATGCACACACACAGCTGAAGGCAAGTTAATCAAGGTTTTTGTAGCCTCCCTCAAATAAATGCTTGTTCAAATATATCTATATCTAGGTTGTGTGTTTTTTAATATATTGACCATTCCTGTGGGGCCCCTGCTGTGATGTCAGGGTGCCAAATTTTTTGTGGTCCCCCCACTATGATACTGTGATGCCAAAAGGGTTTTTGTAGATCCTCCAAATTTGTCTATTTATTTATTTACTAAATTGAATAATAGGTTATCAAAATGATTTAAAAACTGATAGGGAAGCCCTGAGAACGGCAATTCTCACCTCCCCTAAGATAAGACCCGATCATCCTTTTTAAATTTTATGACTTAGGGCATATATTTATACTAAAATATTTTTTTAAAAAAAAAATCTGCTGCATGCTTAATCAGGGAAATATTTTTAATTGATCAGCAGTTTTTTAATCAATTGATCTGGCCAATTAATCAGTTAAAGTGCAGTCAGAAGTAAGACTCATTCATGGGCCTTACTCTCAGGGAAGTGTGCACTGGATTGCAGCCATCCTCTTCTGCCCTGTTTTGTGTCTGCATGCTAGAAATTGGGGAGTGTTTCAGCCTCAAATAACTGATGGGCTCCCAGGGATACTGGGATGGATTCCAGGCTCCTTCTCTGATGCCCAGGCTGTCATCGTGAGGCTCCTGCTCCCTCAGAACTGTCTCCTTGTGAAGAGTGGCTCCTACCACAGGGAGACCCACCTGCTGGCTGGCTTGGAATAACATCTGCGTCTGTGCTGGAATTGCTTTTTAATATGTTCTTAAACCTTTTTTAAACCTTTTTTAATCTTAGAAGATGTTTTGAAAGCTTTTTTAAAAGAAATGTTTTTAAAGATGTTTGTTTTAATGTGTTTTATAATTTGTTTTTCTGATGTTTTAAAGTGTTTTTAGCGCTTCTGTTTGCCGCCCTGGGCTCCTGCTGGGAGGAAAGGCGGGATATAAATCAAATAATTCATAAATAAATAAATAAATAAATAAAACATCTTGTCTGTGCCTGGCCAGGTACGAGCCCTGAACCCCGAGGGCTCCCTCTGTACTTTTGGCAGCGAGAAGGTCCGCCTGACTTACCTCAGAAGCAAGGCAGCAGGTAAAGGAGGGGGGGCGGCAAAGTCTGTGAGGGGAACTGCCACAAAATGTGCGTCGGGGCTCAGGTGGCTTCCAGACAGCTTGTTTGTTGCGCATTGAGCCTGACTAGTTTGTACAAAGCTTGCAGGGAGCTTCTGTGGCATCCATGCTTTCCAGTGCGTTTCCCCATTAGTTTCCTTACTGCAGAGCATCTGATTTGAGGGGTTTATTGCACTAGAGCACAAGGATGCCAGATTCACTTGAATTGTGCAGGCTGAATTTGCTGGTATACAGTCGAATCCCACCCACAAAATAGCAACGCCCTGGAAGCAGGCTTTATTCAGATTTCTTGGGGGCAGAGGGAATTGATCTCCTGGTTCAGCCTGAGTGATTAATACTGGACTTGTGCATTTCCCAGGCAGGTCATCATTTCAGCACCAAGTGTTTATTAAGTGTTCTAGCTGCCGAGGAGGGAAGGCTCAGTCAAGGAATTATTGACAAAGCAATGTGGGGAGAGTCACTCAGAGCTGGTTACAGGCTTTTTGCTTGTCAATATGGTTATTAGTCAATATGCCCAGTCAGGGGAACCAGCTGTAGACTTAATGGGGCCTCTGGAGAGTTGGTGATCTGGACCAATTCCCCCCCCCCTCCACACTTTCTCCAGACCAGGATGAGTTTGAAATTCCGCAGATGACAGACAACAGCCGGCGGCACCTTGTGAGGACCAGGCACAAGCGCCGATTCTCCTTCCGGATCTCCGAGGAAGAGCGGCAGCACCAGAGGAGGTGAGGCTGGTTGTGGCTGTCTCCCCACGAGGGCTGCATTTCTGCTGCGGTGCTCAGGGCTCAGAGGCCACACAGGCCATTGTGCGAGCCATTTCCAAGGGGCCTTTCCTCTAGGGCGGAGGCTCAAGGGAGGGAGGGTGCAATAAGCACCGAGCAAGAGGTTTGCAGAGTTGGCATGTTTGCCTGGGCACAGCACAGCTGTGGATATGGGGTATGTGCATGGAATCCCGAGTGACGATCCATCAGGGCCCCCTCCGTGACTGCTTTTCATCAGTTAAAAGCTTTTGGTTTTGGCCAGGCTTTTATCAGGTTTACTGCTGCCACCTCGTGTTTCAGACAGCTGCTCTTAGCTCAATTATTGTAATATTTTTAATTACGTGTTTTGTTGGGAAGCTGCTTTATACTGAGTCAGACCGTCTAGCTTAGCACTGACCTGCAGTGGCTCTCAGCTGGATTGCAGGTGGGGGACGTTCCCAGTCCCACCTGGAGATGCAGCTGGGGATTGAACCTGGACCTTCCTGCATCGAGGCCAGTGCTCTGCCACTGGGCTACGGCCCCTTCCCCATTGGAGGTCGCTCTGTCCCCTTTTCTGCACCTTCCCCCCCCCCGCCTTTTGGAGGCATGCTAGCGCTTGCTGGTGTGCTGTGTCTTGCAGGGAGATGATGCGCGACCCAAGCCTCCGCTCCAAGCTCATCTCCGGCCCCTGCAACTTCAACCACCTGGTCCACGTTGGGCCGAGCAAGAGGCACCATCAGCTGCAAGAGCTGCACGTGGTGAGCTGCTGTGCTTGTGGGTGGAGGAAAAGGCATGGCCTGTATTCTTGCAGGCCTGATGTGCTATTGCTCATTCTGCATGCCGCATCTGGGCCCTCTCGGTTAGAAACGCAGATCTGACCGGCCTTCGATTCCAGCTCCTCCGACCCATCGGTGCTTATTCTTCCCACTCCCTCCCCTCCTTTCCTGCTCCCACAAACTTGACCCTTCGATGGTCTTTGCTTACAGGCCCAGGAAGAGAAGAGGCAGGAGGCCCAAGTTCGGATGCGCTGCAGTAGCCTCTCTGAGACCCGGCGGCCCTCCGCGGCCTCAGGCGCTGCAAACAGGACCCCAGGAGCCTCTGCTGCTGCTGCTGCTGCCACCTCCTCTTCTTGTAAGAAGGGCTGCAGAGGGGAGGCTGTGTCCTCGCCCTGGGCCCTTGAGCAGGGCTCTGCCATGGTCGTGCCAGCACAGGGAGGGGGTTGAGATGCCGATTCCTCAGCTGTCCCTGCCTCATGTTGAACAGCCCCCCTCTGTGCTCTTGCCTCCACAGTGAAGCACAAGACAGGCAGCTCTCTGTCTGGCAACTCCTTTGCTTTTCTGCCGGGCGTTGGCGCTGGCAGTGATGTGCTGGCAGAGGTAAGAAGCTGCTGGGCCTGGATTCCTGTTCCCCCCGTGCACCGTTTCCCCCTCCCTGCAGCCCCAGACTGCGTTGATCCTTGCCCCTCTTGGGCATGTTCAGCCAGCACCGGGTGAAAGACCGCCTTACCAGGGCAGCCCTTTGCCCCCCCTCCCCTCCCCTCCCCTCGAGGCTTCCGTGATCCCCCTTCCCCTGACTTTTTCTCCTCTTCTTGTGACAGATCTTGGATCAACCTCGGAGCCTTCCTCCATGCCCAGGAAGTGCCAGCTCCACATGACGGGATGGAAGCTGTTGGCGCCCGGCTGCAGACCTGCCTGGAGAGCTGGCCGCTTCTGACTCTCCTAACAAACTGTGTCCCTGCCTGGTGGATGGAGCAGCCTGAAGCTAACGGGCAAAGCGAGGGTGGCACAAACCCAGAGGCCGCTTGGACCCTGCAGCCCCGGCCCATGAAGCAGCGACCGTGGCACTTCAGCCTTCAAAGGCGGCCTGGAGCTGGTGGCCGGATGGCGATCAATGCCAGTCCCAGCCAGCCTGCACAATGATGCCCTAAACCCTTTGCCTCATCCTCACCGCATCTCAGGGAAGGCAGCAGGCCAGGCCAAGCTGCTTCAGGGCATTTTCCTGGTGGGTGCTACCAGCCCCCCCCCACTATCTTCTCTCCCCCCCCCGCAAAAGCAGCAACAGTTGCAGGACCCCCTGCTTTGCCAGAAACCTTTTTAAGAGACCCTGAAGCTTACTTTTTAAAAAGCTACGCTAACTTCTGCAATATTCTAAGTAGAGGGGAAAGGTGGCACCCTCCCGCCGGCAGCAGCGGAGTCGTGGTGGTGGGAGGAGGAGCGGCCATGAGGGGCAACCTCCAGACATGGTCAGCAAAGAGCTGCATCTTGGTGGGGGCAGGGGGAGCCCCTCTCAGGTAACGGCGCCATCCTCTCAGCCAGAAAAAAACATGCAGCAAAAAGTCACAAAGACGGTGCAGCTGGCTGCTTTTCTTGGGGGGGGGGAAGAAAAGGGTCAAAACCACATTGCTCCTTCATCAGCATGTGGGTACCTAGAGGGGAAATGGGGGCCGCTTTGCTCCTCCTCTGGCCCTCCTCCTCCTGCTGCTGCGCTACTTGCACTGAGCCATGGTCTCACTTAGCATTCTGTGCAAACCCAGGCTGGTGTGTTGTTGCACTCCCAACAAACTATGAGCTGTAAGCCAAGGTTTGTCCTTCCTTTACAGCTAGAGGTTTGTTGCGAGCAAGACAACCCTTATGGAGTATCATAAGCCAAACCATGGCTTTGCAGGAGGGGGCAAAGCAGCTGTGAGCTCTTCTCTAGGGACCCGTCTGCCTGCCTGCGTATCCGCAAGGCCTGCCTCTCCCCCTCCTCCTACTTCTGCATTCTTAGGGAGTGAGAGAGAGGAGGCGCGCTCTGCACCAGGAGAGGGAAACTTGGGGCCCCTCCAGCATCATCCCGGCTGACCACTGGCCATGCTGGTGGGGGTGGATGGGAGTTGGATCCTGCTCTCTGGAGGCACCCCATTGCCCACTCCCAAGCTGCAAAAGCGAAGAGGCAGCCGTCTGCCACCGTCCTGCCCTGCCACAGATGCAGCCGCCCTCTCTGCCCGCTGCCACCGCCAGCGACTGGCAGGCCGGGAAGCTGCCTGGGAAGGACGTGTTTTGTGCAGGGCCCTTTCGTTAAAGAGTTAATTTATTTGTCTACTTCTGCGTAAAGCAATAAAACAGGCGAGAATTACATTACACACTGGCCATACTGGAAACCTATACAAAACAATTATTCTGTGGAGACAGAAAAAGTGCCTCTCCCCCCCTACCCCCCCCTTTGGGCGTTTGGAATCCAAGCCTCATGCACCATGGGAGGGGAGACAGCACCCAGGGCCCTGGAAACAGTTCTTGGCAAGCGGAGACGGAGGCAGCAAACACCACCTCAAACAGCCCCCCCTTCTCTCTCCCCCCCCAAAAAAAACCTACCAGAAGGAAGAGATTCAAAGACATGCCAGAAACAGCCCTCTTGCCCCCCCTGCAGCTGCTGCAGCAAAGTAAGATCCCCCCAAGGGGTGTGTGGCTGAGTCAGTCCAGTTTCCTGGCCCCCAGCTTCATGGGGCCCTTGGCCGCCTTCCTCTCAGCACGCTTGGCCTCCATCTCCTGCCTCCTCTCCTCCCGCTTCTTCCGCGCCAGCTCCGCCTTGCTCAGCCCTGCAGGCACAAAGGGAGCCCTGCGTCACGGTTCAGTCCCAGGGAAGCTGCGATGGGGGGGGACGGGGGACAGGACATATGACTTACCCTGGTCCGACTCCAGCGCCTCCCAGTTCTCCTCGAGGCCCCAGTCCCCCAGTGCATCCATGTGTCTCTGGAAGAAGACGGGGGGGGAGGTCAAGGTGAAGAGACCCGTCTCTGGCCTGGAGAAGGAAATCTGGAGGGGGGGGACAGCACTTTTTTCTCTTCCTCTCCCCCCCCCACTTGAACCACAGCCAAGCAGCGACAATGGCAGTCAGACGGGACCACCAACTGGGTGCCCAGGTGGGCTGCAGGCACCCCCTTGCACTTCCTGTGCATGGATGAGCAAAGGCTTGCTTGGTGAGGAACAGGATGCCGCCTTCCCTGGGTCAGCTCTTTGGCCCATTCCGCTACACTGGGGTGGGGAACCTCACCTGTCCTCACTGCCACAGGCCAGCTTTGACCAGGGGCAGGACAACATGCTGTCAATCACCTGATGTCATTATGATGTCAGATGGTTGGCATGTGGGTTACCCCACCCCACTGTCAAAGTCCCTCGCATGGTGCTTCCCTGAGGACCTGATGGCCGGCTGGTTGTCAGGCGCTTGGGAACCACAGCGCAAGGTTCTGCCAGCTCAGGAAAACCCCGGCAGAGCTGCATTCCGCAGGGATCAGCTGTGCCCCCGCAGGCGAAATGGCGGCATCTCTACCTGCCCCACAGCTATTGCCACATGTGACGTGAGGTGTGGGCTGGGGAAAATGGCCTCATGGGCCAAAGTGGGGCCTAGAGGCTGGAAGGTAAGCTACTGTCCACCCCAGGGGTGGCCGGCTCCTAACCTGGGGGTAGATCCAAGCAAGACCCCAATGAGCCTGCTGGCGGCAGCAGCAGCAACGAAGCGAGAAGGAAAGTAAGAGAGTGCAGATGGGGGTCAGCAGAGAGGTTGGACACTCCCTGCAGCCCCCCGCCCCAATGGGGACGTAAATCGCTCCTTCCCAAATCTGTATGGAGAAGTCGAGGGAGTGTTGTACGTGCGTGGCTGTGGGGTGGCCAGCCTCACTGCTGCCAGGAAAGGTGACCTACCTCTGGCCAGCACTGACCGGCAGTGGCTCTCCAATGGCTCCCAGCCCCTCCCTGAAGATACCAGAGACTGAACTGGACCCGTCCCACACGCTTTTGCTTGGGGTGTCCTAGCACAGTGGCATGGCTGCTCCCTAAATGGGAAGCTGCCTTCTACAAAGTCAGGCCATGTTTGCAGCATGTACCTCAGTGTTCTCTGCACTGACTGGCAGCAGCTCCCCAGCCCTACCTGGGACCTTCTGCATGCAAGGCACCAGAGCTTGGAAAAGTTACTTTTTTGAACTACAACTCCCATCAGCCCAATCCAGTGGCCATGCTGGCTGGGGCTGATGGGAGTTGTAGTTCAAAAAAGTAACTTTTCCAAGCTCTGCAGGCACCTGCTCTGCCCCTGAGCCCGGCCTGGGCGACTCAAGCGAAAGTGTGGGAGGGAGGGCAGATTCTCGCCTGTGGCTCCTCGCACCTGCCTCTCTGCCGGCGGCTTCCCAACAAGGGAGGAAAAAGGGTCCGGCCTGCCCGCAGTGGTGACGCTCTCCCAGTTATACTCGCTAGCCAGTCTGGTCCCTTCCTGTGGGGCTGCTGCAGACTTTGGGGCCAGGGTGGAGGGGAAGTCCCTCTCGCAGCTCCTGCCCCAGCTCACATCTGGGGTGGAGCCGTGTCCCTTCTGGTGGTTCCATGTGGGCTCCAGGTCCCAGGCAGAGGCACTCCAGTCAGATTCCTGCTTCACTGTGGCTGTGGTGGTCTGGGAACAATGCTACAAGTACAAAGAAAAGCAAACCGCTGCACTTGAACCGAACATGGGTTTTCTTTTCAAAGAAGAGGAGGTTTCTAGTCCACATGACTGCTGATAGGCAAATAACATTCCTACGGCAAGCTTGGAGACCAGAAGGGCAAGCAGGCATGGATGCACAAGTGTGGGGGGCATTAGGCACCCCAGGGATGTCTTGTCCCCACCCCAGAGAATGAGGGGAGCCGTAGTGGGTGTTGCGGAACGTACCCCCTTGCCTCCAGGGTTCTTGGCTGCTGAGGCTGGCTCTGGCCACCCTGGGCTGTTCCAGGCATCTGGGCTGGCTCGCCTCTTCGGCTCCTCGTCCTCTTGCTGAGCCAGAGAGGAAGAGGAAGGAAAGGGAGACCCCTCAACCGAGCCCCAGAGCCCCCCTTGCAATGCAGAACGCAAGCAAGTGCTGCCATAGCCGCTGAGCCCCTCTCCCCGCTTGCTCTGCACGGGGACAGAAGCCTAGCCTCCCATCTCTCCAGGGAGCTTCTGCGGGCCCCCACTTTCTCTCTCTCTTACCTCCAAACTGCCCCAATCATCATCATCCCATTGGTCTCCTGTGCTTCCCTCCTCGGCCACATCCTCCTCCAGGTCCCACTGCTCAGACGCGGAGAGAGATGTCTGCTCTGGGGCGGACGGTGGGCCATCTCCTTTAAAAAAATAATAATAAGGGGTAAAATGGGGGCTGATCCTTTTTCAGCCCAAGGGCCGCTTTCTCTACCGGACAACTTTCTGAGGGCCACATGTCAGTGGTGGAGGGGACCAGAGGCAAATGTTAAGTAGGCTCATTTCTACACACTCGGGGGGCCAAGAAGGACCAGTGAGGGTGGAGAGAGCTCCAAGGGCCAGATAAGAAAGTTCTGGAGAGCCACATTTGGCCTCTAGGCCTGAGGTAAAGCATCCATATTTGGCCAGCAGTAGAAGCCATTAGCTAGGGGAATTACTGTGGTGTACAAAGACACACACACAGAATATGGACCTGCTGGTCCGATACAACACACCTTGCCCCATTCTACCCCCCCAAGACTCCCATGGCCTCCACTGACCTGATTTGGCAGGCCCTGGGGTCGGGCTGGCTGGGGCCCCCTCAGGCGCCTGTTCTGCAGCTTGCAGTGCCCCAGGATTTGTCCGGATCAGCTTTGAGGTGAGCGACGAGACCCCCGTCACGGCCCACCCAGCCCAGCTGGCAGCTGCACTTGCCCCTGGGCCAGCCGAGGCAGCCTGGACGTCCTTCTCTAAAGAGAGGGCAGAAGAGGCACTTCAGGTCGGGCCCTCCAATCCCTGCTCCTCCCTCCCTTGCCCCCGTCCCCAATGGCAGCTCACCCAGCTCAGAGAGTTGCGCCGGGTC
Organism: Rhineura floridana; assembly: GCF_030035675.1. Taxonomy (NCBI): domain Eukaryota; kingdom Metazoa; phylum Chordata; class Lepidosauria; order Squamata; family Rhineuridae; genus Rhineura; species Rhineura floridana. The sequence continues at coordinate 1,614,134 of NC_084501.1, read as the reverse complement.
CTCGGAAACGGCTTCCAGTTTGGTCGTGAAGCTCCGCATAGCTTTGAACGCCTGAGAGAAAGGATTTTATCTTGTTGTACACCGCCCTGAGAGCTTGTTGCTAAAGGGCGGCCTAAAAGTGCAATAAATAATAATAACAACAAAGAGGATCTGCAGCATGTGAATATGCCCATATTGTGGCAAATACATCCTAGTATAACATAAATGCATCTCACAACAAACAGTAAATGATCATTTAAGAAGCACATTCTTCAGCTTATAAACAGCTGAATATTTCTACTATTCATAATTATTGTTATAAAAATATTTGAATTATACTACTACTACTACCAAGCCATAAACATGCAAGAGGTGAGGGAAGCCGGAGTCCAATACTCAAGAGGGCCACAGGTCTGCCCCCCCCAATTTAAGAACATAAGAAGAGCCTGCTGGATCAGGCCAGTGGCCCATCTAGTCCAGCATCCTGTTCTCACAGTGGCCAACCAGGTGCCTGGGGGAAGCCCGCAAGCAGGACCCGAGTGCAAGAACACTCTCTCCTCCTGAGGCTTCCGGCAACTGGTTTTCAGAAGCATGCTGCCTCTGACTAGGGTGGCAGAGCACAGCCATCATGGCTAGTAGCCATTGATAGCCCTGTCCTCCATGAATCTGTCTAATCTTCTTCTAAAGCCATCCAAGCTGGTGGCCATTACTGCATCTTGTGGGAGCAAATTCCATAGTTTAACTATGTGCTGAGTAAAGAAGTACTTCCTTTTGTCTGTCCTGAATCTTCCAACATTCAGCTTCTTTGAATGTCCACGAGTTCTAGTATTATGAGAGAGGGAGAAGAACTTTTCTCTATCCACTTTCTCAATGCCATGCATAATTTTATACACTTCTATCATGTCTCCTCTGACCCGCCTTTTCTCTAAACTAAAAAGCCCCAAATGCTGCAACCTTTCCTCGTAAGGGAGTCGCTCCATCCCCTTGATCATTCTGGTTGCCCTCTTCTGAACCTTTTCTAACTCTAGAATATCCTTTTTGAGATGAGGCGACCAGAACTGTACACAGTATTCCAAATGCGGCCGCACCATAGATTTATACAACGGCATTATGATATCGGCTGTTTTATTTTCAATACCTTTCCTAATTATTCCTAGCATGGAATTTGCCTTTTTCACAGCTGCCGCACACTGGGTCGACATTTTCATTGTGCTGTCCACTACAACCCCGAGGTCTCTCTCCTGGTCGGTCACTGCCAGTTCAGACCCCATGAGCGTATATGTGAAATTCAGATTTTTTGCTCCAATATGCATAATTTTACACTTGTTTATATTGAATTGCATTTGCCATTTTTCCACCCATTCACTCAGTTTGGAGAGGTCTTTTTGGAGCTCTTCACAATCCCTTTTTGTTTTAACAACCCTGAACAATTTAGTGTCGTCAGCAAACTTGGCCACTTCACTGCTCACTCCTAATTCTAGGTCATTAATGAACAAGTTGAAAAGTACAGCTCCCAATACTGATCCTTGAGGGACTCCACTTTCTACAGCCCTCCATTGGGAGAACTGTCCGTTTATTCCTACTGTCTGCTTTCTGCTTCTTAACCAATTCCTTATCCACAAGAGGACCTCTCCTCTTATTCCATGACTGCTAAGCTTCCTCAGAAGCCTTTGGTGAGGTACCTTGTCAAACACTTTTTGAAAGTCTAAGTACACTATGTCCACTGGATCACCTCTATCTATATGCTTGTTGACACTCTCAAAGAATTCTAGTAGGTTACTGAGACAGGACTTTCCCTTGCAGAAGCCATGCTGGCTCTGCTTCAGCAAGGCTTGTTCTTCTATGGGCTTAGTTAATCTAGCTTTAATCATACTTTCTACCAGTTTCCCAGGGACAGAGGTTAAGCTAACTGGCCTGTAATTTCCGGGATCCCCTCTGGATCCCTTTTTGAAGATTGGCGTTACATTTGCCACTTTCCAGTCATCAGGCACAGAGGAGGACCCGAGGGACAAGTTACATATTTTAGTTAGCAGATCAGCAATTTCACATTTGAGTTCCTTGAGAACTCTCAGGTGGATGCCATCCAGGCCCAGTGATTTGTCAGTTTTTATATTGTCCATTAAGCCTAGAACTTCCTCTCTCGTTACCACTATTTGTCTCAGTTCCTCAGAATCCCTTCCTGCAAATGTTAGTTCAGGTTCAGGGATCTGCCCTATATCTTCCACTGTGAAGACAGATGCAAAGAATTCATTTAGCTTCTCTGCAATCTCCTTATCATTCTTTAGTACGCCTTTGACTCCCATATCATCCAAGGGTCCAATCGCCTCCCTAGATGGTCTCCTGCTTTGAATGTATTGATAGAATTTGTTGTTGTTGGTTTTTATGTTCTTAGCAATGTGCTCCTCAAATTCTTTTTTAGCATCCCTTATTGTCTTCTTGCATTTCTTTTGCCAGAGTTTGTGTTCTTTTTTATTTTCTTCATTCGGACAAGACTTCCATTTTCTGAAGGAAGACCTTTTGCCTCTAAGAGCTTCCTTGACTTTACTGGTTAACCATGCTGGCATCTTCTTGGCCCTGGCGGTACCTTTTCTGATCTGCGGTATGCACTCCAGTTGAGCTTCTAACATAGTGTTTTTAAACAACTTCCAAGCATTTTCGAGTGATGTGACCCTCTGGACTTTGTTTTTCAGCTTTCTTTTTACCAATCCCCTCATTTTTGTGAAGTTTCCTCTCTTGAAGTCAAAAGTGACCATGTTGGATTTTCTTGGCAATTGGCCATTTACATATATGTTTAATTTAATAGCACTATGGTCACTGCTCCCAATCGGTTCGACAACACTTACATCTCGCACCAGGTCCCGGTCCCCACTGAGGATTAAGTCCAGGGTTGCTCTGTCCCTCTGGTGGGTTCCATGACCAAGCGGTCTAGGGAATAGTCATTTAGAATATCTAGAAAGTTTGCTTCTTTGTCATGACTGGAACACATATGCGGCCAGTCTACGTCTGGGTAGTTGAAGTCACCCATTACTACATTTCCTAGTTTGGATGCTTCCTCACTTTCATATCTCATCTCAAGGTCTCCCTCAGCATTCTGATCAGGGGGACGATAGATCATTCCCAGTATTAAATCACTCCTGGGGCATGGTATCACCACCCAAAATGATTCTGTGGAGTCCGCCTCTTTTGGGGTTTCCAGCTTGCTGGATTCAATGCCTTCTTTCACGTATAGAGCGACTCCGCCACCAATACGTCCTTCCCTGTCCTTCCGATATAGTTGATATCCAGGGATAACCGTATCCCACTGGTTTTCTCCATTCCACCAGGTCTCCGCTGTGCTCACTATATCAATGCTCTCCTCTAAGACCAAGCACTCCAGTTCTCCCATCTTGGTTCGGAGGCTCCTAGCATTAGCGTACAGGCACTTGTAAGCAGTGTCTCTCTTCAAGTGTCTTTGGCACTTGTGGTTTGGCCTGTGGTAATTTTGCCCTTCTGAATTGATATCCTGTGCCCCTGCTCTCACAATGCCTACTTCTAGGCCTACCCCTTTTAAAATTTCATCATTTCTTTGGTCTTCATCCCAGGGGGGAGGTTTATTCTGAACTGGACCTTCCTTGGCTCCTGTCGGGTTTCCCCCCTCCGTCAGTTTAAAAGCTGCTGTGCCACCTTTTTTATTTTAAGTACCAGCAGTCTGGTTCCATTCTGGTTCAAGTGGAGCCCGTCCCTTTTGTACAGGCCCGGCTTGTCCCAAAATGTTCCCCAGTGCCTAACAAATCCAAACCCTTCCACCCGACACCATCGTCTCATCCACGCATTGAGACTGCAAAGCTGTGCCTGTCTGGCTGGCCCTGCGCGTGGAACCGGTAGCATTTCAGAGAAAGCCACCAATCGCAATCCCTTTTTGTTTTAACAAGCCTGAACAATTTAGTATCGTCAGCAAACTTCGCCACTTCACTGCTCACTCCTAATTCTAGGTCATTGATGAACAAATTGAAAACTACAGGTCCCAATACCGATCCTTGAGGGACTCCACTTTCTCCATTGGGAGAACTGTCCGTTTATTCCTACTCTCTGCTTTCTGCTTCTTAACCAATCCCTTATCCACAAGAGGACCTCTTCTCTTATTCCATGACTGCTAAGCTTCATCAGAAGTCTTTGGTGAGGTATCTTGTCAAAAGCATTTTGAAAGTCTAAGTACACTATGTCCACTGGATCACCTCTATCTATATGCTTGTTGACACTCTCAAAGAATTCTAATAGGTTACTGAGACAGGACTTTCCCTTGCAGAAGCCATGCTGGCTCTGCTTCAGCAAGGCTTGTTCTTCTATGTGCTTAGTTAATAGTTTACTTTCTACCAGTTTTCCAGGGACAGAAGTTAAGCTAACTGGCCTGTAATTTCCAGGATCCCCCCTGGATCCCTTTTTGAAGATTGGCGTTACATTTGCCACTTTCCAGTCCTCAGGCACAGAGGATAACCTGAGGGACAAGTTACATATTTTAGTTAGCAGATCAGCAATTTCACATTTGAGTTCTTTGAGAACTCTCGGGTGGACGCTTTTAGATCTCATATAACCCGTTTAAAACAGCTGGATTGGTTGCCAGTTCAGTTCCAGGGCCAATCTAAGGTGCTCACGCTAGTGTTTAAAGCCCTAAATGACTTGGGTCCCAAATATCTGAAAGACCACCTCTTTCCCTACAGACCCTCTCAGGTGTTGACATCAGCAGAGGAGGCCTTCTTGGTAGTTCCATCACACTCAGAAGTTTGGTTGCGGTGGCCCGGGAGAGGGACTTCTCTGTGGCAGCCCCTGTGGAATTCCCTCCCTACAGAGGTACACCTGGCACCTTTGCTATACAGTTTTTGGCGAATGCTAAAGATGCACCTATTTATTTATTTATAAAAATATTTGTATACCACTATTTCATTAAAAGCAACATAGTGGTTTACAACATGTTTAAGACAACAAAAACCATAGAATAAAAAACTTTTTAAAAAAACCAAAGATCAACTTTGCGGGGGAAAAGCATCTTTTTAATTGTCTTCATAAGCCTGATGAAACCGAAAGGTTTTCAGCAGGCACTTAAAAGTTAAAACAGAAGGCGCCTGCTGAATCTCTGTTGGCAGAGCATTCCAGAGACGCTGAAGGCTCAATTTCGTGTCAATGTTAAATGAGCCTCGGCAACTCGGGGGATGATCAGTGTCATTCCTGCACATGCTTTTAGTGAGCCAGTTGGGATACAAAGGTTCAGGTGGTCCCTAAGACAGCCTGGACCTAAGTTGTTCAGGGCTTTGTAAATTAATACAAGGACCTTGAACCTGGCTTGGTAGCGAACCAGGGCCAAGGGCAGACCCACATAGAGCACATTGTAGTAATCCAGCCTCAAGGTTACCAGTGCATGGACTACAGAGGTAAAGCTATCAAGCTATCCCTGTCAAGGAATGGCCATAGCTGACGAGCCAAACAAAGCTGGTAAAAGGCACTCCTGGCCACAGAGGATAGTTGGGCCTCTAGTGTCAAAGATGAATCCAAGAGTGCCCCTAGACTACGGGCCTGGTCCTTCAGAGGGAGCACAGCCCCATCCAGAACAGGTAACCTGCCTATCTCCTGGACATGGGAGCCACTTATCCAAAGAGCCCCCGCCTTCCCAGGATTCAAGCATAGTTTATTGGCCCTCATCCAGTCCACTACAGCATTCAGACACCGATCCAGAGCGTTCACAACCTCTCCTGATTCAGACGTTATGGAGAAATAGAGCTGCGTGTCATCAGCATATTGCTAACATCTTTCTCCAAAACTCCTAATGACCACTCCCAACAGCTTCATAAAGATGTTGAATAGCACTGGGGAGAGAACAGTGCCCTGCAGAAACTCGTAGCACAAGTGCCAGGGGGCCAAGGAACATTCACCCAGTGTTACTCTCTCGCACGACCCTGAAGGTAAGAGCGGAACCACCGAAATAATGTGCCTCCAATACCCATCCCACTAAGTTGGCCCAGGAGGATGCCATGGTCAGTGGTATCAAGTGCCGCTGAGAGATCAAGCAGAAGTAACAGGATCACACTCCCCGTCTCTCTCACGATAAAGGTCATCCATCAGGGCGACTAAGGCTGATTCTGTTCTGACACCAGTTCTGAATCCAGATTGTGATGGATCTAGATAATCAGTCTCATCCAGGAAGACCTGCAGTTGCTCTACAACCACCTTCACCACCTTTGCCAAGCAAGGGGTGCTGGCGACTGGTCTATAGTGGTTACACTCCATTGGGTCCAGTGTGGTTTTTTTAAGAAGTGGATGCGCCACAGCCTCTTTAAGGGCAGCAGGCATCACGTCATCCTGCAAAGATGCATTTACTACACCTGTGACCCATTCAGTCACTCCAACTAGCTTTCATAAGCCAGGGTGGACAAGGATCTAATGAGGAGGTGCTCGAGGGCATCACTGCAAGCATCTTGTCCACATCATCAGGTCGCATTAACTGGAATTGATCCCACAACACTGGCTTCGACGTTGCATTGGACACCTCGGCTGGCACTGCCATCGGCACCTGAGACGTATGTTTTCAGGACCCACCCTACTCCTGTGAATGTAATGTATTTTAATGGTGTTTAATACTGCATTTTCAATTTCTGTTATCCTCCCTGGGACCTAATGGTGAATAGCGGGCAATTAATAATAATATAAAAAGAGCATTAAAAAACATATGCCATATGAAAGCGAATGTAAAGCAAGAAGGGATCAAAAGGGGCCAACAGAGAGGGTTTTGCCTGGCGCTGAGATGGCAACAGGATAGGCAAGGGTTGGCTACCTGTCAAGGGCCCACACCCCAGCAGGGGGCCACTGAGAAGAGCCCCCTGGACCTGCTGTAGTGAACAGGGAGACTCATTGGAGAAAATGGGGCCTGTGGAGGGTGTTTTACCCAGGAGACCTCCAAAACCTAAGAGCAAACACTGAAGGGAGGCCCCAGGTGAGCCTCCCTGGCAAGGGCATTCTACCACTAGAGTGCCATCAACAAAAAGGCCTTTTCCCATCACTTGGTAGGGGTACCGCCCTGGGCTTCTGCTGGGAGGAAGGGCGGGATATAAATCAAATAAATAAATAAATAAATAAAAATATTCGGAGAAGGATCTCAGAAGAAGGGGGAGCCAGCCTCCTGCAGAGCTGTGGGCAGGCCTTGCCAAGTGCCCAACCATGCCAGCCTTTGACACTGACCCTGCTCCCGCCAAGAGAACGGTGTTTTCCATATACTCAGTGATTCGGTTCAGTTGTGCATGCTGAAACAAAGGAACGCTCATTCTGTTCATCTGCATGAAGTTGGGTGCCTTGAATCTCGGGCCACCCAACCTTTACAAAATGCCGGCTGGGCCTGGCATGCAAGCAGGCAGCCTTACCTTCTGGCCCACAGAAGGCCAGCCCCACTGGGATCCCACAGGGAGGCAGAGAGCCAGTCTGCTCCACGCCAGGCGCACACAGGCCTTCCCTCCCTGGCACCAGCCACGCAGCTCACCTGGTCCCGGACGGTCTTCTCTGGATCTACCGTCAACACACACAGGACGGGCAAGATTTTGAAGGCACAGTCTTTCATGGAGTAGAAGTTGTGGGTGGCTGCAAAGCCCAGGATGCCGGCAGCGCGAGACGGGGCGAAAGGGTCCTTTGTGGCACGGCTGAAGGCCGATATCAGGACGCTCTGCCTGGTCTGCAAAGGGAAGGGTTGGCACAATCCACATTCCCCCAACAGCTGGCCATGGGCCCAGGGCCACTGGGCAGGCTCAGCCCTCCATGGGCTATTTTGCAGGCCCATCCCCACCCACCCCAAACTCTCAAGTGGCTCTGTTGTTTAAAACTCCTGCAGAGACTGTGGCTCCCTCCAGCCTTCTGCCTCTCGCTTGGGGATGGTGCATTTGGGCTGCCTAAACATCCACACTTGGAGAATGGGTCTGCTTTAGTATATAGGGCAGGCACAGCCAACGTGGTGCCCTCCAGATGTTGTTAGCCACCATGGCCACCAGTCGGGGGTGATGGACGTTGGAGTACAATAGCATCTGGAGGACACCCCATTGGCTACCCGGATATAGGATACGGAGTCTTAGAAGGACGCTAGGCAGTCTCCACAGGGGGCCAGTCAGCTCCCACCCCACCCCCTAAACATAACCCTCCTCCTAAGACTTCCTGGGCTTCACTCCCCAGCTCCTGGCAAAGAAACAAAAATCAGACTAGATAAAAGTTTCATGCTTTTGGGGTGTGGATGTCCAAGGGTTTCATCTCTCGCACTCACACCTGAAGCAATGCGCGCCTCATGTCTAACCTTGGTGTCTTCTGCGAATGTAACGTGTGAGCTCGGGCTGTAGCTCAGCAGCAGAGCACTGCTTTAGGCGCAGGAGGGCCGGAGCTCCATCCCTGCCGGCATCAGGGAGGAGGGGAGGTGACGGGAAAGGCCCTCCCTCCCCAAGGCCCAGGAAAGCTGCTGCCGGTTGCAGCAGGCCGTGCTCGCCTCGGTGGACACAGTAGCCTGACCTGGTGCAAGGCAGCTTCCCACAGACGCACCCGAGCTCAGCGGCAGAGCGCCTGCTTTGCATGCAGAAGGTCCCTGGTTCAGCCTCTCAGCTGAGACCCTGGACAGCCACTGCCAGTCAGTGCAGACAATAACAGGCTAAATGGACAAAGAGTCCAACCTGGTCTAACTGCCCTTTCTCGGACCGTTGTTAAAAGATACCAAATTAAATTTGCGATTTACCTAATATGTCACTTAAATTCCCCAGCAAAATACAAATAGGATTGAACAGTCTGGGAATAGGCAAAGCTTGCGGACTGACCAGAGGTCAGTGGCAGAGCCTGCGCTTTGCATGCAGGAAGCCTCAGGTTCAGTCTCCAGTAGTTCCTCTTAGAAGGACCAGGCAGCCAGTGATGGGAACAGCCTGGACAGCTGCTGCCAGTCAAAGCAGACAATACTGAGTTAAATATCCATCCTCGGTTCCACCTTCCAACTGGCGTAGTCCTCAGAGCACTGGACTAGAACTGAGAGACCGGTGTTGAAATCCGCACTTAGCCAGGAACCTCACTTGGGCCAGCCACTCAGTCTGTCAGCCTGACCTACCTTGCAGAGTTGTTGTGAGCATGAAACCGAGGAGGGGGAAACGGCATCTGCCTCCTTGGAAGAAAGGTGGGCTCTGAATGCCGCAAAGCATGCCCCAGAGCCAGAGCCAGACTGGATAGCCGGAAGCGCTCCCCCGCCCCGCCCCGCCAGATCCTCCACTCACGCTGGCACTGAGGTAGGGCCCGATCTTCCCGAGGCAGACGGTGGTGTTGCAGCGGATGGGCCCCTGTTCGTCCCTGGCCTGGAGGCGGGCAAAGTGCTTCATCAGCTCCACGTTGAGGTTGTTCTCGTTCAGCTTGGGTGCCAGGAGCAGCATGGACTGAGAAGGGGGGCAGAGAGTCAGGGAGGGGGCAGGACCCCTGGGCAGGTGCCTCAAGGAGCCTTTGGCCCCACATTCCAGCTGCAGGGCCTGGCATCTCCACACCGCCTCCCTGACGAGCCCTCCCTGCTGTCCCCAAGGGCCGTGGTGGGAAGCCACGCAGGAGCACCACGGGCAGCTAGTTTGGGAGGCTGGGGAAGTGCATGGAAATGCCCATCCGGATCAGGGCTGGCTGAGTGCCAGGGAGGGGTGGATCCTGCAGCCCAGAACATGCAGTAATTCGGGGAATGCTGTTTAAGGGGCAGAGCGGCAAGAAGCCCTGAGCAAACCTGCCCCCCCAGCCGAGGGAATCCGCAGAGTCCCCTGCAGCCTGGCTCTCAGCACCCGGCCCCCTTCACCTTCACGGTCTGCTCACGAATGGCCGGGTTCGTGTCCAGGAAGCCATGCACGACGTGGGGGAAGATCTGGCTGTTGACGGTGGGCTCGTTCAGGTACTGTATGAAGTGTTCCATCTGGCAGACAGAGACCACAGTCAGCACAGGCCTTGCTTGGTGCAAGTACATCTCAGGACCCAGACTGCAATCCACAATGCCCCCCCCATGCTTTTAAACCCAGATCAGCCTTGCTGGCAAGAACTGAAGATTGAAATCCACAACTCTGGAGACATTTTATAAATAGCATTTGAATAGCATGTTTTTAACTTGCCTATCATTTTTTATGGGTTTTAATTTGGTATAGTTCTAAATTTGTATACTTGTTTTTAATGTTTTTAATTGTTGTAAACCATCCAGAGAACATTGGCTATGAGGCGGTATATAAATACAATAATTAATTAAGGGACACATATCCAGTCTGGTGCATTTCATTATATATAATTTGTTGTCTCTTCCTCTCCTTGAACTCTTTCACTTCCAGCTGCTTGTTAACAAGAACTCAGGAACTAAGAAGCAGTGCCTGAGTTTGCTTTTTCCTTTTCCCTCCCAATCTCTTTTCCTCTTTGTTGTCTCTTTTTGGATTGAAAGCCTTGAGGGCAGGGGCATATTTTTTATTTCTGATCTTTGCAATCTCCTTGGAGAGCCTTTTTCAGTTGAAGAGTGGGGTTAAGATGCTTCAGATAAAGGAGTGTGTGTGATGCTTTACAGAGTCCCAGAGGAAGGAACCTACAACCGAATATTTGGCAGAGGCTGAAACAAGAGAGGAGGCAATAAACAGAGAACTCATATGTGGTTGTTGGTTATGTGTGGCTAGGCTTGGTAACAGCTTTTGTTGCAACCGGGCGTTGGGGGTGGGGGGCTTCGTGGAAAAGGGCACTCCAACGACTTGGTGCTGCCGGTTGCTGCTCCAAACCTTCCTATGAATGCGAACTCTTGGCTCTTGGCCCATCACAGAATGTTAGAGTTGGAAGGGACCTCAGAGCCTCAGCCTGATGGGAGCTGTAATCCAAAACACCTGAAGGGCACCGGAGTGAGGAAGGGCGATCTAGTCCATCCCCTGGCTTCGTGCTGAGGCTGACTTTCCATACATGCTTATTTAGGAAGAAGGCTCATTTGAACTCAGTAGGGCTTACATTTGAGTAGACATGGCTGGGATTGCTCTGTTAAGCTTTGAGTCCAGGAGACTAGGCTATATAAACATGCATGCTGATTTTTTCCCCATTAACAATAATATCCCCCCCCCAAAGCAACACTCCTCCCTCAACCCCCACCACTTGGTAGCCCCCCTCCACACACACCTGTTGCAGCAGCCGAATCCTCATTGCTCGGTCTGGAGAGGAGAACATCTTCACAATGATGGGAATTATTTTCTGCTGGTATTCCTGGGCATTCAAGAATTTCCCCACCTGAAGTGACAAAACAAAACAAAGAAAAATGAAGAGAGAGAGAGACAGAGAGAGAGAGAGGGAGGGAGGGAGGGAGGGAGGGGGAGGGAGGGAGAGAGAGAGAGAGAGAGAGAGAGAGAGAGAGAGAGAGAGAGAGAGAAGCCACTGGTATATTAGGTACTCTGTTGCCCAGACACCTAAAAAAATAACGTTGGTGCCTCAGTATTTCCTTTTGGAATTCCAGCTTGGTAGATCAACCAATGTAGACTACCCATTTACCTAGGAGTAACCCCCACTGAACTCAAAGGGACAGACTTCTGGATAGACCCATTTGGCACTGCACCACAGCAGTTAACTCAGCAAACCCAGAGCTTAAGGGCACACCCGACATGGATGCTAATTACGTTAATACAATTTGCAGGTTTTTTTATGCAAATCACAGAGTCACAGAATTGGAAAGACCATTGGAGGCCATCTAGTCCAACCCCAACAAGCTCAGTGTAGGGTCCTTGCAGCTGAAGCACCCCTGCCCAGCAGCCATCATAGCCACAGGACTTGTGGGGAAGCTCAGGAGCACAGAAGGCAGCTTATGCTGCTCATCTCGGTCCGTCAAGCTCAGGATCACAGACTGGCAGCAGCTCTCTGGGATTCCAGGCAGGGGGCAATTCCTGGCCCTACCTGGAGATGCTGCCAGGGCTTGAACCTGGGACCTTCTGTGTGCCAGTGAGCTGAAGCCTTGAGCAGCTTGGAGACTATGGGCTGGGGAGAGGGACGTTTAAGTCTGAAAATCCATGCCTGACAAAAATCCCCTCTCCAAAACAAACATGGACATATAAACCGCATTTACACAGATAATGTTACGTCTACTTTGGCCCCAGGAGGCTCCTCCCACTCTGTGCTTCTCTTTGGTGGCTACTTGGGTTACTCTGAGTGGCAAATAAATTCGTAATGAATGCTCTTAGCGAGAGCAACAGCTTTTTTAGAAACTCAGTTGCATTTTGGAAACTCCCGCTAGTGCAGAATTCAGCAGCCAGATTGCTGACCGGGGTGGGTCAGTCTGCACAAAAAACACCCATTCTGGCATGCTGGCACAGGCTGCCAGTTAGTCTCCAGTCCAATTCAAAGTGCTGGTTTTGACCTATAAAGCCTCATGCAGCTCAGGATCTCAAAAGCGCAAGGATTGCCTCTCCCCGCATGAACCAGTCCGGACCCTCCATTCAGCATTGTGTGCCCGCTCCACGGGAGGCTCGGAGGGTGGCAACACAAGAATGGGCCTTTGCAGTGGTGGCCCCCTGGCTGTGGAATGCTCTTACTAGGGAGGTGCGCCTGGTGCCTTCTCTATCCATATCTATAGGCACCAGGCAAAGACCTCCCTTTTCTCTCAGGCCTTTGAGGTGTGCTGTTTTAGTTTGTTTCATTTGGGTTTTAAGTTTAAAAAGGGTGGGTTTTCCTGTCAGAGGCCACATTAACATTATGCTAACATATGGGAAATTAGGTAACGTTAACATATGGGAAATTAGAGAACATTTTTAGATATATTTTATAATTGTTACATTCTTTTTTGTTTTGTTTTGTATTTGATTTACTTTGTTTTCATGTTATGTATATTGTTCAGAGATTTATTGTTCAGTTACTTTTCTTTAAAATGTGAATGTATATTGATTTTATTTTGTAAACTGCCCACAGAGCTTTGGCTATGGGGCGGTATACAAGTGTAATAATAATAACAACAACAACAACAATTATCTTGGGGGTAAGCTGACGGGGTTCACACACTGTCAGTGGGGGGCACCCCTTTTCCTTCCAGTGGCCCACCTCTAGCAGAGGGAGATGCTCCCCCCCCCCCCGGAGGTTCACCATTTGCATTCTCGGAGCCATATCAGGTACATTCAGTCCCAGGATAGCACAGGCCACGCCCATCACATGTTGCAAGGAGAAACTCCCCTCCCCTTCCCCAACCTGCTCCCTCCTTTTTTGTATCATTGTGCACGCTTGCAACCATTGAAAACTCAATAGGAATAATTATCTTTAAAAAATGATGTTAGTGTTTGTAAAATGACATCTCCATATAAGCTAATCTATTTTTCGCTCCAGATACCCAGCAGTCTCATGGGAGATATCATCAATAAGCCTCCACTGGTGCTGAATAGGTTTACAAAATGGATTGGGAGAAAAACAAATCGTGCAAGACCTCAAAATGCCCTGATGCCCTAGTATAGCCTTCAGCCGATGGGTCTCTGGCTGACCTAAGGCCACAGAGTGCCTTCCGCCAGTTTTGGCTTCTTTATCAGCTACAGCATCCCTGGGCAAGGATAGTCTTGCCACAGTTATCTGTGCTCTGGTAAACTCCCAAATGAATTACTGTAGCGTGTTGTATGTGGGGCTGGCCTTGAATATGACTGGTGCAGAATGTGGCTGCCAGAATATTAACTAGTACTGTACATAATATAACATTGCTCTTCAAAGGTCTACATTGGCTGCCCATTTGCTTCTGAGCCCAATTCAAGGCACTGCTGCTAAGCTAACTTTTAAAGCCCTAAACGGCCTGGGAATGAGCACCTATACCAGCCTTCCCATGACTGACGGTCTTCTCTGTGTCCCGTTCTGGGGAAAGCTGATTATGCGGCAATGAGGAAGAGAGGCAATGGCCTCTCTCCCGCCTGTGGAATGCCCTCCCTGCAAGGGATATGGCTGATGCCAACGTCACAAGCAATCATTTGGATGCCAGGTAAAAACTATTTACCAAGGGATTTTAAAGTTTACAGGTTTTGTATCTAGTCTGTTCTGCCTGTTTTGTCACTGCCCTGAGTGTTTTTCATTATGATGATGCTGTTTTATCTTTAATTGCATTATAATTATACAGCATGGATTTGCTTGTCTTGATGCTCTTTACCTTCACCTACTGCCCTGATATCTTTGAAGGACTGCCTAGAAGCATTTTTAAATAAATAATGAATAACAGCAGCACTGCTGCCTGGCAAACTTTATGGCAAAAATATAAATAAAAAATGAAGGAGCGTCGTGACTCTTGATTGACTTATGAAAGGCTGGACATAATATCAAAATTTGCCGTTTGAACTTATAGTTGGTTGAACTTCTTTAGAGCTCAGATTACATTGAATGCAATAACAACAAAAATATTTTCTAGAATATGTTGGCGAATCGGATCCCCTAAGGCAAAAGTTTGAGCTGGAGGGTGAAAAAGGCGGAGACCTGCTGCCCAACCTGCCTTTTCCTAGGCTACATGACCCCCTTCCTCCCCCTCAACATGTGGCCTTGAAAAGAAAAGTAGGCCTTATATAGGGCCTGGGCTTCTCTTGCCTAGGTGACCACAGAATGGACCACAAGCTTTCCTGCATCCCTGCTCAGTCCCATTGTACCCAAAGCAGACCTCATGCAATTAAAAAGTAGGAAGGCAGAAATCTGCTTTATACCACACCAGACTATTCTGTCTGTTCTGACCGGCAGGGTCTTCCCCACCACCTACTCCCTGGCGATGCCACTGGGGACTGAACCTGGGGCCTTCTGCATGCAAACCAGGTACTCTGCCACTGAGCCCCTCCCCTTCAACGCCTTCTACAGCACTGCAGCTGTTCCGTTTTATTGAGGAAGTCTGTGTAAGAGGAAGCCCCACAGCAGCGCTGTGAGGGGGATGCTACCTCTGGTCTCACACAGAGCGCCTGTCCCCAAGTTCACGGGGCTGCTCACCTTGAAGAGTGGGGTGAGAATGACGGCACCGGCGCTTCCAAACTCAAATGCTGTCAGCAGCTGCGGGAGGACCTTGTGGCGGCAGAATTCCTCTGGGAAGGCATCCAGGTCGGCGCTGAGCGCCTGGAAGAACGTCTGCAGTTCAGCAGGCTCCTTGATCTGGGGGAAAGGAAGTCACTGGTTCACAGCTGCTACCTGCTTGTGGCCTGGCCATTGCTCTGTTCACTCTGACAAAAAAGGGGGCCGGAGGTGTCCAGGGCAGGATGGAGGAGCACTTCACGATGCAGAGTCCCTTCTTTCCAAACAGCAAAGCAAGAGAATCATGGAACCCAACAGAGGAGTATTGCACACTACTCTCAGCCAGGCCCTGGACTTCATCCCACCCCCTGCGTAAAGACACACTGCAAGATTTCCCCCTAGAAAAGGAAACGGCTGGACACATTATACCCAGGCCTGCACTCTCTGGATGCCTTCTAGCTTGTTGTTTCTCTTGTGCCTCCCCCCCTCCCCTGGCAAACATTTTTCTTCAAGCCTCATTGGCTGGGCCAGCAATACAAAGGTGTGGGAGGCTGCCTTAATTCAAGCTATTTGTCTCTTTAGCTCAGTGTTGTTTTCAATCGGCTTGTCCACACTGGAGTTTACTGTGGATTCTAAGCTGATTGAGCCTCATGGGGGGGAGAGGAAGGGGTGCTGTCTATATCATGCAGCCCTCAATCAGTGCCCATCTCACTTCTTTTTAGCAGTGAATTCTGATTTCTTAATCTGAATCCTACCCTAAACCGCTGTTTATTCTGTTACCAGATGCATTGCTATGGTTTGTTTTTTTATGAGTGCATCAGAGAATTCTCCTCCCCCCACTTTCCATGCCTCCAGCTTCCATTGGCCTCATTTGATTTCTGGTAGCCACCATGCATGCTTCTGGCAAGTGGTGAAAGCATAAATGCAGTTTTTTAAAAAAATATATAATTTTTTTGAAACCTCCCATTTAGGCACAAGCAAAATGTCATATAACTGAGTTCGAAGCAAGTGTCTGGGCCAGTTACTTTTTTAAAGAAAGGTATCCAGCTCCTGCAAAAGGAGACCAATCCAGCTCTCCCCTCTGTTTCTTGAAACTGACAAACTCTCCTCACAGCCAAGCCAGGGAGCCAGAAAAGGTTTAATCAGTTTCAACAAGTCAGTTTCTCTTCACCAATCCACCCTCTTTGTTGACCTTTCTTTACTTTTTAAGCCTCAGATGTGCCCAGCAGCATAGCTTGGAAAAGTTACTTTTTTGAACTACAACTCCCATCAGCCCAATCCAGTGGCCATGCTGGCCAGGGCTGATGGAAGTTATAGTTTTAAAAAGTAACTTTTCCAAGCTTTGCAAAACAAACGAATAGAAGAGGATGGAGATTCAAGCTGATCTATCAGCAGATCTATGCTTTAGTGCTCATATGAAGGATTTTTTTAAAAATCCCACACACACAGGTAAATAGCTACCTGCGCATGCTCTGTGGGGTTCAATCAAATGGAAGCGTGATATTGGGCAGAAATAGGCCCATTTTGTATTGCAATGGAGGGAGTGGAATTAACTAACATGTAGGTGTAGATACACACACACACACAAACACACAGGGTGGAGAGACTCTACAAGGAAACACCTTTTTGTATGGATTGGGTCAAATTCAAACACGCCCATGTCAGGACTGTTGGGATCACATTCAAACAGCAAAAATGCAGCTTCCCTGCAAAACAATATTGCTCCAGTGTGGGCCACACTGGCAACAACTCTGCAGGGCCACAGGCAGAGAAAGGCCCACCTGATCCCTTGCTCTCTGATCCTTCTAGATGGAGATAACAGAGTAATCTGGGGACCTTCTGCACACAGAACAGGTGCTTGACCACTGAGCTAGGCTCCCTCTCGACCCCCCCCCCAAACATAGGGCTGTACATTTCTGGACTAGAGCCACTAATCAGATGTGTGATAAACAGCAACGTCAGAAGGAAATGACATGCAAAAAGTACAGAAAGAACTTCAGAAGGAGTCTGCAGCACAAAGCCATGGCATTACAATCCAGCCAAGAGATTCAGTACTGTTACTTGTGGACTGAATAGGAACAAGGGTTTATTTGTTTTGAATCACGCTACGTGTGTTAACTGATTTTCCAGTGCCAGGATATCTGTCTTATAACCAACACCTGTTTTTTGTGAATGGTCACTGTTAAAGATTGTAGTTGTTACCGTCTGTACTTCCTGCATTTCATTTCCTCCTGGCCTCACTATTCACAATTCCCACCCTCGCCTGTCTGTGTACCTGTAACTCAGGATAACATTTCATCCATCTGATGAAGTGGACTCCATTTACACAAACGTTTTGTGTGACAATGCACTTGTTAGCCTTTAAGGTGCACAGGTCTCTTTGCAGATTTTGCTGCAACAGACTTAACGTGGTTCTGCCACGCCTCTGGGAACAGGAAACCGTGTTGTATTAGCTCAGACTATTTGTCTCATCTGACTGGCAGCAGCTGCCCAGGGTTGCAGGCAGGACAAGGTCTTTCTTTGCCAGCACCTGCCACCTGATTCTTTTTTAACTGGAGATGCCAGCAGGGGTTGAACCTGGGCCTTTTTGAACACAGAGTGTGTGCTCCGCCACTGATCTGTGGCCCTACAGTTCAGCCGTCATGGAAGATCAAAGAACAGCAGCGCTAGCACCCTGGCCTTCTTTCTTTTTCTATTGTTATTCTAGTTCTAATTCTCCTGCATGGTTCCAGTAACACAAGCTGGCAGACCCTTGCAGTGAACAGGGTCTGCTGCACACCCCCTCCCACCCCGCCCCTCACCTGGATCTCCTCCAGAAAGAGGTTGGTCTCCACAAAGCTGTTGTCCATGAAGCCGCCTGGCCCACGGCAGTTCTGCAGAAACTGAGCAGGGATGGGCCGCAACTTGGGATTGGCTCCAACCAGCTCACAATAATGGGGCACCAAGGACTTGGGGATCTGGAAGAGAAGGGGAAGAGCCATTGCACCCTCAAGTGCAAGACTGGTCTGTCCATGGCCAGAGGCAAGACCTTCGGTCTGGGCAGCTTCCAGACCTTCTGCTCTCCTTGAACCTTCCCACTCTGGCCCCACGGCCAGCTGAAGAGTTAAAGGCATATCGAATATGCCTTCCTAGCGGAAGGGATTTCTCTAATCAGGAAGACCATTTTATGCTCCCAAGCTCTAAAAGAGGGACGACGAACAAGCTGTGGCCCTCCGGATGCTATTGGCCTACTACGACTGCCATCGACCCTGACCATGGGCCATGCTGGGTGGGGTGATGGGAGTTGGGAGTCCAACAACATCTGGACAGCTGAAGGTTCCCCATTCCTGTGCTAAAGTCTAAGGTTTTAGGAGCCTGGGATTGTTCCAGCTCTTTCACAAGGCTGCCATTTACACCCAGCGCAACTGCTTAGGCAGCCTCCAGCAACACAAAGCTCCTGGTCACAGCAAAGTAGCCCTCCTGCACAAACGTCAGGCTCAACCCACAACCTCCAAGGTTGTAGCTGGTTACAGAGAGACACACACCTTCCCCAGAGACCGCAGGGAGGATGACCGGGGCAGGGGGCCATTGAAGACCTCCCAGATGAGGCAGCCAAGACACCACATGTCAGCTGACCTGTCACAACACAGGAAAGGGTTAAGTGTGTTTAATTAAAGGCACCAAAAGAAACACCTTTGCAAAAATCACAGTTCTCGTTTTACTGATCTGAATGGCAGTCATGTGCATGAGCATCCATACATGTCTTATTTTACCCAGTGTTAATTCAAAAGTGGATCCTTTCTGAATAACTCCCTTATTAACAGAGAAACTCTGTGTGTGGGGGGGGTTACAAGTGTGCCCGATGGCCATAATATTCCTAATTCTCTAATTCCAGAGAGGCAGGCTCAAACTCAAGAAAGTCTTGAGGCACCTTAACAAAGACGTCTCCTCCAGACAACCTGTTTATTCAGAATTCATCCAGATTTGTTTGCACAACACTTACACAGTGGTTAGACTATGGGTACCTCCAGATGGTCAGTATTTTGTGGAAGAGCTTTACAAACATATTGGAACTGCAGGTTTGCACAGTTAAAGTGGATGAAAGTGGTCTGTTGCCCTAATGCAACCAATCCACTTCTTCCAAAAAACAACAACCAACAACACCCTGGGCTTTTTGTAATTTGAAAGTAACAGGGAAATTCATTGAAAAGTATGGGATGAACAAACAATGAATGGGAAGGCCTGTAATCAGAATGATTGCTCACTGACATATAGCCAAGTGGGAGATTTGAACCTGGGTCTCTCCGGTCCTAGTCTGACTTTCTAAGCCCCACACCACACTGGCAGAAGTGAAACGGGGCTCCACACAATCCTCTGCCAGACCGCCGGCATTTTAAAGAGCCAGTGGCTGTACCGGACCTGAAGGGGTTGGCTGCTCTTAAAATAACAACAACAATAACAAGCAAGCCAGGAATAAGAATAAGAATGCCAGCTCACCATTTCTCTCCAGCACTCTTGCTGCTGTCTACTAACTCTGGAGGGTCATATTTCTCCAGCTCGGGAACCCCCTTCCGTGGCATGGCACCGTCCCCCTGAGCCGAACACATGTAGTCCAAGCCGCCCAGCTTCCACTCGCCAGCCGGGTCCACAAAAATGGCCGCTGTGCACACATTGTTGTGAATGAGGTGGCAGTCATTGACCAAGAAGCTGAGGGCTTTCTGGGAGGGACATCACCCAGAAAGGAAGCAAAGATTAGCAGGGCAGGGAGACTCTCAACTCCACAAAGTCTCCCACAAAACCTCATTTATTATTTAGATGTATCTCTCACCCTTGAAATACACCAATCGTCACCAACCTGGAGGCCTCCATAAGAACATGGGAAGAGCCCGGCTACTGGATCGGGCTAATGGGGGCCCATCTAGTCCAGCGGCCTGTTCTCAGAGTGGCCAACTGTTGGAAGTGGGGCAAGAGCAACTCCTGTTTTGTTCTTTTGTTTGATCTCCATAGGGAAGATAGAGCTCGGGTCCTCCAGATGGACAGGCTTGTTTACCTTTACCTGTGATGCTCTGACTGACTTCCTTCTGTCGCTAGACTGTGATGTCTTTAGGGAAGCTTACCTGCCCCTCCTCCTTCCGCCCTTTCCATTCCTTTGTTCTCTGCCTGTCTGGGAGTGAGGAGACATCCCTTTGTCTCTGCTCTCTCCTAGCCATGAGGGCAACTCCCAAGCCTGGGCGTTACGACTCCAATTTAGTTAGTTAGAACTAGGTTTGCCTTTCTATCTACTATGCATTTCTGTAAATAAAGTAGCTTTTCTTCCAGTCTCAGTGATGCTGATGCAGGGTAAAAGCCTGCTTTCTTAGGTAAACGCACACACACGCTGGCACACTCGCATTTCAACATCTGCTGATACTCTGCTGCTGTTGTGCTGCTTTATACTAAGTTAAGCACACACACACACACAGCAACACCAACCAGATGCCCCACTGGGAAGAAGCCCCCAAGCAGGGCGTGAGTGCAAACAGCAGCAGCCCTCCCCACATCCGATTCCCACCAAACTGACATTCAGGGGCACCCTGCGGTAGTTGAGCCAGCCATGCTGGCTCTGCTCTGATGGCCTCTAGGAATCTCTCTAGTCCTCTTTCAAAGCCATCCAAGTTGGGGTCCAACACAACTTCTTGTGGGAATGAATCCCAGATGTTTCAGACTACAACTCCCATCAACTCCAGCCAGCATGGGTGATGGTAAGGGGGATGGGAGTTGTAGTCTGGCAACATCTGGAGGGCCCCAGGGTCCCCAACTCCTGGTCGAAGCAGCAGGTCTGCTCCCACAATGCAAGGTACAGGGCAGCCAGCAGCTCTCTCCTGTGACCTCCACGTGTCTCACCACAATCTGATGGAGGCCCCACGAAATCTCCAGCTCGCTCAAGCCTCTCCCCTCTCCCTTCGACTCCAGGTAGACCAGAAGTGGGGTCACAGGCTCCGTCACCACATGCAAACATTTCTCTGTCTGCCAAAGCAAGAACATACCACCGTGTCACACTGAGAACCCAGGGAGCTACCTTGGATCAACACGAGTCGGACGTGGCCTATCTCAATATAATCTACAGGCAGTGGCTGCTCTTTAGGGTCTCAGCCAAGGTTTTTTTCCAGCCCTGCTTGGAGATGCTGCTGGGGGTTGAACCTGGGACCTTTGTGTGCAAGGCCAATGCTTGACCGCTGACCCACGGCCCCTCCTTTCCTGGCTGTGAAGGTTTGATCCAGACTCGCTTCCTCACCAGAACTGTCACCTTCTTTTACTAAGTCCAGGGGGAAAAGAGTGCCAGTTGCTGGAGTCAAGACGTGTTACAGTTTTCTCAGGTGTTTTAGCCTACATTATTCTCTACCTTCTTTAATATAACAACCACATCACTTCCCTTTATTTTGGTTTCCCACCTACACAAAGAAACCTGCGTGTTTTGCCTAAGAACGGAGACAGATCTGAAGAACAAAAGCTAGATGTGATGTTTTCAAAAATGGGGGATCAAGTGCCGCATGTTTTTACTGATCGCAGCAATCCTAGGGACAGTCCCAGCTGCAACCTGAGACCTGCACAGCACGGGGTGGTGGTGGTGTGTGTGCTCATTTAGAAGTCTGACGACTCCTCCCACCTCTGTGATGTTCAATGCAGACTCGGCAGCTCCAATATCAGCCAATTCCCCCCCCTTCCCACTTGGCCAGTGAGTGGGGAATGTGTGGCTCTCCAGAGGGTGCTGGACCCTAACTCACATCAGCCTCAGCTGATGATGGGAATTGGACCCCAGTGACATCTGGAGGCCTACAACCCTCATCCAGCCCAATGGAGAGTCCTGGGGAACTGAAAAGCTGTGGCATTTAGGTTGGCCTAAGGCAGCGTTAGTCCTAATGTCGAGTCCGGGTTTTTTTCTTGCGGGCTTTATGGTTTTCTCAGTTTTGTACAAGGAGTGGCTCTCAGCGATTAATTTTGCTTCCTAAGAATCTGGAATATTTTTCCCAGCCCTGAGAAGTGGGGCAGGGGGAAGGGAGGGAGAGATGAGGTAAAGGAAGAAATCATTGTGACTGGAGGAAGCGGAGGCTCAGAGAGTTCCAACCAAGGGAGCTCCAGGCGAAACTCTTTGCAAAAGAAGCTGCAAACGTGCAAAAGTTCACACAGAATTCCAGAACGAGGATTTGGGGGCATGGGGGATTCAAGGAGCGGCATTCTCAGGCTTGGTCGGGGCCCAGCACCAAACGCCCAAGCCTTTTGCCCCCAACCAGCACCAAACCTTTGAGCGGAACGCTGTTCCGTGTCCATCCATTGTGGGCCGTGTTTGAGCATCTGTGGACGTCTGTGGTTGAAGCTCAAAGCACAAGGGTCTCAGTGCTCTTTTCTCCCACGCACATACACCCTCCACATCGTAACATACCCCAGAAAAAAACCATAAACCCCTCAACAGACTACCTCTAACCCGTCAATGTAGGAGAGGATATTGGGGTGCCGCAGAGTCTTTAGGTGTTTGAAGGCTGCCTTGGCAATCTGCGTCTGGTCTTCAGAGTTGGGTTTCATGTCGTGCACGAAGAGGGAGACTTGTTCCCCTGTGGCCTGTCAAGAAAGAAAGGACGGACGGACAGACGGACGTTGGACACAGCCCTCCGCCTGCTGCTTGCAGGTGCAAAGGGGTTCCCACCTCCCCACCCACCAAATCAGGGTGCACGGGAACAAAGTCTGGCCATGTTATCTTAGCACCCACGGCACAAAAGCCTACAAGTGCCCTCCTGAGAGTAAATACAGAATAAGCACAAATTAAATGACCAACAGTTTGCTTTGGTTTCACAGCACCCGAAGTCAGTGATCCTGAGGTGTCTCGCTCCGCCTGCTGCTACAGCCAGATCTGGACAGCAGGCTCAGGGGCCGCTGGGGATGGTAGTGGCCAGCTCTGGGGTGGAGCAGTTCCCAAGTCGGCGGAGAAGTAACACAGCCCCCTTGCCATGGGGGGGGGCATACACTGCCTTGTCAAACCACCACTGTCTCTCCGGTCTGGTCTTTTGCAGCAGCTGCTGCCTGACATGCCAAAGATTAAACAGGGGGCTTTCTACACGCTGTGGCCCCTTCCCAAGATGCTTAGGTTCAGCGAGGGAGGGGGCTTTTTTAAAGCCCCCCAGGAAGAGACCAAGACTGGGTCTAGGTTGCCCAGAGGGGATCAGCAGAGCAGGGATTTGAACTCCCGTGGCCACTAGGATGGTCCGGTGCAACTGCAGCCCTCCCGCAGAAAGGCTCTGTCTGGGGCAGAAGATTAAACTTCCCACCGTCAGCCAAGCCCCCTCCTCCATTCTGTAGGGTAGAACCACCTGCCACAGAAGCCCCCTTCTTTCAGGGGGACCCTCCCGTTGCGTCTCCCAGGAGGAATGGATTGGAGAGCTACGAAGAGACAGCCCCGGCCACTTTTCTGGCCACGGGTGGGGTGGGGCGGAGAAGTCCCTCCCCAATTTAGCCCTGGCAGCCCCCACCCCCAAGCAAGTGAGGGCTGGGCGGGTGGGGAGGCATCCCCCTTTGCCGGGACCCTCGAGAAATGGCCCCCTCCCCCCGCTTCTCTCCACCGGGCGAGCTTCGGCCTGCACCACCCGCACCCCGACCCCCACCCCGAGGAAGGGGCGGACCTTCCTCCTGCCGCGGTGCAGCTGCCAGGCTCCCCCCGGCTGCGGCAGCAGCGGCGGCTCCGGCGGAGAGACCGCCTCGAAGGGGAAGTCCCGGATCGGGTCCCGGGAGAAGAACCACATCCTGGGCCCCGGCCGGGAACAGCCCTGGCCCCGGCCCGGCAAGGCAAGAGGAGCCCCCGGTGGGCGGCTCGCCAGGCAAACGTCACTAGCCCTGCAAGGATGGGAGGAAGGAAGGAAGGAAGGAGGGTGCTCGGGAGGCAGGCTCAGCCCCGGATCCTCTTTGCAGCCCCGGAAGTACTTGGAGAGAAGCGCGCCCGAGCATGCACAGAGTGCCTGGAGGCAGCGGCGACAACCCCAACAGTGGCTCAGACGCCCCGTCCCTCTGGCGGCGCCGCGTTCACATGTGCAAAGCATGACGGCGGGGAACGGGCGTCCCCGGCTTGACGCGGGGAGAGGGGGGGAGCCATATTCACACGTGACGCGCCAAGACAGCAGTCCCTTACGTGCTTACTCGAGAGTCAGTGCCAGTCAACTCCATGGGAATGACTTCTGAGGAGGATTCATAGATGGGGGGAGAACCCGCTAGATCGGGGAGGGGGGGTCACCGTTTCCGCCCATCCCGCAAACCGGTTTCAAAATACTAGGTTCCTCATCACTCCAGTAGGCCTTGCTGCCCCCTCCATGCCCCCCAGCCCTAGATGCTGCCTATTTTATTTTCAGGCTACTTGCGGGGGGGGGGGAGCGGTGCAGGCTCTAAATGTAAATGTACTGCCTTCAAGTCGATTCCGACTTATGGCGACCCTATGAATAGAGTTTTCATGAAGCTGAGAGGCAGTGACTGGCCCAAGGTCACCCAGGGAGCTTCATGGCTGTGGGGGGATTCGAACCTGGTCTCCCAGGTCGTAGTCCAACACCTTAACCACTACATGCTCAAAAGCCCTGTCACCTTCATTTGACTCTTGGCTCAGCTCTTTCCCCGAAAAAAGAAGAAAAAAGGGGGGGACCCCAAGATGCTAGAAAAATATTTTATTCGAGTCTCTTGAAAAAAATGTTTTTCTAGCATCTTGGGGTCTCCCCCTTTTTTCTGGTTTTGTATAGTATCCACTTTTATCTGTCAGCTATTTCCCTGCAGAAAGAGAAGGCTCTCCGCTTGCCTGCCCAGGCCCTGCTCGGCTCCAAAAACACCAGCACCTCCCAGCCCCATGACTATTAGCCACGGAAGCAATGCGGTGCCTCCAGGTTCAGAGGCAGTCTGCCCCAGAATACAGACATTTTGCTGCCTGAGGTGAAGGATGAGGTGGCCTGCCCTTGTCGCCCGCCTGGGCTGGCTGGCCACTAGGTCTGCATTCCATGGTGACAGAGGAGAGCGCCATCAGCCCTGTGCCTCCAGGCACCTGGCTAATTGGGGGTGCAGGACATGCTGGTGGCACATGCTGTCCTCCCCCAGAAGCATAGAGTAGGGGCTCCTGCTGCCTGAGGCCTCTCTCTCTCTCTCTTTGCCCCCTTGCCATCCCTTCACCTGCCACACTGCTCTTGCTGAGGTGAGGAGCTGTGGGCATCCCAGAGCAAGTAATGCCCACATGTGCGCATTGGGTTATGCCAGGGCCGATCTGCGGCCTTTGTGCAAGGAGCATCGTACAGAAACCCTGAAGCCAAGGCCAGAGTTCTGCTCCCGGGAAGGGCCAGCCAAGAGGAGACCAAAGGCCTGCCTGGTCCAGCAGTGCATCTCTGACAGCGGCCAGTTAAATGGAGCTAGAAACCCACCAGGAGGGCCTGAAGGTGGTTGCCTACCCCTTGGCCGGCACCTGCCATTCTGGAAGCAGCTGCAGTGGCTGACAGCCGGCGATATAATCATAATAAATTTGTAGGCCTCACATGCCCCACTTAGCTGTAACCCTATGAAGTAACTAAGTATTATCTCCCCATATTGCGGATGGGAAGTGCCTTGCCAGAGGTCAGCTAATGAGTCCATGGCAGCACCACACCCTGTGGCAGGGAGTTCCATATGTTCAAATAAAACTTGTATGAACAAACTGCTTCCTTCTGCTTGTCCTAAATCCGCTGCCCATCTGTTTTACTGGGTGACCCCTGAGTTTCATAAGGGAGAAAGAGAAAAAGCTTATGATCACATCATTTCCCCCCACTGTTATAAAACGTTGTTTAGTTGTGTTTTAAACTGCCAAATCTTGTATGTTTATTATGTATGGTGTCTGGTTTTTTGTAAATTGCCTAGAGATGTTAGTATGCGATGGTGGATGAATAAAGAAAAACACATCTGTCATGTCCTAATAGTCCCCCCCCCCAATGCTTTGTTCTGGTTGTCCGTTTGAGCACTTTGGTCTATGCTCTGCTGTGTCATTTACGTGACAGACTGTACACAGGAGGATTTCAAATGTGGGAGCATTATGAGACATTAATTGTTGAGACTTTATTATTTTGGGGGAGGAATTACTTTTTTAAAAAAGGTCAACAGTTTCCAGCTGAATTCTTTAAGAGCTCTCTGTGATGTCCCTGTATTTTAATATCTGTAAATATGGTAAGTGCGGGTTTATTAAGTGATATATGGTAAGTGACTAAGAGGGGGGAGTACATTGGCTAGAATGTTGGAGAATGATTGGCTGAGTGTTTGAATGGCTGAAGGTATAAATGAGAGGATGACAGTTGAGTCTGGGGGCGTTGTTGAGAGAAGTTGTTGGGGAGTGTTGTTGAGGAAGTCAGTTGGTTGATGAGAGGGTTTTGGAGGAGTTGGTTTGCAGAGTTCTGAGGGAGGCTTGGATTGTATTTGGCTGATATTTAGGCAATATATATATATGACCAGAAACGTAAAGAGTGACGCTATATGAAACCATACGCTTGTTAAACATACCTTACATAATCTTGTTATTTCCTGGTGTTTATAAATAAATATATTATTGGTTTAACCAAAAGCCTGATCCTTGGCTGGGGCTTTCACAGACCAGAAGGGTGAGCAGGGTAATTACCAAGGCGGAGAAACAGTATCAAATGGTGGCAGCTGTATGCTTTATTGGCACAAAGATACAGGGGGGTTGTGGCATGCAAGTGCACCCAGACACAAAGTAACAATAAGCCAGAAGGGAGACTAAGGCGAAGTCTCTAGCAGTATTGTTTACAGGGTGTGACTGGTGGTGCTGCCTAGCAGTGGGATCTTGTGAGATCTGTGTTAGGGTGAGCTAAAGAAAAATAAAAACTACGTTTCCCCCTGGTGGGAGCCACGGGTGGGAGCCTGACAGGTGGTGCCAGCGGAGGAACATTACACACTCACAGTGCAATCCTGGACATTTTTTAGCAATTTGCTTGTCTTGTGAATTTTATTACTTGTTTCCCATTTTTAAAAAATGCAGCAAGAAAGTAACTCTATAAAGGTATAGAAGTGATGTTGGAGACCAGCTAAAGAGCTGGTGTGGTAAACAGCACAGGCATAGCTAGAGAGGGATCTGGTACTGTTTTATCTCTCTAGCTTGCAAGCCTTATCCTTTGCATGTCTACTCAGAAGTAAGCCGAACTGTATTCAACAGAACTTACTGATATCACTAATGCTGGAGATGACTGGTTAGGCAACAATCCTATAAGCACCATTGAATTTAATGAGACTTACTTCTGAGTAGACAGTGCATGGAGTTGCACTGCTAAACCGCCCAGAGAGCTTCAGCTATGGGGCGGTATACAAATGTAATAAATAAATAAATAATCCCCAAGAAGGGGTAATGATGGGGACAATTGTTTCAGTGTCTTGTTTCAGAGGCTTCATCTCATAATGCATAGACCCTAATCCACCCTTTGTGAAGCTGTTCAGGATGATGACTCTCCTGCTGCCACATTTCTGTGTGCATGTGTGAAGGCCTTTGCAGTGAGTTAACGCTTGTACACTTAACAGCTATTACGATTTTTCAACCACACCTTTGGGTGGGGGGAGGGGCTTACCTTGTTCCAGCTCTTCTTTTTTGCAGACTTCGCGGAGATAACCCTGTCTGAAGCAGATCTGTTCAGTTGGCAAGTAACACGGCAGTGTGCTTGATCTGCTTGCGTAGAGAATATGAATCGGCTTTTCTCTTGTATGGAGTAGTGGTTGTTGAAGGAGCCATTCGGCTGAGTGACATAAATGGAGCTCTTAAATCCGTCCAGTAAAACCTTGCAGTGTAAATGCTGGCTGTGTGACTGAGACGTAATGGGCAAGTGAACTTCACATTCCACCAGTTAGCGATCTTCTCCCAGTGCAATGCTTTTTATGTGGTGGGTCTCTCCTTTTCTGGTTTCTTAACAGTGTTGATCGAGAGCATGCGACACCCAAATAAAGCCAGCTCTACTTGCAGAGTCACAGACGTCAGTAAGAACTGCTGTGTTCAAAACACCTTTGTATGGGATTAGTGGGAGGGGTCTAGGGACAAACAAGTGTCTCTAGATTGCTCTTCACAGACCAGTGGAAGGAACTGCCTGACACACGAATTCACACTTCAAGGGACAAAGGAACAGGTGAACAATATTTTCTCTATTCTCACACCAAGCATGAAACCAGTATTTTAAACACTGGGGATACTTGAATCCAGCTTTCTGTTCTGTCTCTGTGGATGTAAATAGCTGACCCAGCTTCATGCTGAAACTGCAGTCAAAATGGTGCTGCGTGAAGTCCATCCTTGGTTGAGGCAAGATGGGTTGAGACCTGTTAAGGTTTCCCGGCTTAGAGATGAGCTTCATGCTCAAGAGCCTCTCAAGGCATTTTGTAATACACTCTTGGAGTGGAGGCAGAGCTAACTGCTTAGGGTATAAAACCCAATTGAAAGGACTGGCTTGCCCAGTGAAACTGCTGAGATTGTGTAAGAAACGGACTTGAAAGATGGCCTCTGCAGTAAATCTGCTACAGGCTGGCAATATTGTCACCAATCTATAAGGTGGCTATAGCCGTGGTGGTGGTAACTCATCAAGCATAGCCTTAAGTTCTTTTAAGTCATTGGTTGACAAGTGGATAAGGGGCAGAAGGGAGGGATTATGCCACAACCAGCGTTTTTGTAAGGACCTTCCAGGAATGGCTGTTCTGTACGTAGCTCAGACAACACAAAGCATTCACTCCATGCTAAAACTTGGATCCTCCCAAGTACTTCTGTTCTCAAAGGTAATACATTGAAATACCAGTTTCAAACTAGATCTAGATGACAGCTTGTTTTGCTTGTAACTTCACTCCAAAGCTAACATCGCAGCTGGAGGGAGGTAAACTACCGAAACTCTGATATTGGCATAGATAGCAAAATCATTCATTTCATTGGCGATCACCCGTGGCCGGGTAAGATTGTCTTCCAAGATAAGGTCTTTAACGGTGGGTCCATAAGTGACTCTGGAGGCCAATTCTGAATCTACACAGCCTCCCAGTGAGGACATCGGTTTCCACATGGAAGATGGTCACGATGAGGATTTGCTTGATGTGCCTTCCGCTTAGCTCGTTTGTCCCGTTCACCCTGTACTCATGCACCTTTGATAATGGCCGACCTCCAATTGGGACGCTCATGGGCCAAAGCTTCCCAGTTCTCGATGCTTATGTTATATTTTTTAGATTAGCTTTGAGAACATCTTTAAACCTCTTTTGCTGTCCACCGCTATTCCGTTTTCCATCCTTAAGTTGGGAGTAAAGTAACTGCTTTGGAAGACGGTGATAAGGCATTTGAAAAACATGGCCGGTCCAGCAAAGTTGATGTTGGAGGATCATTGTTTCAACAATGGTGGTCTTTGCTTCTTCCAATACGCTAACATTAGTCCGCCTATCTTCCCAAGTAATTTGCAGAATTTTCTGGAGGCAGCGTTGATGGAATCTTTCAAGAAATTGGGAGTGGCGTTTATAGATGGTCCATGTTTCACAGGCATACAGTAAGGTCAGCAGTACAATGACTTTGTAGATAAGCATTTTGGTCTCCCTGCGAATATCCCCCATGCATGAAATTTCCACGACAGAACATAAGGAATGGAGTATTTTTGGTGATTATGCAGAAAAAAATGTTCTCAATCTCTCCGTGCTTCGGTTTAGTTTTCCCAACACAGAGTACCACAAAATAAGTACAGCAAGATTTTCTCTCCTTCCTTGTACCCCCACCCAAAACTCAAGAAACGTTTTGTGCTGTCAGAGGGAGTCCATGGCCACGCTCATACATTTCTGACAAGGTCTAATGATGAGTAAATTATTAAAACATTTCAAAGAAAAAAAATACAATCCTATAGAAGCAACATCTATTTAATTCTGATTTTACAAGGTAACTCAAAATATATTACTTGGAAACCACTACAGATTTTTCACAAGATAAAAATATAAGAAACTAGCTAACTAGACTTTCTATAAAAAAGTATATTTTGAAAGCATCTATGAGAGATAAAGATTAAGTAGGATAAATTGAGAAACTTGTATTTAAGGCAGAAAGGATTTAAAAAAACACACCAAAATACTCTCTTCCTTAGCAGTTCATAAACATGAACAGAATTAGACTGTATTTGAGTACAGAATCTGGCGCAGTATTTGCAATGGAGGTAAATAGACACAAATACTGGATATGGGATCTATTATACATTGAAAAAAATAGTTTACTATATTAGCCATCCATTTTCTTGTCCCAGTGAGAGCCTTCGGTAGTCCCTAGTGTACACAAAATGATCCCTGAAAGCTAAGCAAGACAAATTCCAGTTGATTTATTGTACCACACTGCTGAGATGTTATCATGTACTGATCATACCATGTATAATATAATCTAGATCTCATTGAAGATGATTTCCTATCAATTTCAAGAGGAACTAGCCTATAATGGTGTTCAGAAAAATTAAAACAAGTAATATACTATCTTGCACGTTGGAGACTAAGCTTTTAAAAATACCTGTTATTTAGCCCTGCAGTTTAAACTGTTCAGTAATGCCCTATATCTTATGTTGTATGTAAAATAACCTAAGAATGATTACAATGTTGTGTCTATCATTGTAATGCAGCAAAAGCTCAGTGATTTCTGGGGATTTGTCTTAGCTTTAAAATAAATAGATCATTTTAACTGTAAATTTACATGCATGCTGACTTTTAAAGCTGCTTTCTTTGAAGGTCTAGCCAGATCTGTCTACATCTGTAATGCTGAGAGGTCAGTTACTCTGGCCTTAGATTCCAAACGTATCCTAGGTGCCATGAACAAGGATGTTGTTACAGCAATGATTAACATGCTGGTTAAAGCAAGTACTAAACGTTGGTTGAACATCTCTTCAGAGCAAGGGTGGGGATTCTGTGCCCCTCTGAATGTTGCCAGACTACAACTCCCATTACTCCTGACTACTGGCCACGGTAGTACTGCTGGGGCTCCTGGCCATGGGGAGTCCAACAGCACCTGAAGGCCCTCAGAATCCCCGTCCTTTATGTGGTGTTTGGAATGGAATGCATCACTTCAAATACGTTTCAGTATTTCCCAGTCTCGCTACAAATGTGCTTGCTGGTTCTGGAAGCTAATTAATTATATGACTGGATTAAGAATGGTTCATTTCTATGCAAGGATGCCATCACTTTTAAAACAAAATTAACTTTATATGTCGATTGTAGAGCTGAGAGGGCCATCAAATAGCTGAAGTTGCAATCATTTCTTTTCAATGCCAGTCTTAAGGGATGAGGCATCTTCAGTGCTAAGAGTCTGTTTCCTTTCAAATGGTCCGTGGTGGTAAACGCTGCTTGTACATCCCTGCAACAGCTTTGGCGGCACTGTAGATCATCTGTCGACGGGACATGCCAGTGAACGCTGCATGCCAGTCTGTTCTGCTGACGTGCAGTAAGTTCTTCTCTATCACCTCGCCAACTGTCACTAACAAACCTGACCATCTGAGGTTATAATCCTGAGGAGTTAGACTTTGAGCCTGTGAAGTAATTTAAATTAGATGTGAGTACACCAGAAGAGGGCAAGCAGCAGGCGACATTTAGCTTCGCTCAGAGCGATGTTACCGTGGGTTGGGGCGTCTATGGCAAGGCTGATTCAAAAGTACAACCCTGCTGGCAATAGACTCCACTCTCAAGAGTCATCAACAACTATGGCAGTCAAAGTTCTGTCCTGAATAGGATATCTTAATTCTTCACCGGTTTAAAGTGCCGACTGTGATATTTATTGTGGAAACAAACTAGTTTAACAGACTAAAGCAAAAACTCCAGGCAATCAGAATAGGATGGCAATTTGCAGAGGATGACAATAACACTATTTTCTCCTTTTCAGGAATAAACTGGCGAAAGTCCCCCTCCCCCCAATGCTAGATGTGATAGCAGAATACAAGTATTATTTCATCATTATCTATACAGCACCATCAGTATCCATTGCCAGTTCCTCTGATAACAGGCTGAAGTACTACAGCTGAGAGTACAAGATCTGAAGGACTGTCACGTGGGTGATGAGCTATTTTGCTTTCTGTTGCTCCAGAGGGCAGATCCTGAACCGATGGGACCAAATTACAAGAAAAGGGAATTTTACTACATGCGAGGAAGAACCTCCTGACAGTACAAGCTGTTCAACAGGGCCTTGGAATGTTGTAGACCCTCCTTGGTTTTTAAGCAGGCTACAGCCCATGTTCTTAGAGAGGACCCCCCAATTTTCAGGAGTGGCATTTTGGGGTGCACCATACCTATAGCAGGAAGGCAAAAGCAGGAAAGCCTCAATGCATGAGGGCTTCTCGGGTGCCAGACCCACCAGCCTCACTTACCAAAGACTTTAATACAACCCACATGTGTTTCAGCAAAGCTCTCGTATTCAAGGCTTACTAAAATTGATCAGATTGTGCCTTAGCTGGTGTAACTAACTAACTAAAATTTGTTTATGTCCTCTCTATATCTGTGCAGCACAATCTTAGAATGGCAAGAGTTGCAGGAGGTCCAACCCTCTGCTCCTTGCAGGGAACCCAGAGCTGGAGCAAGTCCAGCAGATGGCAGCGTGGTCTCTGCTTGGAGATCTCAGCTCAGGGAGAGAGCCCCTTGCCCCCACTAGGCCATTGACTCCTTTGTCATACTGCTCTTTGTCTACTGTCAAGAGGTCCCTCTTCCTTTCCACTGAAATTTGCCCTCCTATCACTTAAGGCTATTTGATCTAGCCCTGCCGTCTGTGGCAGCAGCAAATAAGCCTTTGCCCTCTTCTACATTGTTGGTTACTGTTATGTTTTTATAGTGTTTGTTTGTTTTGTTTTAACAGTCACTTGGGGACCTTCAGGTGTCAAGCGACTAATAAATCAAAAAATAATACATGGCAGGTATTCAGGATCTGAAGAGGGCTCTCATTTCCCCTTTCAAGTCTTCTCTTCCCCAGGCTAAAAATTAAACATGATCAGTTCTTCCTTCAGCCTTTCCTCACATGACCCTAGCCACCTCTGTTGCCTCCTCTGAACCCATTCCAGTCTGCCTTCATCCTTCTTAAAGTGTATACTTTCTTAAACATTCCACAAGGGTTTTTGGTCCATAATATTTTTATTAACTGCCAAAACTATACTGACTCTAATTCGCTTCCCAGATAATGTTAATAGTACAAGTTATACTGACAGCTCACACACAAATGTAGTCTACATTGTTTAAAGTACGGCAATTAATGTTAGAAGTGTGTAGAACTCCTAGAGTGACCTTCTGGACTCTTGGCGTCTAGCCCTTAGAGCAGCCTTTGCCAAGCTAGCACCCTCTAGGCATTTTAGACTACAGTTCCCATCAGTCTAGCCAGCCACGGCACCAGGTTGGCAAAGGCTGCCTTAGAGAATCTAACTCCTTGGAGATTAAAACTCACCTGCTGCACATATTCCAGAGGCACTGGTGTTGCTTGTGTAAATGTCTCGAGGTGAATACCATGGATTGGATCTTCGACAATTAGGCAGCCAATATCAAACCACCTGTCGTGATAGAAAATTGAGCAGTTTATTAAATTACATTGAAGTAGAATTCTGGGGACTAACTGGCTGGATCAAGATAGGTGGGTAGTTTTGAAAAGCAGCAGGCCAAAAGCAAGGCAAAGGACCTCCACTAATGCTCTTCCTTTGGAAAAAGTTTGTTTCCCCAGCTGAAAACTAATGAGCGAGGAAGAACTAACTTTTGTGCCAGAAAGAAAAAAAGACAGAGGTGAGTAGGAGCTGATCAGAAGCTTTTGCTTCCACTTTTGATTAAGCACAGCTTGCCAAATTATCCAGACCCGGAACTGTGGTCAACAGCTTCAACTTGGCTTGTTTTCAACTAATCATAGTTAATTGCCCTGGTTAAGCAAAAGTCCAAGCAAAAGCTCTGCCCAGGGAGGGGAGGGGAGGGGAGGAGCACAAGAGCCCACAGCTCCCTCCAGCTTGTTCCTGCTTGTGGAGGTTGCACTCAGTCATGGTTTAGCGTGACTTGCAAATGTGGTCACTGTTAGCAGACAAGAGATCCGGGACTTAGGAGGGAAGTACACACAAAAGACCCACATGCCCTGTTGCCTTTTATTGTACAACTGAATTTGGGTTTGTACAATTTTATGAACTTTCAGACCACAATGTGGATAATAAATTCCATTAGTTCCAAATAGGTCTTATTATGTTATTTAAAGTATGGGTTATACAAATTATGCTGGGTTTCAAGCACCAAACTGAGGGCAAAAGGGTGCATTATGTCAAAAACTGCCAAGCAACTGTAACAGGCTCAACAACTCTTATTTCAGCTCCAGTGTTGGATATCACTACAAGTCCCACAGGTGTAGTGCAAAATGGACTTTTATCTTGAACAGCACATTAAAGTGCCTCACTTGTCAGGAAGCAATTCTGCAATGAAATTTTCAACAGACGCTGCAGGCTGTTTCTCATGTATGATTCCTGTCCTGCGCAAGCTGTCAATCCTTTCTTGGGCTCCCTACATGACAACAAAAGAAGGTGGTCAACAGGGAAGTGTACAGCACAGTACGGCACAGAAACTATTTGACTCCTGCAGCGCTCAGCACTTGGCAGTTAACCATGGCCACATCACCAGAATTCAAAAACAAAATCATGAATGTGAAGTAAACCAACTAGGAAGTACTCAAAGGTACAGAAGGGGTTATAGGACACCCAAGTGTAATCTCAGGGTTTCTTTGTTTCATTAGGAAACATGCCTTTATTTTGTGCTTTTATAAGAATGGATTATTCCTGATGCTGCTTTATTTCATTTTTGTAGTTTGTAAAATGTGGCCATGCTACAAAAGAATATAATTTGAAAGAATTATTGGATGTTACATTGTTGTGTATGAAACAAAAGATGGAATACTTTTAAAAATGACTTTTTAAGTACTACAATGTGATAAAAATCTTCCAAGATATTTTCCCTTCAAATCCTCCCAAATGGTAGCCACTCACTTTCAATCCAGCTGCGTAGCCAACAGGCTGTGGGGCAATGTTGGACTGCCCAGCTTCTCCTGTGACTGTGGCCATTCCAAAAACTTCCTGAAAAGCTTCTCTTACAGCAGCAACTTTGACTTCTTTAGTAGAGGAGACAACAATGTCCAACTCTCCTCCAGATTCTATAAAATAATGATAAACATATGAAAACAACCCCATACAGGCAGATGAATTCAGGGTCCCTCACATTCTGGAGAGGGACTATGATGCATATGAACAGCACTGCAGATTGCCTCCTACAGAGTAGTTGAGCTTGAATATCATACTCAACTGTGCCTTAGTTGAGACATGAATGCGCCTAGGCTTCCTTGTAAGGCCACCCCTTCCCCACCCCTGCACAACCAGGATGAGTTTGGAAGCTTCTACTTTACTTATGTGCTGTTTCTCAGCTTGTCCAGACCAACAAACAATTGTTAATCTTAACTATGGTTAGTTTCAAACCAGCCAATTTCAAACCAGGGTTTCTGAAGTTAACAAGTTTAAACTAACCATAGTTAAGATTAACCACAGTTCTGCATCTGAATGACATGACAAGCTCTGGTTAACCAAGCATTCTCCAT
Source organism: Rhineura floridana (assembly GCF_030035675.1). NCBI lineage: Eukaryota > Metazoa > Chordata > Lepidosauria > Squamata > Rhineuridae > Rhineura > Rhineura floridana. The sequence continues at coordinate 1,578,643 of NC_084501.1, read as the reverse complement.
GTGGGAGGAAGACAGGTGAGGAGGATAGCTAGATTCATTCATTTCTCACAGAACCATAGTCGTAGTGATGTCCAAATGCAGCCATTGTTTGCTGCAGCCACTTTTACAGAAGTTAGTCTTCAACACTACGTACAAAGTGATCCTTCTTCATGCAGCTTGCTGAGGGAAGTGTAGGATTACTTTAAATGAGGTTACGTTTTTGCTCCTGTTTAACTAGGGGCTTTTCATGGGGTACAAACTATTCTTTAAACAGTACCCCCCCTAGATACCCTCTACTGTCAGACTAATCAGTTACAGCTTTCCTTATGAATTCATTCTTCAGCACACACAACAGCGGTAGCATCCCTGAAGTTTGCACTGATATGAAGATGCACACAGCAAACCTGTGAAACGATTGAGCTGGCTTTGCAAGCAATGCTGCAGTTCACCATGCAGCATGCCATGTAGGAGCAGCTGAGATCCCATCCATTAGAGACATAAAGACACAAAGCCCTACTGAAAGATGGCCCTACAGAGACGACTGGTGATGCTACAGTCTAGATTTTCAAGCCCCGTCACTTACTGATATACGGTGCCATGCCGGGATCCAGAGTCGTGATCATAGTCTCTACTGAGTGTTTGGTTTTATCGAGCACTGATTTCACCATAGGATTCCCAGCCACACCCTAAAGGACAAATGCACAAGTCATTTGGTTCATTTTGCTGTCCTGCTAAGCCCTATTCAGACATTTATTTATTTTGCTTTATTGTCTTTTTCTATTTTTGGTAGCCTGTTCTAGGATTGCTACTGAGATAAGAGCCAGTAATAAAACATTTTAAATAAATTTTGTTTATTTATTAATTTATTAGATTTATATCCCACCTTTCATCCCAGTAGAAGCCTATGAATAATTCATAAATTATTATGCCAGAATAGGGAAGGGAAAGTAAAACATGAGCCCCACCCTTAATGTTGCTGTGTGCACCACCACCTGTGCTCCCACCCATCCCGCATTGAGCAGGAAGCAGAAGCAGGTTCTTGTTGGGTGGAGCCGCCCTCCTGACACTGATGGCGCTGCTACTTACCTGGCGGGGGTGGTGTTCCGCATAGTTGCACTTGTGGGAGCAGCGGATAAATGGCAGTAGTCCTACCGGTGAAGCCACAGAGTCCCCAACCTCGCCCCCACCCTGCCCTGCCCCACCACACACCCCTACTGGCGGAGAGGTCTGAAGGGAGTTTCTAACTACATTCAAATGGAAAGCACGTGAAAGCTTCTGTGTGGTGGGCGCCCTGCTTTATCAGGGATCCATCCCAATCCGGCAGAGACTTCCAAGCACACTCACACAAACACACTCAGAAACCCCTTTCAGACCTTCCCACTAAATTCAGGAAGATCCGGGTGGAACACATGCGGAAGCCAGTGCACGCAGGAACATTTGAGGCTGTGTACACGCTCCTCCCCCCATTCATGTTTAGATTCCTATTTAGGCATAGCACCTACCCAGAGCTATAGTCTGCTCTTAAACTGGGGATGCATTTGCAAATACTTTTTGGTTCTACTGTGAATTCAACGTTCCTTTGACAATGTTCCTTTCCCTCTCTCTCAATCCTTCCCTTAAAAGGGGGAATGAGATCAGGAATAATTGCACTCAGAGAGAAGGATGCAATGGACTTTGTTCTCCCTGGTCACTTAGGTGCAAGAAATGATCCGTTCAGAAGCACTCACTGAGCAGTATCCTTCAGGATGGCTGCTGTATAGTCAGGTCGCACAAATGCCACCAAGTCAATTTTGGAGTAAGAAAAAGATATTTCCAAAGACAGTGCTTACATTTGACTGTTCATTGATCTCTAAAATTGTGAGGATACCATGAGATAATCCCCCACGTGCACTGCCAAGAGTTCCTCAGAAGATAAGCAGACTAACAGATGAATTTATTTACATGGTCAATAAATCAGCAGCAAGAGCATACAAGGCTTTCACTTTTTCAGCACTTCACATGCCGAATAACGCCGAAGGTTGTGCAGGACAACAGGCTGGGAAAAACTGATGGACCCTCCAGCACGCACATCTAGCTCTAGGGAGGAGGAGCAGAGGAGCACTGCAGACACTCTTGGTGAGCCTGGGCAGGCTTAAGTTGTTCCCACAAACAGTGGGGAAAGGGCTGCAAACAACTGTTATCTGGAATTCCCCCAGGGACTGCAAATAAGCCAGGGAAAGGGGCCACGTCATCCCTTGGACTGGCCTGTTCCAGGAGCCAGCAGCTGGATTTGCTGTGTTGCTCTGGGGATGGCACTACATAATAGCTGTACTCTTCTTGGGGTGGGAGTGGCACTTACTCAGTTATGGGAAGCATGGTGTGGCTGGAACAGACTTTGCAGCTCACAGCACAGGAAGAGCAACAGTTTCCAAAAGCAAATTTAAATTGAAAGGCTCTCTTTTATTCCTATTAAAACATGTTGGGAGTAGGGGTGTGGTGTACCTACCAAATGCTTATAGAAAAGATGGCCTTGGCAAAAACTGTAAATAGCTCCCAAGAAAATGTGTGTGTAAACAAGGTTATTTCTGAACCCTTCAAAGCTATCTGGAATAAATATGGCAAAAAGCCTGAACGCAGCAGGTTGCCCGATCTCTATCCTGATGTCCAGAACTTGCTCTGAACTGAGCAGACTCCAGAATGGATTGGGGGGTGCGGCGGGGGGGCTGGAAAAACAGCGCAAGAAGGAAAAAAAAACAGAAACCAGAGGGAGGCAAAAGAGAGGAATGTTGGTTTCTTACACTAATACCAGTTATATCTTTTCCTTTCCCCGTGGGAGGGGGGCAGTGTTCACAAGCGGCATGGAGGCCTGGGCTTCTTTGGGTTTATGTTGAAATCAAGCAAGCTGCTGCACAAAGCAGAGGGGGAGGGGCGTGTGGGAAGAAAAATAACAGAACAAAAAAGACAAAAATCAGGCTGAAGTTATAGCCATGAGGTCAGCTTGCTTTGCAGACTCAGTTCCAAGATGGAGACTGCAGACTGAATCAGTTCCTCCCAGAGGATGGAACAGGGTGACAAAGCCAGACTTTAATGTCTCAGGGTTGGGGAGTGGCCTTTGCTTCTCCATCCTGGAATCCAAGGTGTCTAAGCTGCTATCTGTATGACCTAGAAGGGACTGATTCAGCCTGCAATCTCTGTCTTGCAACTAACACAACAAAAATAGTCATGTGGTACTTTCACAAATATATTAACTTGCAACCTAGTCTACAAACCAACCTCATGGTGACAATGTCGGCCTAATCCCCCTCCCTCGTGCGCACACACACCCCTCCTGCTTTGTGTAACACCTTGCCTGATGAAGCGTTCTGGAGAATTCAAAAGCTTGCCATGCTTTTGTAATATATGGTTGGTCCCAAGAACAGTTTTGCCTGATTGTGCAATCTGGAGTTTTTTCTTATGGACCAGTACAGCTGCCTTTGCTTTTTATCCTTACTTTGATAAAGCTCCACAATCCTCCAGGAGATGCATCATTCTGCATGCCAACCACCCTGGGGTCTTCATGTTCCTCTGGGAAAGTAATAGAAGAGCCGGTTCCAAAGCCAGATGCTAGTGGGGATGGCACAGAGATCTGCTGTGATGCAGGGCTTGTCAAGACACCTGAAAACCAACAGCAAACAAAAATAGTATATAACCCATCATACCTCACTCTGCTGCCGCTTCTTATTTAGCAATTAAAACAAAACTGCAGATCAAAATATGTATCTGTATTGAGTTTTGTGCAATGTAGTCCAAAAAAGGAAAAACCCCAGGAAGAGACAGAAGAAGAAAGAAAAAACAAAGATTTCATTATACATCCAAGCAATTCATATTATGCAAATTATTTATTTAAAAATTATACTAATTCTGGAGAGTTATAACATAAATATCCAACAGCAAGAAAAATTACTGAGTTTATGAAGTCCAAATTCCCGTAAGTGGATTCAAAATGAAAGCTACTTGTACAACATGTTTTAATGAAACGTAACTTTTTATATAATAAAATATTCAAAGCAGAACATCTTTCATCCCTTTGCTCCTTAATATGGAAAAGAAAAGGAATGTTATGAATGAAAAACAGAAAAGAAATTCCAGACTTAGCAGCAGGATCGCTAGAAAGAAATATAAGCATAAAGCATTCTTAATGTTTGACAAGTTAAGACAACCTGAAGTAGAAATCCACTACAAAATTTCTTTTCTTCTTTGTAGCTTTCACTATTATAACTACTACTACTACTGAGATATTTTGTTGCTTCAGAAATCCCACTCTGGGATCATTATATTAAAGCTGTACATGTCTGCTTGATATTACATCCGATATTACATCTTCTTTGGAAACATTAAGAACTAACTGCATGGAAAAATAATAGCAGAAAAATGATAACTTTCATTGCTTTCACATAACAGTAATTTATAACAAGAAATATTTAGGAGACGTAATCCTATGCATACTTATCTAGAAGTAAGCCCTGCTGAAACATGGGGCTTACTTCAGAATAAATATGCACAAGATCTTGCTGTAGGATTATTCAGTTTTGTAAGTATCAACACCAAGTTTAAAAAATATTCTCTGGAATGAATATAGATTTGATAAGCAAGAATAATACTACATACAGGGGATTCTGCCTTTGAAAATAATTTAGAAAATAATTTTATAAAGTTTGGCTTTATTTATTTAAACCCAAAACGTTTTTAGTGCTTTTGTTTGCCACCCTGGACTCCTGCTGGGAGGAAGGGCAGGATATAAATCAAATAATAAATAAATAAACGTATATATTCAGGGCTTGGTGCAATTCCATGGAAACCCCAAATTTGACACTGGCACAAATTTTAACTTTCTGATGAGTTGAGTTGAGTTGAATTTATTGCGGTCACAGACCAAAAAAACAGTAAAACATTGAACACAGTACATACAGTATACAAAAATTAAGATACAATACAGATCAGGAAAGCTTAAAACCTTAAAAAGATGTAGTTAAAATTTTTCTGGTGCTAATAATTGCAGCACAATATTTTGCAACAGAATCGGTTATATGTACTACTTGGTCAGCAAGGAGATATTTAACATAAAAAGCTTCATTTCTTCCAGGGAGATGAGTGATTAGAGGGCTAATCAACCGAGCTCTAGCTTCTCTATAAAACTGACAACGAAGTAGGACGTGTGTTATTGACTCTATCTCGCCATCCCCACAGGGACATTTTCTGTCGGAATAGGGTATTTTTTTATATCTGCCTTCTAGAATCGCGGATGGCAAGCAATTTAATCTTGCCAATGTAAACGCCTTACGGTATTTGGGCAGGGATAAATTAGCTAAATATGGCATAGCATATTGAGGTTTACTGTTGTACATATGTTTTTTAACCAGCATCAAATGTTGCTGAAAATCTGTATCTTTAACTCTTTGAAGAATATGCTCTTTAGCTTTTACAAAATCCATTGATAAAATTAAAGAAATTGAAAATCCCATTTTTACTATTTTATCAGTGATCATCATTTCCCATGTTGAACAACATTTATCCTGGAGGATGTGGGGAGTCAATCCTACTGGACTGAATATTAGCTTGAGCCATGTATTAAATCTAAGGCACCAAACACGTGCTTCTATAGACAATAATCCCGTTTCCAATCTTAGAATAAAGCTAGGGACACAAGTGGGAACTGCAAGTATAGACCTAAGGAAAGTATTTTGAACAGCTTCAAGAGGAGCAAACTTCTCATAGGTTGTTACTTGTGAGCCATATAATAATTGTGGAATTATTTTTGCTCTAAAAACTTTTATAGCTGCCATGGGGATATGACCCCCTTTGTTGTAATAGAAGGATAATAGAGCCTTTATAGTTCTTTTTGCATTCATAACGGCCAATTTCGTGTGTGCAGACCATGAACCAGTTGCTTGGAAAGTCATCCCTAGATATTTAAATATCTTGACTTGATCTATTGGGTACCCATTAATCCTCCATATATGCTTAGTTCTTTTGTTAGTGAAAATCATTACTTCAGTTTTTTCATAGTTTATCTTTAGATATTCTTCGGAACAAAACGAGGCTAGCGCAGACAAGAGGCGTCTCAAGCCTACAGACGTTCTTGAAATTAAAACAATATCGTCAGCATATAACAGAACAGGTCTCGGTATTTCTGCTAATCTTGGAGGGTGTGATATAATTGATGCCAGCCTTTGAACAATAGGGTTTATATAAATGTTAAATAATAAGGGTGCCAGAATACATCCTTGTTTAACCCCTTTGAAGGTGTGGATGGGGTTTGTTAACTGGCCCTTATTATTGCATCTGACACGAAGATATGTGTTGTCATATAGACCCCGTATTAATGCCAACAACCGAGTAACAATATTAGTATGACCAAGCTTAGTCCAAAGTTTCTCCCTTGATATAGTCAAAAGCTGTTTTTAAATCTATAAAAGCAGTAAACAGGGCACTACCTGATCCTCCCTTATATTTGCTGACAAAATGATGGACAAAAGCATGGTCCGTAGCTGAATGGCCAATCCTAAAACCTGCTTGCTCTGGTGCCAATATTTCATTTTGGTCCATCCATGCAACTAATTTTCCATAAAGATGGGCCGAATAAAGTTTACTTACTATATTTAGGAGACTTATGGGTCTAAAATTAGCCGGATCATAAAGCGAGCCTTTTTTATAGATTGGAACAATTATGGCCGATCCCCAATCACTGGGAATTTGCATCAAGTGATCTATATGCGTGAATAGGACTGCCAACAATGGGGCCCACCATTCTGCGTTTGTTTTAAAGACTTCTGCTGGAATGTTATCAGAGCCCGGGGCTTTATTTGCTTTTAATTTACCGTAGTTATAAGCTCAATAATTTCATTAGTACTAACGAGAGCCCATTCCGGAAAGACATAAGATGGATCTTTAAATCTAATAAGGTCAACGTCCTGTTCATATATTTTAGTGAAATAATTTTCCCACACATTTGGGGGAACATAACATCCCATATTGGGGTATGTCTTTGGCCAATTACTTGCAACAATTCTCCAAAACAAGTTGGAGTTTTTTAGACGGGAGGGATAAGAGAGGCGTTGCCAAATTTCATGAAGTGCTGCTTTCTTTTTTTGATTTATCAAGCATTTGAACAGCTTTCTTTGTTCACAATATGCCTGGAGGTCGACTAGATTAGAATTCTCTTTATAGGCCTTAAACTTAGCTATTAGGAGTTTTTTCCCTTCTATACAATCACTATCAAACCACATTTTGGAGTTGCATATCACATTTTTTGGTTTAATTTTAGAGGTCGATAATACTGATGTTTGGAGTAGATTCGTTAATTGATGAAAAAAATGAAAAGAGATTGACATCTGAGAAGATGCAACTATTAATTCCTTTAAGGCAAGAACGTCTGGAGAGTGCAATCTTTCTTTTATCTCTTTTTCAAGCTTGGGGATCCACTTGACCCTTTTAGGACAAACCTCATAGGCTACTCCTGGTAGGGTCTGGGGTTCAATTTGAAGGGGAAAATCCCAATTCATAACCATCACTATAGGAAAATGGTCACTTTCTGGCCTCTCAATACATTCAAAATTACTAACCAAATAATATAGATCTTGAGATACAATTCCTAGGTCGATTACCGATGCCCCTCTACTTGACAGAAACGTATAATCACCATCCCTATTACCGTTGGTTCGGCCATTAAGTAAGATCAAATTTAACTTTATAATCATTTGAGCAAGACACAAGCCTAGATATGTTATACCTTGATCTTTGGATTGTCTTGTGGGAATCCTAATAGGACTCTCTGTGGAAGGGACCATCTGGTGATATTTAGCAAATAAAGCTTCATCGGATGGGCCCATTCTAGCATTAAAATCACCTAGCAAGACTAACCTTACCTCTGGGTGCAATGATAATAAATTCAATAGATATTTTTCTAATTTGGAGATTTTATTTGCACCAGATTTTTTGTCTTTACTGGGAGATAAATAAAGATTGACCAAAAGTAGAGAACAGGAGGTTAATTTTAGAATTACCGCTACTGCCGAATCAGGCAGAGGCTCAACAACAGTAATGGAAGCTTGTAATGTGGTAGAAATAAACAGACAGATACCACCCTTTGGTCGCCCCCTTTGTTACTAGGGGTTGCCCTTATTTGATATGCCGAAAAACCATCCAACCCTATTTCATTCAACGACCAGGTTTCTTGAAGAAACAGGATATGATGTTGTTTTAAGAATAAAATATATAGAGGGTCAGCAATTCTATTCACCCAACCCACAGCGTTCCAAGAGAGGAGCTTTAAAGTGGAAACAACTTGATTCGATTTTTGTCAGTTGTTATTATATAAATGTTGCGCAGATTTAGCTGCAACATTACTTGGCTCTGTCATCAAGTGCGCGTCCATAGCCCTTCCTTCTTCATTGTTCATGTCTTGGAATGAGTTAGGGGCCCCAGGGCGCTCAAGTTCCAGCTCGATGGTAACAGCAGTCAAATTCTTTTCATCATTCTCTTTTTTAAGTCTCTGTTCCTTTAAGGCAGCCCCCAACTTATCTATTTTAGTCAAAATCTCTTCTTGCACCAATCCTGGCAGCTTAGTAAATGTGTCAAGTAGCATATGTTCTTCAGGCAAAAATTGATATTGCGCAAAAGACTCTTTATTATTAGCTTTATGGGTGGTGGATAGTTCTTGTTGGATTCTAGGTATTGGTTTCAAATCCGTAGTAGAGACAGATTTCAATTGGTGGTCACTTTGATTGAAGACCTTACTACACCGTCTTTTTGGATATGTCACCAACTTCAGTGGATTAGCTATATTTTCGAAGACCCTCTTAACAATAAGATTCTGGGCTAAGAGGAGATCTTTTAGCTCGAAGAATAACTTTGCTTTTTCTTCATCATGGAATAATATTATCATTCTGGCATTGATATAATTAAAAAATAGATATTCAATATTCACAATGTCAGCAGCATGAATAAATCCAGAAACTGTCTTGGGGACGGTCTTCAATAGATGGCATCTCCTTTCTTTTTGCGAGAGCATTCTTTTTGGTTTAGGATAGTTTAAAATAGCCAGCTTTTTCGTATTTAAAACCAGCTCTCATGTTTTAGGCTTTGTCTTGGGAAACATATGTTTTATATTGTCATTTGCCTTAGTTTGCAATCTATTTTGATTATCATCAGAGACGAGAGAGCCATTATTTGCTTCTTCTAATTCACGTTCAGTGCTTGATTGAACTTGACCAGCTTCAGTCATAGTTGGTGCATACTGCTTTAAGTTAATAGAGGAGGTAGTTTTAGATTTGCATCTTTTCCTATTTCTTTTCCTTTTTCCCTTCTTTTTAATTGGTGCGATTTTCGATGCATCTAATAGCCTAGAAAGTTTTCCAAAATTCATATGGCATTTATGATGTAATCTTAAAGATTTGATATTTTTACTCTTCATCATTTGCCAATGCTTTTTTGCCTTTCTTCCTTTTCCCCACAAATGGGGGGGCAGTCGTATACATTGTTTGACTACCGCATGAGGCTGTCTTTTTAATACTTAACTCTTTATTGGTTAGACCAGAATTGCATTGACCAATCATATTAGCAATGAGGTTTGTTAGCGTTGTTAGAACACAGTTGGATTCTGCCACGAATTTGGATATTTGGCTCATAGATTGTGTCATCACTTGGCACCAATTATCGCTCATCATAGTTACTCGGGGACTTGAAGTCCTCAGGTGCTTTATTTTCTCAAATGAGTTTGCATTTATCTGCTCGCAACTAATACCTTCCTCGTAGCAGACTGAGGATTCTAAAGACGGCATCGAACTGTGGTCACTTAAAGTTGGTAATTCTAATTATTTTCTGGGTGATGTAACTTTAAAACGTCTTCATTACCCATTACCCCCGCCATTTCTTGCGCCAAATTATCTATAGGTCCCTCGGAGATGTAAGGCTCCCAAATAGGATAGTTATTTATTGTCCAATCATTTATATTCGCCTCTCCGCCATCAGATATATCCAGCATGGCCAGATTATTCTCCACTTTTTTAGTTCTCTCATCTAAACGGTAATAGTTAGTTATTTTTGCCTGTTTTGCTCTGTTACGAGGCTGCATAGAATCCAGGGTCAACTGAAGCCCTAGGTCCTTGTAATTTTTCCTGGTAAGAACCATTTTCTAAAAACTTTTGCAACAATAAATGTCTCTATTGACTTCCTGCAATTAAGTGTCTCTTTAAAATGAGTTAATTTCAATGAGTTGCGCGGCTCCAACTCACTCGATATCTTTCCTTTTAAGTTTAGAATACTTATAGTACAAAAGTGATTCAGGACATTGGTTCAGCTTTTAATTCATTATCTACTAGCCATAGGTTCAAAGGCGTTTGTAGCTTCAAATCAGCAATTAATTCTCTCAACCTTGTAAGAGCTCTCCTCCACAACAGGCAAAATAAACAATCTTGCGGCAATACAAAGACAGCTTTTCTAAGCTTTTCTAAGCAGTTGGAAAGATTTATGGTAAAACTTGAGGTGAAGGCAGTTAAAATAAACTCACTTTGTCCGCAGTCTGGTTTTTTTTTGCAGGATTTTAAACAAAGTTAAGATAGATTATGCAGAGCTCCATTTGTCAGAGCCTCATTGCTCCGCGGCCATCTTTCTGATCACTTTCAATTTTTTTTAAAAAAAAGGTTTCCAGCCCTTAGAGCTGTGAAGATATACTTAAAGCCAGTGGCAGTAATACACAGTGAAATAGATTCTTGGTTAAATAAGATTTCCAGCAACCGGAAAAGGAGATGGGGTGCTCCAGTATCCTACATGCCTGCATAGTTCCTTCTTCCTCTGTAATACTGGGATTAGTGAAATTATACAAGTTTTGCATAATGTCTACATGCCACAGAATTTGGGCTTTTTTGGCACAGACTCTTTTGTGTCATTGTGTATCTTTTCTGCTCAAGCATCATGAGGGCTGCATGATTGTGGGAGGGGCAAGAAACGTAAGCGCATGGAGCACCAGATGCAACTGTACAACAGCCCACATTCTGGCTGTGCAAAACGCACAGTTTCTACCTGACACGCATCTCTCACCCTCCATCCAGACAAGCAAGAGGCACTTATCACAGCTGAGGAGGGCTGGTGTTGGGTATGGCCTAGGGAGAAGGGATGTGGGCTGGGGGAACTCCTGTCATCTGGTGTGTGTGTGGGAGCACTTCTATTATTGGTCCCTATAGAATAGTAGAGTTGGAAGGGGCCTATAAGGCCATCCAGTCCAACCCCCTGCTCAAGGCAGGAATCCAAATCAAAACATTCCCGACAGATGGCTGTCCAGCTGCCTCTTGAAGGCCTCCAGGGTCAGAGAGCCCACGAGGAATGTTCTCCCCAATGAGATCAGGGAAGTAGTAACCGTGGGGTGTTTTCACTGCCAATAATTGTTCACCCAGGCTTCCTTTGGCTCTTCATATTACTAATACTGGACCCTGATGTCTTGCGTCACTGTGATTTTACTGATTTTATTGATGACTGTTATTGGACATAGTTATAATATGATAGCGCTCTTCAAGTACGTGAAAGGTTGCCACACACAGGAGAGCCAGCATCTCTTCTCGATCGTCCCAGAGTGCAGGATATGGAGTGCAGGACAGGGTGAGAGCCTGGTGGGCATAGTTTCTGCCTCCTTGAGTGAGCAGCAAGGGGGAGTGTTTGGTATGAATGTTGTTCTTAGAATGTGTGCATTATTTGGCTGTATGTAGATTGGTGTGGTTGTCACTGTGATTTTCATGGTATGTACATGTGAGTATGCTGTTTTTTAGGATGTGAGGTTGAATTATGCGAGTGCTTGTAGGGTGCGATTTGAGGTAAGCGTGAGTGTGTTGGTTTAGAATGTTGATGTGTTTAAATACAAATATGCTGATCTTGTAAGGGTGTTTTTGAGTAAACTAAACGATTTTTTCCCCAACTGTAGTTAGACAAAATTCTGTTATAAAGGGGGACGGCTGTTTTAATTGTTTTGCTTTTTATTATACTGTGATTAAGAAATGAGCTGATTTGTTTAATCTATTATGTTTAAAAATAAGCTTGTTTCAACTTGGTTTTTCCCCCCCTGGAAACTTAGGGAATATTCTTATCAGACTATTATGATTTTTTTCTTGTATTTCTTGTACCTAATTTTATATGAAATATTTATATTACGTTGATACTAAAGAGGACATTTTGTTTGGTTAATTGTATTTTATTGATTGTTTTTTGTAGTTGCTATTTTAAGATGTTTTGACTTGTTGTACACCGCTTAGAGTTTTATTTAAATATAAGCGGTACATAAATGGTCTCAATAAATAAATAAATAGTAAATAATAGGGTCAAGTGACAGGAAGCCAGATTTCAACTGAAAATCAGGAAAAACTTCCTAACTGTTAGAGCAGTAAAACAACGGAACCAATTTCCTAGGGTGGTGGTGGGCTCTCTCTCCAACACTGGAGGCTGGACAGCCACCTGTCAGGTATGCTTGAGGTCGGATTCCTGCACTGAGCAGGGGGTTGGACTCGATGGCCTTACAGGACCCTTCCAACTCTGCTATTCGATCTTTTATAATTGTGTCAATCACTTTGGTATTTCTTTCGTAAATGAAATATTTTAATAAATAAATTAAAAAATAAAATAAAGGAGAAGGCAACCCATGGAAGCATGGCCTACTCATATAGGCATTTGTGGGTAAAGTTCCACACATGGTAGATGATGGTGCATGAGCCCAAACTCTACATGCTGGGAACCACAGGCCAACTAGACCCTCGGACTGCACTACATTTGACAGAGAGAGTCATGAGGAATTAGCCAGCATTTCCTGGTAGAGAAGTAGTACTAGTTTCCTCAGTAAGGCAACAACCAAGATAGATGAACTCGTTTCAAAAAGCCAAATTAAAACACTCTTACCTGTGACAGAAGGTGCAGAAAATGAGGGCATCAGGGGCGTCTGTGGTGCTCGCCCAGCATGGCCTTTGGTAATGTCATGGGTTGAGGCAATAGAAAATCCTGAAATGGGAGGGCCAGCTGGAGGAGCAGAAAGCAGGGGAGGGCCCGGAGGAGAACTGAGGGGTGGAGGCGGAGAGAACTTGGGAAGGGGGCTGCTGAAAGCCGCCGTGATTGGAGGAGGCATCGAGTGTGGGTTGGAGGTTCCAAGGGATGCACCAGTTGAAAGGGCTGCAGGAGGCACAAAGGGCATAGGAGCTGGGGGCGCTGTCGTCGAGGGAAGCGAGGACCCTGCAGGCAGCAAAGGTGAGGAAAATGGTGCTTGCGAAGGAAACGAGGAGGGAGAAGGGAAAGCTGAGGGTGAGAGAGGAAAAGAGGTTTCAGAAGAGTTGCATTTTTAAACTTCTAAAATGATATGAACAAAAAGTCTGATATCTGCAGCAGATTAGCGAATGACTTATTTGAATGGCAAGCAGCAGCAGCGGTGTCAGGGGGGCAGCTCCACCCAACAACAACACACTGCTTCCCTAATCCATTTAGGCCTCTCTGTGGAAAGCATGTGGAATCTTCAGCTGGGTCAGAATGTGGCAGCCCACTTGTTTTCAGGCCCCACTTAAAACACCCCTTCCCAGACACACACGCACAAACTTTTAAAGCCCTAAAGCAACTAGGTCCCAGACATCAGAGGGAGCCCCTCCCTGTACATGTACTCTCAAGTCACAGGGTGAAGACGTCCTGTTGGAGTCCCCCCCCCCCGCACTTCAGAAACAAAGCAGGAATTCTCAGCGATGGCACCCCCACCCAACCCCCCTCTATCCAGAAAGGTCTGCTCTTTGAAAGCTTTTAGGGAAACTGACAAAACCTTTTTATTCCACAGGGCTTTGGGGGGACTTTCCTCAATGGTAATGTCTCTATTCTGCTACTCTGTTTTCAGTGCGTGGACTTTTCTCTTTAAATGGTTTACATTCTTTAACTTTACTGTCATTCGGGGTGTTAGCAAGAATGGGGAAAAAAACAACAGTGAGACAAAAGCTCACTAAATGGCAACTGGCAGTCTAAGTGTTGGTACTAATTTGGTGCCAAAGTGCTAGCTCTGAAAAAAAGGGATTTTAATCTTACCCACCCTCCTAACTGCAGGAGGGAGGGAGAAATGTCATTCCCAGTTAGCCAAGGAAACTCTGGTCGTGGTGGGGACTGTAAGGATACAGTCCATATGAAGCCACGTGTCACCTGCTGCTAGTTGAAGTTCTGTAGTTTAACTACCATGTTACTACAGTTATATTGACTTCTCATATTCCTGTCCTGGGACCAGTTGGTGAAGGGCAGGTTGGAAATAGCATACATAAATAAATAACAAACTTTATAACAATACTTCAAAGTTAATTAGAAAAAGTGTATTCTTTTGGGTCCAGACTTCTCACGAGTGAAGTTCCACTCATGGGGAAGAGTGATGATTTTGCCTATTCCTTCATCCCCTTGCAGCCCTCTGAAAAGCTGGAGGTCTGGGGGACCCTCCAGAACCACACGGGAAGCAGGGCTGCACGGGGGAATTGGCAAAAAGCTCCCCACACCCAGCAGGACCCTCAGCTGGATTGGAGTGCCTTCCAGGGCAGAAGGGCATGTCTAGATCCAGTCCACTGTAATTATACTGATTGCAACCTTTGCTTTTACCACCTCAGACAAATGGCTAAACAAGATCAGCCCCTGGCAAAGCACATGTACCTAATGAGACAGGGGTGGTGGTGGCGGCGGGAGCGACAGCAGCCCCTGCTGTGCTTGGAGGAGGTGTTGCAGGTGGAGTGGTCTCTATACCGGTCTCTTCCATCATTTTCCTTCAGCAACACACAGCTGTAAAGAAAGAGAAAATATGTTGGGGTGGGACAGATTCCCCCCCCCGCCGCAAATGAGCAGCTCCTGCATTGTGTGCATCTAGCAGGGGCTGTTTAAAATTGCCCGTTTACATTACCAGCCATAGGCCAAACTTCTCCAAGTCAGTACCCAAAATACATCACTCATGAAATCTGCCTCAGATGTTTCTGAACTTCCAGTGTGTTCAGATCTACAACAACTGGTTCAGATCCTCCTTCTTCTGCAATGGCATACTTACTCCAATGCAGAAATATATCAGTGTCATGTTTGTGACAGCAAAAATGTTTATTTTGTGCCTTTTAAATTATCATCATCATCATTACTACTACTACAACAGATATTACCCATCCAGGGTGGGTCACAACAATATAAAATACCTTTTTAAAAAACAAATTACATTCACAACAGGAGATGGTCCTTAAAATATACCTCTCAAGTGTCAAACGCCAGGGTGAAGAGGTGCAGCTTCAGCAAACAATATACTGTACAGTGAAGGTGCCAGACACAGGCCTGTGGGGAGGGAGTCCACATCTTAGGGGCTGCCACAAAAAGTGCCCTCTCCTGTGCCTCCACAACCCTCCCCCAAACTCCTGAGGGCAACAGAATGACCCCCTCTGCCGATCTTAACACCCAAGAGGGTCTACAGGGAAGGAGGAGGCCTTTCAGATTTGGGGCCTAAGTCATTTAGGGTTTAAACACCAGCATAAGCACCCTGAATTGGGCTCAGAAACAAACTGGCAACCAATCCAGCTGTTTCAAAACAGGGGTTATAGGAGATCTAAAAGCAACCCCAGACAGTAATCTGGCCACTGCATTTTGGACCAGTTGAAGTCTCTGAGTCATCTTCAAGGGCAGCCCCATGTAGGGCGCATTGCAACAATCCAGGCTGGAAGCTATTAGAGCATGGAGTACTTTGGCCAAATCATCTGTGTCCAGAAGGGGCTGAAGCCGGCAAATGAGCCAGAGCTAGAAAAAGGCACTCCTAGCCACTGAGGCCACCTGAGCATCCAGTGAGTGTTGGATCCAGGAGCACCCAAGTAACAGACCTGATCCTTCCAGAAAAGGGGACTGCAATCCTATCCAGGACAGGCCGTTTCCCAGACTCAAGAACTTAAGTTGGGACACATAACATCTGTACCTTGTCAGGATTCAGACTCAATTTTTCTCTCTCAAAACACTGCTCCGGACAGGAGGGGAGGAAGTAGCTCCATGAGTTTTGCAAGGGGCCAGCTTCTACAGGGAACAGGAAGGCCCTGTTGCTCCTGAGCTCAATTCTCTTAGGGCCAAAGCAGATGCTGTATTAAATGCATCTTTACACTTAATGTACAGGTTTTTTAGATTATAACAATTTGGGGGGGGAGGAAAGGTGGGATGTATATTTAACAAATAAAGCAACAAAACTTAGCATTTGTACAGAGCTTTCTAATCCCTTGGAGGTATTTGCCACAAATACTACTCCCCAGTCAGAGGCAGGATGCTTCTGAATACCAATTGCTGGAGACCGGGGGAGGAGAGAATGCTCTTGCGCTCGGATCCTGCTTGCGGGCTTCCCCTAATAGGCATCTGGCTGGCCACTGTGAGAACAAGATGCTGGACTAGATGGGCCACTGGCTTGATCCAGCAGGCTCTTCTTATGTTCTTATGTTAAATGCTCAAAACACTTCACATGTATTATCTAGACCGGGGTTGCCAACCCGGCACCCATGATAACCTTCATTGGCACCCTCAGCTTGTGCCTCAGACTCCCAGGTTCCATTTAAAAAGAGGTCTGTAGAACTTTATGAAGCAAAATATAGCTGTACCCTTTTAAGTGAGTTCTGTGAAATGAGCCAGCCTGGCTGCTCCTGCCTGTCAGTGCTATTAGCCAATGAATGAAGTCAGAGCTGTGACTGCTAAGTGACTTGTTTGGACACCAGGCAATAGGAATCCCAGGGGTCCTAAAGTGCTGCTGTACCCTGCCCCTTTTGGGTGCACTTTTCCTGCCTTTGTCTTTTTTTCCTAGTCCTTGGAATCTCCAGTTTGCCCTTCTTTTCTCCCTAGCACCAGGATGCATCTTTCCCGTGGTGGGTTCAGCTAAGAACAGGTAGTTCTTTGAAGTTGTTTCCTGCAAATACTACTACACAATACGTGTGGGTGAATATTCCAGAATCCCCCTCCCTCCAAAAGACACATGTGCAAACTTTGCAAGGAGGCTTTGGCATGACTCTTGCTTTGCAGGAGCTAAAAACCAGGAACTCATTAAGAAATTCACCGTGCAGTTAACTTTGGTATACTTGTCTACTGAGGTGGATTTCGATCAATACTGAACAAGTCTGACTGCTATTCTTCTCTGACAGGGAGTCACGCAGACAATAGAGAATAGTGCTGTTGTAGTGAAAACATGCCAAGGACACTGATATTGCAGGAATGGAGGGAGGATGGATGGAACAGGGGGCAAAGCATAATTGTAGCATTGTAACATAGAATAAAGCAATGTAATTGTTGCCATGATTGTGACGGAGGTAAAGGTATATAACCGTCTGTAACTAACCACCATTTTGAGGAGAGTTGAGTCCTGTACTCTACTCTGGCCAAGCGCTTAGCTAAATAAACAACCTTAAAACAGGCTTTGGCTTCATTATTAAGTCTCCTCAAAAAGAACTCAGTCGTAATTTCACGACACTACTCAGAAGTAAGTCTTTTGTGTTTAATGGGACTTACTTCAAGGTAAGCAGGTACAGGATGACAGTAGGCATTGGTTTAGGGTTGGCATCAGGGAAAAGCAATTGTATGGCAAGTAGAAATTCAGGAGGTTAAACCTCTTCTAGTGTGGAAATACAGTTCTAGGAAAAAGCTTCACAATGACTACTCTCTAATTTTGTGTTATGCCATGCCCCCATTGCAGCCAGTTTGTAAGTGATGCATCCAGCACTCTGAAAATTTGAGATGGCCTTCTGGTCCAAAAAGGTCGGTGACCTCTGATCTAAATGCAAGTCAGTATTATTATCCTCCATATTGCAGATGGGAAAGCGAGAGCTGAGGTGAAGAGAGAATGCCTTGCCTAAGGCCACCTAGTGGCATAGGAAACATTCAAATCAGTGACTCCCCAATTCATAGTTCAGCTCCTTAGCCTCTACTCTACACTAGCAAATAAACGTCAGTGAGGGAAAATGTAAATGGACTGCCTCCAAGTCAATCCCAACTTATGGTGACCCTCTGAATGCAGTTTTCATGGTAAGCAGTATTCAGAGGTGGTTTCCCATTGCCTTCCTCTGAGGCTGAGAGGCAGTGACTGGCCCAAGGTCACCCAGTGAGCTTCGTGGCTGGGTGGGGATTCAAACCCTGGTCTCCCAGGTTGTAGTCACACATTCTAACCGCTATGCTACACTGGCTCTTGCCAGTGAGGGAAACAGGCTGATAATTAATGGGATCTCAACAGGTGGGGAGGGAGCATCCTGGTGACAATTGCTTTTTTTGAAGCTGCTATTTGT
The DNA here is from genome assembly GCF_030035675.1 of Rhineura floridana. NCBI lineage: Eukaryota > Metazoa > Chordata > Lepidosauria > Squamata > Rhineuridae > Rhineura > Rhineura floridana. The sequence continues at coordinate 1,560,395 of NC_084501.1, read as the reverse complement.
ATTGGGAAGAAATCCCCCACTGGAGCCCAAGGGAGATTGTACATCAGATCAAAAAGAGAGGAGTGCAGATCACCAGGCGGGTTCGCTATTCAAAGAATGCTTGTTTGTACATACTTTTTGTATATTGCTTTTCCACAAGAAAACTGACATTATTTTAAAGCCTTTAGTGACAGCAGTTGACTTGGAACCAAAGAGATTGTCTTGGATCCTAACTTTCCCTTCTGTGAGCAGCTCAGAGTTCATGAGACAGGACCTGCCCACCTCCTCTTCGCTCTGCAACCCCCCCCCCAAATCTGTTCCTGTGGGCTGGGGGACCCTCAGCAATGGTGTGGGATACAGTGTGAGGACTGTTAATGGGACATCCCCTTGTGCAAACAGAGGAGCTACTTGGTCAGCAAGCAGAGGATGATAATACAAAAGATGAAACCTGTGGCTCTCAAAGAATGAAGCTGGTCTCTCTTCAGAGAGTTATTCTTAGTTTTAACTAATAGGAAAGGTGCAATTTCCTCCATTTAAGCTTTATACATATTAACCGGGCCTTGCAGAGAAAGATCACCCTCACCTCTGCAATTCAGTGCCAAGCTGAATTGACAACAGTCCTTGTTGTCTGCCCGTGTGAAGCTGACCTACATTACTAAGGAATATTATAACAACTGAAATCCTAATTTCTCACAGGTTTTTGTTTTTGCATGTTCCTGTCTAGGAAGGATGTAACACTCAATGCCATATTGCAGACCTCTATGGTCTTCATTCTTCTTGCCCCCTTTATTTCAGCCACAAGCAGCTGGACTGAGTAGACGGCCTATCTCTGTGGAAGCTCGCAGGGATTTCTTTAAAAATTAGAAGGTTTTCTATTTCTATGACAAAGAGGAAGTGAAGCCATTACACTTTTCATCCCTTCATCAAAGATAAAAGGATATTATTTTCTCCCCCACCTGAATGCGTGTTTCCCCCACAGTACTTAGCCATGGTTCACTGTTAGGTTTACACCAACATGTTCACCAAGGTTGTCACCAGTACTCACCAGGGTCAGGGGTGGGAAACCCATGGCCCTCCACATGTTGCTGGACTCAACTCCCATCAGGCTCAGCCAGCACAGCCAATCCGAGGGACGGTGTAGCCCAGCAACTTCTGGAATGGCCCCCACAAGCTCCCCACCAGCAACAGCTTCCTATTATCTGCTTTTCATAAAAATAAAAGTAGATGTGCTTAATGCAACCAGCAGTTTGACCCTATGGCTACCATTTAAGGTGTAATTGCACCCAATTAGCATGCGTTTTAAATTGCTTTTTTAAAAACGTGTTTTTAAATTTGTATATTTGTTTTTAATGTTTTTAATTGTTGTAAACCGCCCAGAGATCTTCAGCTATGGGGCGGTATACAAATGCAATAAATAAATAAATAAAGGTTCAGAGAGCAATTATAACCCCTCAGTCAAATTAGGGATTTTTATTTCTTTCCAGAGCAGAAATGGCATGCTGCAGTGGCACACCACCACCCTTGGCTGTCCCTCGCCAAGGCTATCCCAGGGGCACCACTGTCCCAGTTCATTTTCTGCATCGTTCAAAAGTTGGGGTGGGATGGAGGAGGTTATTACAAGTTAGTTATCATACAAGGTCAAGTAACAGGATTCTGAAGAGGCTGTTGTGAGGAAAACACCGGGAGATGGGAGGGAAGAAACAGGTGTTGCTGGGACTACAGCTCCCAGCACCGCTGACAGCTGGTCGCGCTGGCTGCTGGGGCCGATGGGAGGTGGAGTTCCGCAACCTCTCAGAGGGCCACAGGCGGGTTGGGTACGAACTATACCTCCTATCATGCACCGGGAGGCGCGCCTTGCGCACGCGCGCACCGGCATGCCTTCGCCTGCCACGTCTTTGAGCCTGATTCTGAGGCACTGCCGCTTCTCCCGCCGCTCCCCCCCGCCCGTAACTCTCGCGCTGCTGGCGCGGCAATGCCTGAGGCGGCAGAAGGAGCGGGAGGCGGCGGCCGCAGCAGGAATGACTGCCGCCCATTACACTAACAAATCAAGCCACAGCCCACAAGCACCGAGAAGCCTCTGGCAGGCCGGAGCCTTGTCCTCTCTCCCCCGGTTCCCGCCCATTTCCCGCCTCGTTTGGCCTCACCTCAGGGGCGGGAGTGGGAGGAGGAGGGGTCGCCGCTGCCGCCGCTTGCGGGGCTCCTTCGCGAGCTCCGCGGTCTAAAATGGCGGGTGGCGAAGCGCCGGCAGGAGCAGCAGGAGCCGCCTCTCGGGGCTGCCACGTTCGCGGCAGCGGGGAGGAGCTGGAGGCTCCTTCCTTCCCTCCCTCGCGCCTCCGTTTCTCCGCCCCGCCAGTGGCGGCGCCCGGCCCGGCCCTCGCTCAATACATGCCTCGGCTGGCGTGGGCGGTGGTGGCCGCCGGCTCGCCCCTCCCCGCCTTTCTTGACTGAGGCAGAGCGCTGCCGCCTGTTATTATCATCATCATAGTTACTATTTTATGAGAAATACCGACCGTCTCACCCCTGTGGGGAAGACTCTGCCTGGGGGACTGGGTGCGCGCTAAAGCCTACTCCCCAGCGCTTGGCGGCTGCTGCTGCTGCTGGGCAATGCCAAGGGCCCGCCTGGTCTTCCAAACAGTGGAGACTGCCCCTCCCCAAGTCCTGTGAACTGTGGCGTCTGTTGAGGGTGCTGAGAGTTGTTAGGAGGAGACCCCTACTCCCCTCCCCATCCAGTCGGAAGTCCCACCTGCACTATTTATTTATTCATTGTATTTATATACCGCCCCATAGCTGAAGCTCTCTGGGTGATTTACAGGAACTAAAAACATTAAAAACAAATATACAAATTTAAAACACATCTTCTAAAAACAATTTAAAATTTAAAACACTAAACATTTAAACATTTTCAACTTGTTTATTAATGACCTAGAATTAGGAGTGAGCAGTGAAGTGGCCAAGTTTGCTGACGACACTAAATTGTTCAGGATTGTTAAAACAAAAAGGGATTGCGAAGAGCTCCAAAAAGACCTCTCCAAACTGAGTGAATGGGCGGAAAAATGGCAAATGCAATTCAATATAAACAAGTGTAAAATTATGCATATTGGAGCAAAAAATCTGAATTTCACATATACGCTCATGGGGTCTGAACTGGCAGTGACCGACCAGGAGAGAGACCTCGGGGTTGTAGTGGACAGCACGATGAAAATGTCGATCCAGTGTGCGGCAGCTGTGAAAAAGGCAAATTCCATGCTAGCGAGAATTAGGAAAGGTATTGAAAATAAAACAGCCGATATCATAATGCCGTTGTATAAATCTATGGTGCGGCCGCATTTGGAATACTGTGTACAGTTCTGGTCGCCTCATCTCAAAAAGGATATTATAGAGTTGGAAAAGGTTCAGAAGAGGGCAACCAGAATGATCAAGGGGATGGAGTGACTCCCTTACGAGGAAAGGTTGCAGCATTTGGGGCTTTTTAGTTTAGAGAAAAGGCGGGTCAGAGGAGACATGATAGAAGTCTATAAAATTATGCATGGCATTGAGAAAGTGGATAGAGAAAAGTTCTTCTCCCTCTCTCATAATACTAGAACTCGTGGACATTCAAAAAAGCTGAATGTTGGAAGATTCAGGACAGACAAAAGGAAGTACTTCTTTACTCAGCGTATAGTTAAACTATGGAATTTGCTCCCACAAGATGCAGTAATGGCCACCAGCTTGGATGGCTTTAAAAGAAGATTAGACAAATTCATGGAGGACAGGGCTATCAATGGCTACTAGCCGTGATGGCTGTGCTCTGCCACCCTAGTCAGAGGCAGCATGCTTCTGAAAACCAGTTGCCGGAAGCCTCAGGAGGGGAGAGTGTTCTTGCACTCGGGTCCTGCTTGCGGGCTTCCCCCAGGCACCTGGTTGGCCACTGTGAGAACAGGATGCTGGACTAGATGGGCCACTGGCCTGATCCAGCAGGCTCTTCTTATGTTCTTATGTTCTTAAACTGCAATGAAAGCACTGTCATGGCTTCGCCCGAAGAATCTTGCAAACTGGTTTGTTAAGGGTGCTGAGAGCTGTGAGGAGACCCCCTATTCCCCTCACGGAGCTACAATTCCAATAGTTCCCTGGGATTGACTGTTAAACCACTCTGGAAATTGTAGCTCCGTGAGGGGAATAGGGGGTCTCCTCACAGCTCTCAGCACCCTTAACAAACCAGTTTGCCAGATTCTTCGGGCGAAGCCATGACAGTGCTTTCATTGCAGTTTAAATGTTTAGTGCAGATGGGACGCTGGACTGGGCAGCCCTGCAAATAGAGGACTGTCCTTTGTAAAGAAAGACTCATGACCATCCTATCTTGGGTCCAGGATGCCAGCAGCCTGAAGCCTCTTGCGGAGTCTTGTCTAGGGATGGAGGGGAAATTTGATTCATTTTGCATTTGAAGGTGAACTCAATTCACACTTTCCAAAACAACACAAACCAAAACCCAGCACCGCTTTGAAATTTGCACTTCTCCAAATTTTGCAATCCAGCCAAACATGCATATCCTCAGGTCAAAAATATGCTAAAAAAAATGCAAAAATAACATACAAAAATACATTTTATATATGGGAAACTGCTTTGCAGATTGTGCAATAGGCAAAAGAGCATACAAAGACATGTATGAAGAGAAATTGGCAAAATGTTCATGAATTTTCATAAGGATATTTTTTAATCAAACTGGTGTGGAAATACAGAGAATTGAATGTAAGATTTGCCTGTCCCCCACCCTCCATCTTGCCTTGATCTCAGGACTGCATCCTGGCTTGGCAGGAGCTGGTAAGGCAAGTTGCCAAAATTAATGCCAGTTGATAACGCCAAACTCAATCAAGTTTTTGTTATATTTCTGCCCACTCCCAGCGCTGAACAGCAGAGTGAACTCCTTGTGACTTCCACTTTGTTTCTTCCATTCCAGTTCCACATTTTAATATGTAAGGTTTCTTAAAACGTTTCTGTTGAATTAGAAAATTGGGCTATGCAATATACTAGCTTGCATTATGGAAATAATATATTTTAATATAAATTTAATAACACAATTGACCATAATTTAAAACCACCAGAGTCCTATTTTAGGGTAGAATGGCAGGATAGAAATATTTTAAATAAATATATAAAATATTGTTAAAGTGGAAAAACAATTCAGAATGCTTTCTATGTTGTCCAATGTTGCACTTTTTTAGTTTTATGTTTTTTTAAAAAGAGGCTTCCTATTTCTTGCTGTGTGATTAGAATCTTGTATACCTATTAACACATTCGTCTGCGTGATCATATTTTGGCTACTTCCTGGCACATTTGCTAGTATGGATAGGTAATTTTGCAGCTCTCTAAAAATGTTTGCATGCTAAATTTGTCTGACACAGAAAAATACACAAACACACATATACACATACACAGACACTTGCATGCTGAAGTGTATATTCTTGGAAAACTAAAGTCCCAAGTTTTCAAGAATGCATTTTGTGCTTTAATTTTCTTTAATTTACAGTTTCATCTGTTTTGTTTTGCTTTCCAGATAATTTCTGTTTGGGGAGGTGACATAAATGCAGTTAATAAATGAAGGCAGCAGTCCTAACCCCACTTACCTGGAAGTAAGGCCCTGTTGAATTCAATAGGACTAACGTCAGAGTAAGCATGGTAAGGATTGCAGCATAAGAGCCGTTGGACTTGGCACCTGTCCTAAGTCCCTTCTTAGCTGGTGGGGCAGCTGTTTTGGTGGTGGTGGTAACAAGTCCCAGTCCATTTAACATCCCTTCACATTCTGGGAAGAAGGCAGAGAAGCAAATAAGCTGGGTTGTTTTTTTTAACATTTTTCCATAGGGCTGAAAGTTCAGGAGGAAGGCAGACAAACTAGCAATGGCTGTCTTTTTGCATTGTGGTGTCAGATGTTTGCTTGCCAGGCAAGTTGGGCCCTTGCATCAGTTCCTCTTGTCCACATACTTGGCCCTGCATGCAGCCTGATTGTTGAAGCCGTTGCCTGAGACTTCTGGGCTTTTTGGCCTTGGAGGGTTATGCATGCAGCTTGGCACTTGAGGCAGATTTAGGGGCACCTTGGGCCCCAGTTAATATTCACAACTTGCCCAACTGGCGAGCAGGGCTGGTCAGGGGCATCCTGCGTTGCTGCTGTATTTCCTTGTGGCAGCCTGTTCTGCTTGCTGCTGCTGGCAGGAGGGAAAGGATGGCTGCTGTTTATCCAGAAGAAGGTTGCAGCATATGCCCTTCTGGATCTTTGCTGGGAAAAGAGCCCTCTATGGGGATCCACACTTTCCTAACCCTATCTGAGGCAAGGGGAAGAGGAGGGAGGGAGGGTGACAGAGGATAGAGTGTCTCCCATAGTAGGGGTGATGAGCTTTGAACTGCTTGCTTAGGTAATGGAATGGGCCCATGTGGCCTGAGCCTCCCTGTGTGTGTGGGGCAACGAGAGGAATGGGGCAGGTGGCCTGACTCCTCAGCAGAGGGTGAACACAGGAGAGGGGGCAGTGAAAAGAGAGCTGCAGTAGTTCCTGGAGAGGCTTGCGCAGCATGATGAATGGCTGCCCTCTATGGGGGCTCTGTGCTCTCTAGCCTGTCAGAGGCAATGAGAATAATAAGACAGGAATAATATGTACGTCTCTTCCTCCTTGCCCATATACCTTACACTGCTGGAGCCTGGTCCACAGAGGCTGGTGGTCGCCCAACTTTTAAGGATGCTCCTGTTTAGCAACTCTGGCATTCTGTGCCACCAATAATAAATAATGAACAATATGTAGGTAAAAGTTCTCCAACAGGGAAGGCTGCAACCCTTGACCTTGTGTTGTAAAGGAACTGCCCATGCAAAATGCCAGAGGAAAGGGGGGGAAAACAAGGGAGAGGCAAAATAATCCGTTATTTCCTTGCCTCTTGGGGACTGACAGCTGGCAAGGACAAAGAAAACATGGTAGAAGCAGCTTCTGAAATGCAAAGAACAGAAGCAGGGTTCCCCGTGTGGGGGGAAGAAAAAGCCCAGAAAGAACGTCTGAGGCTGGGTGGGCAGAGTAGGAGTGCAGGAATATGAACTGCTGCCTGCTGGAGCTACTGCCCTATCTGAGCAAGCAGGCAAGGGCTAGAAGGGCAGGAAAAGCAGGATCTGAACAGTCTGGCTGCTGTCTCAACTGCCTCTTGCTCCCTTTATACAGGTGGGCGCCTCAGACAATCTTGTGCCGGTCCCTCAGAACAAAGACTGGTAGCCAACAAGCAAGAGTCATCTCTGGGGATTAAAAGGGACAGAAGGGTTTGAAGCCCAACCCGTCTTTTTTTTTTGGTGGAGGCAAGGAAAGAAACCAGGCCCACGCAGAAGAAAAAAGACCCTACAAGGTACAAAGGGGGTAAAAAAGGGGGATCCTGTTTGTTTATTTATGCAACACTGAGTCTAATTAAAAGTCAAGGAAGAGAGGGGGAAAGTTATGAACTCACACGGTGGATGTGGGAGCCAGGACTGAGAGATGAACTTGCCTCTGCAAGCCAGCAATGGCTAAATACTTCCTCAAAGCTACAGTGCATTTCCTGTCCTTGGACACCATACAGCAGGTTAGCTTATGTGGACTGGCATCCAGGGAAAATTGAGCATTTTCTGCAGAAAACCATCCAGAGAAAGTCCAGTCCCCTGTGACTCAGGGTCAAAGGCTTCCATGCCTGCGTCAGTAGGCAGAAAAAGGCAAGAGAAATGCTTAGAACACATCTCCTCCCATCCGAAAGCCTGAATTTTGGTGGCAGGACCAGGATGCAGAGGTAAGCCTCTCCCACAATCAGAGAGATCGCTTTTTTTGCCTGGCAGGGGATGATTAAATTCTTCAGAGCCCCCAAAAAGAATACATGGCTGAACAGAATGCATGACCAATTAATTAAAAGGAATGAGGTGTTCAAAATCTGAGATTCACTAGGTGGTTAAAGTTTTCACAAATATGAGACAGAAGATTTAAGAATATCTTCCAATTTTATTTTAAACCAGTCACAGCAACACACATTGCCACTTGGGGCACACACAATATAGCTATGTACACACAAAGCATGAACGAGTTCAAACATTTGTGGAGAAGAATGTAGGACAACCTGAAGCAGGTATTCACAAACACCAACCCAAAATTTTTCCCTAACCCACTGTTGTCTTGGAAACAGACACTTGACAGTCCTAGCAAGTCAAGCAATGCAAAGAAGTAAGCCAGTGTCCCCCCCTCTCCAGCACTGCCTCTCCACACATAGCATTTCTCCTGCCCCACTGTAATAGCGGCTTATCCCATTTCCAGTTGGAACACCCTCACTGGCCTGTGCTTGGAAAAGGGAGTTACCCAAGACTCTTGAAAGCTACTCCCACACCTCTTCCTCAATAGTTTTGTCCCACTTTGTACTCTGTACAGTAAGTAGACCCTGCCCCTCCATTATCTTCCTGAACCATAGAGTCCAGAATGAATGAAAAACCACAAATAAAATTCCCTTCACCATTTCTTTGCATAAGGAAAATATGTGGCAATGGCAACGAAAGGACTATGATGCACCAACTGTCTAATTCATTGATTCTTCACTACAGTAAAATTGATTTGAAACATATAAAATGGCTGCATTCTAACATTTATTTATTTAAAATATTTCTATCCCACCCTTCTACCCTGTAATAGGGCACTCAGGGCGGCTTACAAAAATAAAATCGAACATGTACATAACAAAATTATAAACAGTAAAATCACAAAAACATTAAAATAAATTAAAATACATAAAATACAATTAAAATACACTTGAGTAAGGTGTATTCTCACATTTAGCAGTAAAAGAATATCAAACATATTGCCGGCCAAGAAAGACAGATTATATGATAGTTTAATTATAACTAGGGTTTTTACTGATACTATTCAGATACTTTTGTTGACCAAAGTACTGAGAAGATCAACAGATTAATCCCTGAGACAATTCAGATCAGACCATTCCCTCCTCCATTAACTGTTCAAACTTCAGAGGAAGATAACATCCCACCCCTCAGACTTAAATTTATTTATTATTTATTTATTATTTCAATTTATATACCGCCCTTAGCGAAATAGCTCTCAGGGCGGTGAACAAACAAAATAAAATACAATATATCATAATAAAAATACAAAAACATATACAAACAAACAACGAAAAGCACAGCAAAAACAAAATAAATACTACAAAAATTAAAATACAGATTAAAAGATTTAAAAAGTTAAGAAGATTAAAATGCCTGGGAGCATAAAAAGGTCTTTACCTGGCGCCGAAAAGTGTAGGCGCCAGGCGTACCTCTTCGGGGAGACTGTTCCACAACTCAGGGGCCACCACAGAAAAGGCCCTAGATCTCGTAACCACCCTCCGGGCTTCCCGATGGGTTGGTACCCGGAGGAGGGCCTTAGATTCTGAACGAAATGAACGGGTAGGTTCATAGCGAGAGAGGCGTTCCACAAGGTATTGAGGTCCCACGCCGTGTAAGGCTTTATAGGTCAAAACCAGCACCTTGAATCTCGCCCGGAAGCAAATAGGAAGCCAGTGCAGACGCGCCAGGACAGGTGTTATATGCGAAGACCGACTGGTCCTCGTCAATAATATGGCAGCTGCGTTCTGCACCAGCTGAAGCTTCTGAACTGTCTTCAAGGGCAGCCCTACGTAGAGCGCATTACAGTAATCCAATCTTGAAGTTACCAGAGCATGGACAATGGAGGCGAGGTCGTCCCTGTCCAGATAGGGGCGTAGTTGGGCTACCAGACGAAGATGGTAAAACGCATTCCGTGCCACCGAGGCCACTTGGGCCTCGAGAGACAAGGAAGAGTCGAGAAGAACCCCCAAACTACGTACCTGTTCTTTCAGGGGGAGTGTAACCCCATCCAGAACAGGGTAAGCATCCACCATCTGAGCAGGGAAGGCGTTCACCAACAATGTCTCGGTCTTGTCTGGATTGAGTCTCAGTTTATTAGCTCTCATCCAGTCCATTATCGCGGTCAGGCAACGGTTCAGCACATCAACAGACTCACCTGAGGAAGATGAAAAGGAGAAATAGAGCTGCGTGTCATCAGCGTACTGATGGCAACGCACTCCAAAACTCCTGATGACTGCACCCAGCGGCTGCATGTAGATGTTGAAAAGCATGGGGGACTCCACAATGGAGAGTCCATGGTGTCGAGTGATGTTCCCCAAGCACTACCTTCTGGTGACGATCCGCGAAGTAGGAGCGGAACCACTGACAAGCAGTGCCCCCGACACCCAACTCCGCGAGTCTCCCCAGAAGGATACCATGGTCGATGGTATCAAACGCCGCTGAGAGATCAAGGAGAATCAACAGAGTCACACTCCCCCTGTCCCTCTCCCGACAAAGGTCATCATACAGGGCGACCAAGGCTGTTTCGGTGCCAAAACCGGGCCTGAAACCGGATTGAAACGGATCTAGATAATTGGTTTCATCCAAGAGCGCCTGGAGTTGGCTGGCAACCACCCGCTCCAAAACCTTGCCCAAAAAAGGGACATTCGCCACCGGTCTATAGTTATTCAGATTATCTGGGTCCAAGGAGGGTTTCTTTAAAAGAGGTCTCACTACTGCCTCCTTGAGGCTACCAGGGACTACTCCCTCCCTCAAGGAGGCGTTAACCACTTCCTTGGCCCAACCGGTGGTCCCAGCCCTGCTAGCTTTCACTAGCCAAGATGGGCAAGGATCCAGAACAGACGTGGTTGCCCGAACCATTCCAAGCACCTTGTCCACTTCCTCGAGCTGCACCAACTGAAACTCATCCAATAAAGAAGGACAAGGCCGTGCTCCAGACACTTCAATGGATTCATCTGTCACAACATCAGAGTCAAGGTCCCTGCGGATACATGCGATCTTATCTTGAAAGTGTCCAGCAATTTCGTTGCAGCGGGTCTCAGATGTTTCCATAGTATCGTGGGGGCCAGAGTGTAAGAGCCCTTGCACGACTTTAAAAAGCTCCGCTGGGCGGCGTAAAGATGATCTAATAGAGGCAGCAAAATAGAGCTTCTTTGCTGTCCTTACCGCTTTTGTATACAACTTATTGGTGGCACTTACCAAAGCATAGTTGTATCCACTGGGAGTTTTCCTCCATCTGCACTCCAGCCTCCTCCTCTCTTGTTTCATTGCTCTCAGCTCCGGAGTATTCCACGGAGCGGTATGAGCTCTACACCAGAGGGGGCGCGCGGGAGCGATCATGTCAATAGCCCGGGTCATTTCCGTATTCCACAGTGCGACCAGGGCCTCGACAGGAGCACCGGTCCTATCAGCCGGAAAATCTCCCAGAGCCCTCTGAAAACCTACGGGATCCATCCGGCTCCGGGAGCGGATCAACTTAATACATCCTCCACCTTTGCAGAGGGAAAGAGCCGCTGTGAGTCTAAATCTCAACAAGCGGTGATCTGTCCATGACAATGGGGTAAATGAAAAACACCCCACCACCAGATCACCATCTCCATGTCCAGTGGCGAAGATCAGATCAAGAGTATGTCCCGACACATGCGTTGGGCCAGTAGAAAATTGAGACAGCCCCATTGTTGTCATGGAGGCAATGAAGTCCTGAGCTGCGCCAGATAAGACAGCCTCGGCATGGACGTTGAAATCCCCCAGTACCAAAAGTCTAGGGGATCTCAACAGCACCTCCGAGACTATCTCTGTCAGCTCAGCTAAGGAAGCTGTTGGGCAGCAAGGTGGACGGTACACCAACAGTATTCCTAGTCTGTCTCCCTGGCCCAATACAAGGTGGAGACATTCCAGACCAGTTGCCGTCTGGACAGGGTGCTTGGTGAGAGGAAAAGAACTCCTATAGACCACGGCGACCCCCCCTCCCCGGCCCTCAGATCTACCACAGTGCTGAACCAAATACCCGGGTGGACAAAGCTGGGAAAGAGCAACTCCTCCCTGATCAGCCACCCAGGTCTCGGTTATACATGCCAGGTCGGCACCCTCCCCCAGGATTAAATCATGGACAAGTGAGGATTTATTATGTACCGACCTGGCATTCAAAAGCAGCACTTGGAGATCCGAGAGCTGGCTGATAGGACAATCAGCAATCCTGTGGATATGAGGAGAACCGGAACAAGGCACAGACACAATTTGTCTGGGACGAGTTCCCCTTACCTGGCCTGTTCTCCTCCTAACACCATACCTCCCATTACCCGTCACTACGTTAATTGGGCCCCCCGAAAGCCCCCCCCCAGAAGGATGGAATCTTTTCTCCCAGGCACATGTTAAAAATACACAAATCCACACAGACAAGCAAACATACAAAACATTCACCCCACATTTAACCCACACACACACCCCAACAAACAACATTAAAAATTAGTTAATCCTCTTCAAGCAGCAATGGCAGTCTCGAGCCCCCCATCCAAAAGCAAACCGCAGTAACGGCACCAGGACAGCAGCACAGCACCAAGCAGTAACAGCAGCACCCACACGCAAACAAAAAGCAGCGAAGGTAGCAAAGATGTAAGCCGCAATGGTAGTGTCCTGGGCAGCGGCACGGCCGTCAGCGATAATAAAAACGCCTGCAACCCACGGCGGCGATGGTGGCGACAACAGGCCGCAGCGACGAAGTCCACCGGCAGCAGCACGCCCCCCCCGGCGATGACAACGCCCCGCGCGCAAGCGGGCGGCGGCAGCAATGGCAGCAGGACGGGTCACAGCGGAGTCCCCAGCAGCGACACGCCCCTCAGCAACAGCGACAACATCCGCATGCAAGCTGGCCGACAGCGGCGGCGCGGGCCGCGGCGACAGAGTCCCCAGCAGCGACACGCCCCCTAGCAGCAGCGACAGCGTACAAGCGGGCAGACGACGTCAATGACGGCGCGGGCCGTGGCAACGGAGTCCTCAGCGGCGGCGCGCCCCCCGGCAACGACGACAACACCCGCACGCAAGCGGGCCGGCGATGACAACGACGGTGGCACGATGGCGGGCGGGCGAACAGGCAGCAGCAACGGCGGCAACGCAACACCGCCGGCAGCAGGGCCCAAACAGGCTGCAACAATGCACACACACACACAACAGCAGCGGCGAAGGCCGAAACGACGTTGAATTGCTTTGGAATAATTACAGTTGCTGAGTGCCCAGCTGCCTGTAGCTTTCCCTCAGTGCTCACTAGCAGCAATTGTTCTTTCAAACGGTGGCAGCTGCTGTTAATTCAAGTGAGGGGGAGATTCCCAGTCTGTTACATGCATTCCTGGCAAGCACCATTCTTATTTCTAATTATTTTGAAATTCTTCTGTAGGAGGCGTTTAGTTGTCTTAGTGTTCTTTTAGTCAGAGTGATAAAGTATTTTAAGACTATCTCTGCCTTCTCGACCTTGAAGTACTTACTTTTAAAGGGATGTTTTCACTACAGTAGCTGAGCGTCTCCATCATTCCTTGTAGCATAACAGGATAAGAGATAATGGAGCTAACTTTTCAATTCTTCACTTGTCCCAGTCTAGATAAAATTATGCTAAAGTCCTTAGATTATATAGCTGAAAAGTTTTCACTTAGACTGTGGTTTCTTGTTGTATTAGCAGCGGAGCTCTAGCCTTGACAACCTGCTAGTTCGCCATCTTGAGAGGATTCTTAAGACACAACACAAAAGTCAAGGACGGAAGAGGAAAAAATAAATCAGTTATTGTTGCACGGTGCCAGAACAGAGTGCTGCACCATGATCTTCAGAAGAGGGTACTGAGTTACAGTTGTAAGAATGCTAACTTGTCCAGGTGTTGAGACAGCTGCTTAGCAACAAAACTGACTGCTGCTCTGGCAAAAAGTTCTGCTGTTTCCATATTAGGAGAGCTGATCTAGACCATGAATTTTGATTACAGATGATATGGCAACTCAAGTGTTGCAGTGCCACCATATCCCAGTGCCTGGACACAATGGTAGATGAAGGAAAGTAAACTGAGCTTGAATCCTGGCAAGATTGAGATACTGCTGGTGAGTGATTCCTGTATCTGAGAAACTGGTCAGCTGCCTGCCCTGGACTCGGTTGCATTTGTTAGGAAATATTTTATTGCTAGACCCCAAAAGTTGTTCAGAGATGCTAAGTTGTAGTCAGAGCCAGTTTCGTTTCTTCCCATGAGAAATAACACCCAAAGGTGCCTCTCTGGCTGGAATAATAATAATCTTGGAAAGAAGATAAAGTGTACCCCCCTCTGGAATGTTATTATTTTCTCTTGCCTTGTTCTACTTTATACACCATGTACACTGTAACTTTATGTCATACCCAGCACAAAGAACGAAGTCTTCCCAAATATCTTCCTTATTCATAAGTTTTACGTCACACAGCTGAGTAAATAACTTCTACTAGCCCCATGTTTAACTTTCACCAAGTGTCAAAGTAACTCTAATACTCGCTTTTCCTCAGTTCTTATCTCACATTGTTTCTTAGATTGACAAGTGTATGAATTCCTTATCACCTCCTCGCCTTTTAGAATTATGAGTAATGTAACAGAGATGAAGACGCGCTTGCTTTATCGATGTAACACTGTATTCCCTTCTTGTTATGATTTTGCAACAATACCTTGTTTTGCTTATGAACCCTATTTAATGAACCTGCAATCAATAAACGTTGCTCTTTGCCCTGACAGACCCGTCTGTGCAGAGCAGAGACCCCTCTTGATCAAGCAGCTGTGTGTGTGTGTCTATTCCATGTTTATTTTATGTTTATTGGTATCTGGCTGAACCACTGAAACAGGCAAATTAAATTGCTAAAGCTCGCACTCCTATTTTAAGGCTGAGGGGTGCGCTAACTCTCCCTTCTTGGGGAGGGGGCTTCAATTTGAACCCTACACATTCCACCAACGGAGCAGGTATGCACTCTGGGGGTGCTTCTGGATCCAGCTCTGTCACTGGAGGCCCAGGTAGTCTCAGTGGCTAGAAGTGCCTTTTATCAGCTGCACCTGCTGAGACAATACAACCATTCCTGGACCACAGTAGTTCAAGCACTGCCTTCAAGACCAGATTACTGCAATGTACTGTATGTGGGGATGTCCTTGCACTTGACCTGGAAACTGCAATTAGTGTGGAATGCTGGAGCCAGATTGCTGGCAGGGGCGAGTTCATGTTAGTATGCAACACCTCTGCTCAGCCATCTGCACTGGTGGTCAATTTGTTACCGGAACAAGTTCAAGGTGTTAGTATATAAAGCCCTTCAGAGATTGGGACCAGTTTATTTGCAAGACCGCCTTGCCTCGTATGTGCACTCTCGAGCACTTCACTCTTGGGAACTCCCTGGGCCTTTTTCTGCATTCCTTTCGGTGCCTGCTTTAAACGTTTACGTTTAGGCAAACCTTTCCAGACATACTGTAAATGTTTACCTGTTTGATCTTTTAGTTAGTAGCTGTTTTAAGTATGGTTTAATTACTTATTTTTAGCTTCTTTATTGATAATTTTTCATCTTTTTGTAAACCGTTTAGGAGTCTTTACATTCAGGTGGTATATAAATTTTGTTAAGATAAATTCCCTTGTGCAAGTCACCTCACACTTCTTATACTGTGGATCCACCAGTTACTGAGTAAATTGAATGGTATGACCAATAGTGTGAATATACTGATCGATAGTAATGAAGAGTAAAAAGTATTGATCAGGCAGCTTTAGAATTAGAACCACATAGCAAGCTCCACAGCAAATATTTCCATTAAAGGCAATTTGCTGTTAACTTGCAGCAAGATTGCTCATGGCCACTTCTCAAGTACTACTAGCTTTACCAGTGGATGGAATGCTAGGCTGAGAACTGTCCATGCCATTCAGCTGATCTACACCCACTGCTGGTGCATCCAGGAAGCTGCTTTACAGCCACAGCCATGCTGCATTAGTCTTTGAAGTTGAAATCCAAGGATTCACTCGCATCACCAGAAATAAAAGTAAGCCTTTGGGCTTAGGGGACTTTACAACTACTTAGGCAGTAAAGGACAGAGAAAGAAGAAAAATGTAGCAGTTGCATTGGAAGGAAGCAAGGACACTGCAGGGACTTGAACCCCATCCTGGAAACCAGGAGTGCCATCCACCAGTGCCTTTTGCTTTTTTTTTTTTGTAATGCAACAAGGTGAAAAGCAAAACCTGAGAAAACACAAGGCTGTTCTCTCAGGAAAAGAAAAACCTTCCAGAGATATGAAGAGGTCTGGTTCATAAAGCTTCCACTTCTGACTAGTCATTTACTGCAACCTGAAAGAGTCTTAGAACAAGAGTTGCAATCACCCTCCCCAAAGCCACGACAGAACGCAACTGGACATTTGCTCCCTAGCCAAGCTGAAGGTACCCACCCGTTACATCCCAGTCAGAATGCATACAACTGTCAGTTACTGTTTTTATCATACAGCATGGAGAATTTACTGGTGAAGGATTTGTCCCTGTCATATCATCAGTATTTTGCTACCTATGCCAGTATCAAGTGTTTCGGTAGTTTACCTCCCTCCAGCTGCGATGTTAGCTTTGGAGTGAAGTTACAAGCAAAACAAGCTGTCATCTAGATCTAGTTTGAAACTGGTATTTCAATGTATTACCTTTGAGAACAAAAGTACTTGGGAGGATCCAGGTTTTAGCATGGAGTGAATGCTTTGTGTTGTCTGAGCTACGTACAGAACAGCCGTTCCTGGAAGGTCCTTACAAAAACGCTGGTTGTGGCATAATCCCTCCCTTCTGCCCCTTATCCACTTGTCAGCCAATGACTTAAAAGAACTTAAGGCTATGCTTGATGAGTTACCACCACCACGGCTATAGCCACCTTATAGATTGGTGACAATATTGCCAGCCTGTAGCAGATTTACTGCAGAGGCCATCTTTCAAGTCCGTTTCTTACACAATCTCAGCAGTTTCACTGGGCAAGCCAGTCCTTTCAATTGGGTTTCATACCCTTAGCAGTTAGCTCTGCCTCCACTCCAAGAGTGTATTACAAAATGCCTTGAGAGGCTCTTGAGCATGAAGCTCATCTCTAAGCAGGGAAACCTTAACAGGTCTCAACCCATCTTGCCTCAACCAAGGATGGACTTCACGCAGCACCATTTTGACTGCAGTTTCAGCATGAAGCTGGGTCAGCTATTTACATCCACAGAGACAGAACAGAAAGCTGAATTCAAGTATCCCCAGTGTTTAAAATACTGGTTTCATGCTTGGTGTGAGAATAGAGAAAATATTGTTCACCTGTTCCTTTGTCCCTTGAAGTGTGAATTCGTGTGTCAGGCAGTTCCTTCCACTGGTCTGTGAAGAGCAATCTAGAGACACTTGTTTGTCCCTAGACCCCTCCCACTAATCCCATACAAAGGTGTTTTGAACACAGCAGTTCTTACTGACGTCTGTGACTCTGCAAGTAGAGCTGGCTTTATTTGGGTGTCGCATGCTCTCGATCAACACTG
Source organism: Rhineura floridana (assembly GCF_030035675.1). NCBI lineage: Eukaryota > Metazoa > Chordata > Lepidosauria > Squamata > Rhineuridae > Rhineura > Rhineura floridana. The sequence goes on along the minus strand of NC_084501.1, from coordinate 1,543,074 downwards.
TTAAGAAACCAGAAAAGGAGAGACCCACCACACAAAAAGCATTGCACTGGGAGAAGATCGCTAACTGGTGGAATGTGAGGTTCACTTGCCCATTACGTTTCTTGAAGTTGGTTGGGCTGGGAGGTTTTATTTCTTGTGTCAATGAGATGTTAAGATGCATCTGGAAGAGACTAAAGGCTTCAGTATCCCGCCCCCCACATGGCCAAAGAGGAACAAAACAGCATGTTACCTAAATCAGCAGTCAAAATGCACGTCTCAGTCACACAGCCAGCGTTTACACTGCAAGGTTTTACTGGACGGATTTAAGAGCTCCTTTCAAACCACAGGCATTTATGTCACTCAGCCGAATGGCTCCTTCAACAACCACTACTCCATACAAGAGAAAAGCCGATTCATATTCTCTACGCAAGCAGATCAAGCACACTGCCGTGTTACTTGCCAACTGAACAGATCTGCTTCAGACAGGGTTATCTCCGCGAAGTCTGCAAAAAAGAAGAGCTGGAACAAGGTAAGCCCCTCCCCCCACCCAAAGGTGTGGTTGAAAAATCGTAATAGCTGTTAAGTGTACAAGCGTTAACTCACTGCAAAGGCCTTCACACATGCACACAGAAATGTGGCAGCAGGAGAGTCATCATCCTGAACAGCTTCACAAAGGGTGGATTAGGGTCTACGCATTATGAGATGAAGCCTCTGAAACAAGACACTGAAACAATTGTCCCCATTTCACCACCCTCAGCCCAGCCCAGCCCTGTTGTTAACTGGGAGAAAATGACAGGACTAGCGCTACAGGAGATGGACTGCAAGCATACTGAAGTGACATGCAAGTTTCTAGATAGGCAGCAAGACTTGACAGGTGTTATTCTTGGTGTGAACGTACACAGACCTACACTTGTACTAGTTTTGTCCTCCTCTTTCAATTTTGCCTAGTGAAACTGACTGAGGCTCAAGCTCTGGGAAGAACAAAGGTTCTTCAGCCAGAAGACATTAACTCCGGAATTTACTTACCCCAAAAGGCTAAGTGTTTTCCCCCACTGGTCTAGCTTTAAACATTTCAGAAATCATCCCTTGGTCAGATCATTTTCCTTAGTTACAGCACCTCTGTATGCCAAGAGCCTGGTTCTACAATTTGTCTCAGCGGAACGGGAATGGAAGAATAGGCTGCAAAAATGTTCCTGCCCGATTTAGAGACCAGTCTTCCATTCAATTTCTACTCTTGTCCAATAAAGACCAGGCGTTCACGGAGAAAGAGTCTGAAAGATCAACAAGAATACCCCCCTACCCCCAAACAAACCAGAGATCTCTTCACAAACAACAGCAGCACATTTTATTGAAAAGCAAAAATACAACTTCCTATTCGGGAGAGAACTTTGGCAATTTTATTACAAGGGTTTTAACATGTCACCTCTAGTAGGTTTTGTGCAACTCCTTTGAATACCATCATGCTTTCATTTTGTTCTCTGCTGCAAGGTTCTGCAATTTGACTGTTTAAAAGAGCCTCCAACAGGCAGGTGTGCACTGCCTAGCATCTGTCAGCATCACCTGGAGTGGTCTGCACGTATCAGAGGGCAAGGCAAGTGAAGCCCATATGCCCAGGGGATAAAGGCATATGTCAAATAGAGCAGTAGCTCCCTTGGAGGGCAAATGGGGGCCATAAGCAGCCCAGCTAGCAAGAACCTTGATTAGCAGCCAACAGGGCCAATGGCTCAGGGGCCTACTACTTCGCCAACAACTTTCAAAGTAAGATTGAATAACCCACCTCTCTCTGACATGCAATTCTGGCAGAATTGGTCAAACTTATCTGTAACAGATGCCTGTGTGCTTATACAGCTCCCAGATGGAATGAAGCAAAATTCCTCTCCTTAGAAGGGCTGAGCACCTGTCTGGGGTAAACAATGAACACAGCACAAGCCGCCTCCTCTCCTCTCCAACACAAGGTTGATCCAACACTATAGTGCTCTGCAATATTCTCTCTTCAGTTCCATTAAGATTTATTAATATTTCACATTGCAGCATTCTCTTCAATTCCATTACGATTTATGAAAATTTCACATCAAACATTTGATATTGTTTGTAATGAGCATATTTGCTGTTCCCCTGAAGATTCTCTTTCAATTTGCCTCCCATACTGTAGAAATGGGATCTCTCGCAAGGCTTTAATGCTTTCTCCTCATTGCATTGAATGTGGGAATTTCACAGAAAGCCACGACATTTTGCAATCAATTCATACACTTCCAATTTGCCTGTTTCACTGCTTATGGCTTTGTGGATTTTTCCCCCTGTTGGACGGTACTGGATTCTCACTGGTTTACATCTAGGACATTTCCATCAAGCAAGGAGTAATAGGATCTTTCTGCCTTTACTTATCCTTCACAAAGAAGCTGCTCCCTCTGCTTATGAGGCCTTGCTTTTCCCAGGCTCCTTGACGCTAGCATTCTGAAGACGGATCTGAAAAAGGTCTAGACAAGGTTGTTTCCCTACCACACACACACCCCAGCCACAAGACAAAGACACATTTCAAACTATGAGCATCAGATGGAGATTTCTGTTTTAATGACATGAATTTATCAATTGATCTGTTTACATTTGCCATTATAGGTCTGTTGGTATTAATAGTGATCCCCCCCCATTACAGAAATCAGTCACACAAGAACATGAATCAGCACATATCATTCCTTGACTCGGGACTGGTATACAAAATAAAGCAATCAAAAGCAGAATCTTACTTGGAAAAATTATACAAGCTACCATCAGAAGGAATCACACACCAGGGTCATTAAGCTCCTTCTTTCTCCCTGAAGCCTCTACAGTGACATATTAAGCACCTGGAAAAAATGCCAAAAGAAAACCACAAACCACTGTATCTAAAGGTTTGAAGAGTTCCACCCCAACCCAGTCAACTCTGAGGCTAAAGGGACCTCCCCAAGACCTTCACTATCTGCAGCTGCTTTGCTGGGAATCCAGTCATGTAAACTTGCTAAGGCCAGACAATGCTTTACTTCTCTTCCCCTTTAGAGGAAATGCCAGAGAAGTAGCTCTCTTCATTTTATACCCAAGTTATGCACAGGGGCTTTAGTATGAATCTTTCAAGTTACTTTAAGGGGGATCTTCTCCAAACAGGTTCATTTGGGATGGTGAGAAGTACTTGACAGTCTAGAAGGTTAATATTATTATTTTTTCCAGGCCTAAAGTTATGGTTATCCTGGGAAAAGAATCTGAGAACATATTATCACCCCCCCTTCTGCCCTCCCAGACAAACCAAATGGCCCCTTCCACATTATGCACCAACACTAGAGAAGTATCTGCTTTCTCCCCCCTAAGAAAAACTTAGCTTTCAAGTTCCCAGCTCTTCCAAAACGGTGGCTGAACGACCACGACTCCGACAAACGCCAACTTTAGGAACTGTCCTTTCTTCCTAGGAAAAGTAGCTTGTGCCCTCTGGGGTGCTGTCCTTGCCACAATACTGCAGGACTACACTTCTAAACCAAGCCACCAGGGGACGCTACAGTACCTGCAAAGAGGCTAGAAAGAAGCAGGTGTTTATCCCCCCCCCATCCAGATCACAGCTAGCAGTTTACCGTCAAGAATTTGGTATACTTAGCACTTTCCAAAGAAAAAGTATGCAATTGCACATGGCATCCTGGACTTGACATTTCTCTGAGCAATAGGTCCCCAGCTGTCGCTCCTCCACAGGTGCCAATAACAAGCCACCTCTCTTCCTAATGGCTGCCATCAGCAGGGTGGTCCTCAAAATGCCTTCTCGGCTTTTTCAATACTGGAATCAGCAGGTCATCCTCAACAGGCTTCTTTCATTCCCTCTTTTTCATATATACATTTGCAAAAGTATGGGAACTTTGGGATTCCTCTAGTTCTACACATGCGCACACACACCTGAAGGGGACAAAAGCTAAACAAGATCTGGGTGGCTACCCTCCCTCCAAAGGAGGCCCACTGAAATACCACTGGGCATACTTCCCTCGCCCTTTCCATGGGTGCTTTGCTGCTACCACCTGCAATGCTCTCTGTGCACCAGGCTGTCGACTCTCCCATTCGGGGGAGGGGGGTACAGACGCTAGCTACCATTCTCAGGGCTGGATGAAAAACACCAGTGTTGCCTAACCTCAGGAAGTTGGCACGGAAACGAGGATTTTGCAGGCTGCCCATTCGCTTCCCAGCAAGAGCCCACGAAGTATGCCTGCAAAGAGAGAGACCTACGACACCAACATCCCTTCCCCCCCCCCCCGGCAAGAAAGACCCATTTACAAGTATTACAAAGATCACAGGATGTCAGTTAGGTTACCAACTACAGGGAAGTTTGTGGTCTTCACGCATTTTCCCCTTCAGGCTTCCCCCAATACGGGTCCTTGCGCTAGAGGCTTCTAAAGTTAAGATTCTTCCCACATTCTCTTCCTCAGGAGTTATCTTGCTTTTCATGCCTTCATATTTTCTCTAGCTTCACCATTTGGACTGGGTTCTGGAATGCCTCTCTTCCTAACTTCAAAATAAGATGTCGAACACCACCCGCTTAAGGTAGGTGAGTTACCGTGCCTTTTATTTTAGTCCTTGACACCACTCTCAGCAAGGCTTTTAAGAAAATTCTTCCCACTGCATTCCTTAGAAAAGAGTGGAAGAGCTTAGTCCTTGAGAAGCTACCACAGAATGGCTGCGACCTAGTCAAAGTAACTGATCCTTTCCCCCCTCCTCTTGCCTATCTTTGTCACACAGCTGAGCCGAGATCAAGTCCCTCCCTTGTCTCTCTTCCTGGATCGTCTTCTAAGTTGCCTTCTACCCGTCTCTCTTCTAGGTCCTTCCTCAGTTGAAGTCTTCCCAGGCTTGGTTTTTCTAGCTTCAGCAAAGTAACCCAAACCTAACCTTGTCTTCTTTTCCAATTGCTTCTACCATTGCCTTTTAAGAGATTTTATCTTCTTTTTCATTGACTCTGCTTGAAGCAGAGTTCATATCCACCTATCCTTTTGACATGTTACGTTTACCTTCAAAACTAGTCTTCAGTTAGTTTAAAATGCAAACAAGTTAGGGTTTTTTCTCTCATTCCCCTATCACTTCTTTTACTTCTATCTTGGCTTTTCTATCTTCAAAAGTTCTTTTTTCTTGATTTTCTTTAAAATCTTCATCTTGGTATTTTCTTAGTTTTTGATTTCTAGATTTCACCTGCCTGTTTTCTTTGGGGCCTTTTTAAAAGCCCATATTGTCAACAATTAACTGTTCCTGTTTTATTAATATTTTTTGTTCATCTTCCCCTTCTATTTTATTTCTATTTTTTTATTTAATAATTGCCTGTCCTAACACTTTTTACAAACAGATGTCTAATTAAGTACATCTTTTAAAAAAATAGAAACTGTAATTAATATTTTAGTAGGGCTAAATCCCCTTTGTTTACTTTAAAAAGTATTAGACATAGTTTTCAAAGTAACTCCAACCTAACCTGTTTTTATTTTCCTTTTTAAACCCATTTCCTCCCAGCCATACCTCCATGCTTCGCCTGCCTCTCCCTACAGCTGAGAAGGGATGGGCGGAGACCAGTATTTATAGCTCAGACAGTCTCACGCACTTGAGGTGCCCGCGCCTTCCGCTGACAGTAGCACAAAATATAGTTCCTGGGAGCACTTACAGAACAAATGGAAATGTGTTAAGGTTAAATGTATGTTCTCTGCAACCTTGTGGTGGGAAATGAGACTGGCCTCGCCAAATTAAGGCATTCCAGAATTAACGACACTTATTGTGTCCGTTAATCCTTTTGTTAAAGCGGCACTCCTCTAAATGCCGTGTTAAACGAAGTGATTCAGTAAATACGATGTTGGACAGGCCCAAGTTCGTATTTCTCTCATGCAATTTAGAATACATTCCGAAGCACGCCCCGCTGAACACCCCAGGATGCATTTCTCTGCTCCCAAGATCCGAAGAGCCATATTCCCATTGCCCTTCCACATTAATCCAGCTGCAAAAGGCCTAGTCCACCTCATCCCTGAAACAACTGGCCAGACTTCATCATGACCCTTTTGAATTAGTTTGCATTACCCAATAGATGGCGTTGCTGGGTTTTATTTCGTTTTCTTTTATGTATTGCCTTCCTATCGCACCTTTCCTCCGAGGACTACAAGCCAGGATGTATGGTGACCTTCCCCACCGGGAGCACAACAAGAAGTTGGGCTGCGAGGTGGCAGCAACCCTGGCTCGCTCCGTGAGCTCTATGGCAGTTTGAACTCGGGCCTCCAAGTCCTGGCCCAGCGAGTAAGGGCATGGCTCTTTGCCTTAACCAGGAGCCAGGGTCAGAAAAGCGGCATGGCCAGTTGCGGAGGTCCCCTTCGCCCGGAAAGCGTCTCTTGGTATCGCACCAGAGGACAACCGCCTCCCTGCAGGCCTTTCAGCCAGGCTCTTAAGGCTTCCTCCAGCATGAAGCCTGTCTAACGGGGGTGGAAATGAGCCTGGCCTAATGGGCAGCGAGGGGTGCCTTTGGGAGGGGGGGTGGCGGGGCTGCGCCCTGCAAGGTCCCCAGACGCCCAACAAGAATTATTCCTTTTAAAAGCTTTAATAAGAAGCCCCCAACACCCCCTTTCCTCCTCAAGGCCTGTGCCGAGGGTAACAGCCTCATCATCCTTCTTTAAGGCCTCCTCGGGAATGGCTCTAAACTATTTTGTTCTCAAGGAGAGGAGGCCAAAGAGTACAAAAAGTGGGGGAGGGCGACCCTTTGGGCGCAGGATTGTTGCATCCGACGTCGACGAGGAGAACGACAAAAACAAAACGAGAGGGAACCAAGGGGCAGGGCGGAAAGAGACATTTCTTTGCCGCCTGCTTCAGTGCGGCGCTTAGACTACGCCACAAAATGGGCGCCGTCTTGACGCTTTAGACTCGCTGAGGCGGAATCACGAGGGGGGCGGGGGAGCCACGGCACACGCAGCGCGGAGGGATATCCAACGTGAGGTCTGAAGAGAAGGAAAAACGCGCCTGTGGTTGTTTCGCAGCTTCTCTTGCAGTCGATGGGAGGGGGGAGTTTTGGAGGCCAGCTCCACCCGGTTCAAACCGGTTTCAGCCAGACTGCGCAACGTCTGCTGTGCCGCAGTGACTCTGTGCGCATGCGCGAGGCTGGAGCGGCCTTTCCCCGCCCTTTGCTTGTTTGGTTCGCAAACTTCCAGCGGCTGGAACTAAAACACAAAGCTGAGATTACGAGGATTTTTTTGTTTAAGGGAATGGAAGGGGATAAAGAGTTAGGGGTGTGTGTGTGTATTATTCATTTATGATATTTACACAATTTTAGGCTTACCTTCTTTCAGCCTAAGCTACCTCTCGGGGTTGTTATGAGGGTAAAATGGGGAGGCGGAGAACCAGGAATGCCACCTTGAGCTCCTTAAAGGGAAGGTGGGAAATAAACGTAATAAATTAAATCGAGATAAAAGCAAATACAGTAAATACATACTGTAAATCCATTTTTGACATTTATATCCCACCCTCTTCTAGAGGCAGTAGCTAAGTCTGTTGCAGCAAAAGCAACACTTGAAGGTTCTTGTAGCAGCTTGAAGGCTAAAGAGCCGAGCAATCCAAGGGCCTCTACTCTGTAGAAAGCCCACTAAGTTCAATGGGGAGGCTGAGGTAAATTTCCTTGCAGTGTTCCATAAAACAGAGTGGGGATTTGAATCTGGCCCTATCCAGTGCTAGTTCAACACTCTAACCATTATACCACACTGCCTCTCCACTAAGAAATATCAAATAAAATATAGGGATCTGCCTTACACTGTCCAGCAATTTGTCCATCTAACCCAGTACTGTCTACTCTGACTGGCAGCAACTCTCCAGCGTATTGGGCAGAGAGGAGGGTTTGCCCCACCCCCAGCCTGCTACCTGATCCTTTTATCTGGGAATGGCCAGGGATCAAACCTGGGACCTTCTGCATGCAACGTGGGTGCTCCACCATGAAGCGGTGACTCCTCACATTGAGGGCCCTTAGAAATAATCAGTACTGTTTTTTGTTTGCCTTCATAAAGGGCTCTTCATTTTTCTTTTTCATTGCAGGCTTGTTGAATCATTTTCACTGCATTGCAGCAGCAAATGGAATAGAAGGGCTCTGTCAGGAATCGTGATTTGCCACTGTAGGCATCTTTGCCAGATTTTTGAAAGCACAGTCATGGTTTCTGCATACTCATGAGAGTTCCTAAGAATTCAGAAGTATATTGTTTTGTAAATTCAAATAAAAATAGCATGAGTTCTGTTTTTTAAAAACTCTCAGAAAGACCTTGCTTCTGGTTAGCCCAGACACTATCAAAACACTAAGCCAAGTCTGGGCTTGACCCATTATGCGTTATGAGAGGGAATCCTCTCCAGCCCCCTGGCCTGTCCTGTCCCAAGTTGTTCCTTGTGCCAGTTTCACACCCTAGTTTCACACTCCTCAGCCAGGAAGCATGCTGGATGACCTTTGGCTATATTTTTCACTTATTTATGTACATTTATGTCCCACCTTTCCTCCAAGGAGCTCAAAGTGGTGTACAGTAGGGCCCCACTCCTACAGCGGGTTACATTCCAGACCCCCACTGTAAAGTGAAAACTCCTAAAGCAGAACTTATTGAACAGAATGGCACGCAATGCCCCAAAACCACCGTAAATGCAGAACAAGCGCTGTATGAGTGGGGCTTTAGTCTAATTGCATCTGAGACCGCTGTATTGGTGAAGCGCTGTAAAGTAGGGCCCTACTGTACATGGTTCTCCCAGCAGCCTTGAGAGCCGCCTGGCTCTCTCTCAGGGCACGTGTAACGGGAGAGGCAGAAATGAGCTTGAGGTGGCAATCCTATGCTCGTTTACCAGAGAGAAGCATTACTAGGTGGGACTGGACTGACTTCTGAGTAAACGCGCATAGGGTGCTCTGCAACGGTGTGGCTTGGGAACCGCATTAAAGTGCCCAAGAAGCGCAACAGCAGGAGAAGACCGCGTAGGCCAGCGCCAAGGGCCAGAGCGATGTGGCTACGGTGCCGCCTGCTCGAACTGAAATTTGCAAGGCCGAGGCGGGCTGCTGCCTCCACCAGCGCGCTTGCATAGTTATGTGACCTTGTTTGGGGCAAACTCCTTCCCCGCCCGCTTCTCCCTTGTTGCAGTCAGGCTCAACACAAAGCTCCCCGCCCCCGCGATGGCGGAAGGAGGCCGGGCCGATCTGGAAGGCGCTTTGTTCTCTCCAGAGCACGAGCAGTGGAATTTTCCCGGAGCGGAGTGGGGGCGGCGCAGGTCACCCCTCCCCCCGGTTCTCTTTTCCGTTTCCTGACTCGCTCCTCTTTCCGCTGCAAAGAGCCTGGACCTGGGCCCTGTTGCCATGGCAGCCAGCATTCACTGACGGGTCCTCTGTTGCGAGGCCCAGAGGTGTGCGCGCTTTTGTCTTCAGCCTTCCTGCTGGGTGGGAGGCCGAGCGGCGCTGTCATCCGCGGGGACCTGCGCAGGGCAGGAAGTATGCTCGTGCATACTTTTCAGTACTGCTTCCTTCGCAGACTGTTTCCAAATGGAACCTGAGGAGGCTGGCCTCTGGTGGCTGCACTGTGTTGCTCTTTTATTTTATTTTCAGAGACAAAAGTCAACAAAGTAGGCAACTGCCCAAACCTGCCTTGTTGTCAAAAGGCAGCGGCCGTGAGGTCAATGTGAAAGGAAGAACAGGCCACTTCTGCACCTCATGCCAAGAGAGGAAGCAGCTTCCAGCAACGACGTGCTTAAAGAATGAGTCACTGGGCCTAAAAATGGCGCCGCCGCCTCCTCACGAGGCCGAACTTGCTCTGGCTTAGGCGTGTGACTCAGAGAACCCTCCCCAGGCACCAGGAGGAATGCAGGGCAAACGGAAGGCAGCCTGCTGTGGCTCGGTGCCCTTCCTCCCAGCAGGAGCCCAGGGTGGCAAACAGAAACGCTAAAAACTCTTTAAAACATCATAAAAACAGAACTTAAAATACATTAAAACAAAACAAGGTTAAAAACATTTTTTAAAAAACATTAAAAAAAGCCTCGCCCACAACAGACCTCTGCTCTGAGGGAGAAGACGCATGAGAATCTCACTCTTGCAGCTGAGAATGGCTAAGGCAGCGGTGGGCAGCCTTGCCGGGGTCAAGGGCCATGCTCCATGGGGAAAGTAGTTGCGGGCTGCATATTGGTGGTATGGGGGGGCAAAAGCAAAAAGTGAGTGAGATGCTCCTTTTCTCTCTCTTCCCTCCCCCCACCTCATTTTATCCTTGCAACAACCCTGTGAGGAAGATTAGGCAGAGAGAGAGAGAGAGAATGACTGGCCTAGGGCGACCCTGCCAGCTTCATGGCTGAGTGGGGGTTTGGGTCTGGGTATCATGGTCCCAGCCTGACACACTCATCACCCTGCTCAGGCCAGCTCCCTAACACACAATCCTGCTTTCCTGGTAGAAGGAGAGCTAGTCTGGTGTCAGGGCTGGAGTGTCCACACATGCATCAAAATGAAGTGGTGGAATCCTGAGCTGACAAGAGTGGGCTCTGCCACTTCATACTGCGGGCGGGACATGCTGTTTTTGAATGCTCCTTCAGATAAAACAGAAACCAGATAATCCCTGCAAATAAAAACCCAGCACATCAAGAAGAAATGTCTGAGCCCAGCCTGCCTGCTCCTTGCCAAGCTGATGAAAATGTGATTCCCTCACCAGCAGGATGAAGCAGTACATCACATTCTCCTGTCTCTTTCTGCTATGTGTGTGGAGCAGTTGTTAGGTTTGGATCTGCAGAACCTGCTGGGAGCAAAATCCTTGCTCAGCTATAATAATCAGAATTTATGTGTGGTGCATTTCAAGTGATCAAAGCACTTGGCTCTGCAAGCCTTATGTTACTCTCATATTGAGGCTGAGGCACAGTCGCCATCTTGAACTACCTGCCACAACATGAGTGAGCGGGTTCTTTTTGGGTCATGGATCACACCAGCTGTGAAGCTTTTGGGCCAGACTTTTGCAAATTACTATAAGCACACAGGGTTCATAGCCAATGTTGTATAGTGCTTGGAGTCAGGCTGGGACTGGGGAGACCTGAGACCAAATCTGCCATGAAGCCCAGTAAGTGACTTTGGGCCAATCACCATCTCTCTGTGCCCAGCCTACCTCACGGGGGCAATGTGAGGGTAAAAGCGGGGCACTACTCTGAACTCCTTGGAGGAAGAAAGGGATCTAAATGTAGTAAATAAAGAATATAAATTATAGGATGTAGTGTGGCGTAGTGGTTAAGGTGTTGGACTACGACCTGGGAGATTAGGGTTTGAATCCCCACATAGCCACGAAGCTCACTGGGTGACCTTGGGCCAGTCACTGCCTCTCAGCCTCATTAAAACCTTATTCATAGGGTTGCCATAAGTCGGAATCGACTTGAAGACAGTACATTTACATTTTTGAAGCCAAATGTTCCTGAAACTATGCTTGCAAAGCTCGACTCCTTGGGGGAGAAGGGTTATACAAATGTAACCTATACATAAACTAGCTTGGATCACCCAACAACACCCACCTTTTGATCTGGTTAGCCCTGCTGGAGATGGGCCAATCTTGCCCCCCATCACATGAGGTGATGCCCAACTTAAGTTCTACAGATCTAGGTTAGTTATGTTCATTAATTTAAATTTATTTATTTAACAAAATTGTTATAATGCTTAAATGTAAAGACCTCTAAGCGGTTTACAAAAAACATTAGCATTATCAATAAAATGGTTAAAAACAAGTAATTAAAAATATTTAAAACAATTAGAACAGCTACTAACTAAAAATATTAAAACAGACCAGCATCTAAGTGTCTGGAAAGGCTTGCCTAAACAGAAAAGTTTAAAGCAGGCACCAAAAGGAATACAGCGAAGGCACCTACCGGATGTCAATAGGCAGGGAGTTCCAAAGAGTAGGTGCTGCCGCACTAAAAGAACCATTTCTTACAAGTGCGGAATGAATATTCTGTGCCAGTTCTGCAGATCGAAGGGGGCACATATGGGGTAAGGCGGCCCTGCGGATAAACTGGTCCCGAGCTGTTAAGGGCTTTATATAACAGTAGTAGCACCTTGAATGTGACCTGGTAACAAAATGGCAAACAGTGCAGATCTCCAAGCAGAGGTGTTATAGCAGGTAGGGTCTCACTCCAGTATGTTACATATCCAACAACATGACATTTATATCCCACCTTTCCTCTAAGTCGCCCAAGGTAGCCTGCATGCCCTCTGCTCGTTTGATTCCTGTGAGGTAACCCTGTGAGGTAGGCTTCTGAGCAAGAAACTGTCCCCAACGTTACTCAGTGAGTGTTGTGGCTGAGAGGGGATTTGAACCTGGGTCTCCCCTGTCCTGGTCTGGCACTCTAATTCTGGCCTGGGGAATCCGTGGCCCTCCAGATGTTGTGGGACTCTAGCTTCCGTCAGCCGCAGCCAGCATGGCCAGTGATGAGGAGTGATGGGTATTTTGAGGCCTATACCATCTGGAGAGCCAGAACAGGTCCTCTATCCATGGTCTCACTACTCTACCCCACTGCTCCGAGGCTCATGCTCATTCCTTTCTCCTGGTTCTTTTATCTACCAGCCTGGCTAGATTGACCAAACTTAGACTGGGGGGATGAAAACGGGGGGGGGGTCCTTAGGGAGTGCCCCCCAGGTGGCCTGAGTCTCCTAGGTTTTTTGCACTGGGGCTGGAAGCCTGAGCGTTCACTGCCCCCTCCTTTTACCTTTTTATTTTTTTTACTTTGCTTACTGGGTGTGTTGGAAAGCTCAGTGTTAATGATTCCCCAGCCCCACCCATCAAAAGTCCTGTTGGCATCCCATAGTTGCAAGATTTTTATCCCAGTCTGCATTTGTATAACTCTTTTTACTGTTGTTTTTCTTGTTAAATCGCTTTGGGGTTTCTTTGTATGGGATTAATAAATGAAATTAAACAACAAAATAGCTCAGAGTAAATCCTGACAGCGAGAGCTAGTGCTGGGTTTTTCTTCTATGAAAATCAAACTAAATTTGCATATACACACACATATAAATTAACCTGTGCAAATGTTATACAGATTTGTGCCGTGGTCCTGTGTCCTTGGAATGCCCCTGGGGAAAACAGCCTAGACTCCTACCTGTGCTCCCCTTCCTCATAAATGTTGGCCAAAGCACATGTGGGAAGAGAGACTCTGGGCTGTAATTAGCAGTGGGCAGAATGTCCAAATGAGGCCCAGCCAACTGAGACAACCTTGTGAGAGGTTAGTCAGAGAGGCCATGAAGGCCAGCCTGCTCCTCTCATCCTGAGGATTCATCACTACACTTTGGGCAGCAGGACGGAAGCAGAGCATTCCACCCCCACCCCCACCCCCCCGAGGCAAAGGTAATTTACCACACCCAAGGAGTTAATGGTGACCAGTGACACCACCCTCATAGTGTGGCAGAAGACAAGCAGGAAGGAAACATACTCTTGATGAAAAGCAATATTAAAGGAAATAAATATTTGCAATTTGTGATGTGGCTTTTTCGAGATACCATTCCCTCTAAGCCACATGCCATTGCTTACGTGGCCAAAACAGGTCCAGTCATATTGAAGAGAGCAGCAGCAGCAGGAGCAGGGGGCCTGGAAGAACCCCAAGGATTGCAGAAATACAAACAACATACAAAACCTTAAGGAAAACAAACAAACACCACCATGAAATTAAGCGTGCTCAGAATGCTAGCTGGAGGCGTTATTCCTGAGCAGCTGCAAGCCCTCCACCCTGCAATGTTTTATATGTCCTATCTTGGTGGTGAACCCACAGCTCTCAGCAAAATTTTCTCCCCCCCCCCATCGCCACAAGACACCAATTTGGCATTGGCAAAAAAAATAAAAAGTAGATATTGCACTGGGATGAGCAGAGAGCTTTAAACCCCTGTGTTCAATCTAGCTCCCTGAGGAGGATGCAAATCACCCCACCCAGTCATCATATTGATCATTTGATGACCCCTGTGCTTTAGCTTCCCCCTTGTAGAAAAATGGGATGGCATGCCATAACTCTCACCCAGCAACAGTCAACATGGTGCCCTCCAGATGTTGCTGGACAACAACTCCCTTGGCCATGCTGGGTGCTGGGGCTGATGGCTAGAGTGAGCCCACTGCTCCTGCGGTGTAGGCAGCTGCCCAATAATATCAGCCCTGAGAGTCCTCAATTCCTAGAGTGCCAGCAGTAGAGACTGACAGGTACATGTGTCAGAGTGATATTACTCAGTGCTTGCCTCCTGTGGTTTTAACAGGAGGAAGTCAAGTGGGTTCAGCTTTCCACATTGCTGCATCTCCACACCAGGGTAAGCAGCACATACTGACTTTATGCCTGTCATCCAGCTATCAAGACCAATGATAGATAATGACGCAGCAACAAGGAACAGGGAGCAGCGCAGGCTGTTGAATCCGTGTAAGCTAACAGCTCCCCTTGCCGATCACAATGGCTGAAATTCAAGCCTGACAGCAATTTGTTAAAATGTGGAACTGATAATTTCCACTCTCTCCTTGCTTTTGCACACAATGCAATCTTCATAAGAGCAGACCAGTTCAGACGGTGACACAAGCATTTAATTTTTATTTTATTTTATTAAATTTCTGTCTTGCCCTTCCTTCCAAAGGAGCTCAGAGGCAGCCATGACATATAAGTGAAGTCTGGCTAAGTATTAAACAATCTCCTATTTCAGTAGCTTGGCAGCATCTTCATCCTAGCCTAAAGGTTTTATTATTAGAAGCAGAGTTATCACAAGACCTTCAAGGGTCAACCCTTCAAACACAATAAGTATTTTTACACACTGGTAAAAAGCACACCACCACATTTTCACTCCAGTTCTTGGCCAATGAGAAATGATCCAGTAGCTCTTCTTTGCTAGTTCCTTGGGCTATTGTCCTCCTCTAGAACATCAATTAATTCCTGATACCCATACAGAAAAACAAGATTATGAGATGCTCAGGGGTGTCACAAGTGCATTTATGATTCATGAAGCACACCACTGGCTAAAAATACCCAAAGTCGCTTATTTATGTATTGAAAACATTCCTTAGCCACCCTTCATCAAAAGATTCCAAGGTGTGGACAGAATTATTCACACAACATAAAAATCGAATAAGCAAGCAGACGATGAAAAAAAGAGCCAAAGGCAACCCTAAAGTGCCTGGGCAAACAGAAAGGAGCCTCTTTGGGAAGGACTTTCCAAAGTTGGAGCACCACCATAGAAAAGCCCCCCCTCTCTTTTGTGTGTGTGTGTGTGTGCGCACATCTATATCTGTATCTGCTAAAGAGGATATTTGAAGAAGGTCTTTTACAGAATATTTCAAGAGACAGGAAGGCTGGTATGGGTTTAGGTGGTCCCTCCCTTGGGTATTTGGGTCCCAAGTCTTGCAAGGTAAGCACCAGAATCTTAAATTGGGCTCAGAAAGTTATTTAAATGTAACAACCATCAATTTAAGACCAGTCCTCTATTTGTTTGTTTTTATTAAAGCCATTGGAGATTGTCACCTGTTTCTAGGATAACTGCCCTCAGTTTATTGACAGTGATCTACAGGACCACAACTAAGCAGTCTGAAAAATGTCTTTGACGTTTGATGAAACAGTGCTATACGAAATCCCACACTGCTTCTAGAAAGTGAAGCAACTTCCATAACCTTCTAGTTCAATTTAGCAGGCTGTTCTCAGAATCCATTTCTCAGAACTCAGAACTAGCAACTATAAAGAGATTTTTGCTAACATAAAATCCAAGTTTTATGTTAAAACAGTCAATACTGTAAAAGAAAATGCATGATGCAGGTGACAGATTTCTAAGACACCATTAAAAACCTGATTTGGTTCATCTTGATTCATCTGTCGTGCCAATCCTTTAGCACCAAATGGATGAACTAATTTGTGAATATATCTAATGTAAGTTATATTTAAGCTTAAAAATTCAGGGTTATATCCAGCATTAATCATAGAGCA
Organism: Rhineura floridana; assembly: GCF_030035675.1. Taxonomy (NCBI): domain Eukaryota; kingdom Metazoa; phylum Chordata; class Lepidosauria; order Squamata; family Rhineuridae; genus Rhineura; species Rhineura floridana. The sequence continues at coordinate 1,527,177 of NC_084501.1, read as the reverse complement.
TACCCATTAAAATTAATTGATCATTGTTAGTCATGACCATTAATTTCAGCAGGTCTACTCTGAGTATGATTAATGTTGGATACATCCCTCAGATCCAGTTGGGAAGACAATAAAAGTTGCCAGTGAGAGGTTATGTTGCCAATGTGATTCAAACCCTACACATTGTTATCATCCTGACCAGACAAAGTTTATTTATCACCTTTATAACACACAAGCCACCCCTTCAACAAAGCAGCAACGTCACATAATCACAGATTCAACCAAGAGTTTTATGACACCTTAAAAGATGACACATTTTATTATGGCACCTTTGCTGCTGATGTGGACTTCAGTCTACAAAAGCTTATGCCATTATAGAACTTGTTAGGCTCTCAAGGTGTCACAAGACTCTGTTGTTTTTGCATCAGTAGACTAGCATCACTATCCCTCTGGAAAATATCAACACTGATTAGTAATCAGTAAAGAAGTGAACTTCAGTTACTCAAAACTAATTCCTGAAACACCACTCTAGTAAGCCATTTATTAATGAATAATCCCAACATGCACCATGACTGTGTCTCATGCTCAACCCACTCCTTCAAACAGAATCACTACCATTTAAATGTCCTTATAGTGTTCTTTATGTACATGAGGTGGGATGCAAAACTCCCTCAGTTATATTAAAGGCGCCTTCACCATCCTGATGCTCCCCAGATGTTCTGGGCTACAACTCCCACCAGCCCCAGGCAGCACTGCCATTTGGAATACAATCTCCATCATCATGCGGCTGTGCTGACTGGGGCTGATGGGAGTTGTAGTTCAAATCATCTGGAGGGCACTGGGTTGGCAAAGGTTGAATTAAAAGATAACAGATATTCCTTATGAAGTGAAATACATGTCTTTAGCCCAGTTTTTCTTCAGTTTCCCTCAATCTAGCCTAGTCACAAAACAATAACCCTGGTAAATTTTAAAAAGAAAGTGTCAACTAATCCATAGATCTAAGAGCTATTTACATAAGCCAAACATAGAGATGATCTGCATTTTATCTATATGACAGAATTGGCACCTGAACGTGTGTCTTTTATAAACATATTCTGATAGAGTTAGGAACCTATCCCACCCCCAACAAAAGATAGAAAAGGCAACCCTATGCATAGTCACTAGAGAGTAAATGGGAATCCGCTTTCCCAAAAGACCAGACTTTCTGCAATAAAGAAAGTGACAGGAAAATGCCTGGAAAAGGTGTGGGGTAGCGCTTGCTTTGATGCAACGTTGTCTAACCTCCCCACAAACAGACCAGAGTGGATGATCATTAGCAGGCAACATCGTCTAATCTCCCTGTGAACAAATCAGGAGGAAGGCTCAATAAACAGGTTGTCTGGAAGCATCCTGAGTCAGACCATTGGTCTGCCCAGCTCAGTATTGTCCACCCTGACTGACAGCGGCTCTCCAGGATTTCAGATATACAGCAACACTGATCTTTGTTATGTGACCCTGCAGATAGAAACCCTGGAGTCCCTAAACCAGTCATCGCCAACCTGATGCCCTCCAGATGTTTGAGGTATGCTGGCTGGGGCTGATGGGAGTTGTAGTCCAAAACATGTGGAGGGCACCAGGTTGAGGAAGGCTGTGTAAAGGCTCCTGCACAAATGCACAGAGACTGGGATAAGGCAGGTAGACCACTAACATCAGGCAAGCCATCAAAGGCACCTGGTTCCTTGACACTGCAAAGTGCCAAGTCCTGCTTCATTCAGTGGGGCTTAATCATTTGCAGGATTCCAACCTTAGCTTACCTTAAAATAAGCCATGAAGTCGGACCCTTCCTTCCCTCTCCCTCATATATGGTAGGTACATTTCTCTTCTGCAGTGCTCTAGAGCATTCTTTGCACCATTTTATGCCAAGAAAAACTACCCCATTGCCCCAATTAGTCCCAGTTGCATCAGGCAGAGATGGTGAACATCTAAGCGCTGTCACCCCCAGAAGTCCAAAGTTCTTTTGTTTAGGATGGCACACGCTTGCCCTGTCCATCAGGCACAAGCGTTGAAGTCTCTGTAGGAAGGAGGAGCCTGGTAAAAACTCTTTGTCATTACCAACTCTGCATTTAGGGAAGTTTTACTAACATTGATGGTGTTTGGGTTACAGCTTAAAGGTTAAGCAAAGTCTTCTTTCAAAGCAATGTCCAGGCTGGAAGTTGAGGACTCCCTAAGGGAAGGGAGCCCCCCATCTATCCATCCAGCCCTGGAGAGAGTGCTAGCTGGGGGCCCATTCTTAACCCCCAACTCTGCTGCTTCGCAGGTCCCAACTTGCCCTGCCTGCCACTGGAGAAAGGGGGTGCCATTCCTCTGAGCACTTTTAAAGCACAAGACGCTTCCTTCTACAGGGAACTTCAAATACAGCTGGCAGGGATCGAAAGTGATGGGGGTACAGACAGACCCAACGTTCACCTCATTGATGTGCTCCCTCCCTCTCTGCTTCCCCCCACCCGTCGCTCCTGATGGTGTAAGACTGGCCAGGAAGGGCCCCATCTTTTTAAAGACCTCGATTTATTTATTTATTTATTGTACTTATATACCGCCCCATAGCCAAAGCTCTCTGGGCGGTTTACAGTAACTAAACACATTAAAACAAATATACAAATTTAAAAACGCATCTTTTAAAAACAATTTAAGGCACCACGAGGAAGAGGGAGGCAGCACGCTATGAAAGGATTGGATCAGGCTTCATGGTGGCTTCCTATTTAGGTGGCCTGTTAATTCATCTGGAAGGGAAGTCTAGGACCCCAGGACCCCCCCTTGCCTCCCTGGGAGACCCCAGGCAGCCACTGCAAACCTGCCCCCAGCCTGCTGGAAAGACTAGGTTAATGCAAGACACTGGTCTAGGGCAGCCCCATAAAAACCTGGGTATTTGGAAGATACTCTTGATCTTGTGGAACAAATGGGAGTCATGCTGACACCACCATCAAAAGGGCTAGTGGTCTTGTATTGCTCAAGCATCCTCTTACCCATTGGCCTGTTTCAAAGAGCCATGTGGCCTGTTTCCACTAGGAGCGGAAAAGGTGGAACTGGACAGACAGAAGGGAGCTGGAAGGGGCTTTCTTTGGATCCAGAGAGGCAGAGGAGGAGAGTGAAGCAGGAAGGCCACTTGGAAAAGAAAGAGACACGACAGTTTATACGTATGCACACACACACTGGCCCTCCCTGGGCAGCACCCCCTCCCCAAATTGCACTAGGAGACCCCCCTCCTTGCCTCTCTTCCTCTCCCCCCATCCCCATCACATTGATGCCTCTGGGCCCAGGGCCCAATTAAGCTGAGGAAGGCCCCTAGGCTGATTGGTGTTTGGCGGGCCCTTCTCTTAGGCAACATTTTTCTCAAACCCCTTACAATGAACGCTGCCTAAACATACAGTATGCACGCCACAAACCATGAAGATTAAAAACAGCAATCAATACTAAATATTGGCGCAGCGTGCAGGCGCAATGAATTTATGGAAAACAAAATGTTTAATAGACCATTTTTATTTGGCTGGTGTGCATTATGTCTTTTCAGCCATCCTTTTAGAACGTTATGAATGCGATTGCAAAGTGCAAACATTTTCTTTTTGTAATCTATCATTTTTTTTAGCTTATGCATGGGCCCCCAAGAGCTCCGGGCCTACTAAACCTAATGGGTAATCTGACTGGGCCACTAAAAGTGTCCCGGCTGCAGCTGCTGCCGCCTACTCCTTTTCCACAGCCCTTGAAGGGCCGCATCTCCTCCAGGCAGATGCCCAGTCCGGCCCCCTCCTCCACAGCAACAAGGTGTGTGTGTGTGTGGGGGGGAAATAGTGCTTCATGGGTTACTCCCCCATTCAGGCTTGCCCCTCAATTCAAGGAAGTTATTTAGGGTTAGGATATAGTGTTCCTTTTCAGGTTAGGAAGGTTGTTCCTTTCCTTCAGTATTTTCGTAATAAAGTACTGATCATGTTCAGCCACACCTAACAGGTCATTTTCTTAGGATCTCCCAATGTGCTCTTATGCTGGAGGTGACCATCAGCTGGCAAATCCCTGCAGTCTTCCTTGCGATAAAATGAATCTCCTCACACCACCCCAGACAGTAATCAGAGGCTGGTTTCCCACTGAAATTCTGGAAGTGCCAACTGAAGGTTCCAGATTTAATGGAAATGGAAATGGATTGCCTTCAAGTCGATCCTGACCTATGGCGACCCTATGAATAGGGATTTCATGGTAAGCGACATTCAGAGGTTGACCATTGCCTCCCTCTGAGGCTAGTCCTCCCCAGCTGGCCAGGGCCTGCTCAGCTTGCCCCAGCTGCACAAGCCAGCCCCTGCCTTGTCCGCAACTGCCAGCTGGGGGGCAACTGGGCTCCTTGAGACTATGCAGCTTGCCCACGGCTGCCCAGGTGGCAGGGCATGTAACCTCTGAGCCACTCACTGTGGGGGTGATCTTTAGCTGGCCCTTGACGCCCAGGAGACACTAGTGGGGATTTGAACTCACAGACTCTGGACTCCCAGCCAGACTCTCCTCCCCATTGTGCTATACCGGCTGTTTCCAGATTTAAAATACCACTGAAGAAAGTAGAGACACTTCTATTTAAATCCTGGCACTGCTGTCTCCCCCCCCCCCAAAAAAAATCCTCAGCATTACACAGTGCTGTTTTAGGGTAGTGGCTGCAAACCCTTTTTGGAATTTTGAGAAAGTGCCATGGGTCGCAATTCCAAAATGGCTGATGGGGGTATGGCATAACACAAAATGGGTGGCACATAAACACCAGAAAAAGAGACAGGACCTGAAAATGCTGTGGGAATTCCCCCCACCCCCATGAATGGGGAAAAGGCCCCTACATCATCCACCACCACCACAGTTGCTTACAGGGAGAAACTCCAGTCTTGGCATCCAGTGACAAGTGGGCATGTTCAAGGCAGCAGGGCTGAGCCAGGGCAACGAGCCAAAACTGCGCAGGAAGAGCATTGTGAGTGTTTGAGGAGATTTTACCGAGACATTTAGCAGGCGTCATAGGAGGCCACAGCGAGCACAGTGCCACCTGTGGGCCCCACGGCTGCACCCCTGCTCTGTGGTCGACAGACCAGGATCCTTCTGAGAGGGTCTGGGAATCATGATTGCATTGGTCTGGGTTCAGCCTAGCACCATGTTAGAACACAAATATCAAAGGAACTCTTTTTGGGTACGTTTAAAATCAGATTCACTAAAGAAATAATTAGCTTATCTTAGCATTCATTTTTTCCATGTTTTCCATCACTACCAGAAATAAATATATTAAAAGACCAAACACTAGAAAGCATTCTATTTGAGCACTTTTATAAATAAAAATGCAAAAATGGAAAAAAATTAAACGTATATATGTATAATAATAAAGTATTATAGAAGGCTACCTCAGAATGAGATTCTCTAACTTACATCAGAATCAGAGCAGAATGTGCACTATATGTTTCCTTTTGTTTTTGATTTGTTTTTGTGAAAATAGTACTTTTAAAAGTGCCAGATTACGCAGTGAGCTCATGCTTTTAGCCAAAAGTACAATTTTCAGACACCACTGGGGGGAAAAGTTACATTTTAGAAGCATACAGGAAAGGCATATCTGCACAGGAACTTTCTGTGTTCTCTGTTTTGAACTTAGTCGCAAGACTGGAAATGCATTTTCATTTGCATGAGGTTTGTGTGTATTCTTGCTCTGCATAGAAACCTGCAGTGCAGGGTGTATCACTGGACATTGCAGACTGTGCACAGGGGTCATGAGGCTTGTGAGATCAGAATGCACATGGCAGAGCTCCAAAGAAATCTATGTGCAGACATGTGTAGGTAGGGTTTCTGCTCACGAATGAAATTAATAGGCCAGGCCTTTTTTTCTGCAAAAATAATTTGATTTATTAAAGAAAAGTGTTAGATAAAATCATTAGTGAGTATAGGGTGAATGTTTCACATGACATTGCTGTAAACTGCCCAGAGAGCTTCGGCTATGGGGCGGTATAACAAATACAATAAATAAATAAATAAATATGATGGAAACAACCTGAGGCCTGCCATGACCCAGAGTCCAGCAGAAATGAAGGCACAGAGCCAGAGGCTGCGGAGGCCATCAGGCTAAGGGGCCAGAGCAGCTCCCTGACTCGGAGCTCCTACACCCCATCCCACCCCACTCCTTGCTCCATGCAACACTGACATCTAAGCCAGGGCTCCTCAAACGTTGTAAATCCAAGGACCACTTGAAAATTGCTGAAGGTCTTGGAGGCCCACTTAATATTTTTTCAGCCTGTTGTAGCAATTGTAATGCGCTGTGCCAGATGCTGTACAATTTTTATTTGTATGTTTATTATATACACACCGTGAGCCACAATTTGGGACCGCTGATCTAAGCTATGCATTGCAAATGCAACCCGAGTGAGTGGCCCTTGCAGGCCTGGCTGAGTAAATTTGCCATGGCCTCCTCCCAAGCAACAGACCAGCAGGGCAAACCATAGCAGTCAATGCCAGCAACGATGCATGTGACCGAGGTTATGCGCTGTCTAGGAATTCTTTTAGAGGTCCCTGATGGTATTTAATAATAATAAAAATGTAAAAGATGAGGAGGAAAGAGCCTCATCAAGGACGCCTACACTCAAAGGCACACCCAGGCAAGACAGACCTTGCAGTTCCCCCCCCTTCAGTTGACCACACTTCCCCTGGCCTTGCATGAGGAAGAGTGACAAAAATGAAACATGAGGTCTTAGGTCCAAACTAGACATGACAGTGAATAGTTAATTATAAATGTCTGTTCCAAAAATACAAAAGCATAAGCAGGTGCAGGGGGCGATTTTAAACAGGACTGCAGTGTGCTGGGAGGAAAGGGTTAAAGCCTTTCTTTGTGTCCTGTGGTCCTGACCCCCCCACTTCTAAATTATTATTTTTCAACAGATGTTTTCATTAATGACATGCGTTAGCATCTGGTATCCCCCCCCTTTGGCAGGGAAAGCAGCAGTGATAAAAGTTGTTTCACATTTTAAAAATGTTTTAACACTTTTGGAGTATGGGAGATGCCCTGTATCCCATCCTGGCGAGGATGACCCCCCCCCCCAGACTCACATTATGGTGAAGCATGGCAGAAAGCAGTTCTGGAAGATGCAATTGTTGCCGCCCTGGGCTGGTACTGGGAGGAAGGGCAGGATATAAATCAGATAAATAAATAAAGAGTTGGCCTTTGTTTCTATTGTATTTTTAATTCTATCGTATTTTTTATTGTATGGTAGTGGTGTTTTTTTTTAACATGTAAATCACACACACAAAAAAACCAAACAAATACACAGGGCTTTTTTATAATCAAAGTTTAAATTAACAAAAAAGCACTCTTTGGCAATGACTGTAAACAGTTCCCAAGAAAATGTGTGCAAACAAGTGTTATTTCTGAATCCTTCCGGAATAAATATGGCAAAAAACCCTGAACACAGCACCATCTTGTTGTCCAAACCTTGCTCTGAGCAGAGCAGACTCCAAAATGGGTGTGGTAGGGGCTGGAAAAACAGTACAAGGGGGGAAAACCCCAGAGAGCACAGAGGAAGAGAAAACAGAGGAATGCTGGTTTCTTGCACCGTTGTACTGTATCTTGTCACATCCCAGTGAGAGGAGGGCAGTGCTGCTAACCAAGGTGGTAGTGGTGAGACCTTCCTTCCCTCCCCTGAAATTGCTGTGATGCCAGGCAGAATACATGGTTTCTTGCAAGGCAGACAGCAGAAGGAAGGAAACGGGCTAGCCCTTCTCCGAGCGAGGCTGTGTGCTGCTAGGAGAGCATGCATGGCAGGAATGTGCAGCAGCTGGGAATGTGGAGCAGTGGCACCCCCTGGCGGGGCTGGAACACAAAGATAATCCTTTCCTGCCCGAGTGTTAGTGAACCTGTGTTCATCCTGAGCATGCGCAGAGGGAACAATCGAAGCCTCCCTGCCCTGTCCTGGAGTCAAAACCTCCTCACAACGTAGACAAGAGGGAAGCAGGTTATTTTCGGGGAGCAAGGGTGGGCGGGATCAGAAAGTTTGTTGCTTTTATTGTGAAATATAGCACTTGATGTGGATAGGAATGTTGCAGCTTCTGCAAGAACAGAGCATGCTCAGTTTGCCCCAGATTACTTGCTGTCAAAAGCCTGCTGTTGACTCATCACCCTATTTATCTCTTTTTAAAAGCCGTAGCAGCCTCAGAGGAAGGCAATGGTAAACCGCCTCTGAAGACCACTTACCATGAAAACCCTATTCGTAGGGCTGCCATAAGTCAGGATCAACTTGAAGGCAGTCCAGTACAATAAAGCAGGTTAATACAAATAAAACTAACATAATCCAGCTTTTCTTCTGCTGCTGTGCCTGACACACCTGGCGTCTGGATTGTTCTAGTTTGATTTCTGCTGACCTGAAATGTATTGACTGATTTCAGCCATGGCCCTCCTGTTGTTTTGGACTGAAAACCCCCACCAGCCCCAGCATGGGCACCCTATTAGCAAAGACCTCCCATCGAGGAGCTCAGGGCTCTGCACCGTTCTCCAGACATCATTTTCACTCTCACAACAACCTTGTGAGGTAAGTTAGGCTGAGAGTTCAAGATCCCCAGCAAAGCAGTTAACTAAAAACGAAAGCTCACACAGCTGTGAGGGAGGGCAGGGCGAGCACAGAAACCCACACTCCTATCTGCCCCAGCACAGATGCAAAGTGGCAAGCCTTTGCTCCCATTGTTTTTGTCTGACCAGGGCAAACGTGTCATGTGGGAGTTGGGACTCCAGCAACGTTCGGAGAGCCACAGGCTCCTTATCAGAGTCTCCTTGACATTTGTAGTGGTGTGTGTTGCTAGAATTGCTGACTGCCTTGAGACTTGGACTTCTAAGGACCCTGGGAAAGAAACCAAGCTCTTAAGAAGGGTGGATGCAGTTTGTCAACAGTGTAGGAATGTAAAACTGAGCATAAACACTGAAGCTCTATGCGGTGCACAGTGTGTGTGTGTATGCATGAATGCAATCAGTAATTTAGTGGAGTGGTAACACAGGGAAGCCCAGCGCAACTCCAGGACTTTTACCACAGGAGCAAATGGCATTATGTGCTGGAGCACCAGGGCAATTGCTGGACCTCCCTTGCTCTAGCTAGAGTGGTGAGTGGGCTTGCGTGTTCCAATGAACCCTGTGAGTGATGTCGTTGGGAGTCACCCTCCCAGCAGGGTCACCCATGGCGGTCATGTCAAGGGAGAGGAACCAGACAAAGAACGATCCAAGAAAGCCCTCAACGGCAGAACGGGAGGAGAACAATGTGTACGTTACAACAGCTGTGAAGGCAGATGAAGGCTGCAGCAGATAAGACTTCCAATCATCGGGGTATCCATGCCATTGGATCAAAGCCTTTTTGTCAAGATTGTGTGTTGATCATCCTGCGCCAATCTCCCCACATAAAACAAATTCACGCACAGGCGTCTTCCAAGCAAAGACCTTATCTTGGAAGACAATCTTACTCAGCCACAAGTGATCACCAATGAATGAATGAATGAATGGGGAACCTTAGGCCCTCCAGATGTTGCTGGACTACAACTCCCATCAGCCCCAGCAAGCATGGCCAATGACCAGGGATGAATTATTGCTCTAGAGACTGAAGCAATAAGGCATTCAAGTTCGTTTGTGACAATGAGCATACAGAGGAATGAAGAAATGAATCAAGAAGAGGCTGGACGCTTCTTTCCATTACCTTGATGAAGTTCCTACTTCACACTAGAAGTTTGAATGGCAACAGGTCTTGCCAAGATTGTATGCATTCTAATCAAAATCTAAAGATTGCATTTTAGCTAGCTGATGGAGATCTTTTAAGCCGTGTTTTATTATAAATTGAACCTCTGCAGTCAGAAGTGAGCACCACTTGAATTCAACATAGCTCACTCCCAGGAAACTGTACATAGGATTACACATACAAGAGGCCGGCAAAGAGGCAGGTATGTATATTGGATCAACACAGCTGCTGCCATTTTTGGATTATCTGTGGGCGTATCACCATGGAGTTGTCATGAGCTCCTGCACTTCAAAATGTACCACTGGGCTGTTACGAACATGGCCCTAGTTTCACCTGCGAAATTTTAGAGGATATGGTCTAGTAATCCAGAGGAGTGCAGTGGTAAACCAACCATCGTTAATATGCCCACCTTCAGGATCTCGGAAGTCTGCAGAAGTATGATACTGTTGCAGTAAATTGTCTTAGAACACAAGTTTTAGAAGTATTTTACTTATGCAGTATTTTCTTTCAGTAGTTTTTCAGCCTTCCCCCTTTGCACAAACCAGGTGTGTCATCCCCCCCCCCATTTTTCTAAGCCATCTCACACTGGCCTCTGTCCCAGACTTTTCTTTCACCTTATGAGCCTCAGGATCTGGTACGCTACTGACCCGACAACTCTTACGGACAAGCCAAATGAGCACAAACCAGATCAGCCAAGTCAGGCCCTTTTAGCCTGTACACATTTCACTTGGTCAACACTAAACAGGTCCCATTTTTAATGCAATTAACATCGAGCCAACAAAGTGGGCTGTGATCCTCCCCCTCAAGTATATGCCACAATATGTGTTGTGTTGTCTTCAGATGCCACAGGATTCTTACAGAGCCATACAGGCGTACCATTCCCTTGCCCTTCTTCCCTGTGTGACAAAATATCTCCTTACAAAGAGGTGCCATCGCAGCAGCAATGGCCCGAGGGTGGACAGCAAGTGGGCCAAAGAGCAGGTTGCACCCCATCCCCCCCACTGGCTACAGATGGACTCAAACCTGGGGGGGGCAATTCCTATCCACATGGGGGAATGTGTGTGTGAATCTGGCCAAAAAGGTTTAGTATGGAAAGAGGTGTGCCAGCCAAGTCTATGATGCTGGGAATCTGACTTTGCTGCAACTGCTTATGGTGGAAGCTGCACATGGAGACCCAACAGCTAGTGATGCTTCCGGTGCCAAAACGGTCCATTGAGAAGGTTCTGCAGACACCCCAATGTTGAGGCCTCAGCCAATCCCACCACTGGCACAAGCCAGAAAACTGCCTGGTTGAAGCAGAAGGCAGAGCAAGGCCAAACACCCAGCAGGCAGCAAAAGAGCTGGGCTGAGAGAGAGGAAGATTCTTTGGTGGCTTCAATAAGCAGTGAGGCCTACATCCAGTCATTCTCACAGAAATAGCTACTCCCTGTAATATTCTGTCTGTCTGGGACATAGGAAGGTGCTTTATTCAAAGTCAGACCATCCATCCACCTGCCTCAGTATTGCCTGCAGTGGCCGGCAGCAGCCCCCAGTGTGCCTTTCTTAGCCTGGCCTGGAGATGCTAGAAGTTGAACCTTTTGCATGCACAAGCGCTCAGCCACTGAGCTGCATCCCTACCTCCAGCTCTGCTGCCAGGACCATGCACAAGTGAAATAATGGCACATTCTTCCCCTTCAGCCCTGGCCTTCCTTTCCTCTGTAGTTTCACTGGTGTGGAATGTTAAACTGTAAGCGCCTCAGGGGAGGGACATCTGCCTTTGCGCTCTGCAAGTGCCATCCACCTTTACAGCACAAAAAATATTAATGGGAAGGAGGTGTAGACACAGTGATTGCTGGTCAAATTCCAGCTCTAATGCAGCATAATGTAGGCCAAACACAGCCATATTTATGGTGCTATAATTTAGAAGGCCCCCTCCCTGCCAAAAAAAACTTTTTAGAGGAACCACTGTAGTGTATTGGCAACAGAAGTCTGCTAGCAGCCATGGACTGGCTCATCACACCATAGCTCCATGAACCCCCACTGCATCATCCAGGTCTATATAGTTTTCTCAGGGCTGGGGAGCCAGGGCTCCAGATGTTGCTAGCCCAGCAGCCTGCACAGCCAATGGTCAGGGATCATGTTGTTCATCAACAGATTATAAAGGGCCCTCACAGGTTAGCCACACCTGCTGAAAGGATTTATAAATTGTTTTAGTCAGCTCAAAACAGGTCCAAAAGGAAATCCTAAAGAGATTCCCCCCCCAAGTCTGTCTTTTTAGACTATACAAGAAGGACCCCAATTCTTGCTTATACAGCACCCTCCTACCTTTAAGGCACTTTCAAAACCAAACATATTTTAAAACACACAGCACATAATTAAATCCACTGTCTTTATGGCAACAAACAATCCCTTTTACGAAGTTAGTGAGCAAACACACTCTGACAATAAAGATTAGTGAAAAACATGTTGCATAGTGTTGCTTTGGGGGCGGGGGCAGGAAGGCACTTTCACCACACTTTGTAAGCAAACTTTTGTTGCCAGCGTGGTACTTGTGAGCATATTACAAAGAGCAACAATGGCTGTTGCCTCCTTCAGGTGCACAGCATGGAGAGGTGATGGAACAAGGTGGGACAAATCCAGGTTTGGACCCAGCAGTAAAAATCATTATGGGAGTTGGAAGGAAACAGAGAAGGGCTCCCATTTTACAAGGGGACCAACAGTGGAAGGGGCAGGGAAACATCTGTGGCCCACCAGATGCTGCTGGACTTTCGGCTCCCATCATCGCTGACCAAGCTCGGGGCTACTGAGAAGTGAGAATCCAGCAACATCTGGAGAACTGCAAGTTTCTCTATTCCTGAACTGCAGATGCACCAAGGCATTTTTTGTTTCTACAGACACAGAAACAAATACTAGCGTTTTTCTAAATGCAACGACACCTACCCCTCATCCCAAAAGAGGTCTTTGGATTTAAAATAGCTTGCAGCACGCCAACATAGCTTTTCCCCCCCTTCCCAGTAGAAAAGTGCTCAAGTGGATGTGTGAAGTTAACAGATACTGTAAACACAACTCAATTTGACCAATTCTCAGGACGTCACCAAAGTGTGAACAAGGAGGGTCTGTGCACACTCTGTCTGTTCCTGCAAATATAGATGTAGCAGAACCAACTTAGCTTGCTTCAGCCTGCTCCAAGGGAACTGGAGCCGGGGGGGGGGCATTTGTGATGACTACAGAAGTTGTTCCCCCTTAAGAATGCCAGTACTGAGGACTGCAGGTAGATGTGCAGGGGTCCAGCTAGGTGCTCCACCACACATCCACTGGAGCGCCATCCCTGTGCATATGCACACTGTTGTGCAAATGTGCTCCAAGTTGCATCTAAAAGGAAATGGCACCACCTCCCAGCACTCCTTCCATTGAACGTTTCCCCTCTAGCTCCTCAGGCACCAAGCCATGTGGAAGGGGGGAGAATCCTTCCCCCATTAGTGGTTTGAAATAAATAAACAGAACAAGTATCCAGTCTGCAACAGTTTCTACAGATGCAACAAGTGCAGTAAGAGGCATATCAAGAAAAACACACATTTGATGCAAGATGAAAGCTCAGCTTCTCCTTTCACAATTTCCCCTCATAGAAAGTTCCTCTCCTGGATCCTCACACTCCTAACAGAACCAACTTGGATCTATTCTGTCCTCCTTCAGTTGAAGACGTTGTGGGGCAGGGGTGGCAGCCTCATTTGGATGGGCCCACTCAGACAGCACAGCAGCAGCTGCCGCCAGGAGCGGGGGGCGGGGAGAGAGAAGAAGCCCCTTCCCGGCACAAGAGCCGCCAACATCCTCTGCTGTACGCTGGGAACAAACTCAAAAATGGAGGACGGGGTAAAGTCCAAACAAGTCAGAAGAAGGCACGTCACCATTGCAGATGGAGTAAGATGGAGTATACTTGAGATGTATTCACTTGTGTGTTTTTTGGGGGGGGATTTTCAATAGCATCTAACCTTGGAAGGCAGTCCATATGCTGAAGATTCACACACACACCCCGCCCCAAGGCCTCCTGGTCCCATCCATGCCACCTGCGGAAGGGAGTCAGCCCTGTTCCAGGTTCTCAGCCGCCTGGACAGCTGAGTAGGAGGTGGGGGCGTTTGACAGCTGGCGGCCAAAGAAAGAGGTAGTCCTGCGGGGCTTCACCCTCTTGATCTCTTTCCCTGAAGACAGAGAGAGGCAGAAAGGGACAGGCTCAACAGCAGCAATGCAGAGCTTGCAACAATTCCCTCCCTGGAAGAGGCCTGCGGGTCAGACTGCTGCCCCTGTGCTTGGAGGCTCTCTTTTGCTGCCATGGCTAATAGCCATTGAACCAGGGGCAGTGAATCTTATTGGCTCTGTGGGCCAGCTCCTTCTCAGATCCTAGCCTCGCAAGCCAAGTTTGATTATTAAAGAGATCGAGGGTGGGGAACTGGTGGCCCTGCCCTCCCGATGTTGTTGGACTTCAACTGTTCCAGCCCAAACTCACATACCCTCCGACAATGGCTGCCCTGTGGCAGCAAGTGGCCTTGCTGGATGCACCCTTGCCCAGCAATCCTGCCTCTGGGAAGCGCAATGAGCAGGACATGAGCCCCACAGCCCCCTCCCATGGCATTTAGGGGTCTGGGGCGGTCCTTAAGAGAGATGCTGCTCCAGCCGTTTGATTCTTGTGGTGGCTCTTTTGTCCTCCTTTCCCATCTTTGGGGTGAGGTGAGCAGGACTCCACGCAGCCCTCCAAATGTGGTCACATCGCAGATTTGCATAAAGGGGTCAGGACATGGGCAGTTCCATTTTCACTCTTTTGTAATGACCCCCTAACATGGGATTCGCCTTTATCGCTTAGCTGTTGATGGGTCTGTCCTCTACGACTTGGATTTTTCTGGAATTATATTCACAGCAAGGACAGACCACGCTCTACAACTCTTCCTGGAAAACAGAATTTACATGGACACCGTCCGTTTTCTAGTACCTGTCCCTAAAGTGGAGATGAGCTGGATCGGAGCAAAACCCGATTGGAGCCGGGACGGTCCCCCAGATGCTGCTGAACTACTCCTCCCATCATCCCTGCCCACTGGCCACGCTGGCTGGGGCTGCTGGGAACTGGAGGGCACCCCACAGGCTCTCTCCCCTGCCTAGGCCAGCTGTCTCCCCACACTGGCCAACCGGAATCTGCCCCGGGAAGCCCACAAGCCCCCCCAAAAGCTAGCATGACAGGCTTAACCAACCCCCCCATAACACCGGCACTGCTCCCCTCCACCCCATGACCTTCTACAGGTGCAATTTACCTGTGTGTAAGAAGGCAAAATACCCCGCCCCTCCCTTTTGCCATCTTACCATCCTCAACGTAGTCTATGGTGGAGAGATTCTGGATCCGGCTGCAGAGGACACTGTTCTGCCGCTGCAGTTTGGGATTCCGCTGCCTGTCAGACGGGGGGCTCTGGGACGTGGGCGAGGGTGCAGCATTGGCAGCCGGCTCCAGAGGCACCCCCTCGGCAGCTGCGTTCAGCTCAATGCAATATTCTATCAGGCTGCTCATAAGTTCAGCCTGGAGAGGAGGAAGGCAGGCAGGCAGAGGCCGTGAGAACAGTGAGGAGGGCCGGGCGAGGGCCTGGGAGGCCAGGGTTCCAATCCCCACACAGCCCACTGGGTGCTTATGGGCCAGTCATTCTCTCTCAGCTTTGCCTACCTGACAGGGTTATGAGGAGGAACTGGCAGGGGTGGGAGGAGACCCCGCTATGCCACCCTGAGTTCCTTGGAGGAAAGGTGGAATAGAAAGCGTAACACAGAAATATAAAACGCTGCTGTTTTCTCTTAAATACTAATAAGCTTAGTTTGGTGCAGGGTTTTCAAAGACTTATAATAATAACCATTTCACTTTCACATGTGTTGTCCATCCAAAATCCTTACAACAAGGGCAGGCAACTTCTAGTCCTTCAGAAGTTGCGGACTACAACTTCCATCATGCTTTCCTACTGGCCATCCTGGCTGCGAATGATGGGCATTGGAGTCCAACATCGTCTGGAGGACCCTCACAGATGTTCCCCACCCCTGCCTTACTACAACCCTATCAGTCAGTCTCCACACTGGGGCAGTTGCTGATTATCTGAGGCCACCTAAGAAATCCACAGTAGGGGAAAGGCTCAGCCTGGGGCTTCCTGGTGCACAGCTCACTCTGGCTGGGGCTGATGGGGGTTGCAGTCCAGAAGAACTGGGGGGGCACGAGCACAGACCCAGACAATCTTTATTTCATTTTATTATCTATTTATTTACTATCTCGTTTTTCCTCCAAGGAGCTCAAGGTGGTGTACAAACATGATTCTTCTCATCCCGATTTTATTCCAACAATCACCCTGTGAGGCAGGTTAGGCTGAGAGAGCATGACTGGACCCAGGTCACCCAGTGAGCTTCATGGCCAAGCAGGGATTTGAATCCAGGTCCCGGTCCGACACTCTAATCACTACACCACACTGGGTTTAGGAGCAGGAGCCCTCCCCCTGAGGTGCTCTGCTAGGGTGTTCGCAGCAGCTCCGCACCACTGCTGGGAGGGCACGGGGCCCACAGGGGCTGGCACAAATGTACACACACTCACACACCCCTACCTGCTTGGAGTAGACCTTCAGCAGCTTGTTGACGGGGGTGCCTTCATTCTCCCCATCAAACTCTAGCCACAGGATGTGGTCCTCCTCACTGGGGAATGTGTGGTCCCAGGAGAGTTCCTGGAAGCGCAGGCCCAGCAAGATGTGCTGCCAGGGAGGGATGGAGGGTCAGGCAGAGAGCTGAGGGAAGGGTGGGATCGGGCAGGGGAGGCCAAGCGCATGAGCCCAGCCGGAGACAACGCATCTGGCTTCCCTTTCAGAACAGGGAAAGGACCCCAAAACCACCACTTCCTCCTGCACCCACAAGCTCCCTCCCCACTACTGCAGCCCCTGCAAGCCAGCAGACAGAGAAGGAGGGCTCCCAGTGGTAAGAGCTGCAGGCAGCTCAGCCCAGAAAGCCAAGCCGCTGCCCGAAAGAGAGCACCAGTCACTAGCCAGAACAGGGCTGGCTTAGCCAGAGCAGACCCATTCCAGCAAGCCCCCCCCACAATGCTTGGGGGGTTCAACCCCTACGTCTAGTCCAGGGCCCCAAGGGGGATGCAAACACCCCCCTCCCCAGTCAACAGACTGATGGTTTGATGAGCAAGGAGGGGAGCTGATTTGCACAGGCTCAGCCAAGCAGGTTAGATCTGCATGAGGCGGCCACATCCAGGGCTGTCAAGTGCTCCCTCCCCCGCCCCCTTGGCTAAGGGTGAATGTGGCCTTTGGGCCAAAAAAGGGCTAGCTGTCCCCCCTCCCACAGCAGTAGTTCCGTTCGAGACCCGTGGCCCACAGACAGAGCTGGAACAACAGCAGAGCCATCCCACAAGAATTCCTCCACCCCCGTAAGGAAGCCTGCTCCCCGAACGCCCAGCCAGGGCAACAGCGATTGCTGAGCAGAGGAGCAAGACATTCAGCCCTGTCTGCATAAGCTTGAAAGGAGGGACCTCTCAACAGCCCAGGGCTCTGGGAAGGGGAGGCTGCCACGGCTGGCAGAGCCAGCCACCCTCGCAGGGAGTTACCTTCTCTTTGCTGTCGATGATGTAGACGCCCTCCAGGCTGATGGCTACCATCACTGCCTTGCGCCCGCCCCGGTGCAGCAGGCCCTGGGCTGGCTTGTCGATTTCCCCGGAGAAAAAGGCACAGCTGGGGAGAGTTCAGGGAGGAAATGCAGACAGAGAGAGATTCACAACCAGGGAGAGGATGGCTGCTGCGCTCAGGCCTGCTTGGGGGCTTCCTAGAGGAGACCCCTGCTCGGCCGCAGTGAGAACCAGATGCTGGCCTAGATGGCCCCTTTGGCCTGGTCCAGCAGGCAGGTAATTCCTACGTTCTGACAGAGCACACACCAAACACCTGAACAGGGCAACCTGCAAGGGCAGCGCACCTTGGGGCACAAAAGGCTTTCCCCCCAAGCTGCCTCTGCCAGACTCACTATGCGCCCTCAGTCAAGTCAATCACAGATGGCTCTGCACCCATTCAGACACGGGCGTCCTAAAGAAAAACCCCTTTCCTATTTCGGTTCTGCCTCCCCACACACATACCCAGGCTACATTCTTTGTCCTTGGACACCCTAGCTGCCCATGCCCCACCCTTCCCACAGCCACCAAGCCTACCCATAATGTGGCAGCTCGTGGCACTTCTGCAGGTAGGCGTGGTAAAGCTTGCGCAGGGCGGCCCGTTCCTCGCAGGCCCCCTCCTCTTCCTCAGGCACCAGACGGTAGGCCTGCAGCAAGCCCTGCTCGTCGGCAGGGGGACGGGCAGCACTACGCTTCCACAGGGCTGTGAGGATCCCGTGGCCTCTTCGGCAAAGGTGGGAGGGCAGGAAGGAGTCCAACCTCTCTCTGGGGGGGGGGAAGGGAGAAGCCCATTCAGCACAGGGCAAAGAGGAAGAGCCCTCCCCCTCTGTGCCCCCCCAACAGAAGCTCTGTGGGCCTCAGCTCAAAGACCTACATGCATTTCCTTATTGGGGGAACAATTGCAATTTGAACCTCCCCTGCCTTATAGGCTTCTCAGGCCAGCAGCCCACGCAGACGTGCAGAGTCACAAGGCTCCACCCATTCAGTTCTCTTCTTTTCATCGAGGCCCAGTTCATACATGACAGCTGCCAGGCAGTTGCTCAGGAACTGCTGACTGCGAGTGTGTTCGGCTCCACGCTCCCCCACTCTCCACAGTCCATGCCTGTCACTCATCCTGAGCCTTTGATGGTCCTCCTTGCAGAGGAGGGTGAACCTGTGGCCCTCTCAAAGTTGTTGCACACCAGTAGGCCCAATGGTCAGGGATGGAGGGAGCCCAGCAACATCTGCACCCCCAGGTTCTCCATCCCCATGGAAGAAGGGCACCCCACAGACATCAGCTGCAGCTGTATCCCCCCTCCCACTCACTTCAGGAAAGAAGCCGTGTGCTGCTCCGGATCGTAGGGTCCCAGGTTCACCCGGCACACCAAGGCCCCCAGCACCTCGCAGTCCGCCAGGTCACAGGGATACCGCCCTTCCAGAATGTTGTATTTGGCCTCCTCGTACAAGAGCCGCAGAACATCCTCATCCTGGATCTTTTTGGAGGAGGAAAGGATACACACACAGCAAACAGAGTCAAAATCTTTTGTACACCGCCCAGAGAGCCACTCGCTATGGGCGGTTTAAAAATGAAAAAAACAAAAAAAACAAATGAAACAAACAAAATCCAAAAAGGCATCAAGGGAGTCAGCCTCCTCCCCACAACAGTCTCCATTTTATTTATGCTACGTCTATCCTGCCCTGCCTCCAACGAGCAAAGGGAGGGTCTGTGCACCCCTTTCCCCCTCACAACCTCTGACTGGCAGCTGCAAGCGCTCTCCAGGTTCCCGAGGGAGAACTTCCCAGCCGTAGCTGGAAATGCCAACAGCCTGGAGCCTTTTTGTTTTAAATTAATTTTTATTGGCGTTTTTGACTTATAAAGTAATCGACACAGCATATAGACTTTGTGATAAGCACAAATGATATAGTGAAAACTAACAAAGATAGCATGAAAGCAGGAAAACAAAAAGAAGCCCATACATAGAAACCCACCTATTATTATTGTAATAATATGACCCAGCCATCAACCCCCTACCCTGACTCCCCACCCCCCCGGCATGTCATCGCATGCAAAGCAGGAGCTCTGCCACTAAGCTATGCTCAGGCTCACGAATGGCCCAAGGCCACCTTGTGCTTCAGGGCCAAGTGGGGACTTTGGTCTCCTCAGGCTGACTGCTGAAGACTACGCCACACAACAGCTAGCGTAGAGAGGGCACACACCATCACAGCTGGTTAACCTGGAAATATATTTTTCCCTGCTTTTGGTCTATCACAAGAATGACAGGCAGACCTACTCTGGACCTACTCAGTGCCTTGATGGGAGACAGCTTGGGGACCCCCATATAGACGATGTTGAGATCCAGCATGGAAGACAGGCGGGACATAAATGCCGCAGAATACACATCACCCCTCCGTTTCTGACATTCAGGCTGCTGAGTGTGGTTGCTCATAAGGCCAACATGGCACAGCCCATGCACCAGAGCGGGGGAGGAGGCACTGGCAGGGTTGTGGGTTCACAGAAAAGGTCACACAAAGACAAAAAACCTCAGGGGAAGAAGTCCAAAGGCATGGTGGAACCCCCAAAACAGCCCAATGAGGTCTGAGCAAGCTCAGTGGCCATGGAATGCCAACTGACTAATGAAATAGAAAACAGGGGTGGGTAAGGGGAGAGAGGACTGGAACGGAGTGGCTGGCTCCCTGAACAGGGAGCGCTCCTCGCTGCAGCATTTTGTTGCAGAGCCCACTTGTGAGGGCAGGACGCCTGGCGAGAGTGAGCAGCAATGCTTGGGGGGGTCATGTCCTGCCTTCCACCTACCCCCAAATCCATAAATTGATCTCCATGCACCAACACCGTAAGTATAGAGCCGCTAAGCTGTGGAACTCCCTCCCCACCTTTCAGCAAATGCTAAAGACGCACCTCTTTACCCTGGCCTTCGAGATGTGTATTTTCAAGACCCACCCTATTTTCTGTGATGTCGTTTAGGTTGTTTTTAACTGTGTTTGAAACTGTTGTAACCCGCCCTGGGACCTCTGGGTGAAGGGCAGGTAATAAATCCTAATTCTAATAATAGTAACAACAGCCTTACCCTGAAAGGCAGAATAAAAGAAATGTATTAAACTAAACACCACCTCCAGGAGGAACTCACCTGCGCCTCCTTCCTTCTCGAGAAAAAGATGTTTCTTCGGAACTGCAGTGAGGGCTCATCTGCAAAGGAGAAAGAGAAGCAGGAGACAGGTCACAGCCCAACAGCCTGGCCTCCTCGGGGCAGAGCAAAAGAAGCAGCAGCCAGGAGCCCCCAAAAGCCGAGAGCAAGGACCCTGCGGTGCAGGCTGATCCCAGGGAGGACCACACCAACCCACAGCATTGCCAGCCAACATCCACGGCAGGAATCACAGCCTGTGTCCCCAACAGCTTTCAAAACCAGCGCACAGAGCAATGCCAGCTAGCCCACTAGGCACCACTTCCCCTCTAGAACTCACAGCCCTAAACTCTCTGCCAGGTGTTCAGAGAGAGCAGAGAAGGACAGAGGAGGAAACTTTGCTCACATCCACACCTTCGAAGATCTCATCCTTGGAACAGCTGGTGAATCGGAAGAGGAGATCTTGCCACTGCCGGCAAACCTTGTAGGGCTGGTGCTTTGGCTTTAGCTGCAGTTCTGCAAGGAAAGATGGGGGGCTCAATAGGCTCTGCAGAGACCACCCTCCCTACCTGAAGAAGAGGGGGGAGCAGTGGGAAGGTCCATGGCTGTCGGGGGGGCTTGCCACGGCTGTCGGGGGGGGCTTGCCACGGCTGTCGGGGGGGGCTTGCCACGGCTGTCGGGGGGGGCTTGCCACGGCTGTCGGGGGGGGCTTGCCACGGCTGTCGGGGGGGCTTGCCACGGCTGTCGGGGGGGCTTGCCACGGCTGTCGGGGGGGCTTGCCACGGCTGTCGGGGGGGCTTGCCACGGCTGTCGGGGGGGCTTGCCACGGCTGTCGGGGGGGCTTGCCACGGCTGTCGGGGGGCTTGCCACGGCTGTCGGGGGGGCTTGCCACGGCTGTCGGGGGGGCTTGCCACGGCTGTCGGGGGGGCTTGCCACGGCTGTCGGGGGGGGCTTGCCACAGCTGCCCCCCTCCACCCAATGCATCACACACCCCGCTTCTCAACACACCCCGAATTATACTGATGCAGAATTTCCTCCTTGGCAAAGGGACCCACAACTGGGTGCTGGAATATCTAGGAACAGAGCACTGTTACTCTAGCCTTGACAAGCACATTTTATCTCGCGAATGCAAACGTTTGCCACCATAGGCTGGGTCTCACTGCCAGCTCCCTGCCCCAGAGCAAGGCTGCCAGCCTATCCCTTCTCCACCACCCCCGGCCCCATACACATGGGCCAGCATGCAGCAGAAACCAACCCTGATCACACCCATTTCCCCCCTTTTGTCCTTATCATTGTGTATTGTTGATTGCAAGCTGACCTGATCATTTGTTAGAAAAGAGAGACATAAATACAAGGCAAGAAGCGAAAAGCCCCACAAGCAAAGGGGCAGACAGGATGGCTCTTCAAGGGAACTCTAACGAGTCAAGCCACACCCAGCCGTGGGAGGCACAACCAGCCCACAGCCTAACTTGACTCAAGTATTGGCACCAGCTTTGAGAGGGTCCTCCTGGTCAAAGTGGACATCCTCCTCTGTCAGCGGACACTGGTGGGCTTACCTGGCTATGGTGGCAATGCTACAGACTTACTTTTTAAAAAGTTATGCTGAGAATCTGGGGATTAGGATTCATTGGGGGGCATGGAACTGTGCCCCCTTGCACCCCACCCCTGACACCCACGGGTCTGCCTTAGCTCTGAGCAGCCAATTCCTTCAGGCTCCTCCCTGAAGCGTCACCTGACAGCAGCCATTCCATCAGAGTAAGGCACAAGGAGAGAAGGGAAGCAGGGCTACTCCATCGGCTCAGCTGAGAGACTAGCAACTTTTGACTTCTCCTCTCCTTTAACTGTTGTCCATTCCAGCTGGTCATTACAAAAACTGCAGTCAAAATCTAATAACCAACCTTGCCTGTTTCCTCCTCCCTCCCAATCCCTTTTGGGTCTGTAAGAAAGCTGCTGCAAAAGCCTTCTTTGGCTGAAAAGCCTTTTTTACAAGATAATATAATCAGCATTTAAAGCACGTCACTAAAGTTTAATTACCGTATATTCCGGCGTATAAGACAACTGGGCGTATAAGATGACCCCCAACTTTTGAGAAGATTTTCCTGGGTTAAAAAGTCATCTTATACGCCGGAATAACAGCCCCCCAACCACAGCCACAACTCTTCAACCCGCTTGCCCCCATAGCAACCTGCCCCCAGCCGCAAGAAAGACCCTGATCCCCGTTTAAAAAGCCAGCGTCCCTCTCCCCTTTCTTCCCTGCGTGGCCAGCGCCCCCTCGCCCCATAGCCCGCACCGACCTTTGCCCACCAAGAAGTGGATGTCGCTGAGCACCTCGTTCTTGAAGAGGAAGGCGAAGCGCTCCTGCACCGTTGGCTTCGTCGCCTGCCAGTTGTAGGCCGGCTCCCGCGGTGCCAGCAGGCCGGAGGCAGCGGCGGCGGTGGAGGGCGCCGAGGAGGAGACCGGAGGAGCAGCTGTCGGCAGCGGGTTCCCGCCTCCGCCGCCTCCCGCTGCTGCTGCCGCCGCCCGGTGGTTGTGCGTCAGCGGAGGTGCCGGCGCGGCCTGCGGCGGCAAGAGCAACGAAAGCGGCCCGCCGTTGGCCGCCCGAGGAGGAGCAGCCGCCGTGGCCGCGGCCCCGTCGCTCGCCTGAGCAGCCGCGGGCGGAGGAGCAGCAGCAGCGGCGGGAGGCGGCGCAGGCGAGGCCGCCACGGAGGAGAAGGACGCGGGGAGGCTGCTGCTGCTGCTGCTGCCGCCCGGTGGTTGTGCGTCAGCGGAGGTGCCGGCGCGGCCTGCGGCGGCGAGAACAACGAAAGCGGCCCGCCGTTGGCCGCCTGAGGAGGAGCAGCCACCGCCGCCGCGGCCCCGTCGCTCGCCTGAGCAGCCGCGGGCGGAGGAGCAGCAGCGGCGGCGGGAGGCGGCGCAGGCGAGGCCGCCACGGAGGAGAAGGACGCGGGGAGGCTGCTGCTGCTGCTCCCCGCCCCGGCCGCCATTTTGCGGCGGAGGAGGCCACGCAGGAGATGGCAGGGACGGAGGAGCAATGGGGATTCCCCTCAGGGGAGGGGACGCCGGGCCAGGCTGCAAGCAGGAGAAATACGGTACTATATTCCGGCGTATAAGACGACACCCGGCGTATAAGACGACCCCCAACTTTTGTGAAGATTTTCCTGGGTTAAAAAGTCGTCTTATACGCCGGAATATACGGTAGGCTCACGAGCCACAGGTTCCACAGCAATGATGTAAGGTATTTTAAGGAATGAGCAAGTTGGACAGTGATATGAATTCTTTCTTTCGGTGTTGGGGAATACTGCACTAAATATTGAAAATTATTAAAGTTACTATGTAATGAATCACCTTTCACATAAACATCAAGGCAATTTACAACCAAATACAACTAAACATAAGATTTAAAATAATACAAATAAACATATAGGGTATGAGGAATTTTTTTTTCCTCGTTGAGCTGGAAAAGCTTGTCAAAACAAGAATGTCTTCAATTGTTTCTGGAAACAAAAAATAGTGGGTGACTGTCTTATCGCAACAGGGATGCTGTTTCACAAAACAGGGGCAGCTTCAGTTCTTTACCTGAAATGATTTTTAATGGGGTTGTGAAAGAATTGGAGAACACTTGTGAATTTTAAGACATAAAACCCAGTGGCAAACCCTTCTCTTACACCTTCTGGCTTCTGAATCAGGCCCAAAGGGGCCCATCTAATCCAACATCCTGTTCTCACAGTGGCCAACCAGATCCCCAGTGGGCAGCACGCAAGCAGGATCTGAGCACAACAGCATTCTTCCCTCCCGCAGTTTCCAGTCACTGGTTTGCATGCAACACTGGTTATGAATTATGGTTAGGCACATTGACTACAGCACACAATCTGTCCAGCCATGGTTAATGGCCAGCGCTATGCATTCTGTTTAGATTCTTTTTTAAAAAGAAGGCATGGGAAACTGTTTAGTGTAGTGTTTCCACCATGCCTATAGAGTTGCATGCATAAATGTGTGTGCTTCCTGGAGAGAGTCATCTGGGAAAAAACCCTGACAATTTCATAGAATCATAGAATAGTAGAGTTGGAAGGGGCCTACAAGGCCATCAAGTCCACCCCCCTGCACAATGCAGGAATCCAAATCAAAGCATTCCCGACAGATGGCTGTCCAGCTGCCTCTTGAAGGCCTCCAGTGTCAGAGAGCCCACTATCTCTCTAGGTAATTGGTTCCACTGTCGTATGGCTCTAACAGTTAGGAAGTTTTTCCTGATGTCCAGTCGAAATCTGGTTTCCTACACCTTGGGCCCATTATTCCGTGTCCTGCACTCTGGGACGATCGAGAAGAAATCCTGGCCCTCCTCTGTGTGACAACCTTTCATGTACTTGAAGAGTGCTATCATATCTCCCCTCAGTCTTCTCTTCTCCAGGCTAAACATGCCCAGTTCTTTCAGTCTCTCCTCACAGGGCTTTGTTCCCAGTCCCCTGATCATCCTCCTCTGAACCTGTTCCAGTTTGTCTGTATCCTTCTTGAAGTGAAATTTTATCTTATTGATTTTAGATTTCACTGGAAGAACATTTAAAGACCAGAAGCATGACTTATGTCACTGAGACGCCATACCCAACTCTGCGGAACTGCTTCCCACTAGAAACCAGGCAGGCCCCGTCCCTGCTAAGTTTCAGGCGCCTGGTTAAAATGGTTTTGTTTCAGGAGGCCTTTGCACCATGAATGCTGTTCTGGAATTTTAACTTCTGATGTTTGATTTACATTTTTAAGTTTTATATATTGTAGGTTTTCATTTTGTAAGCTGCTTTGAGACCCATACGCAGTGAAAAGCAGGGTATGATTTTTTAAACAAACAAACATGAGAAGAGCCTGCCTGCTGGATCAGGCCAAAGGGGCCCTTTCAGCTGGAGATCCTGTCCTCACCGTGGCCAGCCAGATGCCCATTACAGGAAGGAGGCCTGCAAGCAGAACCTCGCACTTTATTTACATTGTACTCGTTTATACAACAATGCATTTCTAACAAGGGGAGTGGGAACAGCGGGTGCGTAGAGGGAAACTACAGAGAAAAATATAGCCGCAGGTGCCACATCCCTGAAGATAGGTCAGCTGTGTTTATTGCCATACTGCAGACATGGGCTGAGGCTGAGAGGATGGTGAATTGCTTAAAGCAACTTTGGGGGCTCCTACTACAAGCCACATTCAAAGTGGGGACTCCTCTGATTTGTACCTCAGTCATTTATCCAGGTTGCTGCATCAGTTCTGAACAGATGGCTTGCAGCTATATCCTGTGATTAGTTTATCAAGTGCCAGAAATCAGCATAGCCCAGAGAGTGGTTAAGGGAAAGGCACTCTGCACATGCTCAGGTGCACTTTCTTCCAGAATTAAGGAACACGAGAAGGTGACAGGACACTGACATGAGAGGAAGATACTCTCCATATGGTCAAATACCCGACTACTAGCTGCCATCACAAGAGATATGCCAGGAGTGCCAGAAGCAGCAACGGAGTTAAGTGTGAAGGACTAGTATGGAAAAGAGCCTCAGAACCTTACCAAGAAAGGGGGACACCAGCCATAGAGAAAAAACCTCCAGGGAATATGTGGGCAGCCTCAGGGTATCCAAGACAATCCGATGCAGCTCATGCGCTGTGATCGATGGCAAGTTGTCCAGCGTTAGCCTCACTACTGTGTCGTCAATCAGATAGACCAGGACGTCGAGAGCTGGGAGAAGAACGAGGAGAGGATTGGGACCCAGTATATCTCTTGAGACTCAGCAGAGTTCTCGTGTGATTCAGATTCCCAAAAAACTCCCTCCCTCTTTCCATGCAAAATGGAGGGCCCCCAAATCCAATGGTCTCCTTTGCTTTTCAGAAGAAGGAACCAGATTCAAGCCGGTCTCAGACATTCAGTGCTGGCGACTAAATGTTCTTTCTTCTCTGGCACAGCACAGAATTAGGAGTTTAACACACACACCCCATATACATATTGCAGTGCCTTGCAAAAGTAATCAGACCACTGACCAATGCTCTCATATTACTGAATTACAAATGGTACACTAATTTCTGTATGATCTTTTATTTTGAAACGCTAAAACTCAAAATCAGTTATTGTAAGGTGACATTGGTTTTATTTTGGGAAATGTTTGTAAAAAAACTGAAACATGCTGCTTGCATAAATATTCAAACCCCCCCCCATTAATATTTGGTAGAGCCACCTTTCGCTGCAATAACAGCTTTAAGTCTTTTAGAGTTGGTATGTACCAGCTTTGCACACAGTGTCGGAGGGATTTGGGCCCATTCTTCTTGGCAGATTTGCTCCAGGTTGTTCAGGTTGGGTGGACGTTGCTTGTGGACTGCAGTTTTCAAAGAGTGCCACAGATTCTCAATGGGATTGAGATCAGGACTTTGACTGGGCCACTGTAGGACATTCACCTTTGTGTTCTTGAGCCACTCCAGTGTTGCTTTGGCCTTGGGCTTGGGATCATTGTCCTGCTGAAAAGTGAATTTCCTCCCAAGCTTCAGTTTCTTTAGTGGACTGAAGCAGGTTCTCTTGCAGTATTTCCCAGTCTTTTGCTCCATCCATTCTTCCTTTGATTTTGACAAGGTGCCCAGTCCCAGCTGATGAGAAGCATCCCCACAGCATGATGCTGCCACCACCACATTTCACTGTAGGGATGGTGTGTCTTGAGGCATGGGCAGTGTTAGGTCTGCGCCACACATAGTGCTGAGTTTTGGCCAAAAGGTTCTATCTTGGTCTCATCTGACCACAAAACCTTTCCCCACATGGCAGATGGGGCACTCACACGCTTTCTGGCAAACTCCAGATGTGGTTTCAGATGGTACTTTTTGAGTAACGGCTTCTTTCTTGCCACCCTCCCATACAGGCCAGGGTTATGCAGAGCTCTTGATATGGCTGACTGGTGCACCATTACTCCACTCTCAGCCACTGAACTCTGTAGCTCCTTCAAAGCAATTGTTGGCCTCTGCAGCTTCTCTTGCAAGTCTCCTTGTTCGAGTGCTGAGTTTTGAGGGATGGCCTTTTCTTGGCAGTGCCTGGGTGGTGTGATGCAGCTTCCAGTTCCTGATTATTGATCCAGCTGTGCTCACTGGGATATCCAAACACTTGGATATTATCTTGTATCCTTTTCCTAATCTATGCATTTGTATTACATTATCTCTCACTTCTGCAGAATGCTCTTTGGTGTTCATTTTCCTTCAGATCCACAGCCTGACCAAGGATCCTTCAACAGCAGGGTTTTTATCCTGACAGTGTGACAGCAACTTAATGGTTCACAGGTGGAGGCCAAAGGTAAGGTAATTGTGTCCTTGACAGGGCAATTTCTTTCATCTGTGTAAACTGGGAGCTTCCACAGCAGATGGGTTGAATACTTATGCAAGCAACATGTTTCAGTTTTTTATGTTTCGTACAAACATTTCCCAACATAAAACCAATGTCAGCTTACAATAATTGATTTTGAGTTTCAGTTTTCAAAATAAAATATCTTACAGAACGAAATTACAATGTACCATTTGTAATTCATTAATATGAAAGCATTGGTCAGGGGTCTGACTGCTTTTACAAGGCACTGTATATACACACACCTATATATACATTACATAGACATACATATATACACACACACACACATATATATGCCAGAGGCACAGCATGGCCTGACAAGCAAAGGGTCCTTACAGATCTTCAGGATCTCCCCCAGCTCTGCCAACATGCTGCCGGCAGTACCCCCCCGCCCGCCCAGGCCCTTTCCTTAGCCCCTCCCCTTTCCACTCACTTCGGGGTCCAGTAGAGGAGATGCTGCTACGCTGCGACCGCTCGCCCACACTGGGGGGCACGCTGAGCTTGTCCCCCTCCATCTGCAGAGACAAACCAGCCACACATCTGAAGCACGTTGAACTTGGGTGTGGGTTCAAATCCCAGACACAGGATGTATTTTAGGGTGAGGAACTGCTTCATACCGAGACAGATGATCAGTTCCCCGAGCTCATGCATGGAGCTCACCAGGAGCAGCTCTCCAGGATTTTAGGCAGGAGGCAGTCCCAGCCCTTCCTGCAAGTGCCACTGGGGACTGAACTTGGAACCTTTCGCACACAGGCGTTCCCCGGGCAACTAAGGCTGTAGCTCAGGGCCAAGCACCTCCTTCCCATGCATTTGACCTCTCATGCTGACTTGCAGCCCTTTTTTGCTGTTGCCTTTTTTAAAAAGGAACTTATTTTAACCCTAGCCCCCAGTCTGTGCTGCTGGAGGGAGGGGTTTAGGATCTAGAGGATGTCTCCGACCACTGCCCTTCACAAGTGGGACACTGACCCGCTAGTGCAAAGCCCCTGCCAGAAATGCGCCAGAGGAAGCGCTTCCACAGGTGGCAGAGGGCCCTGAAACAGCGTGTGGGAATCCATTTTCTGGAGAGGGGACCAATCCAGATCTCTCTGCTCCACAAGCCTGGAGCTGATGCAGCTGAAAAGACCACACCCTACCCCTTGCCCTGGCTGTCAGGGGTGCCACTGCCCCTTAAGATGGCTCTGGTAACTGCACAAGGGGGGGGGTCCTTTAATTCAAGGCCAGGCAGAGGGCAGATCTGGATCGACTGGTAGATCTGTGGGTGGCGTAGTCGGCTGGCAAGGAGTTCTGACTCCCAGCTGTTTCACAACAGCAGCAACAAAACTCCCTGTTAGAGCCATACGACAGTGGAACCAATGACCTAGAGAGGTAGTGGGCTCTCCAACACTGGAGGCATTCAAGAGGCAGCTGGACAGCCATCTGTCGGGAATGCTTTGATTTGGATTCCTGCATTGAGCAGGGGGTTGGACCTGATGGCCTTGTAGGCCCCTTCCAACTCTACTATTCTATGATTCTATGAAAATGATCCCCCACTGTGGAAATTAAGACAGCCCATGGTGCCAAGGAGTGGGTTTTTGCATGGAAGGACTGCGAGTTCAGTTCAGTTCTGACACTCAAATTCTTGGCCTGAGTTCTTTTGTTCTGTGTCTTTTGCACCAGGCTCTGTGAGTCTGGGTTCTAGTGAAAAGCAGTATGTCCTGCCCATCTTTGCTTTAACTGAACCATGTCTTTTTTTTATTTCTTAACTGCTAGTTCACAACTGTATTGTTCTAGTCAGTATCAGTGACAACTACTAATAGTAATATAATTTTAAAACTATATTTTGTGTGGAAAACACACACAGGCTGTGTACACATTACCAGCCTAAAATACAGCAAAGTTCTTTTTCTCCAATCAGATCGAAGCTGGCTTGGGGAAAAAATGCCTCAAAACACAGCATTTTATACGAAAAAACAGCAGAGACACGGATTGCAGCTAACATTGTGTGTACACCTTAGTGGAGTGCAAAATAAAGAAGTACAGTACATACACACACGGCTGCTTGTACTGGGCATTTTGCACAAGCTTTTGGCGAAAAGCAATACATCCGACAATTGCAGGGAGAAGGTCCCACGCACAGTCACAAGCGCCTCCAGTTAAACAAGCGATCAGGCAGCTAGAGGTGGGGACGGCCTCTCTTCGCCTGACCCTCTGGAGAGCCGCTGCCAGTCAGTGCAGGCAACGCTGGGTTAGACGAGGCAGTAGCCTAAGCAAAGGCCGCTTCCTCCGTCGCCGGGTGCCGCCTCTTTTCTTGCCTCCACCCCCACGCCCTTGTCTTTCCTCCCTCAGCGCTGCCTCTCGCCTTCCCGCCGTCCCCGGCCGGCCGCCTCGGCTAGCCGCCCCTTTTTGAGGGCAAGCCCCTCTGCGCTACCTCGCTCGGTCTTCCTTTGGGAAAAGGCGCCGCCGTCGGCCGACCGGCCCCAAGAAGGCCCCGAGAAAGCCCCTGCCGGCGCCCTAGCCAGCTCCTCGGCATCCGAAGGGAAGAGAGGAAGGAGCGCGGCTGGGCGGGGCATTGCCCAGGTGGGCGACGGCCAAGTGAGGAGTGGGAAGGGGCGCGCCCAGAGGAGGAGGAGCAGCAGCAGCAGCAGCAGCAGCAGCAGCGAGAGGAGGATCAAGCGCCCAGCTCGCCCACCCCTCTCCTTACCTGGCCCTTCTCTCCCATCCTTGCCGGAGGGAAAGCCCTTCCGCAATCCTAAGGGACCCCCACACAAGTTGCGTCTGGCGTCACTCCTACCGAGCTCGCCTATTGGCTGCCTCTTCCAGCCCAGGAATTTCTCCGGACGGGGGGGGGCAGGGGAAACAGACGAAAGAAGTTGTGCGCACGCGTGTATGCCACCCCCACCCCTCTCGGGACGTCACGCCGGGAAGTTGGGCAAGCCTGGGTGGGGGGTTGTGACGCGCTTGCAATAGAGAGACTACGGTAGGTAGCTGGGGAACGGGCAGCTGCGTGAAGGGGAGAAGAAAGAAGAGGAGCGCCCCGGCGGGAACGCCGCCGCCGCCGCCGCCACCTTTGTCCTCAGGACCGACGTTCTGACGACACCAACCAAGTGCCTTTGCTGCTCGCTCGCTCGCTCTCCTCAGTTTATAGGGAACTCCCGGATCGCGGGGGCTTCCTTCTAGCCGTTGCTTTGCACGCCCGGGCCGGGGTAACACTGCTCAAGGCCCCGGCCGGTTCCGACGTCCCCGCGAGCCTTCGGCACTTCCGAGACTCGGCCCTGCCACCTGCGCCCGTCCGCTGCCTGCGGGACCGAGCCCTTACCAGCAGCGGGCGCAATGGGGGGGGCAGGAGTAGGTGGATCCTGGACTGGATGCAGGGAGGGAGGCCCCACACGTCCAACTCCTCCGAAAAATTTCCCTTCCCTTCTTTTCAGAAAAAAAAATTGCCCATACAAAATTGAGTGGGACAACAGTTTCGGGCCAAAAAGAATACATCACTGAACAAGCCCAAGTCGGATGCCTCAAGGAGCCATGTACAGCATGGTACCTCCAAGTCTAGGGTTGCCAGGCTCAGGGCCTGATCCTGATCCTGTATCTTTAGGAGAAGAGAAAGTCAGCCAAGTGCAGGTGTTCTTGCGACTCTGTAATGGGAAAAACCACAAGGTGGAATTCTCCCTCTCCCCTCCACAACTTTTAAGGATACAGAAGACCTCTTGGAGGCTGGATTTTCTCTTCTCTTAAAGATACTGAATCATTCTCAGGCCCTGAGCCTGGCAACCCTAACCTCCAACGTCTGTCTTTATTGGACAGCACCTTCCCATACGGATGCTGTGGAGGCCAACAAAGCAGAAATATTAGTTTTTGCTGAATCAGTCTCTAAAGGAAACATTCCATATAGATTCTAAAGCATTCTAATTCCCCCACACCTTACAAAGATCCATTAAGTATTTATAATTTTTTTGTTTATAAGCACTTTACAGAGTCTTGTTTTTAAGATGTTTTAGAGAGATTTTAGTGTTTCTGTTTGCCACCCTGGCCGCCTCCTGGGATA
Source organism: Rhineura floridana (assembly GCF_030035675.1). Taxonomy (NCBI): domain Eukaryota; kingdom Metazoa; phylum Chordata; class Lepidosauria; order Squamata; family Rhineuridae; genus Rhineura; species Rhineura floridana. The sequence continues at coordinate 1,495,340 of NC_084501.1, read as the reverse complement.
TACATTTAATAAATAATAATAAACAGTTATGGGCTTGGCTTTCTGTAAGGATCCAATAAGTCCCTCCAACAATTTAGGAGATGCTGAACCACCATAAATAGACACTAAGGGCTCGTCTACACTGTGGTTTACTGTGTGTGTGGTGCTACTCGCATCTCCTTTAAATGTGCATGGTTCACATGACATTGCAGTCCCCCCCCCAAAAAAATCTCTACAAACCCAATCATCTGATAATAGAAAAGAGAAGAAAAAACATCTTCACTCCCTTTTTCTAGTGCTTGCAGACTGCTCTGATGCCTTTAGGTGGGTGTGTCAATTGTTCCCCTCTCCATGCCCACTCCCTCCTCCTCCCTTCATTCATGTTATTTCCTTTAGGCTGACAAGCAACTTGCAGTTGCTCTCCTCTGTTCTGCTGGCTTTTTTTAAGTTGCTGCAGATCGTGCCTTTTATTTCCCCCCAAACTTGTGTGCAAAAGCACAACAATGCTGAAACAAAGATTTGTATTTAAGCTGTATCCTACCAGGGAAAACACAGATATTCACACTTCCAGGTTTTTTTTAAAGGAACCTACTGCAGTTGGTAGAACTGACTGAGCATGCTCAGTTACGTAGCAACCAGAAGGAGTGGAAATGTCTAATTATTTATTTATTTATTTATTATTTCAATTTATATACCGCCCTTAGCAGAATAGCTCTCAGGGCGGTGAACAAACAAGATAAAATACAATATATCATAGTAAAAAATCACAAAAACATGTACAAACAAACAACAGAAAGCACAACAAAAACGAAATATTTAGAGAGCAGGGCCAGAAGGAAAAAGCGAGACTGATTCGCCCAGAGGAATGCCTGCTTCTGTTAATAGGAAAAAGCAATTGGCAGCTAACATTGAGCAGGAACTGCATATGATGTAAATCCCTTATGAAGGTAAATGCACTTCCCAATAAATGATTATTAAACTGTAAAATAGAAAATGACAAAAAATCTCCATCTGAGCTCCATCAGTTGATCCAATGTTTATATCTCGCATTCAGTCCATTTCTTCCACCAAAAAGGCTGCCTCTCTATCTTCAAGTCTGTATTACCCCATAATATTAATTTAGAGAGGGCATATGGGTCAAATTGTACCTGACCGGCCACTACAGTAATACCTCAGTTAACAAATCCTCAAGGAAAAAAGCTCCTTTTAACAAAGTATTTTTTGAGTGTGTGTGCACATGGGATGCACAGTGTGGCTCTTTGGTGACTCCTGATGTATAAAGGGAGTGTGTGCTGCTGACTTGAAATAATTACAAATATTCCAGCAAAAATAATTTCCAAGTAAACCTTTGCATCTTTTTTGAATGTAGCATTCAAACCATACCAAGTACGTGATTGATCTTTATTTTTCGTAATAAAATATTTCAGTTCAACTCCTTTTGGCTATTGGGAAAACTTCCAGAAATTTATACTGCCTGTAAAATTAACATAGCATACCTTTTTTAAACGCTTAATTTACTGAATGTAAATCAAACATGCCAGATCAGAATTTTATGACGTTATGTTCAAAGTTATAAATAGTGCACAGAGAATTGAAGTCTTCCAGGTGAAGAGGGGTGAACTTAGCAGAACACCTGCAAGTCAAATCAGATCCCAGTCTAAAGGTTAACAGGAATGAATGTTTAATCCTGTGAAGAAAGGGGGGCAATCTGGAGAAAGGGTTATTCCTTTGCTCCCCATGGGGGTGGTTGGGGGGGCTGGATCTTCAACTATTGCAAGTGGGATCCAGACTTTGGCTCTGAAAGCAGCAACTGGAGGGTGCGGAATGGGATCCCAGTACCAAGGTGAGTCAAAGGGCAGACCGTAGAAATGGAAGAGGTGTTAATGGAAAGCAACTGAGCCTTGATTAACACACACGTGTTGGTAATGCAAGAGGTTTATTAAGCTAGAGTCTCATTACACATTCATCTTGCTCTTCCATAGAGATTCCCCCCACTCCATTTTCTAAATTTCACAACAATCCTGCTAGATAGTTAAGCTGGAAGACAGCAACTGGCCCAAAGGTTGCCCTGTCAGCTTCGTGGTAAAGTGAGGATTTGTACCTGAGTCTCTTCAGACTTACCACTATAGTGTCCTGGCCCTAGACTCTGATTCCTCTTCTTCTTGGGGGTTGGGGAGGGGATAAAAGGTGAGGACTGTGAAGCAGAGGGGGGAGGACAGGCAGGGCCAGCCCCAGAAGTGCTTCCATCAGGCAAACCTGAGGTGCCAGGGCCACTCCAGCCTGAGGGTGCCATATTGCCATCCCAGGAGTCTCCCCTCTCTGTCGGATGAAGTGGCCCTTTGACCTTCCAGAGAGGGCAAATGGATTACCTTCAAGTTGATCCTGACTTACGGCGACCCTACGAATGGGGTTTTCATGGTAAGCGGTATTCAGAGGGGGTTTACCACCTCCTCCCTCTGAGGCTGAGAGGCAGTGACTGGCCCAAGGTCACACAGTGGGCTTCGTGGCTGTGTGGGGATTTAAACCCTGGTGTCCCAGGTTGTAGGCCAACACTCTAACCACTGCACCACACTGCCTCCAGGGCTTGCAATAAGGCGGCTGCTGCACTTACTGGGTTAGTGTCCCTCTGACAGGTGCAGAACTGTTGTGCTCTGCCTCGCATTCAGATCCAGTCTGAGCCTAAAGCGCTCTCACTGTTGCCAATTTAGTGATTTTTCCCACTAAATCTAGTGTTTTTAGGCAAGCATAAGGCAGCAAATTTTCCTGGCTAGTGGGGAATCTAGTGGATGTCAAACATTTTATGATGAGAATCTGGTGGTTTTTACAAATACTTTAATTATTTTTTCTCTGTTACATATTTCATAACACTGTCCAAAATTAGCATTTTTTACAAAATTATACTTTCAGACATTTTCTTGTAGTTTTCATTGCTTACCTTTCTGTTCCTGTGTACAGTCTTTAAAGCACTTCTTGACTGTTGTTTCATTTCTGCCGTATGCTATGGCTAGTTGGCTACCCATTTGATGGAAAGGATACCAGAGTAATGTACCCACAGCATGAGCCAGGGACAGAAATAATCATTTTAAGTCCAGTCTCCAGATCCTCTGCTGTACTTGTTTTCTAAAGGTATAAAGAGAAGAAAGTTCTTGCCAACTGGCTTACTGAGGAGGCAAATGTGCAGGCCGTATTCTACCCAAAGAGTGACACAGCGTAAGCACCACCAACACCTCCTCACAAACCACAGCCAGCTCCCACAGACTGGAGCAAAGGAGACATGATGATTAGGAACTATAAGCCTCAGAAATAAATGCCCTGAGCATGCACAGAGTGCACCCGGCTCACTAATTAGGAACCTCAGTTTGTATTTAATAAGGTGATTCCACAACAGGTACCTCCTATGATCATCACGGAAGAGCCTGGTGGATCAGGACAAAGGCCCATCTTGTCCAACATCCTCTTCTCAGAGTAGACAAACAAACGTACATGCACAGCATTTTAAAAAAACAGGAATGCAAAACCTCCATACTTTTATCAGATCTAAGACACACACATTTATTATTATTATTATTATTAACAAGAAGAAGATGATTTATTAGTCGCTTGATACCTGAAGGTCCCCAAGTGACTTACAGAATGTTAAAACGAAAACAAATAAAGCACAGCATAAAAACATAAAAATTAACAACAACAAAACAATAGCAATACCCCCCCCACACACAGCCCCAGGAAGGTTTGGCAGCATATTGAAACAAAACATAATCTCAGTCTAGCAACTGCCTGGGAGAAAAGGTACCTCTTTACCTGGCGCCGGAAAGTTGTCAATGACAGCGCCAGGCGGACCCAGGGAGCGTATTCCACAGATGGGGGGCCACAACTGACAAGGCCCTCTCCCTTGTCCCCACCCTCCAAGCCTCCCTCAGAGGGGGGACCAGGAGAAGGGCCTCAGAGGACGATCTAAGGGTCCAAGTAGGTTCATATCTGCAGTGCCAAACTTAAATACTACACATAGACATACAGAGCATTTTTGAACCTTTTAAATTCTATTATCCACCTTGTTAAGCAATTCTTCTAACAGTATTTCACAGTTAACTCAAAAATGTTATTGGATGCAGTGTCTTTTGGTGGATTTGGGGTGTGGATCTGGTGGGAGTGTTTTGTTGTCGGCAACACCGAGCTCTCTGTCAGGGCCAGGGCTGTTAATGGAGGCCTGCAGGAGGGTCTGTCATCTGAGGGAGAAGTTTGCCAGGTGTGCTGTGCTTCAGGGGACAGTGTGCAACTTAATTCTCCCCCAGTGCAGTGCAGCCCCCTATAGGAAAAGCCTTGAGATGTTGGCGGTGGCAGCCCACCTATCAATCACCTGAAGTCTCCATGATGCCAGGTGACTCCATTTCAAAGGGAAGAATTGGGACTGCACATAGAGTGTTCTCCCACTTCCTCCTGGCTTGATGTTTCCTGCACATGCCCTGGGGCAGGTAAGCAAGGTTTGGCCAAAGCAGGCTGGCAGGCCAACCTCTGAGGGCTAATGAGGCCCACAGGCTGAAGGTTCTGCCCTGCTGTCCTGGCCCAACACGCTGGCCACTATGCCTCTCAACAAGCCACGGCTGCGTAAACAAATGCAGCCTGGCCGTGGAGAGTGCAGGGGGCTGAGCTCATGAAGTGATCTTTGGTAGAAGATTAGGGGTGTCAAACCCATCTGTACTGTATGTGTATTGTCGATCTGGTAATAGAGTGTAGCTTTATTTGGAGAGTCTTTTGTAAGCTGCTTTAAGAGCCTCTTAGGGCAATAAAGTGGCATATAAGTATTCCAAATAAATTTAAATCAAATAAATGCCCCTATTTCCATGTGTAGAGTGTTGGAGCACATAGGAACATCAGAAGAGCCTGCCTGCTGGGTCAGGGCCAAGGAGCCCATCTAGTCCAGCATCCTGTCCTTGCAGTGGCCAACCAGACACCCCAATGGGAAGCAGCGCACAAGCAGGGCCTGAGCGCAAAGAGGAATCTCCTTTCCTGCAGCTTCCGGCAACTGGTATTTAGAAGCATCCTGCCTCTGACCGTGGAGGCAGAGCCGAGCCATCTGATACTGTTTTTCTCCATGACTTTGTCTAATCCTCCTTTAAATCCATCCAAGTTGGTGGCCATCACTGCCTCCTCTGGGAGTGAGTTCCACAGTTTAACTCTGTGCTGCATGAAAAAGTCCTTTCTTGTGTCTGTCCTGTCTTCCAGCGTCATTGGAGGTCCACAAATAATGAGAGGGAGGAAAACTTTCTCTATCCACTTTCTCCATGTCGCCTCTGACTCTCCTGTACTCTAAACTAAGGGCTCATCCAGATGACTGCAAAATGTGTGACACGCGCGCTATGTGTGCTTATTATTTTTCAGTTGTCCAAATGACGTCACGCGGTGTCACACATTTTCGCGGGTTAAATCCGCTCCTTCCAATACCGGCAAAAATGCGATTTGCTGTTTGAAATCTGGAATTTCATTGGGACATTTTTTTTCATTGGGAAACAGTGAACAACAAGGCGAAAAGTGAGGACTATCAGCTGACAAACCGGATATGGAAACGGTGGATTATCCCGCTCCGTTTGGATAAGCCCTAAGAAGCCCCAAACGATGCAACCTTTCCTCGTAAGGGAGTCGCTCTGCCCCCCTGATCACTCTGGTCGCCCTCTTCTGAACCTTTTCCAACTCTATAATATCCTTTTTGAGATGAGGCGACCAGAACCGTACACAGTATTCCAAATGCAGTTGCACCATAGATTTATACAACGGCATTATGATACTGGCAGTTTTATTTTCAGTACTTTTCCTAATGATGCCCAGCATGGGATTTGCCTTTTTCACAGCTGCCGCACACTGGGTTGACATTTTAATCGAGCTGTCCACTGCGGCCCAAAGATCTCGTTCTTGGTCATGTCACAGCCAAAGTACATTGGCCCCAGCGCAAGGGACAGCATGCCATAGCTAGGTTATTTCAGCCTTCACCATCTTGGTGGCCCTCCAGATGACCACAGCCCTCATGAGTCTGGCCAGCAGCACAGCTGTTTTGGACCACAAACTCCCATCAGTCCCAGCATTCTGCGGCTGTGCTAGCTGGCTGGGGCTGACGGGAGTCTGCACCATACATGTGAAGCACATGGCTTCATGTTCTCTTTCATGCTCCTTTTGCTTGCAGCTCCTGTAGCCAAATACCAACCAGCAGGTCTGCTTTGTGCATTCACTGCCTATCGCAGATGACGGCCTGGCCTCATCTTGAAGCGTCAAGGCCCCAGCTGACAAAGCGTCAAGGTGAGTTAAGCAGCAGAGCGAGTTCGGCAGCAGGGCGAGGAGGCCAAGCCCCCCCCCACTCTGCCTGTCTGTTCTCTGACCTCAACTAAACCACAGTTTCCAACCCATTGACTTAATAAACCTTAAACAAAACTGTGCAGGTAAGAAGCCAGCAGGGGTGTGGGGGCTTTCCAGTGTTTTGCACTGCCTGCAGCATGTACGACTATCTGCCTGCTGGACAGAAGTCGCGGGTGTGCTCTCGGTGCAATGAGCTCCTGGCTCTCCGGGAACGACTTCATTTCCTTGAGGCCAAGGTGGTGGACCTGGAAAAGCTGAGAGAGGTAGAGAGGTGTGTGGAAGAGGCCTTCAAGGACGTTATAGCTGTGTCCCACTCCAAGGATGATAGCTCTTCTGCTATCATGGAGAACGATGGTCTCAGGGAAGGAGAGCATCCAGCTGAGGAAGAGGGAAACGATCCCTTAGAAGGGACCCATTCCTTGGGGGATGAGCAGCTATCCTCTCGTGCCGAGGATATATCTCCAGGGGGTGGAGGGATCCTTGTAGTGGGTGATTCGATCATTAGGAACATAGACAGCGGGGTGTGTGATGGCCATGTAGACCGCAAGGTGTTTTGCCTGCCTGGTGCGAAGGTTGCGGATATCGCCCGTCGTTTAGATAGTTTGGTAGACAGTGCTGGGGAGGAGTCAGTGGTCGTGGTGTACGTTGGCACCAACAACATGGGGAAATGCAGCCGTGAGGTCCTGGAAGCAAAATTTAGGTTGCTAGGTAGGATGCTGAAAGCCAGGACCTCCAAGGTGGCTTTCTCTGAAATGCTACTGGTTCCACGTGCAGGACCAGCCAGACAGGCACAGCTTTGCAGTCTCAATGCGTGGATGAGACGATGGTGTCGGGTGGAAGGGTTTGGAACATTTTGGGACAAGCCGGGCCTGTACAAAAGGGATGGGCTCCACTTGAACCAGAACGGAACCAGACTGCTGGCACTTAAAATAAAAAAGGTGGCAGAGCAGCTTTTAAACTGACTGAGGGGGGAAACCCGACAGGAGCTGAGGAAGGTCCGGTTCGGAATAAACCTCCCCCCTGGGATAAAGACCAAAGAAATGATGAAATTTTAAAAGGGGTAGGCCTAGAAGTAGGCATTGTGAGAGCAGGGGCACAGGATATAAATTCAGAAGAGCAAAATTACCACAGGCCAAACCACAAGTGCCAAAGACACTTGAAGAGAGACACTGCTTACAAGTGCCTGTACGCTAATGCTAGGAGCCTCCGAACCAAGATGGGAGAACTGGAGTGCTTGGTCTTAGAGAAGAGCATTGATATAGTGAGCATAACGGAGACCTGGTGGAATGGAGAAAACCAGTGGGATACGGTTATCCCTGGATATAAACTATATCGGAAGGACAAGGAAGGACGTATTGGTGGCGGAGTCGCTCTATACGTGAAAGAAGGCATTGAATCCAGCAAGCTCGAAACCCCAAAAGAGGCGGACTCCTCCACAGAATTGTTGTGGGTGGTGATACCATGCCCCAGGAGGGATTTAATACTGGGAATGATCTATCGTCCCCCTGATCAAAATGCTCAGGGAGACCTTGAGATGAGATATGAAATTGAGGAAGCATCCAAACTAGGTAATGGGTGACTTCAACTACCCAGACATAGACTGGCCGCATATGTGTTCCAGTCATGACAAAGAAGCAAAATTTCTAGATATTCTAAATGACTATTCCCTAGACCAGTTGGTCATGGAACCAACCAGAGGGACAGCAACCCTCGACTTAATCCTCAGTGGGGACCGGGACCTGGTGCGAGCTGTAAGTGTTGTTGAACCGATTGGGAGCAGTGACCATCGTGCTATTAAATTAAACATACATGTAAATGGCCAATTGCCAAGAAAATCCAACACGGTCACATTTGACTTCAAAAGAGGAAACTTCACAAAAATGAGGGGATTGGTAAAAAGAAACCTGAAAAACAAAGTCCAGAGGGTCACATCACTCGAAAATGCTTGGAAGTGGTTTAAAAACACTATATTAGAAGCTCAACTGGAGTGCATACCACAGATCAGAAAAGGTACCACCAGGGCCAAGAAGATGCCAGCATGGTTAACGAGCAAAGTCAAGGAAGCTCTTAGAGGCAAAAAGTCTTCCTTCAGAAAATGAGAGTCTTGTCCGAATGAAGAAAATAAAAAAGAACACAAACTCTGGCAAAAGAAATGCAAGAAGACAATAAGGGATGCTGAAAAAGAATTTGAGGAGCACATTGCTAAGAACATAAAAACCAACAACAACAAATTCTATCAATACATTCAAAGCAGGAGACCATCTAGGGAGGCGATTGGACCCTTGGATGATAAGGGAGTCAAAGGCGTACTAAAGAACGATAAGGAGATTGCAGAGAAGCTAAATGAATTCTTTGCATCTTTCTTCACAGTGGAAGATATAGGGCAGATCCCTGAACCTGAACTAACATTTGCAGGAAGGGATTCTGAGGAACTGAGACAAATAGTGGTAACGAGAGAGGAAGTTCTAGGCTTAATGGACAATATAAAAACTGACAAATCACCGGGCCCGGATGGCATCCACCCAAGAGTTCTCAAAGAACTCAAATGTGAAATTGCTGATCTGCTAACTAAAATATGTAACTTGTCCCTCGGGTCCTCCTCTGTGCCTGATGACTGGAAAGTGGCAAATGTAACGTCAATCTTCAAAAAGGGATCCAGGGGGGATCCCAGAAATTACAGTCCAGTTAGCTTAACTTCTGTGCCTGGAACACTGGTAGAAAGTATTATTAACGCTAGATTAACTAAGCACATAGAAGAACAAGCCTTGCTGAAGCAGAGCCAGCATGGCTTCTGCAAGGGAAAGTCCTGTCTCAGTAACCTATTAGAATTCTTTGAGAGTGTCAACAAGCATATAGATAGAGGTGATCCAGTGGACATAGTGTACTTAGACTTTCAAAAAGCGTTTGACAAGGCACCTCACCAAAGACTTCTGAGGAAGCTTAGCAGTCATGGAATAAGAGAAGAGGTCCTCTTGTGGATAAGGAATTGGTTAAGAAGCAGAAAGCAGAGAGTAGGAATAAACGGACAGTTCTCCCAATGGAGGGCTGTAGAAAGTGGAGTCCCTCAAAGATCGGTATTGGGACCTGTACTTTTCAACTTGTTCATTAATGACCTAGAATTAGGAGTGAGCAGTGAAGTGGCCAAGTTTGCTGACGACACTAAATTGTTCAGGGTTGTTAAAACAAAAAGGGATTGCGAAGAGCTTCAAAAAGACCTCTCCAAACTGAGTGAATGGGCGGGAAAATGGCAAATGCAATTCAATATAAACAAGTGTAAAATTATGCATATTGGAGCAAAAAATCTGAATTTTACATATATGCTCATGGGGTCTGAACTGGCGGTGACCGACCAGGAGAGAGACCTCGGGGTTGTAGTGGACAGCACGATGAAAATGTCGACCCAGTGTGCGGCAGCTGTGAAAAAGGCAAATTCCATGCTAGCGATAATTAGGAAAGGTATTGAAAATAAAACAGCCGATATCATAATGCCATTGTATAAATCTATGATGCGGCCGCATTTGGAATACTGTGTACAGTTCTGGTCGCCTCATCTCAAAAAGGATGTTATAGAGTTGGAAAAGGTTCAGAAGAGGGCAACCAGAATGATCAAGGGGATGGAGCGACTCCCTTACGAGGAAAGGTTGCAGCATTTGGGGCTTTTTAGTTTAGAGAAAAGGCGGGTCAGAGAAGACATGATAGAAGTGCATAAAATTATGCATGGCATTGAGAAAGTGGATAGAGAAAAGTTCTTCTCCCTCTCTCATAATACTAGAACTCGTGGACATTCAAAGAAGCTGAATGTTGGAAGATTCAGACAGACAAAAGGAAGTACTTCTTTACTCAGCGCATAGTTAAACTATGGAATTTGCTCCCACAAGATGCAGTAATGGCCACCAGCTTGGATGGCTTTAAAAGAAGATTAGACAAATTCATGGAGGACAGGGCTATCAATGGCTACTAGCCGTGATGGCTGTGCTCTGCCACTCTAGTCAGAGGCAGCATGCTTCTGAAAACCAGTTGCCGGAAGCCTCAGGAGGGGAGAGTGTTCTTGCACTCGGGTCCTGCTTGCGGGCTTCCCCCAGGCACCTGGTTGGCCACTGTGAGAACAGGATGCTGGATGGGCCACTGGCCTGATCCAGCAGGCTCTTCTTATGTTCTTATGCAGGTGCTTTTGCTCAGTGGCGTCACTAGCGGGAGTGCGGGGGGGGGTGCAGACCAGGGGCATGGACGAGGTGGCTGGGCTTGCGTGTGCGCACTCAAGGCCAGCCACCATGTCTATGCCCCTGGGAGGATGCACGCTGGAGGTGCACCCAGCCGCAGAAGGCCTGGCAACGCCGGCGCGCCTCCCTCGCCCTGCCGACGCTGCTCTCATCCACCCGCCCACCCGCCTGCCTGCCTCCGAGGAGGAGTCGGCGCAGCCTTGCCGGGCAACGGCACGGGGCGGGGTGGCTCTGGGTGTCACCCCCCTCCTGGTGACACCCGGGTGCAGGCCGCACCCTCCGCACCCCGGTAAGGACGCCCCTGCTTTGGCTCATAGCCAAAGAGTGTGAAAAGGTTCTGCTGCCAGCCATTCAGTCGCTGCTGCTGTTGTTGCTGCTGCATGAATCTTCCTGGCCCAGGGCTCTGGGGACCTTGGCAGGCCACATCATAGCAAAAAGTCCTGCCAGTTCAGCCCTGGGGGCACAGTTAATGACCCATTTCAAGAGGGGAAGGGGTAGAGCGTGCCCCAGTGGTGTGCATTTGGTTAAAGATTAAGGCGATTCAAGCAGCGCATTCCCTTTGACCAGATTTCACCCCACCCCTCCAGGCGTACATCTCTTCAATGTGCCGAGGCTTTCAGAGGGAATGTCCAGTGCTGAGTTTGCTGCAGGATGGCTGTCTGGTGAGATCTCGGTTCTTGCTTCTATAGACTCCGCTGCATACACATACATCCCCCTGGAAGCGGGGGGCACATGGGGGCTTTTGTTGAAGGGGGCACACCCTTTTCCAGGATGGAACTGGAACACTGCAGGGTCGAGTGTGGCTTCAAATCCCAACGCTCTCTGGGTAACCTGGTTCCAGTCACTCACTCAGCCTAAGCTACCTTGCAGGGTTGTTATGAGGATAAAGGGAGGGGCAACCCACATGTGCCACCCTGGACCCCTTAGAGCAAGAGCAGAATACAAATGCAACGAATAAATAAGCCAAAGTTGGACTGGGATGGGTGGGGTGGAGCTGGCTTTTGCGGCTGGGAGTCTTCCCTTTTCAGCTGCCAAGGGCAATTCAGCAGCCTGTTTCAGTCACAACAACCCTGGGGAGCAGAGCTTTTTTATTCCTGATTTACATACAGGCGAGGGAGACGAATTGAGATGCCTCTCCCTGGCCGCTCAGTGGTGCTTTGGCAGAGGCTTCAGCCCTGTCTCTCTCTCTTTCTCTTTGAACCAGACTGGCAAACTCAAACCCCAAAGCAGCCCCACTAACTCCCCTTTTCTTTTGCTTCTGCGACAGGGGCAGCCGGGCTGGCTCTGGGTCACCCGATCGACACAGTGAAGGTGATTTGCAGGGCTAGAAATGCTCAGGGAGGGGACCAGAGGGGGGCAGGGAGAAGGAGGAGACTGACAGCTGATGTCCCAGGGAAGGCCTAAAGAAGGAGGGTCTCAGATGGAAGGGATGAGGGGGGGCAGAAGTGGGGGGGCCAGTGCCCTTGAGCCACTGCTTCACGACAACTGTTGCACAGCAAGCCATGGCCACTGAATCCACGGGATGCAGTGTGTGGGACGCAACAGCGATGTGGTCCAAGCCTCCAAAAGCTCTTTACTGCCCAGCAGGCCTGATGGCCTGTGGAGTTTTGTGGGACAGGAGGAAACCTTTGCTTAAGAGCGGAGAATACATGCATTGGGTGCAGAAGGTGCAATGCTCAGCTTCAATCCGTGGCAGCAGCTCCCCTTAAAAAGACTACGTAGCTGGTGAGGGTGGAGGGTGTGGGGGGAGGGAAGTCCCACCCTGGAGAACCAGGCAGAGTAGGACAAATGGGCTGAGGGAGGGACCACGGCTCAGCGGGTAGAGCATGCAGAAGCTCCCCGGTTTGGTTCACACTGGCATCTGCGTTAGAAGGATCGGGCAGCAGTGGGCGATTGGGAACACCTACCAGCCTGGGCTGGGTTCTGGAAGAAATGGCAAAGGCCCCAGCCAGGAGGAGTTTTGGTGAGATTCCTTGTGCTGCCGGTTTGGCACTGCACGTGGGCTTTTATTCTGTTTCAGGTGCGGTTGCAGACACAGGCTGGATACCGGAACATTGTGGACTGTGTGGTCAGGACCTACAGAGATGAAGCGGTTTGTGTGTTTGTTGTGTGTAGAGACTTAGGTTTTGGGGTCGATTTCCTCAGGGCAGCGGATTTGAAACTGAGCCTAGTCTTGAACTGCTGCCTTTTGATGTAGGAGGTTTGCAGCAATATTATGTACAACTGTAACCAAAATAGCTTATTCTGAGAAACAAAATATTTCATAAGAGGCTTTAAAAAATATTTCCCCAAATGCCCAGTTTTTCCTGTTGGAAATAATCCCCCAATGGAAAGAAATTCTTAAACTTGCCCATTTTTGTGGGCCTTTGAAGCTCTAGTACTGCCCCATTACTTTTCAACCACACTCATCCAGGGCCCTGCGTAGGTATCAGTTTTTGTCTTTTTAAAGAGTTGGCAGCCCCACAGCATCACAAGGGCCTGCCCCACATATTGCTGGGGGGGAGGGGGACACTTACGCATTGCCAAAACAGAAGAGAGGAAGTGCATCACCGGAAGGGATGACAAAAGGCAACACAGATTTTTATAAAGCGTGCAACTATAATTTACATGTATAGATGAAAATTTAGAAGTAATGACTATAATTTTAAAGGCAACTGCAGCGTATCTCACCATAATGGAGAAGGCTTTGACCTGTGTGCCTGCAAACTTTATTTTTAAGCCAGATTTGGCCCTTCAATTAAAGGACACATGGGGTTGCATTCAACTAAATTCTACTCAGAGTACATCCATTGAAATTACCAGACCGAAGTTAGTCATGCCTGTTCATTTGAATGGATCTACTCTGACCAACAATGGATACAACCCGTGAACACACTAAACATTGCAATGTCCCATATGCCTCTCAGGCTTCCTTTAGCATGTTGGGTAGGACCTGGAAGTCCCCACGGCTGTGCTGTGCAAAGACGGGGGGGGGGCTCCCTTTTGCCAAAGACACAAGCTGGAACTAACTTTTGAGATCCTCCTCATTCTGTGAGACCCCCTCCAACCAGCACTAGCTAGATTCCAGTTGCCATAAGCCCCTCAGCCTGCAATAATGGTGGTGGGGAGCCTCTGAGGCCTTCTGTCCCTTGCTGCAAATAAATCCCAGACGCTGGTCCTCCTGCACATACAGCAACCAAATTCTGCGTGGAAAAAAGCCAAGGTCAGCAACTGGGACAAATTATGCCCTCATCTCTCCACATAAACATCCGTTTTGCACACATGTCAGCTATGGGGAGGGTGCAAGGAAAAGCAGTTCTGCTCAGCTTCTGCCTCTGCTGCCCTCCTCTTTCTCAGTCGTATCTCTGCAGCTACTAAGGGAAGAAGCTCAGAAGTGGGTCTCAAAGACTATCCTGCTCCTGTCTCTCAACGGGCTCCGACTGAGCAATGGCCAGTCTCTGAAGCCATTGCCAGCTGCCCTGTCTGCGATGCATCTCCTTTGCAGGTCCTTGGCTTCTTCAAAGGCATGAGTTTCCCACTGCTGAGCGTGGCCATCGTCAACTCCATCATGTTTGGGGCCTACAGCAATGCCCTCCTGTTCCTCTGCAACACTCACCACCGCAATCGCAGCTCCAACCCTCCCAGCTACACCCATGTCTTTGTGGCCGGCTGCTTCTCGGGACTGGTGCAAGTAAGGATGGCTGGCCCGTCAGACTGAGTGGACGGATGTGCGAGTGTGCATGAGTCTGTGGATGCTTCCACGCTGGGCACTTACTGGCCACTTCACTTACTTTGCTTGACTTCGTGATCAAAGCATCTTCCTCCTGCGTTTTCTCTGTTCAACTCTTGTTTCCTCTCCCCTCAAAGCTCAGAAAAATCTAACCTTTTTCTTTAACCGCATGGAAGAGCTGCACAATTTCGCCAGCTGTCTGTGTTCCATCGCTCTGCTGTCAGTAAATTGCTTGGCTGGTTAGAGCTTGTATTAATTGTGTGTGCCGTTTCCTTCTTGGTCTGTCCCTCCTTTCTAGGAATCAATTCTTTTTCTATCTAATTTTTATAAGTTTTATTTTATACTAGTATCAAGCCATTCAAAAGTTAAAGCATACAGTCCACATAAAAGTCACCTTTCTGTAAGATAAAACGTGCAATGGGCAGAATAGTAGCCTTTATAAGGGCATTAACTATTTAAATAGGTCATAACCCAAGGCAAAGAGTTCTTTCCAAAAACACTGAGTGGGTTCCATATTTCATTGACATGATCAGATGCATTTATAGATTTACAGAAAGCTGTCAATTCAACTGATAAAAGAGCATCCCATAATTTCCCCGGCCATTATTGTTTTCTAGGGGATCTGTGTACATTTCCAGGCTAGATGTGGCGAGTACGTTCTGGTGCATTCCGTACCGAAGCCTTTGCCAACCCAGCGCCCTGCAGATGTTCTGGACTCCCAACTCCCCTCTGGCCTAGTTGGAATTCCTTTTTGGACTCCAGTATAGCGCAGGTGGGCTGGCGAGGGCTGATGGGAGTTGCAGCCCAACAATGTCTGGAGGACACCAAGATGGCAAAGGCTGTAATGACCCCTCATGTTTTTTTCTGGGGACTAAATCTGATATGAAATTAAGGAGACAAGAGGACCATAGAGCTTGGACAATCACCTGAAAAAACGCGTGAGTTGCGTAGCCTGTTCGCCACACGCAGAAGGACTCTGCTCAGTTTTTGGCATAGTATCAGCAGTAACTTTTTCTCACTTTATAGATCTTATCTCATTTCAGAAGTGTTAAATGCCATTGCTTTGCCACTTTTGCACAATTCTCTCTCAACACAGATGAACTCAGAGTAAACTCACTTTCAGAGGCAAAAATGAAAGACCAGCATTCTGGAGAAACTTCCCTTTGTAGAGCCATTTCCCTTTTTTTAAATAATATTTTACACCTGCAGTATTCATGCATATTAAGATATACATTTAAAAAAAATTGTGACAGGTGATTAATTTCGCTTCCTTTTTCATTTTACATATGTGGAGTCACATTCATCAGCTTCCAGAGGGGGGGGCACTTTGGTCTGTGGCAGCAAAAACAGCAGTCTTACATCACCATTTAAATGCTAACAAAGTTATTATGGCACAATAAATGTCTTAATCTTTAAGGTGACCCAGGTCTCTTTGTTTTATCATAAAGGTCCTGTTCTCCCTCTCCGTCCCCAAACATTGTCCATGCAATGTAATCCTGTGACTGTGTTCAGACATGATAACTATAGTTTGTCATGACAGGAATACGACTAGTACCCCTGTACTTGCCTGCTCCACCACCCCTCTCTCCCTCTAGCACAATGAGGAAGTTTTGTTTCCTGTTTTGATTAACTACAGTTTACCATTACACCTGAACCTACTGTAGTTAATCTTATCTATGGTTTGCTTGAAGCAGGCCAACTTCATAACCCATTGTTTGAAGCTGTCTTGTTTCATATAAACCATAGTTAAGATTAACCAGTTTATTGGGTTCCTTGCTACGGCCAGACTGGAAAAGTGTGTCTGTGGAGGGGGGGTAACCTATGAGGCTGGGTCCCCAGCATCGAAATGCAGCCATGTGATGAGCTTTTTGTAGCCTCTCTTGGGATGTATGGTGGGATTTTCTGCCTTAGTGCAGCACAGATCTAAACTGTGTGGCTCTTGCAGCGGTTCCTCTTCCTTTCACTGTGACCCCTCTCCATGAGGAACAGAGTCAGACCCATTGCTCCATCTGGCTCAGTACTGTCTGCACTGACTGGCAGCAATGGCTCTCCGGGGCTTCAGGCAGGGAGACTCTCTGGTACCTTCTGCATGCAAGGCAGAGGCTCTGCCCCTGAGCTATGGCCCTTCGCAACTGAGCTTGCCTCCCATTGTCTGTGTTGATGCAGGCTGTGGTCCTGGCCCCTGTGGATCTCGTCAAAGTCCGGCTGCAGAACCAGACCCACCCGTTTGGGCAGCACAGAGTCCTGCCAGGGAAGGTCCAGCCACGGTACAAGGGCCCGGTGCACTGCGCTGCCAGGGTCTTGCGGGAGGAAGGCATGCCGGGCATGTTCAGTGGGGCGCTGGCGCTGGTGCTGCGTGACACGCCCACCTTGGGCATGTACTTCCTGACTTACGCAGGACTGTGCAGGCGATGGACCATGGAAGGGCAGGAGCCAGGTGAGAGGCAAAGGGCACCAGGGGTGGGTGGGGCACTAGGGGTGGGTGGGGCACTATGGTCTGAAGGCACATGAGGCCAGCACACTGCTGAAGCTAAGCAGGGTCAGGTCTGGTCAGTGCCTGGATGGGAGACCACCTGGGAACCATATGTAAGCCGTCTTGGGTTTCTATCATGGAAAGAAAGGTGGGGTATAAATGTAATAAATAAATAAATAAATAAATAATGCAAGCACTTAGAGAAGCTGTGCCTCTGTAAAGTCAGTTGTGGCCATCATCCTGCCTGGCTTTGCTGCACAATGTAGGAAGCGGACCTTAATTGTTGAGGCACTGACCCTTTGGAATTCCCTCCCCTTAAATATTAGACAGGCGCCATTTCTGTTATATCTTCAGCACCTGTTTCAACAAGCCTTTTAAATAGAGACCTTATCCCAGTCTGCGCCTCTGTTAGAATTGCTTTTAGTTTTTTTTAAAGATGTTTTAAAGATTTATTTTTAAAAATCTTTTAAAGATGCTTTTAGTGTTTTTGTCTGCTGCCCTAGGCTCCTTCTGGGAGGAGGCGCAGGGTATACATTTAATTAATAAATAAATAAATAGGTAGAGAAATAATAACTCTGAAGCCGAAGGCACTTCAAAGCTGTTAGATATCTCATGAGTAGGGGGGTAGTAGTTCACTTCTTAAGTCCACTAGTCACCTGCAGCTGGACTTAACCCTGTGATTCCCACGCACCTCACCTTGCCATTCTATAACATGGATCCACAGTGGTTAGATGGGTGGGTGAGATAATCCAGAATAAGCACTAGATCAGTCCAGAAACCCAATTTAGAGAGATTATTAAGTAATAAGGAAAACAAGAGTGAAATTAAAGGAAATCCATCCTCTTATCCCTTTATAAGCAAATCTAGTGCCGTGTTGAGATGTGTCCTTGAAAGTTTCCTTCCACTGCGAAGAGACTTTCATTGTTCTGCCTCTCCCTCAGGGCACTTTAGACGTTGTTTGAATGTTGGTGGGTGCGGGATTTTGTGCTTACCATTGCAAAGTGGCCAAGGTTTTCTCCTTCCAGCCAACAGTTCTCCAGTGCTCGGCAGCCTTCCTGGCTGCCTGCGCTTCCTGATCTGACCAAGCCCTGCAGTGGGAGAGGCATCACTGCAAGGTGGGCTTTGACTGAAGCACCTGAGAAAGCTGCAGAGCGCAGACCCTTGGCAGAATGAAAGAAAGGACAATCTCAAAACCCCTCACTACCTCAGATTTTATCTCCCTCTCCATTTGGTAATGTTCGAAAGCAATTTGTTTTCTCATCAATTTATGGAGAACGGTTGCAACAAATTCAGGAGAAATTTTCCATGCAGCACCAAGCAAACTTCATAAACTTCGTGTGAAAGGGAGCAAATCTAGGCCCTGGTTAGGGGGAAGAGAGGTGCTTCTGCCTGGGGCCCAGCATCCTTGGGGAGCTGCCTGGGGCCCAGAGCCCCACAAGGGCCTGTCACTGATGCCTACCCTGGGGACTCTGCACCAGATGGGACCTCTCTGCCATTTAAATTTCCCATAATGCCTTGAAGCAATGCTGGGTTTGGGGGCCTTGTGGGAGACTTAAATGGGATGTGGGTCCCAGCCATGTGACAGAGATTGCCGAGAGAGTGCTCCTCCCTCCTGATTCACATTGCCACCTCAAACCTAGAGTGAGCCCTGGCTGGAGCCAGCCTAAAAAATGGCTAGTCTTTAAGTTGCCACAAGCCTCCTTGTGACAGACTAACAGGGTAGGGAGCCGGGACCCCTTTGGAGCCTGTTAGTCTTCCATGACAAAGACAGATTCTTAAGCCCTTGACAAAAATGAAAACTGGGTGCAGACATCTAGCAGGACTGCCTGGAGGGGTATTTTCAGACTCCCCCAAAAACAGCTGGGACAGTGGAAAGAGACCCGCCTCCCCGCTGCCGCCGTTGCCCCTGCGGCTTTCTGGCTCCCAGTTGTTTGACAAGGGTGATAACAGAGTGACGTCCCCCTTAAATGAAGAAAGCTGGAGGCAGGGTGGGGTGAGGCGTGTGCTTGTGTGTCTGGCGGCAGGTCTGTGCTCAGGTCTGTGCTGGTACTCAGAACGAATCCCTCAATTGTACATGTCTGCTTGTAGCACCAGGCGCTGCTGGGTGCATCTCAGGGGCGTCAATTCTGCCAGCCTGGTGCCTGCCTGCCCGCCCCTGTGTTTTAGGGGACAGCGCCTGCTCCCTCCCTCTGGCTCCTCCTCAACACACGCTCTGCTCTTTTCTCTCCTCCCAGGCCCTGCAACCGTCCTTGTGGCTGGCGGTTGTGCCGGGACGGTCTCGTGGGCCTTGGCTACCCCAATGGACGTGGTGAAGGCTCGTTTACAAATGGATGGGGTGAAGCAGGTGCGGTATCAGGGGATCCTGGACTGCATCCTCACCAGCGCCCAGCAGGAGGGCCCACGGGTGTTCCTGAGGGGACTGGCTCTGAACAGCCTCCGTGCTTTCCCAGTCAACGCAATTACTTTATTGAGCTATGAGACTCTCCTCAAGGTTCTCTGCTGAATGCTGCCATTGGCTGTGTGGTGTTCTCAGAAAGGGTCACCATGTCCTCTGGCACCCTTCCCCCACCTTATACTAGACTTTTGCACCAACACTTTGCAGCACAGAGACTCAGCTGGGGGGGGGGGCTGGCTAGCTGGCTGGAGGTGCTGTGGCTGGAAAGGGAGCCCATTTTGCTCTGAAAGACAGTGGCCACCACCTCTGGGCATACTCTAGTCTAGAGCAGGAGCGGTCAGCCGTTTGGGACCATAGACACATTTCAGGAAGTGCTGTGGGTCACCTCTCTTCCCATTCCCTGGATCAGTCCCCCACCGCTGAGAAAACAAAGAGAGAAAGTGGGTGCACACAAATGTGGCTTTTACAAGTAATCTGTGTAAAACTTGCATCCAGGAGAATCAACCTGAGCCTTGAAAAGCACATAGAGCTGGAAGAGGAAGTGGGGCAGAGTGTCACTCTTCCAACTTCCTCCTTCAACTCTATGCCCTTTTCAAGGGAGAAAAATGTAACCGCCCTCACCACCTCACGACCAAGGGGGCAGTGGGGGGCTCAGAGCCTTCATGGGCACCAAGGGAAGACCTCAAGGGTGCTATTGTGCCCACAGATGTGATGCTGCTGATCCCTGCACCAAAAAGCAAGTTTTGTGTAGTGTTGACAGACTGAGTTGTGAGGCAGGAAGCCTGCTTCAAATCTGACTTGGGCACAAACTCAGTCAGCCTCAGCCACCCCTGGTCAGATCTTCCATACAAGAGTAATAGCAGCTGCCCTACCTTCCTGGAGGTTTGTAAAGATGACAGTGCAATGTGGCAAGCAGCCTTAGACGAGGCTGGCCTGTTGAGCAGTACCTGGATGGAGAAAACCCTTCATCGTCAGCAAAGAGGACGAAAGAGGATACA
Source organism: Rhineura floridana (assembly GCF_030035675.1). Taxonomy (NCBI): domain Eukaryota; kingdom Metazoa; phylum Chordata; class Lepidosauria; order Squamata; family Rhineuridae; genus Rhineura; species Rhineura floridana. The sequence goes on along the minus strand of NC_084501.1, from coordinate 1,475,221 downwards.
GCTTTGCATAATATTTGCATAGATGCACATTGAAAAATAATGACTATAAATTAAAATTGAAATACAGTCCATCTCACCATAGTGGGAAACGGGACTTGTGACCAGTCTGTTGTCCAGGCACAAGCCTTTATCTTCAAACTGGACTTGGAGCAAATGGTCCACAATGCCAGGCTCCGACTATGCGGCTCTTCCAAGCAGGGGGCTGCCCTCTGTAAAGCAGGCCCCACCCACCCCGGCCTTGTCCAGAGTCAGAGCCTTGGCCTGTCCAGCTCAGTACTTCTGTCTGCACTGGAGGTCTCAGAACTACATTGGTGGTCTGCAGAAAGGTTGTGGGACAGCCAAGAATATTTGCATGATGGATTAATTTTTTTTCTCTTTCTGACGGTGGAGATTGAGGAGGCTGTTTTGATACGGGCTGCATGCATCAAACAGGCTATCAAGGCTGTAGCCTGGGCCCTGTGATGTTCATAATATGGGACTGGTTTTCTCAGTGATGCCAGGGCCCTAAGTGGTCTGCAGACTCCCTAGCAATCTCCAGGTGGCTTCCAATCCTTCACTGCAAGAACTGCTGGTTTACACTGACTGGCAATGACTCTGCAGGGTTTTGGACAAGAGCCTTTTTAGCCCTTCCTGCAGGTGCCAGGGATTGAACCCCTTCTGCATGCAAATCGTGTGCTCTGCCAAGTCAGCTACATCCCTTCCTTTTCCCCTTGTACGTGAAGGGCTCGTAAGCCAGGGTGGTCCTCCTGATCTTATTGGACAGACTCTGTTTCCCCTCAGCCTGGCCAGGGGGATGGTGGGAGTTGGAGTCTAGCAACATCTTCTACAAGGTCACATAGAGACCCCTGATTTAGGCAAAAGTATTCTACTAATGATAGATGTTCAAAACCCCATTTGGACTAAATGGACTTGCTCATCTGCTGTGCTGTGCCAGAGCTGTAGAGTACATCTTTGCATCACAAGTCCTGCTCATGCGCTGACTGATGCACCAAAACATACAGAATGTTCCAACTTAAAAAGGAAGTCAGGCCAGGACAATAATGCTGATGCAGCTGCAACTCTGCATCTATTAATGCAAATCGCACTCAGGTCCCCTGCAACACTGCAGCCACAAAACTGCATCTGAGGGCTCAAAGGTTAAGAGGCCACTAGCTCAGCTTCCTCCTGCACGCATCCTGTAGATCCAGACTGTAAAGCACCCCCTTCCTCCCCCCCCCCCGTCACAATCCAGATATGGTGAGTTAGTGGAATTGTTAAACAGAGAGAGTCTAAGCTCCTAGTCCTTAGACTTTAATTATGTACCACCAGCTTCCTCTTAAAACAGGGAGGAAGCTCAGTGTGAATTAAAGCACAATAACAGAGGTCAAACGTCTGTTCTTTGGTGCCATAAGTTCTAACACAATGAAACTCCTCAGATCCCATCAAAAACCTTGTTATGTGTGACCAGAGGCTTCGAAAGTTGAGGAAATGTTGAGCAAAGTAGAAAACCCATGAGAAAAGAAGCCACATTTCTTTCCTGTTAAAAAAGAAAAAAGGAAGAAAAAATGTCTAGGCTACTTCCAGATGGACAGCTGCTAATTACTTCTTTTCAGCTGTCAGCTGAACTGCTGTTGTCTTTCCACGCTACTGGGGTGTAGTGTGTGCTTTTTCTCGCAAGACATTGTGCTATGTTCCATCCATCCCATAAGGACAAAGCTTAGGTGCTGCGGGTTGGGAGGGAGACAATCCAACTAGCCAGAGTAGCCATTAAAAAAAATTCTCAGCAACCCTATTAAAAGAAGTTGCTATTTAATTACCAGTAAGGTGTTTATTTCAAGCATGATTGTAAGTCTGAGCAGACGGAGGGGCAGGGGGGGACAAAATCCCCTGGGGCCCTGGATCATGAAAAAACAAACAATAATTTACAAAATAAATACTGGCATTTATTAAAACTTGAGGCCAGGATCCAATAATATCCACCCATTAAGAGCAAAAAAACCCCTAAACGTTGATTATATAATTGAAACATTTTTTAACAGAAAAGTCCACAAAGCGCTGTTAAATGTTTTGTACACAAATAGACTGATGATCAGTCACAAACAGTCTGTTTTCAAATGCATTAACACTACTAATTATGTAGTTTAGTAATGTAATAGTACTAAAAAAAGTGGTCTATTTATTTTCACTTGGGTTTGTGAACAGTGTCGTTTTTAGTAAACATTTTAACTATCCCATTCTGATAAATGTTTTTCATTTTTGATTGATTGATTGCACTTGTATACCGCCCCATAGCCGAAGCTCTCTGGGCAGGTTACAGCAATCAAAAACATTAAAACAAATATACAATTTAAAAACATATTTTAAAAACAATTTAAAACACAATTTTAAAATTCAAAACAATACAAAAACAATTTAAAAACACATGCTAAAATGCCTGGGAGAAGAGGAAAGTCTTCACCTGGCGCTGAAAAGATAACAGTGTTGGCACCAGGCGCACCTCGTCAGGAAGAGCATTCCCTAATTTGGGGGCCACCACTGAGAAAGCCCTGTCCCTTGTTGCCACCCTCCGAGCTTCCCTTGGAGTAGGCACCCGGAGGAGGGCCTTTGATCTTGAACGTAATGTACAGGTGGGTTCGTGTCAGGAGAGGCATTCCATCAGGTATTGTGGTCCCAAGCCGTGTAAGGCTTTATAGGTCAAAACCAGCACCTTGAATCGAGCTCGGAAACATACAGGCAGCCAATGCAAGCGGACCAGAATCGTTTTTATATGTTCAGACCGTCTGGTCCCTGTTACCAATCTGGCTGCTGCATTTTGCACAAGCTGCAGTTTCCGAACCATCTTCAAAGGCAGCCCCACATAGAGTGCATTGCAGTAATCTAATTTGGAGGTTACCAGAGCATGGACAACTGAAGATAGGGATGTAGTTGGGCCACCAACCGAAGTTGGTAGAAGGCACTCCGTGCCACTGAGAATACCTGAGACTCAAGTGGCAGAGATGATTCTAGGAGAACCCCCAAGCTACGAACCTTAAACATAAGAACATAAGAAGAGCCTGCTGGATCAGGCCAGTGGCCCATCTAGTCCAGCATCCTGTTCTCACAGTGGCCAACCAGGTGCCTGGGGGAAGCCCGCAAGCAGGACCCGAGTGCAAGAACACTCTCCCCTCCTGAGGCTTCCGGCAACTGGTTTTCAGAAGCATGCTGCCTCTGACTAGGCTGGCAGAGCCATCAGATTTTTTGCTCCAATATGCATAATTTTACACTTGTTTGTATTGAATTGCATTTGCCATTTTTCCACCCATTCACTCAGTTTGGAGAGGTCTTTTTGTTTTAACAACCCTGAACAATTCAGTGTCATCAGCAAACTTGGCCACTTCATGGCTCACTCCTAATTCTAGGTCATTAATGAACAAGTTGAAAAGTACAGGTCCCAATACTGGTCCTTGAGGGACTCCACTTTCTACAGCCCTCCATTGGGAGAACTGTCCGTTTATTCCTACTCTCTGCTTTCTGCTTCTTAACCAATTTCCTACTCTCTGCTTTCTGCTTCTTAACCAATTCTTTATCCATAAGAGGACCTCTCCTCTTATTCCATGACTGCTAAGCTTCCTCAGAAGTCTTTGGTGAGGTACCTTGTCAAACGCTTTTTGAAAGTCTAAGTACACTATGTCCACTGGATCACCTCTATCTATAAGCTTGTTGACACTCTCAAAGAATTCTAATACATTACTGAGACAGGACTTTCCCTTGCAGAAGCCATGCTGGCTCTGCTTCAGCAAGGCTTGTTCTTCTATGTGCTTAGTTAATCTAGCTTTAATAATACTTTCTACCAGTTTTCCAGGCACAGAAGTTAAGCTAACTGGACTGTAATTTCCGGGATCCCCTCTGGATCCCTTTTTGAAGATTGGCGTTACATTTGCCACTTTCCAGTCCTCAGGCACGGAGGAGGACCCGAGGGACAAGTTACATATTTTAGTTAGCAGATCAGCAATTTCACATTTGAGTTCTTTGAGAACTCTCGGGTGGATGCCACCTGGGCCCGGTGATTTGTCAGTTTTTATATTGTCCATTAAGCCTAGAACTTCCTCTCTCGTTACCACTATTTGTCTCAGTTCCTCAGAATTCTCCTTCAGGGGGAGTGCAACCCCATCCAGGACAGGTTGGACATGCACCATCCGGTCAGAAGAACCATCCACTAGCAGCATCTCAGTCTTGTCTGGATTGAGCCTCAGTTTATTAGCCCTCATCCAGTCCATTGTCGCAGCCAGGCACCGGTTCAGCACATTGACAGCCTCACCTGAAGAAGATGAAAAGGAGAAATAGAGCTGCGTATCATCAGCATACTGATGGCAACACACTCCAAAGCTCCAGATGACCGCACCCAATGGTTTCATGTAGATGTTGAACAGCATGGGGGACAGAACTGACCCCTGCGGAACCCCATACTGGAGAGTCCAGGGTGCCGAGCAATGTTCCCCAAGCACCACCTTCTGGAGCCGACCCGCCCAGTAGGAACGGAACCACTGCCATGCAGTCCCTCCCACTCCCAACTCAGCCAGTCTTCCCAGAAGGATACCATGGTAGATGGTATTGAAAGCCGCTGAGAGATCAAGGAGAATCAACAGAGTCACACTCCCCCTGTCTCTCTCCTGACAGAGGTCAATACAGGGCGACCAAGGCTGTTTCCGTGCCAAAACCAGGCCTGAAACCTGACTGAAATGGATCCAGATAATCGGTCTCATCCAAGAGTGTCTGGAGCTGGCCTGCAACCAGGACCTTGCCCAGGAATGGAACATTTGCTACCAGCCTATAGTTATTAAGATTTTCTGGGTCCAGGGAGGGCCTCTTCAGGAGTGGTCTCACTACTGCCTCTTTCAGGCAGCCAGGGACCACCCCCTCTTGCAGAGAGGCATTAATCACTTCCCTGGCCCAACTGGCTGTTCCATCCCTTTTAGCTTTTATTAGCCAAGAAGGGCAAGGATCCAGCACAGAAGTGGTTGCACGGACCTGTCCAAGCACCTTGTCAATGTCCTCAAGCTGTACCAACTGAAACTCATCCAAGAAATCGGGACAAGGCTGTGCTCTGGATACCTCGCTTGATTCACCTGCTATAACACTGGAGTCTAAGTCCTGGCGGATGCTAAAGATTTTATCCTGGAAGTGCTTAGCAAATTCATTACAGTGGGCCTCAGATGCTTCTACCATGTCCCTGGGGCCAGAGTGTAATAGCCCCGGACAATTATGAAGAGCTCTGAGTGGGCGGCAGATTGATGATTTGATAGTGGCAGCAAAATATTGTTTTTTTGCTGCCCTCACTGCCCCTAAATACAGCTTACCATAGGCACTTACCAGTGTATAATTGCATCCACTAGGAGTTCGCCTCCATCTGCACTCAAGCCATCTCCCATATTGTTTCAGCGCTCTCAGCTCTGGGGTATACCATGGAGCCGTACGAGCTCTACACAGGAGAGGGCGCTCAGGAGCAATCATGTCAACCGCCCGGGTCATTTCTGTATTCCACAGTTCAACCAGGGTTTCGACAGGAGCGCCAGCCCTATCAGCCGGAAAACTCCCCAGAGCCCTTTGGAAACCATCCGGATCCATTAGTCTCTGGGGGCAGACCAACTTAATAGGTCCCCCACCCTTGCAGAGGGGAAAAGCCGCTGTAAGTCTAAACTTCAGCAAGCAGTGATCTGTCCATGACAGAGGGACTGATGTAAGGCCCCCCACATTCAGATCAACAATTCCATGTCCAGATGCAAAAACCAAATCTAGAGTATGCCCTGCTACATGTGTTGGGCCAATGGCATATTGGGACAGTCCCATGGTTGTCATAGAGACCATGAAATCCTGAGCCGCCCCAGATAAGGTGGCTTCGGCATGGATGTTTACATCCCCCAGAACCAACAGTCTGGGGAATCTCAACAGTACACCCGAGACCACCTCCGTCAGCTCAGCTAGGGAGTCTGTTGGGCAGCGGGGTGGGTGGTACACCAACAGAATCCCCAGTCTGTCCCGCTGACCCAACATAAGGTGCAAACACTCCAGACCAGTAGTCACATGGACAGGGTGCCTGCAGAGGAAGATGGAGCTCCTATAGACCACAGCAACCCCCCCTCCCCGACCCTCAGGTCTACCCTGATGCTGGACCAGGTACCCTGGTGGACATAGCTGGGAGAGACTGACTCCCTCTTGCTCACCCACCCAGGTCTCGGTTATACATGCCAGATCGGCTTCCTCATCCACAATTAAATCATGAATGAGGGAGATCTTATTATGCACTGATCTGGCATTTAGCAGCAGCATCTTTCTCACCCTAAGTTAAACCTAAGTCACTTAAAATCTTGTTTAAAGAAAGTAGTAACATTTAGTTTGTAGGAAGATTTTTTTGTGGGGGATCGTGCCTCTTCCCTCAACGGGGAAGCAACGGGGGTGCTTGTGGACTTGGCACTATTCCATTTTTTCCCTAGATGGGGAGGCCTTCCAGATGGGGGCAATAACTTACAGTCACTCATAACCAAATGTCTGAGAGCCAAGTTGTAGGATGTATGTATTTAAAGCTGTGATTAATCCCCCACATGGTGATTACAGTGTCCAAGGTACATGTGTTGTGGTCTTGAGATAATAGTGGCTCAGAACCAGGTTACTGAACCTCCAACGTGCCTTCAGCATGCGGCCATTGGTGGTGGAAAAAGGCACAAGCTCACATTGCCTGAGCTGCTGGAAACAAAATGGCCAGGGTGGGCTCCAGTTGAGGAGTGAACAGAAGCAAGAGTGTGGCAGGAGGGACCACCCACCAAAACATCCCATGTGACAAATCTCCCACCCCAAAGGATGTCTTAAGGAGTTTCCACACCAACAGTGACTGCGAATGTATAGCAAGTTATTTTTATATAATTTTATTTATTTATTTATTTAAAATATTTATACCCCGCCCTATTTCCAAGGAACTCAGGGAGGCTTACAAATAAAAACCATAATCAATTAAAAACAAGCAATATACAGTTTAAAACAATTAAAAATAGATTAAATCAGTAAAAGTTTTAAAAATAGACAATATTAGTTAAAAGCCCGTCTGAATAAAATAGTCTTAACCTGGGCACGAAAGGATGAAAGTGAGGCAGCCAGTCGAACCTCGCTAGGGAGGGAATTCCACAATCTAGGGGCAGCCACTGAAAAGGCCCTATTCTGTGTTTTTACAAAGCAAGCTTGTGAGAAAGATGGAATATTGAGCAGGGCCTCACCAGATGATCTCAAAGCTCGGACAGGGTCATAGAGGGAGACACGATCTAACAGATAGCCTGGACCTAAGCCGTATAGGGCTTTATAGGTTAAAACCAGCACTTTGAATTGTGCTCGGAAACAGATTGGAAGCCAGTGGAGCTGGTACAACAGCGGGGTGGTATGTTCTCTGAGCCCAGCTCCAGTTAACATCCTGGCTGCAGCTCTTTGTACCAGTTTAAGTTTCCGAGCAGTCTTCAAGGGCAGCCCTACGTAGAGCGCATTACAGTAGTCCAATCGGGATGTAACTAAGGCATGTGTCACCGTAGTCAAGTCTGACAGGTCAAGGAACGGGCACAGTTGGCGTACCAATCTTAGTTGAGCAAAGGCACTCCTTGCCTGTAGGAAGGCAGAGCTGGGGTCCCAATCCCGGGGAGCTGGATCCCGGAGAGTTGGGAGAAGAGTATTCGGATGGATGGCAGAGGGAAGGGGGAGGAACTTCCCCCCTTTGGAGCGAAGACGAAACAGAGGAACTGCCAGTGATAAGGTCGCTTAGCAACAGGGAGCCTGAGCCCTCCCTGGACATTCTCACGCCTCCCCCTCTTTCAGGCTCAGAGCAAGAGGGGAAAGAGGAAGGGCTGCTCACAGCCGAAAAGCGGGGAGGCAGTTTACCATCAGCCCCTCCCCTATCCCCCATCCTGGAATCGGAAACTTCAGAAGAGGAGGGGGTGATGCTTCCCCCCTCACCGTGCACACGCAGACAGCTGAAAAGACAGGAGAGAAGGGGGGAAGGTGGGCAGTACCTGAGGGGCAGTTAAGGAGGAGCGAAAGATTGCGCGCCCGTTTGGCCCCTTCTTAAAGAACAGGCGGGAAGAAGTCCCTTGCTCTGTCAACTTTCTCCCAATGCCGCAGGACCTGTATCCCTGTATTGCTTCATGAGAAAATGCAGTCTTTGTTTGGACATTACCCTAATAAAACACGAATTAACTACAGCCGTTGGTCTGGTTCCTGAGTCACATCCTGGGCCTGACAGCTTGACAGAGCCACCTAAATCACCCTCAACGCTCTCTTCACTTGACTGGGACAAGATGTCAAAGGGAGCAGCGGGGGGGACGAACCCCACTTCTGAGACGGAAGAAGTGGAACTCTTGAGGACTAAGGTAGCTGATTTGCAGACGGATGTTCAAGCCCTGCTAGCAGCAGTCAAGGCGCTGAAGACGGATAATCAAACCTTGAAGGCCACGATAGACCAGATGCGAACAGCCCCTCCAGCTGCCGTAGTAAAGGTTCCCATTGGATTGCCCCCAAAATACGCGGGACAAAGTGATCAGTTGGCAGCCTTCGTGGCTCAATGTGAGTTATATCTGGATGTCAGGCACACGGAATTTCCAGACGATGGGGCTAAAGTAGCTTTCGTGATTAGCCTCCTGGAGGGAGAAGCTGCAAAATGGGTGACTCCGTATCTCGTGAGAAAGGATACTGTCTTAGGAAGGTACAGAGGATTTATACAGGAGATGACCGAGATGTTTCAAGACCCGCAAAGGGCTGAAACAGTAGCGCGGCAACTAGGCGCTCTGAAGCAAGCTAAAGGGACTGTTTCCGAGTACACTAACGCTTTTAAAATTCTGTCCCAGGAAACTGGTTACAATGACGCCGCCCTGATGTTTATGTACCGGAGTGGATTAAATGCTGAAATCCTGGATGAGTTGGCCAGGACCTCCCCCCCCCGCTGACCTACCAGGGCTCATCCGGCTATGCCTACAGATAGATCACCGGATGGAAGGAAGGCGCCTGGAAAGGTATCCCGAGATACTCAGCCTCGGCATCCCGCAACAAGACCCTTCCCACTGCAGGGATGGCAGGTAATGCAACTGAGGGACAGGGAGGGGCTAGGCCAAGACTGTCGGAAGAAGAAAAGGAAAGACGATGCCGGGAACGTTTATGGTTTTATTGTTCAAAGCCGGGCCATGTGGCCAGAGACTGTGGACTGAAAGGGGGGAAAGCCGAGCCGTCGGGAAACTAGAACACCCAGTCCACGTGCAGGCCGGTGGACTGGGGGCAGCGTTGTATAAAGGCCCCCCAACGATCCAACCTCCCTCAAAGGGGGTGTTGGTCTTGCCTATTCGGATTACAACTTCCAGAGGAGTGGTGTTTAATTCCACTGCCTTAATTGACAGTGGAGCCTCCACAAATTTTATTGATGCAAAGTTAGTCAAGCGTCATGGAATTTCCTGGTGGAAACTGGACGCTCCCCTAGCTGTGGAGACTATCGATGGGAGACCCCTGAAGTCAGGAGGGGTGACACAAGCCACGGAGGAAGTGAAACTTCAAATCCCTGGGCACGAAGAGTTCATTTCGCTATACGTGTCAGATCTCTCGAACTTTGAGGTGATTCTGGGAATGCCCTGGCTAGCAAAGCATGAACCCAAAATAAGTTGGAAGGAGGCGGTGGTGTGGTTCACCTCACAGTACTGCCAGGAGAACTGTCAACCTGAAGGAATCAAGAACACCCTAGCGGGGGCAGTGCAAAAGATCGAGCAAGTGACCCTGCCGCCAAAGTATGAAGAATTCAGAGATGTGTTTGATGAAAAAGAGGCAGAGACTTTACCCCCCCACCGCCCTTACGACTGTGCGATTGACCTAGTGCCAGGAGCCAGCATCCCATCAGGGAGAATCTACTCTCTCACAGAGAATGAGAGGGAGGCCCTGAAGGAATTCCTGGATAAAAACCTGAGGCGAGGATTCATACGCCCCTCACAATCCCCTGCTGGAGCGCCACTATTTTTTTGTGAAAAAGAAGGGGGGGAACTCAGACCCTGTAACGACTATCGCGCATTGAACCAGATCACCATCCCCAACAGCTACCCACTGCCCCTGATCTCAGAGTTGCTGGACCGACTGCGCTCTGCAAAAATCTTCACGAAGTTGGATTTGAGAGGAGCATACAATCTGATCAGAATGAAGGAGGGAGATGAATGGAAAACAGGATTCTTGACCGCTTACGGACAGTATGAATACCTGGTCATGCCGTTCGGGCTTTGTGGAAGTCCAGGAATTTTTCAAAAATTCATGAACGACGTGTTTAGAGACTTGTTGGACACGTATGTAATCTGTTACTTAGATGATATCCTGGTGTTCTCAAAGAACCAGGAAGACCACGACCAGCATGTGAAGACGGTGTTGAAGAGACTGAGAGAAAATCACCTGTATGCTAAATTAGAGAAATGTGGATTTGACCTCAAGTCTCTAGACTTCCTTGGATATCGAATCTCAGCGGAAGGCGTGGAGATGGACCCAGGGAAAGTAAGTTGCGTATTGGACTGGGGCCAACCTGTCACCAAAAAGGATGTACAACGGTTTTTGGGGTTTGCCAATTATTACAGAAAGTTCATTCCAGGGTTTTCCAAATTAACAGCTCCTCTGACTGACTGTTTAAGGGGGAAGAAGAAGTTTCAATGGACAGAGAACGCCACCGAGGCCTTTGAGGAGCTGAAGAGAAGGTTTGCTACTGAGCCCATTCTGCGCTTTGCTGATCCGAACCGCCCTTTCGTAGTGGAAGCAGATGCTTCAGATTTTGCCATCGGGGGGGTCCTGCTACAATTAGACCAAGAAGGGAAGGAGCTGCACCCCTGTGCGTACTTCTCTCGGAAGTTAAAGCCTGCAGAGAAGAACTACACAGTTTGGGAGAAGGAGCTGCTGGCCATCAAGGACTCTTTTGAAAACTGGAGACAATACCTAGAGGGGACCTCTCATCGAATTGAAGTGCGCTCCGACCACAAGAATCTTGAAAGCCTCCAAACCACCAGAAAGCTGAACCAGAGACAGATAAGATGGTCCCAGTTCTTCACTAGGTTTAACTTCCAGATTACTTACCATGCCCAAGCCAAAAACCATAAGATGCCTTATCCAGACAGCCACAATACAAAGAAAGTGAATCCGAGGACCAGCCTCAGTACGTAATCCCGCCAGAGAAATTAACGTTGGGAGTATGCCAGCCTTCATGGGAAGAGGAACTCAAAAAGGCACAACAAGAAGATGCAGACATGCTAAAATATCAGCAGGAGACGGGACAAGGTCAAGACTCAGAAGTAACCTTTCACTGGAGAAATGGACTGTTATGGTTCAAAACCGCCAGATATGTGCCAGAAGGGGAATTAAGGCTCAGAATCCTACGCCAGTGTCATGATTCCATCACAGCGGGACACTTTGGGATTTACAAGACCATTCAGAACGTGGCCAAGGACTTCTGGTGGCCTAAAATGCGTCGGGATATTGAGAGTTATGTAAAGTCCTGCTCTGTCTGTCTGCGGACAAAAACACAAACAGGGACACCAGCAGGACTGTTACAACCGTTGCCTGTCCCACATGAACCCTGGAAGGACCTCTCCATGGATTTTATAACTGATCTACCCAAGTCCCAAGGAATGACAGCCATCTTAGTAGTGGTGGATCTACTTACCGAAATGGCACACTTTCTTCCTTGTGCAGGGGCCTTAGAGGCTAAAGAAACGGCCAAGTTATTCATAAAAGAAGTCTACCGGCTGCATGGATTGCCAAACAGCATAGACCGAGGAACTCAGTTCACAGCCAAATTTTGGAGAGCAATGTGGAAACAGTTGCAGATGGAATTAAAACTCTCCTCCGCCCATCACCCCCAGACAGATGGGCAGACGGAACGCTTGAACGCCGTTTTGGAAAGATATTTACGAAGTTATGTGTCCTATCAACAGACTGACTGGGTATCATATTTGCATTTTGCAGAGTTCGCCTACAACAATTCTCTGCACTCCAGCACTCAACAAACCCCGTTCTTCGCTAATTATGGATTCCATCCTAAAGTCTTTCCAAGCAGCTCAGAAGGAATGCTGGTACCGGCAGCTGAGAACTTCCTTAAGGAATTGCAAGCGGCGCAACAGACACTGAAACAGCAGTTAAACGAAGCCAAAACGGAGTACAACAGAGTTGCTGACCTGCACAGGAAGGAGCCCCCCCCCTTCAACCGGGAGACCAGGTATGGCTGTCCACCCGCTTCCTCCAGATGCCGGGCAAATGTAGAAAATTACAAGACAAGAGGGTGGGTCCTTTCGAAATAGAAACTCAAATCAATCCCGTGGCGTACCGACTGAAGCTGCCTGACACGTTTAAAATACATCCTGTGTTCCATCGATCCCTCTTAACGAAAGCCGCCCCTCCCAGTGAGTTACGGCCGGAGGAACCTCCCGGAGCTCCACTCCTGGTAAATGAGCAGCTTGAGTTTGAAGTTGAGGAGATCTTAGATTCCAGGATCAGACGCCACAAGCTGCAGTAGTTGATTCACTGGAAAGGCTATGGGGTGGCTGACATCATGGGAAGATGCAGCTGATGTGCATGCTCCAGAATTGGTAAAACTTTTCCATCAACGTTTTCCCCACCGTCCCAAGCCAGACAAGGGGAGGGGGGCACAGCCTGGGAGGGGGGATGGTGTCGGAAGGCAGAGCTGGGGTCCCAATCCCGGGGAGCTGGATCCCGGAGAGTTGGGAGAAGAGTATTCGGATGGATGGCAGAGGGAAGGGGGAGGAACTTCCCCCCTTTGGAGCGAAGACGAAACAGAGGAACTGCCAGTGATAAGGTCGCTTAGCAACGGGGAGCCTGAGCCCTCCCTGGACATTCTCACGCCTCCCCCTCTTTCAGGCTCAGAGCAAGAGGGGGAAGAGGGAGGGCTGCTCACAGCCAAAAAGCGGGGAGGCAGTTTACCATCAGTTCCTCCCCTGTCCCCCATCCTGGAATCGGAAACTTCAGAAGAGGAGGGGGTGATGCTTCCCCCCTCACCACGCACACGCAGACAGCTGAAAAGACAGGAGAGAAGGGGGGAAGGTGGGCAGTACCTGAGGGGCAGTTAAGGAGGAGCGAAAGATTGCGCGCCTGTTTGGCCCCTTCTTAAAGAACAGGCGGGAAGAAGTCCCTTGCTCTGTCAACTTTCTCCCAATGCCGCAGGACCTGTATCCCTGTATTGCTTCATGAGAAAACGCAGTCTTTGTTTGGACATTACCCTAATAAAACACGAATTAACTACAGCCGTTGGTCTGGTTCCTGAGTCACATCCTGGGCCTGACATTGCCACAGCCGAGACCTGTGCCTCCAGGTTCAAGGCCGAGTCCAGGAGAACTCCCAAACTGCGAACCTGTGATTTCAGGGGGAGTGTAACCCTGTCCAGCACAAGTTGGATCCCTATTCCCTGATCCGCCCTTTGACTGACAAGGAGCACCTCTGTCTTGTCAGGATTTAATTTCAGCTTGTTCGCTCCCATCCAATCCATCACTGATACCAGGCAACGGGGCAATGGGCTTTCTAACCAGGCCCGCCCTTAGCATGTGCGGGGCCCGGGACAAAAGCATAGTTGGGGGCCCCCCATGAGCACCACTTTCGTGGTTCCGTCCAGGGTTTGTCAGTCCCAGATCCGGGGTTTTCTTTGCATCCTTGGGTCCGCCTGTCTGTCTCACGCACACACCTTATATTTTATTCACACACCCCGACCCTTCCAGTACCATTGTAACTTGCAATAAAAATGATTAATAACTGGAGAGCAAGTAGGGGGTGAGGTATTAAACACACGCATTTGCTTCCTAGAGGGGCAATGCAAAAATCCTCTAGTTCCTCTGTCTGTTTCTCTGGCAGTTTCGCCTTCTCCTAGCTGAGAGGGATCCTTTCAGTTGGGGGGGGTAAAGAAGTATCTTCCAGCTTCTGCAGTTCTGATCTGATTTTATCCCCCCCGCGTGCCAGGAAGCCAGGTTGTCACATTCAGTCTTTTCTTTATTTTTTTTTAGCCCTCCCCTTCAACCTGGGATTCTCAAAATGTAAGAAATTTACAGCTCACTTGCGCTATCTCCCCACACACATGCACACACTCCGGGAGCTCCTAATCATTCCCCATCGATTTTGCTAACTGTTTTCATCCCGCTGAAGACACATCTTAAAACACTCCTCCTTAAAATGTGTCCTTTACTTTATACGCACTAATAAAATTATTCGCCCCCTTTCCCCCTCCCTGCTCTCCTCTCTCCTCGAAGTCAAAAGGGGAGGGCGGGGAAGAGGGGGGAAATCGGTCGGGTAACCTGGCTATTCCCACTAGGATCCCGAACCCAGGCGGCTTTCCCCCGTGCATTTAGATCCTGAAAGCCTCAGTGACTTTCAAGGTGATGCTGCAGATCCAGTGAAGTTAAAAATAAAGTAATAATAAACATGGAGGCGAGAGGAGGTGGAGGAGAGGGGGCGGGGGTGCCCAGCCCTCCGCTGCCAGGGCCTCCAGCCCTCCGCTGCCAGGGCCTCCAGCCCTCCGCTGCCAGGGCCTCCAGCCCGGTGTCGCTCAGAACCCGCTGGCCCCAGCCCGCCTCTGCCTCCTGCTCTTCCTCCTCTGGCGCAGAGGGGGCCGGCCGTGCTTTGGGGGTAACAAGCCGAGAGGGAGCTCCTTTGGGGCCGGCAGGCATCAGCTGAAAGGTGGCCTCCTTGGCCAAGAGGCCCCGGTGACATGCGGCAGCGGCGGCAGCTTTGTAGTCCTGCTTGCAGCTGCACTCCGGGGAAGGCGAGAAGCAGCTCTTGAGGACTCTGTGACTCATAGAATCATAGAGTTGGAAGGGGCCTTGTAGGCCATCGAGTCCAACCCCCTGCTCACAGCAGGAAATCCACAGCTAGAGCATCTCCCGCAGATAGCTGTCCAGCCTCTGCTTGAAGACATCCAGCAAAGGGGATCCCACCACCTCCCTAGGCAGTCGGTTCCATTGCCAAACTGCCCTTACTGTCAAGAAGTTCCTTCTAATGTCCAGTCTGAATCTACGCTCCTGCAACTTAAAACCATTAGACCTAGTCCTACCCTCTGGGGCAGCAGAGAACAAACCTGTACCCTCCTCTATGTGACAGCCCTTCAGGTACTTAAAGAGTGCAATCATGTCACCCCTCAGCCTTCTCTTCACCAGACTGAACATGCCAAGTTCCTTCAACCTTTCCTCATAAGACTTGTTCTCCATACCGGCTATCATCCTCGTCGCCCTCTTTTGAACCCGCTCTAACTTGTCTATATCTTTCTGAAAATGAGGCGCCCAGAACTGAACGCAGTATTCCAGATGAGGCCTGACTAATGCAGAATATAGTGGGACTATTACTTCCCTCGACCTGGAAACTATAGCTCTGTTTATGCAGCCCAAAACCG
The DNA here is from genome assembly GCF_030035675.1 of Rhineura floridana. NCBI lineage: Eukaryota > Metazoa > Chordata > Lepidosauria > Squamata > Rhineuridae > Rhineura > Rhineura floridana. The sequence goes on along the minus strand of NC_084501.1, from coordinate 1,459,839 downwards.
CATTTGCCTTTTTTGCCGCAGCATCACACTGCTGGGTCATGTTCAACTTGCGATCCGCTACAATTCCAAGGTCCTTCTCACACGCACTTGGGCTCCACCTGGAAGCCTCGCGCCAGGCGGGGGACAGGCCAGTCCTTGGGCAGCTCCCGGCTGAGATACCGGATCTGCTCCATCGCCTGGTGGGTCAGGTTACGCTCGGGGGCCCCCGCGGTTCCATCAGCCTCTGGAGTTTGCGCAGGCAGATCTCCTTTGCCTGGCGCCGCAGCAGCCTTTCCACCTCCTGCTCCTCCGACAGCTCGGCCTCCACCTGCGTGGCGGCAAGTCGGGTGATCACCCTCTCACTCTGTCTAGGCAGATCGCCAAGAGCGGGGCCCCCAAAGCACAGGGCCCGCGGCAACTGCCCCGCTTCCTAGTGCCTAGGGGACATAAACCTCAGAAGAGGGAGAATTTTCCACACCAACAATCCGCCTTTTGGTGCTTATTGCGATCATAGAGAGCCAATCTGCACCATTATCACAACAGCTTAGGAAGACCATAAGCTCTGTTTACAGCTTCCCTGAAAGTGAGGCGTTCTAACTCAGAATGGTAAAGCATGAAGATATATTAAAGGGAAGCAATATTAATTCTATATTTAATTTTTAGGATTTTAGTATTCTGATTGTCTATATAGATTGTACTTATGTTTGGTTGTAAGTCGCCCGGAGTGGCAGATTAACCTCTGCCAGATGGGCGTCTAACAAATCTTATAAATAAATAAATAAGCAGTAGGTGAAACAGCACATTACTAGAGATAGTATGGCAAAACATGAAAAACCAAACAGCAAGTATTTCACCCACCCCCAGTCGAGTCTAACGCAGTAAGTGAGCCAGGAAAAGAGATCAACGTTACTTTCACTGATTCCAGATATAATGTCCCTTAAACTAGTAATTTTTGATTCAATTTGATCTGAATTGTCTGATAGATTAAAGCAACACATGCCTTTAAGGTCCTCATTTGGTGTTCTAATGAATTTGGCAGTGTTCAGTGTTTCACATGAAAGTATATTTTCATAGTGAGCTAAGCACCATAGCTATTCTGCAATTCTTTCTATGTCTTAGAGGTACCAAGTATTCAGCACAGTGTTATCAATTGTTTTGGGTACAAATAGTTCCAAACAAACCAGCATGGTAATGAAAGTTCCAAAGAGAAAAAGATCTGGCTTCCTACTAAACGATTAAAATGTTATGAACCTTTATAGCTTTATAGCTCTATAAAATAATGTTTTTGCATATTGATTATGTATTGATTAAGAGAAGAATAGCATTACAAAATTACTGGGTGCATGGTAGCGTTAATCAGAGAGCTCTTGGACTGACGCCCCTCCCCACGACCCTGAGCCAACTGGGAGGGTAGTTCTCGACCAACATCCTTTCTCGAGTCTCACTTAGCAGAAAAAGAAAAACAGCTGCTGGGCTTTTCCAACGAGGACAGCCATGACGTCCGAGCTACAGACAGCAAGGCCCGGGCTTGGCCGGCGGTGCCCTCCGCGAAGAGCGGCGGCGGCAACGGCGGTGGTGGAGACCAAGATCATCTACCATCTGGACAACCAGGAGAAGCCGTACCTGGTGAAGCTGCTCATCCCGGCTGAGCGGGTGACACTGGGCGACTTCAAGGCGCTCCTCAACCGGCCCAACTACAAGTTCTACTTCAAGTCTACGGACGATGATTTCGGGCAAGAATCAGATGGTGTTGGTGAGCAAATCCTTTACAACAGCTGCTCAATGTTTGAGGACTAAAATTCCTGGAGTGGCAGTGCTACATTTTAAGGACAGATTATCTCCAGGCCTGTAAAGAACCTTGTTTTTTAAACAATGTTAATGTTTTGTTGTTTGAATTTCTGTGCACTGTATTCTTTTCTGATGTGTATTTTGTATTTGTGTTTATTTTATTTTTTTGTGAGCCGCCTTGAGGGCCTTTGGCCAAAAGGCGGCATAGAAATAGAATGAATGAATGAATGAATGAATGAATGAATGAATGAATCCTAACCCCTTTATATCTTTAAATTAAAGAGATCAAAGAACCTATTACTCTAAAGAGTGACAGGTAAGAGAGAAAGATTACCTCTTCTAAGCCCTGAGTGGGCAACTGAATACAGTTGAAGCTATGTGAATTTCTGCTGGAGCTATGTGAAAGAGCTCTTATCAAACCCAGGAACGAATCTCTTGGTCCCAAGGTTTTACACTGAGACCCATAGTCTCAATTGGTTCTGTCCTTGCAGTCCCTCTTTTCTTTTTTTCTTTTTAAATAATTTTTATTCAAAGTTTCAGAAAACAAAACAAAACAAAGTCAAAAACAAAAACATAATAGTACAATAAAAATCTTGACTTCCGATTTGTCGCAGATCAGCTATAAGTATATAATATATATCAAACCTGTCCCTTAATACATACAAGATCACTTTTCTCCATAGGCTATCTTAATTAATCGTCAAATCCCATTATCATCATTTCATTTTGATCTTTCAGCAAAAAGTCTAAGAGAGGCTTCCATTCCTTAAGAAATGTATCTGTCGATTTTTCTCTAAGTAAGCATGTCAATTTATCCATCTCTACTAAGTCCATTAATTTCAATAACCATTCTTCCGTTGTTGGTGTTGATTCCATTTTCCACTTTTGTGCATATAATAATCTTGCTGCCATAATCATATATAATATTATTCTTCCATATTTCTTTTCTATTTGTTTATCCATAAAACCCAATAAAAAAAATTCTGGCTTTAATTGAATATTTATCTTTAGAATTTTTTGCATCATCCTACCTATCTGTGCCCGAAATGATTTCGCCTGTTTACACAACCACCACATATGATAAAATGATCCTTCTTGGTGTTTACATTTCCAACAAACATTAGGAACATTGCTATACATTTTTGACAACTTTTCTGGAGTCATGTACCAACGATACATCATTTTATAAAAATTTTCTTTAAGATTGTAACATAGTATAAATTTCAATCCTTTTTTCCACATATTTTCCCATTGATCCATTTGTATGTTATAACCAAATTTTTTGCCCATTTTACCATACACTCTTTTACTTGTTCTTCCATTTCCATTTTTAACAAAAGTTTATACATTTTTGCAATTATACATTCATCATTTGTACACAGACATATTTCAAAATCAGATTTACTTATTTCAAACCCATACATTTTCTTATCCATTTTATATGTTTCCAACAATTGTAAATAGGCAAACCATTGAGAACTATATCCTTCCTTTATTAGTTGTTCTCTCTGTTTCATTATATATTCTCCATGCACATTTTCTAATAGTTCTTGATAAGTTAACCATTTCTCTTTTCCGGCCATTTCTCTTCTATAGAACGCTTCTTGACTTGAGACACATAATGGTATTTTGGAACAAAACCTTGTTTTTATTAAATTCCATATTTTCAACAAAGGACGTCTTATAAAATGATTATTAAACTCCACATTAACTTTTACTTTGTCATACCATAGATATCCATGCCATCCCCACTTCAGGTTGTGGCCCTCCAAATCCAATAGTCTTTTATTCCTCAATAAAATCCATTCTTTTATCCAGACCAAACAACAAGCAGCAAAATAAAGTCTCAGATTTGGTAGTCCCAATCCTCCTCTTTCTTTGGAATCTTGTAATAGTTTAAATTTAACTCTTGGTTTTTTCCCCTGCCATACAAATTTAGAAATATCTTTTTGCCATTGTTTAAAAGGTAAATCAGAGGATATTATAGGTATTGTTTGAAACAAAAACATCATTCTCGGTAATACATTCATCGTGACATATCTTTCTTAATCTCTGTCCATAATTTTTCATAATTATTATGAAACAACTTTGAATTTTCATTTGTCATAATAATACCTAGATATTTCAACTTTTTCTCTATTGTGAAATCTGTCTTGTCCATTAACTCTTTTTGTTCCCTTAGATATAAATTTTTCACCAACATCTTTGTTTTTTGATTATTAATCTTAAATCCTGCTAACGGTCCAAATTCTTTTAATTTATCCATCAATACATTAATTCCTTCCAAAGGATTTTCTAATACAATCATCAAGTCATCAGCAAATGCTCTCAGTTTATATACTTCTTTTTTTATCTTTAATCCCGAAATCCTTTTATCTTGCCTTATATCTCTAAGCAACACTTCTAAGACCAAGATAAATAAAAGGGGAGATAACGGACATCCCTGTCTTGTACCCTTTTGTATTTCACATGAATCCGTTAAGCCCCCGTTGACAATTATCTGTGCCTTCTGAGATGTATAAATCGATCTAATCCATTTAATAAAATTATCTCCAAAATCCATTTGCTCCAGAACCTTAAACATAAATTTCCAATTCAAATTATCAAACGCTTTCTCAGCATCTAAAAAGATCAAAGCTGCTTGTTTATCATTTCGTTGTTCTAAATATTCCAACACATTCAAAACATTCCTGACGTTATCATGTAGTTGTCTTTTAGGTAAAAAACCTGATTGATCTTCCTGGATAAATTGTTGCAATATTATTTTCATTCTTTCTGCCAAAATCATTGTAAATATTTTATAATCATTATTCAATAAAGATATCGGCCGATAATTTTTTGTTTTAGTTAGGTCCTGCTCCTCTTTAGGTATTAATGTTATATTAACATTTTTCCAACTATCAGGAATCTTCCCCTCTTGCAAAATAGAATTCATTGTATACTGTAAAGATAACAAGAGTTCCTCCTCTAAACATTTGTAGTACACTGCTGATAACCCATCCGGTCCTGGTGCCTTTCCTAATTTAATTTTACTTATAGCTTCAGATAGCTCTTGACGTGATAGGGCCATTAATAGCTTGTCTCTGAAAATCTGTAATTTTAGGCAAATTCTGTTTAGATATGTACTCTTCTATTTTTTCAGAGGGAATTTCCTGACACTTGTATAAAGTTGAATAATACTGATGAAAAACCTTTTGAATTTTTGCGTTATCCGTCAACATCTCATCTCCTTCTTGTATCTTTAAAATAAGATTTTTTTGTCGTTCTTTTCTTAATTTATATGCTAACCATTTCCCTGGTTTATTTGCAAATTCAAAAGTCCTTTGTTTAGCAAAATTTATTTTCCTTTCAATTTCTCTCACTGTCAGCATTGATACTTGATTCTGTAACATTTTAATTTGATTTACAATAAAAACTTTAGTTGGATTCTTTTTCAATTCTTCCTCTTTTTGTTTTATTTCTTCCAAGATTAATTGCATTTTCTGTTGTTTCTTCTTTTTTAATTCAGAGTTGCATTTAATAAAATATCCCCTCATGAATGCTTTACTTGTATCCCAAACAATATTTTCATCTGTTCCTTTATGTAAATTATGTTCAAAAAACTCTTTTAATTTCTTCTTACATTCTTGTACTACTTTATCATTCTGTAATAAAGATTCATTTAGTCTCCATCTAAATCCAAGATCTTTCTTTTTAAAAGTTAATATCACAGGATTATGATCAGAGAAAGTTTTTTTTTTTGGTAATATATCCATCTTGGAGATGTCTTTCACTAGATTTTTAGACATCCAAATCATGTCAATCCTTGAGGATGTATCTGGAGGTTCGTGGCTAGGAGAGGAAGATGGCTGCTGGCAGGCAGGTCCACTAGCGAGCTCTGGAGCTCATACCCACCTCGCCTCTTTTTTTGCTATCTTTAGAGATATTCTTTGGAAATTTTTATTCTGGAACCTAACAGCATCAACAACACCTATTTTTTGAAGGCTATGGAACCATTTTATCAGCAAGAAAACAGACTCTTTATCAGCCGGTGAGTCACAACTCTGCTTCGCACTACTAACTCAAGGAATATAATTTACCATAACAAAATCTAAGGATTCCTAAGATAAAACTACTTAGCCTTGGAGTCGACAATTTATAATTATACCTCCGTTCATCTTAGAGTTTAAAAGGCAAACCTTATAGTTTTTAAAATGGTTCAAACAAGGAAAAGATGTTATGAACATGACCATAAATCAGACCAGGTTTTGGAAGAATCTGGGAATGGGGATCAACAGCTTAAAATTACAAACTTCTTTTTACCAACCAAAACGGATAAGACAAAGAGAAATGCGTCACGATCTATTGAGAAAACCCCTTCCCAAATCGAAACAGAACAATTCTGTACCTGCTTGAGTGAGGATTTCCAGGCAAGGGATGACCCAGAAATTATACAAAGCCTGGTGTATGGAACATCCACAGATCCCCTTTTTGGGCAGACGCATACACCTAGTCTGATCAACTCTCTGCTGCAGGTACCTGAGAGCAAGGAGACGCCATCTTCCTCTCTGTACAAGGACAGTGACTTACATTCCCCCTTAGACATTCTGTCTACTGTGCATGCTACAGACATCGACAGCCTGACTCCCGTTTTTACTCAATCACAGCCATCTTCTGCCTGCTCTACAGAAGTTACTGAAACCACGGAACTGGCACAAATTGGCCAAAAACTACTTCTAACTGGCCAAAAATGTGTGCAGTTACAATTAGCCATCGTGGCAAAAGAGACTGAAAACATCAAAGCTTTTTTGGAAGAAACAAACCACCTTCTAAAATCATTTATGGAAGAACTATCCAAACTATATTTGAGTTTAAACTACACTCTTCCCCCCCACAAAACAACAACAACACTGAAGTGTGCAAACATAAAGAAACCTCGTATTGCACCTAAGGAGAAAAAATCCAAAAACATAAAAAATTACAAACCGCCAAGGAGTAAGAAGATGAACTTTCAGAAACTTTTTAAAGTACTTAAAGCTCAACAGCAAACAGCTTCGCAAACAAAGAATTTATCTGCTTCATCTACAGCGAGAACACCCCCTAGATCTTATTGCAAAGCCTTACCAGAAAGAAAAAAAAGTCCAAATCTCCCAGAGCTACTTACTCACCCCAACCCGAGGTCCTATAGCGGAAAATGCTCTACCAATAACAAGATTTCACGACGAGAGAATACAAATGGGAATTGGCTTCTCAAATATAATTCAAACAAACTTGCACTGCTGAATCTTCCTCTTCTTAACATCAAAGAAAAAGTAAACATCAGGAAGCAAAGAGTGTGTTACGCCCTCCAGTCGTTAGGTGTAATGGATTTACGGCCTGACGATATCTCGTATGTGGAATTCCTTTACAACCCCTCAACAAAAACGTCTGCTTTATTTACCTTTAAATCGGCTGAGACAACAGCACGGATAATTGCAAATAAATCCCTTCTCAGCTACCATGGAATATCCGTTCAGAGACATTTCACAAACCTGGCTAGTCCAATTTCCCTGTTCACAAAGAGAACTCCAACAACAAACCTTATCTCTTCACAAGAGAGGAGGAAGTCTTCCTCGAACAGCAGCAAAAATACATCAAACTCTGGAAACTTGGATCCATTCCTGGAACAGCTTCCTCTTAAAAGCACATTAAACATGAACTGCTCTTCTCTATCATTAGGATCAACTATGCTGGAAAAGAATTTATCCCCTTTGACTCCCCCAGCACAAGAAACGTTAAACTTTGAAACACTTAACTCCATAAACTCTGATCTTATTATTTTGGATGAAGTAAGCTCCTCCCCACCACCAGCTCCTATTTTTGTTCCGTTACAGTCACCTTCTTCTCTGGTAAACAGTAAGGAAAATCAAGATCTTGCATTTGACTTTGCTTGTGAGGGAGAGGAGGAACTATTAAATAGTTTCCATACATTCACTGAGAATGAACAAAGTGAGGTCATAAACAAAATGCAGAACCTGTTAAACAATCTAAGGGCAAAAAGGACATGTTCCAGATACTTGGAGGACTATGAACTGAACTCACCATCCAGCATTCAAGTTTCTCCTCTGAAAGTTCCCTTAAAGGTACTGCTACATAGTTACTCAAATGTTTGTAGACCTAGCACAATATGTGATGTGATAGTACATGAGGTTCCTGAACTGACTTGACAACCCTTATTAAATTCTAAAAACCCGATTCTAACCTGTGAATCTCCTGAAAAAATGGTAAACCCTCATTTCAGGACATCACAGCACTCACTCTGCAAATCTTATACAGCAAAGGAAATTTCTGATCCTACGAATTCAACTATTAATGCATGCCAGGTTTCTGTTCTCTCACCTAATTTTACATTCCACCTTCTCTCCTGGAACATTGCAGGGTGGAATGCCAAACAAAAAATTCCTGACTTTATTACTTTTCTGAACAAATTTGACCTAATTTTCTTACAGGAGACGTGGTGTACCCTTAAATTAATAGTGGATGGTTTCTCTTGTTCATGTTTACCAGCGACCTATTCCCAACCCAGTTCCAAAGGCAGACCCAAAGGAGGCCTAGCCATACTCATTTCTACTTCTGTAACAGCTCGCTCTATAAGTTTAACCCCTTGTAAAAACATTGCACAGGCTGTTTTATTATCTTTTAGCACATTTTCTCTTCTGTTAGTAAATGTTTATATTCCCCCTCATGCCTCTCGGGCACAAATTGACCGTGACTGGGACGTTCTTACCAATTATCTAACATCACTCGAGGCTAAATCCCCCAAAGCGCCTCTCATTGTTATGGGTGATTTCAACGCCAGGTCTGGCCCCCACAATGATGCGCTATTTGCTTCAAACCTCTGGGGGGGCGAGGACACCGCCCCATACCTCCCAGGCTATGCTAGGACTTCCAAGGACCCCAAGATAAATTATGGTGGAATATGTTTATACCGATTCCTTGCTAGACACAGCCTAATAATGTTGAACGGTCATAAGCAGATAGATTCATGTGCGGAATTTACCTACATTTCTGGCCTCAGGTGCAGTGTCATCGATTACGCCTTGATCTCGCATTCCCTGTTCAGGTTTATTTTGGACTTTTCTGTCGGCTCCAGACAGGATAGTGATCACCTTCCCCTTACCTTTTCCTTTTATCTACCAGAACGCGGTCGCTTGCTCCTTACCCATAAACCAATGGCAAATCTAATCCACCCCACCCATAAAAGGACATTTTGGACTCCCACAGTAGCCTCTAATGTGGCCTTATTTCTCACTTCCCCCTCTGCCCTGTCCTTACAGAGGGAGATCATGCATGCTTCTGATTCATATTTAGCGTCAATAGTGTATAACTCCTTAATTACAAAACTTAAAGCCTCTATTATCCCACCATCTTCTTCCTTCAGGGCTCCTCCTACCACTGGTTTTCCCAGATGGTTTGATAAGGACTGTCTTGATGCTAAGAAACAGCTGAGATGGCTATACCATCAATATCGACACCAAAATTTAACCACCCTCCCCCCTGAGTATTTTATTATCAAAAAATACTACAAGCATATGATAGTCATCAAAAAAAGGCAGGTGATGCACGAAGATTGGGAAGCCTTAATTCAAGCTTCCAGATCAAATAATTCGAAGTGTTTTTGGGAGCTGGTTTCTGGTTCTATGAGCCCACTAAATCCGGCCCCTTGCCACATTTCCCCATACCTCTGGGAGAAATATTTTTCTGCAAACAACGAGACTGTAAATGCTGTTTCCTTTATTGATAATTTAACAAATCTTCCCACTTGGCCACCTGTAACCCAAAAAGAAATTATTGATTTGATTGCTAGCTTGAAATCCGGCAAAGCTCCTGGACCTGATAATATACTTTCTGAAATGTTGAAGGCGCACCAAGCTTGGTGGGCCCCTCTTCTAGCAAATTTCTTTACTCTGATCAATAATTCTGGATGCTTCCCTGAGTCTTGGCTTGAATCCATAGTTATCCCTATATTTAAAAAAGGGAACAAAGAGGACCCAGCAAATTACCGCCCAATTAGCCTCCTTTCCATTATTGGCAAACTATATGCCTGCTACTTAAAAGAGAGACTCTCATCTTGGTTGGAGGAGGATAATATCCTTGGGAGGGAGCAGGCAGCTTTCCGGAAAGGTAGGTCTGGGATAGAACACTGTGTGATTTTAAATCACTTAGCTGAAAAATACAAGAACCGCTGGGGTAACGGCCTGTTTGTTGCCTTTGTCGACTTGAAATCGGCTTTTGATTCCATCCCTAGGGAGATACTATGGGGGAAACTCGCAAAATCTACGATCGACAAGAGACTCCTCTTCTTAATTAGCCGTCTGCACCACCACACATCCTTTCGTGTTAGATGTAGTCGTGAAGGTCATCTCACAAACCCCATTACTACAACAAAAGGAGTTAGACAAGGCTGCATACTAGCCCCACTTTTATTTAATCTTTTCATGAATGATCTGTCCCTTTATTGTCAATCCCCGGACTTCCACCCCCCTAAGTTAGCAAACCTGCATTGTCCCTTGTTATTGTATGCAGATGACGCTGTTCTCCTTTCTGTTTCTAAAGTAGGACTCAAACGCCTAACTAAAGCTTTTATGAGTTTCTGTCATGATAACAAACTATCTATAAACTTTTCCAAAACTAAGATCTTAGCTTTTGCCAAGCACTCTCCTGCTCACGCATGGACAATTAATACCCATAAAATAGAACAGGTTTCTCATTTCAAATACCTTGGTATACTTTTTCATTCCTCTCTGTCCTGGACTCCCCATATCCGTGGGGCTATTTCTACTGCTCGCAACTCAGCCAGTGGTATTCGAAGGTTCTTCTTCACTAAAGGAGGACAATACATTCCGGCAGCCCTAAAGGTTTTTAGATCCAAAACTATTTCTCAACTTCTCTACGGGGTACCTTTATGGATTGGCGCCTTCAACCCTTCTGAGGAGGCAGTTCTCTCCTTGTTTCTCAGACAAATTTTTGGCGTTCCCAGGTGCGTTCCTGCGGCGGTCCTTAGGTTAGAATCTGGTCTAGTCTCACTTGAGTCTCAAGCGTGGTTGGCCGCCCTAAATTTCTGGTTTAAAATGTCTTATGAAAAATCTACTGGCTATCTCCCTTTACTCTGGGAAGACTCTTTTACCTCGAAATGGGCCCGTACGTTTACAAATTACCTTGCAAGTATTGGCCTCTCAATTGAACATCTGATGTCCCTCGCTCCAGAGACAGTTAAACATTCTATCCGGACTCGTATTAACGATATGGACTTCCAACGCTCCATAACTGCAGCCACCTCGACCTGTTCTCCTATTCACTTTGGTCTGAGCTTTGTGCCTATGCTCAGTGCCCCTTATCTGGAAACTCTTACGATCCCCAAATATCGTCTAGCCTTTACAAAGGCTAGATTTAACTGTCTTATCTCTGCCTTACTTGAAGGGAGATTTAAACGTATCCCGTATGCAAACCAATTATGCCTTTGTGGTGTCAGCGCCATAGAAACTCTCTTTCATGTCATCTTTGAGTGTGCCCTATATGACGATATTCGCTCCAAATTCATAACCCCCATCATAAATAAATACCCCTACAAACCGCTTAACTGTTTACTTTTACATCTCTTGTCAGCAGCTAATAAGGATACTGTCTTGTCAGTTGCTAAATATATTTTCGCGGCTCAATCAATTCGGAAGGCATCTATCCCTTCAGAAGCTTCCGCCACCCAGCTGTAACTGTTTTCCTTGTTGTTTTATTGTTTTACTGTTTTTAACATGACTGCAACTTTGTAACCTTTTATTATAAATGTATGTAGTTTTATTTATAAATGTCTTTTGGTCTATGACTGTATCAATAAAGATTGATTGATTGATTGTCAATCCTTGAGAATGCTTTGTGTCTTTCTGAAAAATAAGTGAATTCCTTTGCGTTATCATTTATGTATCTCCAGGTATCCACCAATTCTAAATTTTCCATCAACTCAAAGCAAATCTTCGGTAATTTAATTCTTTAATGTTTTTCTCAGAAAGTCTGTCAATTTGTGGTGAGATTACTCCATTCCAATCACCCATAACACACCAGTGATCATATGAGAGATCTAACAATTTTTCCATAAGTCCCGTGTAAAACCTTGTTTTATCTTCATTGGGGGCATAGATACCCACTATCAAAATTTTTATCCCCTGTAAGGTAATTTCAACCCCCACAAATCTGCCACTATCATCCGATAATATCAATTTAGGAGACAATTGTGGGTTAATATAGAGAACAACACCATTTATTTTTTTCAATCCAGCCGAAAAATTCTTCACCCAAATTTTTACAAATCAAATATTTGGAATCTTTCTTCTTGATGTGAGTTTCTTGTAAACAAATTATATCCAATTTTAATTTTTTCAAATAGTGAAACACTTTCTCTTCTGCGGAGTATTGGCTCCATTTATATTCCAAGTTAGATATTTGTAATCCATCTTCAAGCGTGTGTTTTAGAAAAGTCTGTACCTGTTGCTCCCATTGATCCATCCTCTTCTTTTCCTTCCTCTGCCTGTTCCTGTTGACTTTGTTTAATTTTGTCTTCTTCCATGTCTTTTGAAGCTTTTCTCAAGAAATCCCTTGCTTTTTGAACTGTATTCAGTCGATACTTCTGTTGTCTAAATGTAAAGATCACTCCTTCAGGAACATCCCATCTAAATTGGATTTTGCATTGTTTAAGTTTTTCTGTAAAGAAAGCATATTCTTTTCTCTTGCGTAAAAGTCTAATAGGAATTTCCTTCATCACAAGTATTTCCTTGCCATCAATTTTAAGGGCATTGTTAAAATGTTGTTGTAAAACCATATATCTGGTCCTCTTTTTTACAAAATGGACAAGCACATCTCTTGGAATTTTTTTCATTATTGCATATCTGGAATTAATTCTGTAAACTTTGTCTATTTCAAATTCCATCAAATCTTCATTCCAATCCAAAAATTTTACCAAGGCGTTAACAATTTTATCTCTGATATCTTCACCTGTTTCCTCAGGAATTGCACAAAATCTCAAACAATGTTCTTTATCTCTAAGTTCCATCACAGCCATATAGTCCAAGTTTTTTTCCAGTTCCTCATTTAATATATCTGTTCTGTTCTCCAAGGTTTGCACCTTTCCTTTAGTATTTTTTACATCCTCAGTTACTTGTCCAATTGTACCTTTAATCTCGTCCACTTCTTTTCTCATATGGTCCTTTATATCTTTCAGTTCTTGTTGCATTTTGCCAAATTCAGCTTTCATCTCCTGTCTGTCCTGTATCATTTCTTGTTTCAGGTCATTAATCCCATCCATTATTTTCTGAAGCATATCTAGGGAGATAGCCCCTTCCTGTACATCAGTTGAACCTCTTCGCTCCAGAGCCTTAGCTGTTTTCCTGGTTGTCATTCTTAAAAGAAGCCTTTAATTTCTAATATTAACCACTGTTCCCAAACATAAAGGCAGTCTATTTCTTTTTTTTCCCCAACAACAAAAGAGTTAATATTCCAAGCCTGTTGACTTCTGGCCAGCACAGTTCTTATCTCCCTCACATCCAAGAATGCAAAACAAATTTGGTTCACAGCACCGAACAATTAGTAACATACACGAACAGCAGATTCGTCCAAAGAAAGTAGTCCAAGCAAAAATAGTCCCAGATATATATCAATCAAATAGTCATCTAAATTAGAGTTTCTCATCGGATAAGTTGCCCCTCATCCGTTTTAATCTTTATAATTCCAAATTCAGGCCAGCTTTTTGCCATAAGAAAATTAAGTTGTTTAAATTTTCTTTCCTCCTCCTTAATTCCTTGTATAAAAGAGAAAGTGTAACTCACCCAGGTATTTTAGTTGCTGATTCTTAAACAAATCTCTTTTGCTATAGTAATTTATGCCAAATGATAAGATTAGACAGAAGGAGGCTCGCCCGTTATAGATCATTTAAAAAAAAAAAGTCTCACTTTTTTCAGCCCAGCTTGCTGGAAGTCCTGACTCCGTCCTCGGCTGTTAGGTATACCTTCCTTTCCCAGGAGATTCCTGATCAATTCCAGCCACCGACAGCCCAACGAAGTTTCTGAGGATAATCTCTTCGGTTCACCCTTGCCTGGGAGAACATTACACCAGTCAAAGTTTCCTCTTGACTGCTTTTAAACTGAAAAAAGCTTCCTCTGAGACAGAGCTCTCTCAGAGGCAGCCACAGGCGGAGCAATCCTTCTGGGAAGTTCCTTGCAGTCCCTCTTTTCAAGCCTTGTTTTAAAAGACTTTTTCCTGTCTCCCCCTCCTGCAAAGGAGGGGTCTGGGCATCTGGTGATTTTTTTTGTGTGTGTGTGTGTGTATCTGCATGTATTTTTCTAAAAAACTAAGGCTCTTTCTAACGAACAATGGAATTCACCGTGGGGGGGGGTCTGCCAAAGGATAAGATAACATTTATGCAGAACATTTATCTAGTAGCTTTTCTTAACTCTGTCCTTGTTTTTCTTTGCACAAAACCTCTGAAACGCATCACCAGCCATACCATCAGGTGGGGATGTGTGAGAGTGGGGGTGGGAGTTATAGCTCTTGGCCTTGCACCTCCTGGATTCCACTTGAACCAAAATGGGGTTAGCCAAGCCGTAACACTCCCCCCACCCATTTGAAAGGTATACCTATACAGATGTATACAGGTGTCCTTTTACACCACCGTCACGGTCTTGTCTCCCAGGCTCTAATGCTGACATCCATTAGGTGTAACTGTGCCATTTGAGACCGGATCCATATTACAAGGGCCATTAAGACAAGGACCAGAATTATTTGAAGCATCAAAATCACCACAAAGGGGTGCATTATAAGGGTTAAACCTCCTTGGCGTCCTCTCCCCAGCCAAACAGGGAATCTCACCAACTATGTTATCTGAAGTGTAGCTTGCTCTCCTAAATGTTTCACTACTTCTAACCTTTTCTAAAACAGGGTGAGAAAATAACTATGCAATGGTTCAAGATAAAGAATAAAGAACAAAGGCTATAAGGCTATAAAGGTCCAAGATTCTACATTGGCAAATCTCATATCTTAAAACAAATAGCCAAATATTGCAAAACCCTCAGGTAGGAAATCACTCAGAGGGATTTGTAAAGCAAAGCCATCCTATAATAATCAAAAACATTCTTAACACTTCAATTATGTAATGAAAAATAGCAATGGTTAAATCACATCCTTAAAGCATAATGCATGAGTATCAATTACATTCAATATTACAATGAAGAATAAAACAATTCTTGTGATCTTAAAACAAATATTGCAGGGTGGCTTATACATAGTTCATCCTCAGGAGACCAGATGGAAAGAATAAGTAATTGTAGCATCTTCCTTTGGAAATCTGAAAGGAAAAAGGCACGGAGACTTTGTTTCTCAAAAAAAACCACCTCCCACCGAGTGACTTTTGAAATGCTTTTTCTTCAACTGGCATGGGCAAAAACTATAACGGCCTTGGAATCCTTCAATGATACATGTGAGGGGTTCTCCCAGCAAACACTCTTGATTAAGCTGCTCTTGGAAAACCGCCAAGCATGTTGAGACAGGGATTCCTTCAGACCCTCCAAGCGTTGTCCAAATGGTCTGAGGCCAAAGGAAAAAGGTCCTCAGGGAAAGGTATCGAAGTTATATATATTATGTATTGTATTATATTCAATGAACTTTATGAATAGCATTGTAATCAGCTTAGGGTCAAAGAAGCACAGTCTCTTCCCACTGATGTTTCTTGAGCAAAGGGGGGTAAATTATGTGTGAGAAGTAGTAATTTTTTTTTTAGTTCAACCTTTTCCGGTTCTTGTATTCATCAATAAAGGAGGCCTGGATACACGCAGCATATGTGAAAAGGACATTACATCCAGTGGATGCTCTCCCAACTGTGGGACCCTGATGCTTTGTTTTCCTTAGAAGAATTGTCTATAGAGGACCTAGCGAGACTGGTTGAAAATATCCTAAGGATAAGCGGAAAGAGGAGTTGGAAATATTAAGGGCTACCAGAGAATTTTCCACGTCAACATATTGAATTGCATTTGCCATTTTTCCGCCCATTCACTCAGTTTGGAGAGGTCTTTTTGGAGCTCTTCACAATCCCTTTTTGTTTTAACAACCCTGAACAATTTAGTGTCGTCAGCAAACTTGGCCACTTCACTGCTCACTCCTAATTCTAGGTCATTAATGAACAAGTTGAAAAGTACAGGTCCCAATACTGATCCTTGAGGGCTCCACTTTCTACAGCCCTCCATTGGGAGAACTGTCCGTTTATTCCTACTCTCTGCTTTCTGCTTCTTAACCAATTCCTTATCCACAAGAGGACCTCTCCTCTTGTTCCATGACTGCTAAGCTTCCTCAGAAATCTTTGGTGAGGTACCTTGTCAAACGCTTTTGGAAAGTCTAAGTACACTATGTCCACTGGATCACCTCTATCTATATGCTTGTTGACACTCTCAAAGAATTCTAATAGGTTACTGAGACAGGACTTTCCCCTGCAGAAGCCATGCTGGCTCTGCTTCAGCAAGGCTTGTTCTTTTATGTGCTTAGTTAATCTAGCTTTAATAATACTTTCTACCAGTTTTCCAGGCACAGAAGTTAAGCTAACTGGCCTGTAATTTCTGGGATCCCCCCGGATCCCTTTTTGAAGATTGACGTTACATTTGCCACTTTCCAGTCATCAGGCACAGAGGAGGACCCGAGGGACAAGTTACATATTTTAGTTAGCAGATCAGCAATTTCACGTTTGAGTTCTTTGAGAACTCTCGGGTGGATGCCATCCGGGCCCGGTGATTTGTCAGTTTTTATATTGTCCATTAAGCCTAGAACTTCCTCTCTCGTTATCACTATTTGTCTCAGTTCCTCAGAATCCCTTCCTGCAAATTCTGGTTTTGACTGAATATTTATCTTTAGAATTTTTTGCATCATCCTACCTATCTGTGCCCAAAATGATTTTGCCTTTTTACACAGCCACCACATATGATAAAATGATCCTTCTTGGTGTTTACATTTCCAACAAACATTAGAAACATTACTATACATTTTTGACAACTTTTCTGGAGTCATGTACCGGTACATCATTTTATAGAAATTTTCTTTAAGATTATAGCATAATGTAAATCTCAAGCCTTTTTTCCACATATTTTCCCATTGATCCATTTGTATGATATAACCAAAAAATTTTGCCCACTTTACCATACACTCTTTTACTTGTTCTTCCTCCATATCCATTTTCAGTAAGAGTTTATACATTTTCGCAATTATATTTTCATCATTTGTACACAAACCTATTTCAAAATCAGATTTACTTATTTCAAACCCATACATTTTCTTGTCCATTTTATATCTTTCTAACAATTGTAAATAGGCAAACCATTGAGAACTATATCCTTCCTTTATCAGTTGTTCTCTCTCTTTCATTATATATTCTCCATGTACATTTTCTAATAGTTCTTGATAAGTTAACCATTTCTCTTTTCCAGCCATTTCTCTTCTGTAAAACACTTCTTGACTTGAGACACATAATGGTATTTTCGAATAGAACCTTGGTTTATATCTATTCCATATTTTCAACAAAGGACGTCTTATAAAATGATTATTAAAGTCCACATTAACTTTTACTTTGTCATACCATAGATATCCATGCCATCCCCACTTCAGGTTATGGCCCTCCAAATCCAATAGTCTTTTATTCCTCAATAAAATCCATTCCTTTATCCAGACTAAACAGCAGGCAGCAAAATAAAGTCTCAGATTTGGTAATCCCAGTCCTCCTCTTTCTTTGGCGTCTTGTAGTAATTTAAATTTAACTCTTGGTTTTTTTCCTTGCCATACAAATTTAGAGATATCTTTTTGCCATTGTTTAAAAGGTAAATCAGAGGATATTACAGGTATTGTTTGAAACAAAAACATCATTCTCGGTAATACATTCATTTTTATCACAGATATTCTACCTGATGGTCTCCTGCTTTGAATGTATTGATAGAATTTTTTGCTGTTGGTTTTTATGTTCTTAGCAATGTGCTCCTCAAATTCTTTTTTAGCATCCCTTATTGTCTTCTTGCATTTCTTTTGCCAGAGTTGGTGTTCTTTTTTATTTTCTTCATTCGGACAAGACTTCCATTTTCTGAAGGAAGACTTTTTGCCTCTAAGAGCTTCCTTGACTTTGCTCGTTAACCATGCTGGCATCTTCTTGGCCCTGGCAGTACCTTTTCTGATCTGCGGTATGCACTCCAGTTGAGCTTCTAATGTAGTGTTTTTAAACCACTTCCAAGCATTTTCGAGTGATGTGACCCTCTGGACTTTGTTTTTCAGCTTTCTTTTTACCAATCCCCTCATTTTTGTGAAGTATCCTCCTTTGAAGTCAGATGTGACCGTGTTGGATTTTCTTAGCAATTGGCCATTTACATGTATGTTTAATTTAATAGCACGATGGTCACTGCTCCCAATCGGTTCAACAACACTTACATCTCGCACCAGGTCCCGGTCCCCACTGAGGATTAAGTCGAGGGTTGCCATCCCTCTGGTCGGTTCCATGACCAAGCGGTCTAGGGAATAGTCATTTAGAATATCTAGAAATCTTGCTTCTTTGTCATGACTGGAACACATGTGCGGCCAGTCTATGTCTGGGTAGTTGAAGTCACCCATTACTACCACATTTCCTAGTTTGGATGCTTCCTCAATTTCATATCTCATCTCAAGGTCTCCCTGAGTATTTTGATCAGGGGGACGATAGATCGTTCCCAGTATTAAATCCCTCCTGGGGCATGGTATCACCACCCACAACGAGTCTGTGGAGGACTCCGCCTCTTTTGGGGTTTCGAGCATGCTGGATTCAATACCTTCTTTCACGTATAGAGCGACTCCGCCACCAATACGTCCTTCCCTGTCCTTCCGATATAGTTTATATCCAGGGATAACTGTATCCCACTGGTTTTCTCCATTCCACCCGGTCTCCGTTATGCTCACTATATCAATGCTCTTCTCTAAGACCAAGCACTCCAGTTCTCCCATCTTGGTTCGGAGGCTCCTAGCATTAGCGTACAGGCACTTGTAAGCAGTGTCTCTCTTCAAGTGTCTTTGGCACTTGTGGTTTGGCCTGTGGTAATTTTGCCCTTCTGAACTTATATCCTGTGCCCCTGCTCTCACAATGCCTACTTCTAGGCCTACCCCTTTTAAAATTTCATCATTTCTTTGGTCTTTATCCCAGGGGGGAGGTTTATTCCGAACCGGACCTTCCTCAGCTCCTGTCGGGTTTCCCTCCTCAGTCAGTTTAAAAGCTGCTCTGCCACCTTTTTTATTTTAAGTGCCAGCAGTCTGGTTCCGTTCTGGTTCAAGTGGAGCCTGTCCCTTTTGTACAGGCCCGGCTTGTCCCAAAATGTTCCCCAGTGCCTAACAAATCCAAACCCTTCCACCCGACACCATCGTCTCATCCACGCATTGAGACTGCAAAGCTGTGCCTGTCTGGCTGGTCCTGCACGTGGAACCGGTAGCATTTCAGAGAAAGCCACCTTGGAGGTCCTGGCTTTCAGCATCCTACCTAGCAACCTAAATTTTGCTTCCAGGACCTCACGGCTGCATTTCCCCATGTCATTGGTGCCAACGTGCACCACGACCACTGACTCCTCCCCAGCATTGTCTACCAAACTATCTAAACGACGGGCGATATCCGCAACCTTCGCACCAGGCAGGCAAAACACCTTGCGGTCTACATGGCCATCACAAACACCATTGTCTATGTTCCTAATGATCGAATCACCCACTACAAGGATCCCTCCACCCCCTGGAGATATATCCTCGGCACGAGAGGATAGCTGCTCATCCCCCAAGGAATGGGTCCCTTCTAAGGGATCGTTTCCCTCTTCCTCAGCTGGAAGCTCTCCTTCCCTGAGACCATCGTTCTCCATGATAGCAGAAGAGCTGTCATCCTTGGAGTGGGACACAGCTATAACGTCCCTGAAGGCCTCCTCCACACACCTCTCTGCCTCTCTCAGCTTTTCCAGGTCCGCCACCTTGGCCTCAAGGAAATGAAGTCGTTCCCGGAGAGCCAGGAGCTCATTGCACCGAGAGCACACCCACGACTTCTGTCCAGCAGGCAGATAGTCGTACATGCTGCAGGCAGCGCAAAACACTGGAAAGCCCCCACACCCCTGCTGGCTTCTTACCTGCACAGTTTTGTTTAAGGTTTATTAAGTCAATGGGTTGGAAACTGTGGTTTAGTTGAGGTCAGAGAACAGACAGGCAGAGTGGGGGGGCCCTGGCCTCCTCGCTCTGCTGCTTAACTCGCCTTGACGCTTTGTCAGCTGGGGCCTTGACGCTTTGTCAGCTGGGGCCTTGACGCTTTGTCAGCTGGGGCCTTGACGCTTTGTCAGCTGGGGCCTTGACGCTTTGTCAGCTGGGGCTCCCTCTAGCTCATGGAGCAGGCTCCCTCGCTAGGGTGCTCTGAATTTATATGTGTGGCTGGTCCCTCCCAGCTACTGCTGCCAGGCAATGATGTGTTAATTGAGGCTGATGGCTCAACTATCAGCTGGGGCTTAACTCTTTAGGATTATCTCAGGCTTCCTTCCTTTGAAGGCAGGAAGGCAGGCTTCCTTCCTTAGCGAGGGGCGGGGCTATTTAACTTTGACTAGTTGTACTAAGAAAGGTTAACTAGCTTTTACTCTATTTTTATTTTATTTGCTGACAACAACCACTTTTATCAGTGCAAGTTCCCCTGTAGTTTTAAGTGGTGCCTTGCACTCTGGCCTGAACAAACTAGACTAGCTTTTGGCTGCTTTTAATCTAAGCAAGGGGCTGCGACTTGCAGGTGAGTCTTTTTTTGTTTGTTGTTTTCCCACCTAGAACAGCCTGACCTTTCTTTAACCTAGGGAAACAGAGCTTGTGGTTGTGTTTAAGGAAGGCTAAAGCTGCCCTTTTTAGCAAAGACTGACCTGACTCTCTCCCTGTATGTATTGGTGGACCCTAATGAGAAAAGGAGTCCAAGAAGAGTGGGAGTTTCTAAAAAGAAATTCTAAAGGCACAGTGGCAAACAATTCTCACAAGGAAAAAAGGTGGAAGACAGCAGAAAAAGCCAATGTGGCTTCACAATAGCGATGCCAGGTCTCCCGCAAACAGCCGGAGACTCCGGCCCCGCCCCTGCTTTTCTCACCTCCGGCCAGAATTGCCCCCATGTTGTTTAATCTCCGGCTATTGTGGACTCCCAGGAGCGAGGAGCCAGTCATGCAGACGCCAATTTTCCCCTTGCTTCTTCTATCTGCTTTGCCTCCTCTCTCTCTCTCTCTCCTTTGCATGCAGACATGCACACCTCAGGGGAAGGACTCCATTTGCCTTCCCAAGCATCACCTCTCATTCTCATTGGCTGTCCCTGAGGCCCAATGAGAGCCAAACCCAGGCTTCTTCCTTGATGTGGAGCAAATTGGAGCAAGTAGGAGGTGAGTTGGCTGGCAGGCAAATGCCCCGGCTTTGAGGGTTTTAGGGAGTTCTAGCTGCTCTAGAGCTGATGAGCAGCTGTGGCCGGGGAGCAGTGGCATTCCAAGTGCAGGCAATAAGAGGATGACACATCGGGCGCTGCCTCTTTTCCAGCTCCAGCTCACCCAGGATAGCGTCCCACCTTCCCCCCCCTGCATTTAGAGGCATCCTCTCTCCCTCTCCTTGACTTCCCTCCCCTTTCTCCCCTCCCCCTTTGATTTCTTTGTCTGTTTATTTATTTATTTTTATTTTGCGTGAGAAATATTGGTATTTCTCTCCCTCCCCCTTCTCTATCCCCCCTTCCGCTTCTTTCCCTCACTGATCCCAGGGCTCCCTCACCTCTTCTCTTGCATGCTTGGGAGCCTTTTTCTCCCAAGCACCAGCAGCCTGTAGCAGACTCACTCTCTGCTCGGGGTGGAGATACATGGGCTGGTGAAACCAGAAATTGCTCTCCACCCTTTCTTTCTTTCTTTCTTTCTTTCTTTCTTTCTTTCTTTCTTTCTTTCTTTCTTTCTTTCTTTCTTTCTTTCTTTCTTTCTTTCTTTCTTTCTTTCTTTCTTTCTTTCTTTCTTTCTTTCTTTCTTTCTTTCTTTCTTTCTTTCTTTCTTTCTTTCTTTCTTTCTTTCTTTCTTTCTTTCTTTCTTTCTTTCTCTGTAAGTGTTCATTTACTCAGAAAAACTTGCTGCAGCCTTGTGCCCCCTTTGTGAACCTCCTATGATAGTTACTTCCAAGAAAGCATGTTCTTCCTCCAGGATGAAGACTGCAATCCTAAACACGCTTGGGTGGGAGAAAGCCCACTGAATTTCGTGAGGATTGCTTTGGAGTAACTAGGCTTGGGATGGGCTTTAGAGTCTTTTCCTCTAAAATGAATTGGGTCAACCAGAAGAAAGACTTCATCTTATTTTTCTGTTCTAAACATCTCAGGGCAGAGACCCGTCTTTTTTGCTTGCTATAAACTGCATTAATTATTATTTATAATAATCTGCAATCGCTAGGGGCATTATCAGGGGAGGTTGAGCCCTGGGTCTTTTCTGCTAGACCCAGATCTGCTACTCCCCACTTTTTAAAAACACATGTTTATTTTTATTTTGCTCATAGGGCAGCAAACTACAGTGCCAGTGAGATCCCAGGCTGCATACACACCGTACATTTAAAGTGTGCGGCTTCCCACAAAGAATTGTGGAAATGTAGTTTACCCCTCACAGCTAAAATTTCAAGCACCCTTAACAAACAACAGTTCCCAGGATTCTTTGGGGAAGGAGAAACATGCTTTAAATATATTGTGTGTACACACACTATTTTAATTTGCCCAGAAGCACTGTATACATTTATGCAGATTGTTGCCCAGAGTTTTTCAAGAACTTAGCAACAAGGGTGTAGTCGTCCAGGGTCTCGGGGAGTCTTAGATGCCTTACTTTTTTGGGAGCAGGGTCTCAGCAGAATCCCTGTGTTTCCAGCATTCTATGAGCCAATCAACATGACAGGGGAGTGTGTTAGCCACTTAGAAGAGTCTTCTAACATGCATCCTTGTCCTTTCCTGCTGATTGGAGCCAATCAGAGTAAAAGGAGGTAAGTCACTGAGCAGACTCTTCTCAGTAGCTAATACACTCCCCTTTCATGCCTATAGGCTCCTAGGGACCTCTGTTGTGGAAGAATGCATTAGCAAGGATCTCATTCTCAACCCAGCAGCAGAAGAGGGAAAGGTGGGAGGGGTGTGGCTGTGACTTTCATGAAGGGACCCTGCAGTCCTGAATTTGCCACTGAATTGTTGCTAGCAACACCCTTGGCCATAAGTAACAGTCTCCCAGCCCTTTTGGCTAAAGGGTGGGGTATAAATGCCTTAAATAAATAAACACAAAAAGCAGCTACTCAGAGGAAAATTCAGCAGAGGAATAAGCGTTGTTTTCACCACTGCCATCCAATATAATCATCCCCCACTTCTTACTACAAACCAATACATGTCTACTCAGAAGTAAGCTCCATTGGGTTCAATGGTACTTACTCCCAGGTAAGTGTGTATTGGATTGTAGCTTAGTTACAAGCTTTGAACTAACTTCAGCTATTTAATTGTTTACACATGATCAGGTGTGCAGGTGTATAAATTCCTTTAAAATGTTGTGGGTTTGGCTCTGGTAAGTTTACCACTGGCAACCTTATGTTCTCTTATTTCAATTTTTTAAAAAAAGGGGGGGGGCTTTGCTTTTTTTTTTAGGCCTTCTGGATGGCTCTGAATTGCAACTCCCCAGGACCAGCGGCATAACTGGAAGTCCTATGGTTCCCTATGCCTGGTGTATTTCTTCCATGTGTTAATTTTTTTTTTTTTGTTTTGGTATTGGGGCCCTACTTGTTAGCTTCTAGAGGAAACTAAAGCAGCTCACAGCAAGAAATAATGCACATCCAACTCACATTTAAAGTGCATGACTTCCCCCAAAGAATCCTTGGAAGTGTAGTTTCCCCCTCGCAGTTAGAGTTCCCGCCACCCATGACAAACTACAGCATCCATCTGTGCTCCCATCTAACATCTCTGCAACACTAAGCTCCTTTCTTCCTATAATGGCCTGGCCTGAGGGCACGTAAACCCTTCTTGCCAGAAGCAAGTAAGCTAGATTAAATGTTCCCTAAAAGTGTTGAACTATGACTTTGCAGACCAGGGTTTGAATCCTCAGACAGCCATGAAGCTGACTGGGTGACCTTGGACCAGTCACTGCCTCTCAGCCTCAGAGGAAGGCAATAGTAAACCACCTCTGAATACCGCTTACCATGAAAACCCTATTTGGGACTGACGAAGGCAGTCCATTTCCATTTTGCATCCATGCTCCCTAAGCTTGTAAGAAGGAATGACCTTGTCACTTCAGCTGGACTTGGGAACACCCTCTTTTAGGTAAGATTTCTATTTTAATTTCCAATCAGAGAATTTTTTTTTAATTGTATGCTCCAAGCAACTGTGGTTGATACTTAATGTATCATGCTTAATGACATAATTAGGGCCCACCCATGACATCACTAGGGCCCACCCCGTGATGTCACTAGAGCCTGCCCCATGACATCACCAGGGCCCGCCCCATGATGTCACTAGGGCCCACCCCGTGACATTACTAGGGTCCGCCCCCATTTTCTCAGGTTTTTGGATGGTTCCGACCTGGCAACCCTACTTCACAAAAATGACCTGAAAACAAGAAAGAAAGTGGAAGGAAGGCCAGGTCACCAAGGAAGAGTACAGACAGTTAGCAAGACTTGCAGGGATGGCATCAGGAAGGTTACAGTTGGGAGTTTTCTTGGATCCTGCCCTGCAGCTTGAATCTCAGGTAGCTGTAGTGGCTAGGAGTGCTTTTGGCCATCTCAAAATGGTCTACCAGCTGCGTCCGTTCCTGGAAGCAGTTGACTTGGCTGCAGTGACACATGCTTTGGTGACATTGAGGCTTGACTACTGTAATGCACTCTACTTAGGGCTGCCTTTGAAAACAGTTCAGAAACTACCGTTGATTCAAAATGCTGCAGCCAGAATGTTAACTGGAGCACAGCGCAGGAAACATATTACCCTTGTGCTTTATCGACTCCACTGGCTCCCATTTTGTTTCCGGGCCCAAATCAAAGTGCTGGTTTTGACCTTTAAAGCTTTAAACGGCCTTGGACCAGTGTATCTGAGGGACCACTTGCGCCCATATGCTCCTGCCCTCGATTTAAGATCATCTGCTTCTGGTCTCCTCTGCATGCCTGGACTGAAAGATGTCAGACTGACAGACGCGCGAGAGAGCTTTTTCAGTTGTGGCTCCTAGGCTTTGGAATTTACTGCCTCAAGAAGCCCGTTCTGCTCCCTCCCTGATGGTTTTCCAGAAACTTGTAAAAACTGTCCTGTTCCGGAGAGCCTTTGAGAAGGTCTGACAGGTGAGTCTGATGCTGTCTCTATGTTTTTTGTTATTTTCTCTTTTTTAATTTTTATCTTGTGGTTTTTACTATTATCTTCCCATATTTGTACTCATATATATACATGTAGGTTTCTTGGTTTGTTTGTATATATATGCTTATTATACAATAACTATTTTATGATTTTAACTTACTGTTTTGTCTTGTGTTTTTATTCTGTATAATGTGTGTGTGATTTTATTGTAAGCTGCCCTGAGTGCCCCATTTTGGGGTGCAGGGGTGGGACAGAAATATTTTAAATGAATAAATAAATAAAATAAATTTGAGAATGATCTGGGATTAGCAAGAGATGCCAAAAGCAACAAAAAAGCTTTCAAGCAGTCAATCTGTAAGCACCTTGAAAACAATGCAGTGATTACTGTAGTGAAAGCGGGGAGCTCTTCCCCGTCTGCTCTCACTGTCCTAGGAGTCAATCCTGGTTTGCCAAGGTTGTGCACGTCAACACCAACCCTGCAAGGTAGTACTACCACCACCCTTCAACTGGTTAGCCACTCTGGGGCAAAGGGAACCCTAGAGCCCACTTAAACACCTGAGCCTCTCAGGACCAGAGTCTAGATCCACTCCTGGCCCCTTCTGAAGTCTTAGGTAAAAACGTTTCTCTGTTACACGGTAGTTGTGGTCAAATGGCAAGGACTGAATTCAGGACCTGACCCCTCTCTCTGGAATAAACACATGTTGGTTTAAAGTAATTAAAGTTTATTAAAAAGAAAATAAGCAAAGCATAAAAAGGTTACAAAAAGCAAAAAGGTACACACAAATAATTGGTAGCAGCAAATTGAATCCTAAAACCATACACCCAAACGGGTAAGGTGTTTAGTAACAAAGGTAAAGGAAAGTTTCTTGGCACAAATCAAAATAACAAAGCTATCTGCCTTAGCTATACTTACAAGAGCATAGGATCTGTCAATGGATGGCCTTCTTCCCCTCAGGGAGTTACAAGTCAAGATGTAAATGGAGCCACAACAGAACATCACCATAGGCAAGGTGGTGCTCCAAAGTGGGACACAAACCCAGAGTTCTGAGCCTCCTCTTACGGAGGAAAATTCCCTCCCAGCCGGAGACAATAAACCAATTAACATTTTCATCAAAGGGATGAAAAAATGATGTTCCCACAGCACCTGGTGCCTCCTCTTGGTTTCCCATAACAAAGCAAGGAGTTTTACGGCCTTGACGGAACCAGGCCCCTTCCACTGATAAGAAGGTGCAAAATTACTGTAAGCTGGTACAGCTGTGTAATAAAAATTACCAAGTCACGGTGATGAAAGAACATCAAAGATTTAACTGCTTGCTAGCAAGCTAACAAGGAAGATGTCAAGGGGAAGAATTCCCCATAAGGCTTTGGGAGTTAGCCATGTTAACTGCAGGCCAGAGTAAGGCTGGCAAGCTGGCATGACACACCCCCTTTTCGAAAAAGATTACATCAAAGGTTGATCACCTTTGGTTTCATCGCCTCTGGTTAATACAAAGGGAAAGAAGGCTAATAAAAAAAAAAGGAAAAACCCACAACAGGAATTAACAACAACCATAACCTAATTTCCCCACAGTGGTCAAACCTAAGCCTCTAAAACCTTACATACTTTATTATATAAAATCATAAAAGGACATTAGCAAACTCATAGTCCAAAATACAGGCATAGGTCATAAAAACCATAAAATCAGGGGTACACAAACCATATTAAAACATCAGGCATAAGAATAGTCAGGAGCAGTTACAAGTCATCAGGACCATACATCAATCATCTAAATTATGCATACGAGATAAGGCATCGGCCGTTTTATTAAATTTCCCAGCCACATAATCTATGGAAAAATCAAAATCTTGCAATAATAGTGCCCATCTCAATAATTTTTGGTTAGAGTTCTTCATTCTAGACAACCAGCATAAAGGAGAGTGATCTGTTTGTAGTTGGAAGTGTCGCCCCCAAAGATAAGGCCTTAATTTCTCCAGGGCCCAAACTATAGCAAGACACTCCTTCTCTATCGTCGCTAGATGGCACTCTCGCTGAATTAACTTCTTGCTGAGATATGCTACAGGGTGTAATTCTCCATCTGTGTCTTTTTGTAAAAGCACAGCACCTAAGCCAAAATTACTAGCATCAGTCTGTACCACAAAGGGTTCAGCAAAATCTGGAGCTTTCAGAACAGGGTAGTTTACTAGTACAGTTTTCAGAGCCTCAAAAGCCTGTTGGCAATCTTCAGACCATACAACTCGTGCAGGTTTGCACTTTTTACACAAATCAGTCAGGGGAGTTGCAATGCTGCTAAAATGAGGGGCGAACCTCCTATAGTAACCTGCAAGTCCTAAAAAAGACTGAACTTGTTTTTTAGTCTGGGGCACTGGCCAATTAGAGATTGCTTCGATTTTAGCATCCAGGGGTTTCAGACAGCCACTATCCACTCTATGGCCTAAATAAGAAACCTCTCCCAGCCCATATTGACACTTCTGAGCTTTGATAGTAAGACCTGCATCCTGCAGTCTTTGAAATACAGTTCTTAAATGTTTCACGTGGGAATCCCAGTCAGTACTATAAACCGCTATATCATCCAGATACGCACAAGCATAATCCCCTAAACCATTTAAGACAGAATTTATTAATCTCATGAACGTTCCAGGAGCATTCCTTAAACCGAAACCCATCATTTTAAACTGGTACAAGCCCATATGAGTGACAAAAGCAGATTTCAATACAGCATCTTCGTCCAAGGGCACTTGCCAGTAACCCTTGGTTAAGTCCAAAGTGGTGATGTACTTAGCAGCTCCCAATCTCTCAATCGGATGGTCCATCCTGGGCAAAGAATATGGATCCACTTGGGTTATTAAATTTAATTTCCTGTAATCCACACAAAAACGAATTTCATTAACATCCTTCTTGGCCACTAACACAATTGGAGATGACCAGGGACTAACAGAAGGTTCAATAACCCCCAAATCTAACATAGCTTGAATTTCTCTTTTCACCACCTTAGCATGCGGTCCAGTTACTCTGTAAGGTGGAGACTGCATAGGTGGATGGTCACCTGTTAAGATTGAGTGTTTTGCCAGATGGGTTTTACCTGGCTTACTTGAAAACAAAGACTGAAAATCTGTCAAAACCTGACCTAGCTGTGTGCGTTGTTCATAATCCAAACTGTCAGGCAAAAAAGCCTCATCAATGCCACTCTCTTGTTGACTCTCAGCAACCAAGTCCACAAATTTTTCTTCATGCTCTCTAGCATTAGTACAGGCCAGAACCAATTTTGCTCTAGACCAAAATTGTTTAAGGGTGTTAACGTGGTAGACCCGTGGCTTTTTGTTTGAATTGGGGTAGGCCAGCAAATAAATAGTATCACTTAACTGTGCCTTGACTACCATTGGGCCAGTCCAGGGCACAGACAGTTTAGACCCTGGCTGAGGTTTTAACACCAGGACCTCAGAGCCAACTGCAAATTGACGTGCTTTGGTATGAGAATCATAATAAGCCTTTTGCTGTTGCTGGGCCTCTGCTAGATTCTCATGAGCAGTCTCTAATGCATTTTTAAGGTCTCACGCAAGTTTTGCAGATACGTAGTCACTGGCACAGAGGAAAATTCCATCTTCCCCTCCCAGTCTGCCTTCAGTAAAGACAAAGGACCTGCAATGTCTCTCCCAAACACCAACTGATTTGGAAAGTATTTCAAACTGGCTTGGGGGTATCTCTGTACGCAAACATGAGAAAAGGCAAAGCCACATCCCAATTACCAGGGTGTTTCAAAGCATGAGCTTTTAGCATTTTTTCCAGAACCGCATTCAAACGTTCACAAAGCCTGTTGGATTCATGATGGTAAGCAACAGAAGTCACATGTTCAATCCCAGAAATCTCCCATAACTTCTTAGTCAGTTTAGCTACAAAGCCTGGGCCTTGATCTGACAAGATAGTTTTAGGGCATCCCCAACGAGAAAATATGTCTAGTAAAGCCTTTGAGATAGCAGTTGCAGTAATGCTACTTAAAGCTACTGCTTCAGCAAAACGCGTTGCATAATCTATGTAAGTCAAAATAATTTTTTTCCCACTTGAGGCCACATTCAGTGGACCAAGAACATCCACCGCGACCCTAGCAAATGGTTCTGCTACAATCTCAGAGACTTGCATTGGCATTTTGGGGTGATCACAGGCATGACCTACTAACTGGCATGTTAAACAACTTTTACAGAAATTTTGAACCCCTTTGGCAATCTGAGGCCAATAAAAGCATCGGGTTACTCGGGCCAATGTCCTTTTTATTCCTAAGTGACCCCCACTAATAGCATCATGCGCCAGTTGCAAAACTTCCAGCCTATGAGCCGATGGCACCACAAGCTGTTTGACAGGTTTCCAATCCACAGAAGCACCTTGGGGCACATGTTCTCTATACAACAATCCGTTCTTCCAATAGAATCTTACGTTCACAGACTTAGATAGTTCCAGAGGAGCATTTACTGCCGCCTCCCTACATACTTGTAGACTATCATCTTGTAGAAGGGCTTCTTTAAACGCAGTGGAACAAGCAGAGTCCAATTTTAGCTCTTCCATGCCCTCACTGTTAGGATCAGAAACATTCATATTTCCAACTTTGGTTGGCAGAGGCTGGTCTGAGTCACAGACTTTTTGCGCCACAGCACCATCTAGTGGCAAAAGTTCGATACTGGGCTCTTGTTCCATTTTGTTAGCTGTACTATGGGTTATGACATTCATATTAACATCCCCATTTTTCAAATTATGTAAATAGCATGAATAAGCAATATCATTTCCAAGGAGGAAATTAAAAAATTGGTCAGAATAATCATGAATTAACACTCTATGTTTTCCTGACCAGTTTTTGTATGAAATCCAGACGTCAGCCACATCACAAAGTTTGTTAGTCATCCCATAAACATTTACTGACGCTTTTACCCCTGGTAAAATTAATTCAGGAGGAATTAAATGACGAGATAAGCTGGAAACTTCGCTTCCTGAATCTCTAAACGCGATTAGCTTAACATAGTTCACAAAAATAGTCTCTTTGAACATTTTGTTGGACCAAGCAGCTTGACCAGGCAAACATGGATAGCTAGCGCTGTCTTCAGGGAGTCGTTCTTTCTCTCCCTTCCCACCATGGGGCTTTTCAGGGGATGGCTTCACCTTTCCTCCCCCCTTCTCCTTTCCCAGTCCCGGTTGAATAACACTCACCGCAGGAGCTTTTAAAACGCTGCTTTTCGAGGTGACAGGGCTGTTTTCAGCACTAGGAGCCAAAAATTCCCAGTCATTCTCTGAACTGGAAGCTGAGGAAGACCAACGAGAAATTTCTGGAGACGACTGCCCTCCCGGTTCTTCGAAGTCACGGGCTCTCTGGACCACAGCTACTTTAGTTCCCTTGTTGGTTCCAGAACTCGGCTTTTTAATTAGTTGGGGACACTGATCCTTTTTGTGCCCCGGCTGCTTGCATAAAAATAAAAAAATATGAGGTGTGGACATTCGTTGATAATAAGAAAAAAAGGGGGAGAACCCCAGAATGTCAAAAGAGGGAAATTCCAAATTATGTAGATTTTTTTATTGATTTCTATAAAAGAGAATAAATTTCTTTCAAATCAAATACCCAACGCGTTTCAGCCCTACACAAGGGCTTTCATCAGGGGCTATAAACAAATAGAAAAACATCATTTTGACAGACATATACAAATTTCAACCTCTATTAAAATTTCTTATAAAAACATTCTTCATTTTGTATATTTCCAGACATTTCATATACACAAATACAGAAATAACTTTTTGTTACAGTAGCTTCTAAAGAATTTTTCTTTTTATGTTTCTGTACATAATATAGGTAAATTCATGTATAGCATTTATTTGTAATATTTAAAAGATACTTACATTTAAGTTGTTAAAGTGCTTTATTCAATAGAGTCTTCTGTCTCACTTTTGCTATGAATGGCATCAGTGTCTTTATGATTATTTAAAACTAGTAAGAGCTTTTATTATTATTATTATTATTATTATTATTATTATTATTATTATTATTATTATTATTTTACTTGTCTGGAGAATAATTATTCTGACCTTTAGATATAGGATTAAGAACCCCTGTCGTATACTTGTGAGTAAAAAATGTTTTTTGGACCTGAGGAATCCTTTACATCAGGGGAAGAAATGAACATTCCTCGTTTAAACCACTAGGTGTCATTGTTTTGAGTCTTAAAATCCATTCTATTTCTTTTTTATATAAAAGAGAACTAGAAAATGATCCATTTTGGCAAGCTGGCATGACAATTACTAGAAGCTAAGATTTGTCAGGAAGAAATTCTGCCAGACTATTCTTATCTCATTTTTTGATCAGGTAACCTCCCTAGAAGACTGTGGGAATAGCATGGACATAATATACCTTGACTTCAGCAAAGCTCTACACCTAGGAAAATGACACCAAGTGCACAGTAATAAGATGGGGGATACTTGTTCAGCAATATTACATGCGAGAAGAATCTTGGAATGGTTCTTGATCACAATCTGAATATGAGCCAACAGCGTGATATGGCTGCAAAAAAGGCAAATGCTTTTTTAGGCTGCATTAACAGAAGTTTAGTTTCTGAATAGCATGAAGTACTAGTTCCCCTCTATTCAGCACTTGTAAGTCTTCATCTGGAGTACTGTGTCCAGTTCTGGTTTCCGCACTTTAAGAAGGATGCAGACAAACTGGAACGGGTTCAGAGGAGGGCAATGAGGATGATCAGGGGACTGGAAACAAAGCCCTATGAGGACAGACTGAAAGAACTGGGCATGTTTAGCCTGGAGAAGAGACTGAGGGGAGATATGAGAGCACTCTTCAAGTCCTTGAAACGTTGCCACACAGAAGAGGGTCAGGATCTCTTCTCGATCGTCCCAGAGCGCAGGGCACAGAATAATGGGCTCAAGTTGCAGGAAGTCAGCTTTTGACTGAACATCAGGAGAAACTTCCTAACTGTTAAGAGTGGTACGACAATGGAACCAATTCCCCAGGGAGGTAGTGGGCTCTCCAACACTGGAGGCCTTCAAAAGGCAGCTGGACAGCCACCTCTTGGGTATCTTTGAATTCCTGCCTTGAGTAGGGGATTGGACTCGATGGCCTTATAGGCCCCTTCCAACTCTACGATTCTATGATTCTGAAGTAACAGAAAATCTGGGTTACATGTCACGAAACCCTCCGGGCTGGCATTTTGTTGATGATGATGATGACATAATGTGAACAGTGCAAAAACCTTGCGTGCCTGAGCAGCACCAGTTGCACAATAAACCTCCACTTGCCCGTGTCCAAAGCAATGCGCCGGTCAGTCCAGTGGAGGAAGGACTGTCCCCAAACAAGAAATATCCAAGACTGATGGAAGCTGGTGGGGCATTTGGCTACGCCACCATCCTGCTGCCCGCTGTCCCTTTGCTACTCCATTCCTTGTTATAGTGGCCATCACACCTTCATGTGAAGTTTGGGTTTTGTTCCCTCCAGTGAGCATCACTTTTTACTGTTTCCTAATGTTGAACTGCATTTGCTGTTTTGTTGCCCATTCATCCTGCTTGGAAATAACCTTTTGGAGCTCTTCACAGTCTGCGTGGGATTTTAGCCACTTAAATAATTTGGTGCTATTAACTGCTCGCCTCTGATTCCAGATCATTTATGAATATTATACAGCACCTCCGTTCCCAGTACAGATCCTTGACAGACTCACAACATTTGCTGTTGTGAAAACCATTTGTTTGTTGCTAAAGCACAATTAGCATTGTCTTGTGGAAATGTTCTCCCTTTGTCATGAGCTCAAATGTATATCCACACAGTTAATCTCAGGGCAGTTCCAGCCATCCCTTAGTCACACGTGACTCCCTTCCATATCTCCAGATCACTGTCATTAGGGGGCATTGGGTGTTCCTAATACCATCTTGGGGACAGGACCTCGTTTGATTCCCAGCACACGCCTGGGAGGTCAGTAAGGCTGAGAGTGGATTTGACCCTGCAGACTTCCTTGTCCTGGTCTGATGCTCTAACACAGGGGTATGGAGCCTTAGCCCCCAAGGGACCGATCCTGGCCCTCCAGTCCTCTGTACCTGTACCTTGTCATTCTCCCTTTAACAGCCCTGCTATGGCTCAGCTGAAATGTGCCCTTGAGGAACAGTGACATTGCCTCTGGCATCCTTGGAGGAAGGGTGGGAGGGAGGGGTGTGTGTGTGTCTGCACAAAGGGAGGAGTCGCCATTGCTCCACCCATTTCTGCCTCTGGCCTCACCTGCCGCCCCTCTGGAGATTGCCTACATGTGAATTGGGCTGAAAACAGATTTCCCCTCCCTTCTTCAACAGTTGTTGCTGTTATGTGCCTCCAAGTCGACTGCGACTTATGGCAACCCTATAAATCAGCGACCTCCAAGAGCATCTGTCACGAACCACCCTGTTCAGATCTTGTAAGTTCAGGTCTGTGGCTTCCTTTACTGCACTGTATTTGTATTGTATTTGCCACCCTGGGCTCCTGCTGGGAGGAAGGGCGGGATATAAATCTAATAAATAAATAAATAAATAAAATACACTGGATCCTATTACAAAAATATTAAATTATGCCATGGGTTGTTTTCAACATGGAATACCTGGGCATGTTTTCAGGTTATTGGATGGAAAATAAACCAGGTACCAGCTTTTGTAAAGGCCGTGGTGCAGGAAGCCGGGGAGGCACAATTGCAGCTTCTCTCTGGCCTCGTGGGTGCAGCCGCCGGATACAGGAGAGCGTGCTCAGCCACTCCAATGGCTCTGCTACACCCCAAGTATTTCCCACAAATTCTGCCTGGGGGGCTCTGCTTTCAGTGAGCAGAGGGAGGAGGAAGGTCCAGAGAGAAAGAGGAGGGGGAGACAAGTAGACAAGGGGCAGAAGCGGATCAAGTCCTTGGCTTTCCCCAAGCTGTAAAGAGTAAAGCTGTAAAGCTGTAAAGCTGTTGGGGAATAAGCCAGAACTGCACCTCCCACGTTTGCTCACTGTGGGCTGAAGTCCCTCTATGGGCAGGCCAACCTCCTCAAATAACGTTGGCACTAGTTATACCTTCCAGCAGCTTCTTTCTAAAAGCTTCTGCTTTGCCCAGTGTCCCCAATCCTGATGTGGTGACTGAAACACTTCCGCTGTTTCCCTAAAGCTGTCTGGAGAGAAGTGTTTCTGAGCATGTCCAGAGTGGTTGTTGCTCCATCGCACAATATTTCCAGGAACTGGCTGCCACTCTTCCAAGGACATAGGGAGGTGGCTCAAGGCCTGCTTGCCTTCTCAAAGGACACAGCTCAGGTCAGGGGACCTGTGCCTCCATGCAGGCTTCAGTGCCTGAGTTGATTGGTAGGGTAATGCTTAGGAAGATGACTAAGAAATGAGAGGGCGGGGTCTGGGTCGCCAGGACACTCACCCCCATCTGTGTGGGAAGTTGTATCCCAAGGGTGAGGACCCTGTGGTGGCCCTGTGGATGTTGCTGGATTACAGTGCCCATCATCCCTGATCTCTGGCCCTCCTCGCTGGGGCTGATGGGAGTCACAGCCTGACAGCATCCGAGGGGCCGCCAGTTCCCCATCCACATTCCACATGCTCCTCTCAGAGTTGAGATTGCTTGGTTACCAGCTAAAACATTCTGCACTTGCTCAAAGGTACTCTTTTCTTTATTCAGATGGAGGTTTATTTGCTAGCTGATAATAACACAGGAAAAATTTCCATCGGAATGGAGGGAAGGCTTGTATATTGTAGGGATGCTGTGTGGGGTAGTGGTTAAAGTGGTTAGTTAAACTAGGATTGGGGAGACCTGGGTTCAAATCCCCACCCAGCTTCAAAGCTGACTGGATGGTCTTGGAAGAGTCACCATTTCTCAGCTTAACCTACCTTGCAAAGTTGTTGTGAGGATATGGCAGAGGAAGGTGTATGTATGTACATTGCCTTCAGGTTGAGAAAAGGGGAGACACAAACCTGGTTAGGTAGGGTGACTTTTGTTGCAGAGTGGCGAAATTGGGAATGGTGCGTCTGAGTGAGCCTTTGTGTGTTTGAATCTTTGCTAAAGATTCCACCTTCCCTGCAAAGTAGTCAGACAGAGACTTTGAGCTTTAAAATAAGAAATAACTACTGTATTCTGGTAGTACATACTTGGTAGGAAAGAGTTCTACATCTAGCTAGTTGGAGATGCAAATACTAAGCCTAGTGTTTGCCCTCATGCTGGGAGGAGAGGGAGAGACAAAGAGAAGATGTCTGCTCTCCCTCTCAAGAGAAACGAGAAGAAGGAAGGAGGAAGGAGATGTGGTCAACATCCTCTGCATATCAGTCTAGCAGGAAGGGAGAGTCAGCAGGAGATCAAAGGACAGGTATTAGCCTAGTAATCAGGAGGTCTCCTCTCTAGCTACCCTTTTAACCCCATGCAGCCTCAACCCACCAGTTGGAGCTGAACCACATATTCCAACAACTTTATGGTGTGCGTGTGTGCGTGCACATGCACGCGCACGCACGCACACATGCACGTGCACGCACGCACACACGCACACACACACACAATGCACCAGCCCTCCAAGATAGTCCTGTCAATGAAAGTCAAACCTCCCAAGGTCAGGAGTGGAGGACAGATGTTGCCCTCAGAGGTAGGGCTGTCCTTATAGTGGCGGAGCAGCAGCTTTGCTTGCAGAAGATCCCAGGTTCAATCCCTGGCATCTGCGGCAAGACTTGAATCCCTGGAAAGCCCCTGCCAGTCAGTGTCAGCAATACTGAGGTAGATGGGCCAATGGTCTAACTTGGCAGAAGGCAGCTTCCTCCTCACTCAGGACTGGGTCCCCTGGGGAAGGGTCATGGCTCAATGGGAGGAGAGCCCCTGCTTTGCACACAGAAGGTCCCAGGCTCACTATGGTGTGCTCAAGGTTTGGGCCATCGCTGTCTTTGAAAAACTGTATAAAAAACGCAAGGGCATGAAATGAAGACCAAGACCATGACTGTGATGGCTGGCATGACATTACAGCATAGATTAGCCTGTGTCCCTCCAGATATTGATGGCTCCAATTCCCATTGGGCCAGCACAGCCAGTGGTCAGGGCTGATGGGAGTTATAGTCCAGCAACATCTGGGGGTCTCTCCTATATTAATATTACACATGTCAGACACCCAAACACACATATGGGCTCCTCTGGAGGGACTCATCTGGCCCTTAAAGTGACATCACTGGAGAAGAGGGTTTGCAGTTTTGACAGTGATGTTGATCCACATTTTGCTCTCCTGTTTGAGAAGGAAAGTTGGTAAGAAGATAGAATAGAAATGGCAATATTCAAAAACTGGCACTGGGAGAACATGTTGACATTCCAAGGTGCTCTGATGCAGAGCTGACAGTGGCTAAACTTGCACAAAGAACTGAAAAGAGAGACGCCAGTGTGAAACCACTGAAGGACAATTTATAAAGAAATTCAGTTCTAGTACTCCCTGTGACCTGAATCTAGATAGCAGGTTTTTCCCCCTATATCAATGTTAATTAGCTGACTAGTACCAGGATGTTTTGTGTTACCATCAACACTATTTTGTAAATGGTTGTTGTATAGTTAAATGTTACACTCTGTACTTTTTGCATTTCATTTCATTCTGACTCAGTGCTTATGTTTTCCCCTCCTGTACAATCTGTCAACTTAGGACAACACTCGATGATGCATTTGATGTAGCTTCCAAAGGCTTCGGCCACAATAAATGCATTATTCTTCAAGATGCCACAAGACTCTTCGTTGCCTTTGAGAGGTGGCAACCCTGTGACATCATCAGATTCAGCTTTGGACATCATCTCCACGCCCCAACTCTGCACTGGAATGCAGCGAGAGACTCAGGAACCTTAACTCAGAGTTTGCGCCTTCACAAAAATATCCGACTTCCATATTCACAAATACTTGTTGCTGATTCCCTGTGGCACTTTTGAGTATTGGACAGCTTCACTTCAAGAGAGCGAGGTGTGTGTGTGTGTTTGTTTGGGACATCTTTAATTTCCTTTCCTTCCATCCCCCACCCAATTGCCTCTTCAGCTTTTGCCTGCTGAGGCCTTGCCACTCACCCTAGATCTCTAGGAGGAAGGTGTTTGGGTGATAAATTAGTTTTGCTGTCTGTGCAGGGCCTGGGTGTGCATTGGGAGACCCAAGTGGTGCATAAAATTAAATGGGAAAGCATCTCAGTGCTGAACACACACACTGATTTTTCAAAACATGCTCTTAAACCAGATTAACCTTTGCTCATGTTGACGCAGCTCCAAGGCCAGACTTTGGAAGGAAGGAAGGAGTCCTCCACCTCCCCCCGCCTTCCCTTTGCTTACCTGCTCACTTTGTTGTTGTTATGTGCCTTCAAGTCAACTATGACTTATGGCAACCCTATGAATCTGTGATCTCCAATAGCATCTGTTATAAACTACCGTGTTCAGATCTTGTAAGTTCAGGTCTGTGGCTTCCTTTATGGAATCAATCCATCTCTTGTTTGGCTTCCTCTTTTTCTACACCCTTCTGTTTTTCCCAGCATTGTTCTCTTTTCTAGTGAATAATGTCCGGTCAGCACTGTCAATGGTCAGGAATTATGGGAACTGTAGTCCAGCAACATCTGGGGACCCAAAGGTTGGAAGAGGCTGGTCTAAAGTATGATAACCTCAGTTTCATCATTTTAGCTCCTAGTGATAGTTCTGGTTTAATTTGTTCTAACATCCAATAATTTGTCTTTTTCACAGTGCATGTATGTGCAAAGCTCCCCTCCAACACTACATTTCAAATGAGTTGATGTTTCTCTTGTCTGCTTTTTTCACTGTCCAACTTTCACATCCATACATAGAGATTGGGAATACCATGGTCTGAATGATCCTGACTTTGGTGTTCAGTGATACATCTTTGCATTTGAGGACCTTTTCTAGTTCTCTCACAGCTGCCCTCCCCAGTCCTAGCCTTCTTCTGATTTCTTGACTATTGTCTCCATTTTGGTTAATGACTGTGCCAAGGTATTGATAATCCTTGACAAGTTCCATGTCCTCATAGTGAACTTTAAAGTTACATAAATCTTCTGTTGTCATTACTTTAGTCTTTTTGACATTCAGCTATAGTCCTGGTTTTGTGCTTTCCTCTTTAACTTTCATCAGCATTCAGTTTTAAATCATTACTGGTTTCTGTTAGTAGTATGGTATCGTCTGCATATCTTCCAAATATTTTAAGAGCAGCTTTCACCTCACATTCTAAAATGTCTGGTTCTTCATCATATGGTTCCTCCATGAATGAAATCTGTCATCCTGGCATCTCTTTTATAGAGTTCTTCAGTGTATTGCTCCACTACAGAGAGGGATTAAGACCATCACCCCAAAATGGAAATGGGCTGCCTTCAAGTCGAAGCCAGACTTATGGTGACCCTATGAATAGGGATTTCATGGTAAACGGTATTCAGAGGGGGTTTACCATTGCCTCCCTCTGAGGCTAGTCCTTCCCAGCTGCCTAGGGCCTGCTCAGCTTGCCACAGCTGCACAAGCCAGCCCCTCCCTTGTCCACAACAGCCAGGTGGGGGAAACTGGGCTCCTTGGGACTATGCAGCTTGCCCACGGCTGCACAGGTGGCAGGGCACGTAACCCCTGAGCAACTCCCTGTGGGGTGATCTTTTGCTGGCCCTTGACACCCAGGAGACACGAGCTGGGATTTGAACTCATAGGCTCTGGACTCCCAGCCAGGCTGTGCTGCCCACTGGGCTATACCAGCTGGTTACCATCACCCCAACCTCCCTGCAATCCCTTCTTAAGCAGGAGGCTCCAGCCTTTTGGAGGACCACAGAAAAACACTCGGAGTACCCCAGACACCTGCTGCGTGTGCTGCAGTCAGTCTCCCCTCACCCAGTTCATGGCTGGGAACAGACTTACACGGCAGTTCTCTCCTCAGAAGGAAGCTCTGCTGGATTCCGTGGTTCTTACTCCAGGGCAAGTGTGTCTAAGATTGCAGCCTAAGAATGACCTTTTTGAAGGGCTGCAAGTGGTCTGAAAGAGGGTGGCTACTTGGGATGCCTACAGTTGTTCTAATTCCACCACCAGTGTGCGTGACACTTCATGGCAACCTTCCCCAACCCGGTGCCCTCCAGATGCTTTGGACCACCACTCCCATCAGCCCCAGAGAACATGCTAAATGGGGGAGATGGGAGTTGTAAGCCCAGGCCATCCCAAGGGCACCAGGTTGGGGAAGGCTTTACAGAGTACAAGAGGATAGGTCTCTGCCCCAAGGAGCTTACGGTTTAAAACCTATCAGAAAGAAAAAATAGAGCAAGGAGAAGATGCCAACAAGGGAAAACAGGGGAGCCACATGTGGGTTTCAGTTGTCTGTGCTTAGGCCTAGCTACAGGCTGAGTTGCAGGAGGTCATGGAGACCGGGGGGGGCATTGAGCCAAAAGCCTCATGGAAAAGGGTGGGCTAAGAGGAGGGATTCAAAGGTGGCGTCATGCCGTCCCTTTAGTTTCCTTCAGATCAATTAGCCCACTTTTCCTTCTGGGAAACAGTCCTGGTGGGCTTTTTATTGTTCTAAAAGCCTGCAGAACCTGTTTGACTTTAGAGGGAGGCTGAGAACCTGCTGCTGTCTGTCTCCCACCTCAGTGGGAAAATCAGAATCTCATCAAGCAAGTGCTGGCCATAGACAGCAGGAGCAGATCTGGACCACCCACCAGCAGGATCAGGGCAACCTCACTCAGGAGAACATTTGCCAGCAGGTCAAAGTGCCTCACAACTATCTATCTATCTGTTGTTGTTGTTGTGTGCCTTCAAGTAGATTATGACTTATGACGACCCTGTGAATCAGCAACCTTCAATAGCGTCTGTCGTGAACCACCCTGCTCAGATCTTGTAAGTTCAGGTCTGTGGCTTCCTTTATGGAATCAGTCCATCTCTTGTTTGGCCTTTCTCTTTTTCCACTCCCTTCTGTTTTTCCCAGCATTATTGTATTTTCTAGTGAATCCTGTCTTCTCATGATGTGTCCAAAGTATGATAACCTCAGTTTCATCATTTTAGCTTCTAGCGACAGTTCTGGTTTAATTTGTTCTAACACCCAATTATTTGTTTTTTTCACAGTCCATGGTATGCACAAAGCTCTCCTTCAACACCACACTTCAAATTAGTTGATTTTTATCTATTTCATTCATATCCCACCTTTCCTTCAAGGAGCTCAAGGTGTCATGCAATATGGTCTTCCCTCTCCCAATTTTATCCTCACAAAAATCCTGTGAGGAAGTGACAAGGTCACCCAGTGAGTTTCATGGTCAAGTGGGGATTTCAACCCCGGTCTCCCAGGTTTCAGTCCAACACTCTAGCCATTGCACCACACTGTTCCAATCCAAAACAATGTTATTCACCAATTGGTGTCCAAGCCCCCACTCAGCCATGAAACTTTTTGGATGACCCTGGGCCTGTCACCATCTCTCAGCCTGTCCTACCTCATAGGGTTGTTCTGATGATAAAAATGGGAGGTAGCTGGGAGAAACTGGCATGTAGGTTACCCTGAGCTCCCTGGAGAGGCAATGGCTGAGAAGGGGCCTCCAAGACCCCCTCCAGGATTCTGTCCTCAGAGGCAACACTGGTAAGAAAGAGCAGGATTCCTGCCTCATATCTGCCGATGTTTGCATTTCACAGACTCCATAGAGCTGGGAGGGAGCTCAAAGATCAACCAGTCCACCCCCCTGCCAATGCAGGACGCAGGACATCCACAGCAGCAGCATCCCTGATGGCCATTCAAGCTCAGCTTAGAACCCTTTAATGAAGGAGAGTTCCACGGTTAAAACTGTGCCTGTCCTTAGGTCGTTTTTCCTTAATGTTTAGCCCAAATCCTTTTCCTCCTGACTTGAAACCCTTGGTTCGGCTCCCACCCTCTGGAGCAACAGAAAAGTCATTTGCTCCGGGCCCTCTACGTGACAGCCAACCTAAGGTTTACGTGGATACGACTACGAAGACAACTGGGAGCGAACCCTGATGAGCCATTGCTGCCAGTCAATGTCTGACGCAGAATAAGGGGGCTTCCTACGTGCCAGCGCCCGGCATTCACTGGCCCGTTCATTCGGGCACGCTTCTTGCAGAGTCCCGCCGCTTCCCCAGAGTTGAAGGGGCTGCTTTCGAGGGAAGCGCCAAACGGCGTCCGGGCTTGGGTGCGGCTGCATTGAAGCAACCATGTGCCTGCATAGCGCGCGGTGGCCTTGCTGCCCACCAGGTGGCGGTAGAGGTCTGCCGCTGGAGCGGCTTTGGGGCGTCCTCTCTTCCCAGCCTGGCGGGGCTGATGGCAGCTGCACCCACGCCTGGAGCCTGGAGGCCCCCAGCAGGCCGGGAAAGGCTGCGCTGGGGCAAGTGTGGGGAACCGTTGGCCTTCCCTCGGCAGCCCCAGCAAGCCCGGCCAATAGCCAGGGGTGCTGAGAGGGGTAGTTCAGCGACCTCTAGAGGGCCAAAGGGGCCCACCCCTGCTCTAGGTTCCTGGCCGAGAGGGGGCTTTCCCGTGCCATCTGCTGCCTGGAGATGCCAGCAGGGTTGAACTCGGGACCTTTCCCATGCAACGCAGGTGCTCTGCCCCTCCCCCCCAGCTCTGGTCCCTCCCTTGGCACATTAGAAGGTGCCTGTCTGCAGATCAGCCTGCTTGCCAACCTGATTCATTATTGTCCATTCTGACTGGCTGCAGCTCCCTGGCGTCTCAGGCAGAGAGGGGTCT
Source organism: Rhineura floridana (assembly GCF_030035675.1). Classification (NCBI taxonomy): domain Eukaryota; kingdom Metazoa; phylum Chordata; class Lepidosauria; order Squamata; family Rhineuridae; genus Rhineura; species Rhineura floridana. The sequence continues at coordinate 1,418,057 of NC_084501.1, read as the reverse complement.
TCCCCATTATCTGCTGTTTGCCCCCCCCCCCCAAAGTGGAGTGGCCCAGGAGTGACTTTTGCATGCAACGGAAATGTGTTGCCACTTGAGCCACAGAGACTCTCCAGTCTTCCTGCTCCATATTCTGGGGAGGGGCATCTGGAATTGCACAGAGCCTCTCCACTGCTCTAAGTCTCACAATTCTTCCATCGGGGGATTCTACCCTGTTACAAAGACTAAGAGCTGCCTGCAGAATAAATGAAAGAGTATTACTCTTTCATTTCAGTTTTATACAGCCTTAATTGCAAGGTGCATTTGAAAGGCCTGAGACAGTGGTGCAGTTAGGGATTTTAGCTTCATGGTTTCACTGGGTGTGTGGGGGCTCTTTAGAGAGTAATGTGTATATTGCTTCAGTTGCTTTAAAATGATGTAAGTCTAGCCCTGCCCTGCTGCTGTGCGTGGGGAGGAGGCTCCTGTTCATTCTTCTGGGCAGGACCCTGGACATTGTGCCATGATGATGGCACTACTGGCTTCAGAGGCCTCTTGCATTCAAGTCTGCAGTTTGCAGCATTTGGCTCTATCTACTAAAGGTATGGAGAGAACTGGCCTCTCTGGGGTCCCCTCCAAGTCTTCCCTTCCTCTCTGGCATGGCAGACAGGCGAGCCACTTTTGAGAGGCCAGCCCCTGCCTACCTTCCCTTTACTCAGTGGCCAGGGTGACCTTACCACAAGGTCAGATTATGCAATGAGGTCAGGATGCTGTTATGAAGCGCACCAACCACCAGGAAGTTCTTCTGCAGCAAGGCTCTGAGCTGAAATCTCTGCTCCTCAAGGTGGGAGGAAAGAGGCAGGCCTGGCAGGGTGAGGTCGTGGTGGGTACTAGGCAGGCAGAGTGGAAAGAGGGCAGCGAGAGCATGCAGGAGAGGCACAGAAGGCCTCCATGGGGAGGAGCAGGTCCCGTGATCTGAGGTGGCGGGGGTGGTGGTGTTTCAGTCCTTCTACCTCCATTCTGGCTAGAGGTAAAAATGCATCCAAAAACTGGGTCAAATGTTGGAATGCTGCAGCAAGAGAGAAAGGAGAAACCGTTCAATGCAAATGAGCATCCAGTGAGTATTTCCCACAACTCTTTGGTGCTTGAAGAGGAGATCTGAACGGCTGGTATCTCTCTCTCAGTATGGGGAATCCAGATCTGCCAGTTGAATTCCAGGAACAGAAGACCACTGTTCCTCCTATCCTTCCCCTCCTGTGCAGGCTCTTTCTTCTTTCTCTCCTGTCTCCCTGGATCCAAGACAGCCTCATCCTGCAGGGCCCCGTAGCTTTCTTTTATGCTTGAGGAGGGGAGATTTCAGCCCAGAACCTGGCAGCCGAAGATGCTCTTCAGAAGGGCACCTCAACCTCACTTCCTAATCTTGCCTGGTGGAAAGGCCACCTCGGCAGCCACTGAGTAACCAACTCTTACATAGCCGAGGAAAGGGCTTGTCGGGAGTGGTTGGCCTCTCAACCCTGTGACCAAATTAGTGGCTTCCTGTGTCCAGTAAAGGTGGATAGCATCTACTTCGTCAGAAAAGAAAAAAAAGGGGGGGAACCCCAAGATGCCAAGAAAAATTGCTTATGAAAGTAGTCCAAAGTGTTTAAAGAAAATGAGCCCAACGTGTTTCGGCCACTTCAGGTTTGGCCTTCGTCAGGGGTGGAGATAAGATGTAACTTCAAAATTATCTTATAGCTGGTTGTTTCAAATATTCTTAATGGAGATTCTTTGTAATAAGGAATTGTCCATGTAGCCTGTGTCCAGCCTGCAGTGATCAGCTTTGCCGTCCATAGATGGCAGTTCCTGGAAGCTAAGTGTGGGTGAATGAGAGGAAAACCCAAACACTTTCATGGGTGGGGCAAAGGGATTCCTCACGGGAACACAGATTGACACCCCACTGCTGATGATAAGAGCAGAGGAAGCTGCCTTGAACCTGCTTAGACCATTTGTTCACCCAGCCCAGGTCTGGCTTGCCAAAGGGCTTCCCAGAAGAGGCACCTAGTTGGCCACTCGGCTGAGAAGAGGATGCTGGACTAGGCAGTCTCCTTGGCCTTGATCCAGTTGTAGGGCTCTCTGGATGCCCTCATGGTCTGCTCTGGCCCAAGACATTTTGCTGCCTGAAGTGGAGCAGCAAATGCCCCACCCCACCCCAGTCGAACGCCAGTCCAGTTATTTTGTCACCTGCAGGAGCAAACCCCACACGTAACCCTAACTCATAATCTGCTGTCTCTTCATGACACTTAGAATCAGCTGCCTATGGCGGTTGCCTTGCTCTGCCTCACAGTGGGACCGGCTCTGATTCGCTGGCCGTGGCTCTCGGGGATCCCAGGCAGAGAAGGGTTTTCCCCATGACCTGCTGTTACCTGAAACTGGAGCTGACAGGGCGGGGATTGAACCTGGGGCCTTCCGCATGCCAAGCAGGTGCCCTGCCACTGAGGTATGGGCCCTAGTGACACAGGTAAGGAGGTAATGACACAGGCCATTTGGCAGTGACCGCAAAGGCATGCACAGGAACTGGTGCCACACTGTGAACCATCAGCTACCACAGCTGCTCCTCTGAATTAATCCAGAGCATCAGTTGCCAGGCAGGGAAGCAATTGCCCCTTTGGCGCAGCTGCCAGGACAGGTCCAGAGAAAGGCCTGCCTCCTCCTCCTCTTCCTCCTCCTCCTCCTCCAGGCCTCAGGAGCAACCCCTGCCCTTCACAACCAGCACCATTGCCATTGGTGCATTTCCTCCCCCTCCCTTAGTGGTGGAACCTTGGGCCTGTCGGCCATTTAATTATAAACCTCCCCTTGGATCCAGCTGTAAAAGGGTGTTGTTTAAACACTATTGATGGCTTGCTTGGCAGATCTTTTACTTCTGAAGTGCAAAAGGGGGAATGAAGCGGAGGTGGCAAAGCAGGCATCAAAGGGGAATCTTGAAAATGCCTTGAGACACATTTTTGCTCCCCCAGCTGAGAGGACCCTCTGCACTGGAAAGGGAAAAAAGGCTCAGGCTCCATCTTGCTGAAGGGGAAACTGAGGCACAGAAAATAAGAGGATGAGTTTTGGAGGATACTTTGCATCCAATACAGCACCATACCAATGAATTTGCCATCAGGTCTATGAATTATCTTTTGCAAACAAGCCCCTGTCCCCTCCAAAAGACTGCAAAAATGTCTCCTCCCCTCCCCCAGTCACATAAACATCACTGCATGGAGGAGCGTCATTTGCAAAGCGAGGGTTCAGATGCTCTGACAGCTTGTGCCAGCTGACCCTAGAAGAAACTCTGCCTTTGAAAAGTCTTCCACCTAATTCTGAGGTCTAGAAAGTTGTTTGTCATGGCTTTCAGTGGAAGCGGGGAGCCTTAGGAGTCTGTGCTGGGCGGAATTGCAGCAAGAGGGTCAGATTAACCATCCTGGATGCGACAAACAAACCTGCATATTTATTTATTTATTATTTGATTATATATATATGAACGTAATTGTGATTAACCAAACAGAGGTTTTTATTATATTAACAAAACGTTTCAGCTTCTGCCTTCATCAGCTGCCAACATACAAATGCTGTTACCAAGGTGGCAGTTATAGAGCTTTGAGGATGGAATGCCCAGAGGGGCTTCATTTACAGAAGTGGTACAGTGGTGGTACTGTCCTCCAGGTTCAGGCCATGTGGTGCCAATGTGTCCAGAGAGTAAATCCAAAAGTTCTCCCTTTTAGTCAATGCTGCTGGATCTGCTGGCATTTCTATCGCTGTTATGGAAAAGTCCAACAGGCTGTGACCCTCGATGTTAAAATGCTTTGCAACTGGTTGCTCCACTTTTTTTGTCAAGATTGCCAACTTGTGGTTCCTGAAGCGCATGCGTAGGTCAGTTGCGGTCTTTCCTACATATTGGATATGACATCCTGGTCTTTTGCACTCGATGATGTAAACTATATTGCAGGACCTGCAGGTGATGATCTGTTTGATGTAATGTGTCCTGCCTGTCCTGTTGTTGTTGTTGTTATGTGCCTTCAAGTCGATTACGACTTATGGCGACCCTATGAATCAGCGACCTCCAAGAGCATCTGTCATGAACCACCCTGCTCAGATCTTGTAAGTTCAGGTCTGTGGCTTCCTTTATGGAATCAATCCATCTCTTATTTGGCCTTCCTCTTTTTCTACTCCCTTCTGTTTTCCCCAGCATTATTGTCTTTTCTAGTGAATCAGGTCTTCTCATTATGTGTCCAAAGTATGATAACCTTAGTTTCAACATTTTAGCTTCTAGTGATAGTTCTGGTTTAATTTGATCTAACACCCAATTATTTGTCTTTGGTACATGCAAAGCTCTCCTCCAGCACCACATTTCAAATGAGTTGATTTTTCTCTTATCTGCCTTTTTCACTGTCCAATTTTCACATCCATACATAGAGATCAGGAATACCATGGTCTGAATGATCCTGACTTTGGTGTTCAGTGATACATCTTTGCATTTGAGGATTTTTTCCAGTTCTCTCACAGCAGCCCTCCCCAGTCCTAGCCTTCTTCTGATTTCTTGACTATTGTCTCCATTTTGGTTAATGACTGTGCGGCGGTATTGATAATCCTTGACAAGTTCAATGTCCTCATTGTCAACTGTAAAGTTACATAAATCTTCTGTTGTCATTACTTTAGTCTTTTTGACGTTCAGCTGTAGTCCTGCTTTTGTGCTTTCCTCTTTAACTTTCATCAGCATTCGTTTCAAATCATTACTGGTTTCTGCTAAGAGTATAGTATCGTCTGCATATCTTAAATTATTGATGTTTCTCCCTCCAATTTTCACACCACAAGATGAAGATCTTGGTCCAATCTCGCTTTCCGTATGATATGTTCTGCGTACAGCTTAAACAAATAGGGTGATAAAATACACCCCTGTCTCACACCCTTTCCGATGGGGAACCAATCGGTTTCTCTGTATTCTGTCCTTACAGTAGTCTCTTGTCCAGAGTATAGGTTGCGCATCAGGACAATCAGATGCTGTGGCACCCCCATTTCTTTTAAAGCATTCCATAGTTTTTCATGATCTACACAGTCAAAGGCTTTGCTGTAATCTATAAAGCACAGGGTGATTTTCTTCTGAAATTCCTTGCTCCGTTCCATTATCCAACGTATGTTTGCGATATGATCTCTGGTGCCTCTTCCCTTTCTAAATCCAGCTTGGACGTCTGGCATTTCTCGCTCCATATATGGTAAGAGCCTTTGTTGTAGAATCTTGAGCATTACTTTACTTGCATGGGATATTAAGGCAATAGTTCGGTAATTACTGCATTCTCTGGGATCCCCTTTCTTTGGAAGTGGGATATATATTGAACGCTTCCAGTCTGTGGGCCATTGTTTAGTTTTCCATATTACTTGACAAATTCTTGTCAAAATTTGGACAGATTCAGTCTCAGTAGCTTGTAGCACCTCTATTGGTATGCCGTCTGTTCCTGGTGATTTGTTTCTTCCAAGAATTTTAAGAGCAGCTTTCACCTCACATTCTAAAATTTCTGGTTCTTCATCATATGGTTCCTCCATGAATGAATCAGTCATCCTGTCATCTCTTTTATAGAGTTCTTCAGTGTATTGCTTCCATCTTCCTTTTATTTAATCTCAGTCAGTCAGTGTGTTCCCCTGTTGATTATTCACCATCCCTACTCGTGGTTTAAATTTTCCTTTCATTTCTCTAATCTTTTGGAATAGGGCTCTTGTTCTTCCCAGTTTGTTGTTCTTTTCTATTTCTATACAATAACTATTGTAATAGTTTTCTTTGTCCCTACGTATTAGTTGTTGTATAGTTGCATTAAAGGTTCTGACCGTGTTTCTATCTCCTTTTGCTTTTGCTTTCCTTCTCTCTTTAACCATTTTAAGAGTTTCTTCAGTCATCCATTGAGGTCTTTCTCTCTTTTTAACAAGAGGTATTGTCTTTTTGCATTCTTCCCTGATCATGAGTCTGACTTCAGTCCATAGTTCTTCTGGTTCTCTGTCAACTGAGTTTAAAGCCTCAAACCTGTTCCTTATTTGATCTTTATATGCTTCTGGGATGTTATTTAAATTGTATTTTGGCATTATGATTGCTTTGTTGGTCTTCTTTAGCTTTACTCTGATTTTCGATACAATCAGTTCATGATCTGTACCGCAGTCTGCTCCTGGTCTTGTTTTTGCAGAAAGCATGGAACTTCTCCATCTTCTGTTTCCAATTATGTAATCAATTTGATTCCTATATTGACCATCTGGTGATGTCCACGTGTACAGTCGTCTTTTTGGTGCTCAAAAACTGTGTTGGCAAGAAACAAATCATTGGCTTCACAGAATTCAGTAAGTCTTTCTCCTGCTTCATTTCTGTCACCTAAGCCCCATTTCCCCACAACTGCTAGTTCTTCTCTGTTCCCTACTTTTGCATTCCAGTCCCCCATGATTATCATCATATCTTGTTTTGGTGTGTGACCAATTTCCTCCTGTACTTCTGCGTAAAATCTCTCCAATTCCTCTTCTTCTGCATTTGATGTTGGAGCGTAAACTTGGATGATGGTTATGTTGATAGGTTTCCCATTTAATCTCATTGATATCACTCGCTCAGACCTTGCATTGTATCTCCTAATTGCTTTTGCTACATCACTTCTCGCTATGAAAGCAACCCTGTTTCTTCTTGATTTCTCATTTCCTGCATAAAATATTTTGTAGTTGCCTGATTGAAAATGTCCCATTCCAGTCCATTTTAATTCACTCACGCCAAGAATTGTAATGTTGATACGCTTCATTTCTTGCTTGACAACTTCTGACTTTCCCTGGTTCATGCTTCTCACATTCCATGTTCCTACTGTGTGCGTCATACAACTCCGGACTCTCCTTTTGCATCTGTGCGCATCAGCCTCTGAGCTTCCTTTCGGCTTTGACCCAGCTGCGTCATTAGTCACAGCGCTACTCGTACTTGTCCTTTGTTCTTCCCCAGTAGCTCGGTGAGTGCCTTCTGACCTGGGGGTCTCATCTTCCAGCACTATCTTGTATTGCATTTTGGATACTCTGTTCATAAGGTTTTCATGGTAAGAGATATTCAGAGGTGGTTTCCCATTGCCTTCCTCTGAGTTTGGATGCATCTTAGTCTGGTGTCTCAGCTGTGACCATTCCGCCATGGGTGCCCCTGCTAGGAGTCTAGCCTGACGGCATTGCTCTCACCTTCTTCAACACTCTCAAACCCCCTCACCATGTTAAGGTGTGCATCCTAAAGGGGGGTGCCTGTCTTAGTGCTTGTAAAAGTGGCTGTCTCCCTGAGGTACACACAGATGATACAGCGTTTGGAGTGGCAAGGATGAGACCCTGGATTGCTGATAGGTGGCTTAAGCACAGCTCTCACCAACAGTCTGCGCAAATTAGGAGGTTGGCGAAATGCTATAACAGGAGGCCTGCTGATGGCTCTGGTAAGATGTTCAGAGTTTGCCAGCAATGGGTAGCTCTCCCTGATTGCTCGGTGATAGTTAGGAGATGCTGGATGGAAATCTACCGCAAATGGAATCCGTTGCTCTGTGCTCTTTGACACCTCAGTATGATGGAGGAGGTTTTCTCTGGACAGAATGGAGGCTCGGTGGATGTTGCAATTCATAATATGTGGAGCATATCCTCTTAGAAGAAGGTGTTCTTTAAGTTCACTGATCCTTCTCTGGTATTTATCTTCAGTGTTGCAAATAAGTTTGATTCTCAGAGCTAAGCTATACACAATGTTCTTCTTTATATGCCTAGGATGGCAGTATTTCCAGTTTAAATAGGTGTGGGCATCAGTGGGTTTGCTGTAGAGATCAGTGGCTATTTTGTTGTTTTCAATGGTGAGAAGGACATCCAGAAAAGGGATGTGCGGATTGTCATTTGTACTATTAAATGTAAACTTAATAGAGGGATGGATAGAGTTGATGTAATTTTTAAATTGTTCCAAACTCTCTTTACCATTCGTCTAGACCATAAAGATGTCGTCAATGTATCGCCACCATATAAGTGGTTTGTTGATGGCCTTTTTGAGGATCTCCTGTTCCAGTTTACTCATGAAGAGATTCGCATATGATGGAGCCATGCGAGTCCCCATAGCTGTGCCTTGTAGTTGCAGGTAGTGTTCTCCATTGAATGTAAAGATGTTACAAGTCAGGACTAGCGTAGCTAAAGTTGTGAGAACCTCTGTTGGAGGATTGTTCATATCTCTGGTGTTAAGGAACTCATTTAAAGCCTGAATCCCATCATTATGTGGTATATTGGTGTAAAGAGATGTGACATCTAAAGTAGCTAGTATAGTATTGTTGTCAGAGCTTGGAAGTAACTAGTTACAAGCAACGAATTACTTGTAATTCATTACTTTTTTGACTAATGAGTGGGTAATTCCTTTACATTTTGATCGTAATAGAACTAGGAGTAATTTTACTACTTTTGTGGAGTAATTGTAACGTTTCCAGAATTACTTTGGGGCATTACTTGGGGGGAGCAAGGGAAGTCTGCTCCTCTGATTTGTGGATGAAAATCATGGTCAAGAACATGGATAAAGGAGGAGAAGGAGGCAGCAGCAGAATGGAGAACTGTGGAGGTGAAAGACGACAAGTGTGTGTGTGTGTGTGAGAGAGAGAGAGAGAGAGAGAATACTGTGTTTGCACTTGGCACACTAAGTGGCCTCCACCACCCTCTCTGGCTACTGTTCTGCATTTGCAGTATTTTAACTTTTTTGCATCTCAGGGGAAAATGTTTGCTTGAGTGAGTGTTCCTTAGTTGGTGATAGGGCAGGGTCCGGGAGGTGGTTAAGTGAGAGAGATTATGGTGGCTGGCTGAGTAGAGGGGGTTGCACTTGGTTTGACGTGCAAGGATCTGAGTAGTGGCCTCAGGCTCCCTCTCCACCACCCTTACCAGTAGAGAGACCACCATTGCTATCTTATGAATAAAAATAATTATTCTACTACCTCTGTATGTGTTTGTTTATTTTTAATGTTGTTTTAGGCTACTTAGATGTGCAGCAGCCAAGGCCAGCACCTTGTAGGTGTTTTTTTTAAGTAACTGAGATGTAATTGTAGCGATTACTTTGGAGGAAAAGTAAAGTAATCAGTTACTTTCAGAGCAATTGTAATTGTAACGGTAATTACTACTTTTTTGGGCCACGTAACTGTAATTTTAATTTATTACTTTTTAAAAGTAATCTTCCAAGCTCTGATTGTTGTGGAATTGATACTGCTTGTTTAAAGACTCAATTTTAAGCAAGAAGTCCTTGGTGTCTTTGATATATGATGGGAGGTTTTGCACCATGTTTTGTAAATTTAAGTCAATGTACAGAGAAATCCTTTTACCTGAGACAATTGGGCGACCAGGATTGTTGGCTTTGTGGATTTTAGGCAGCATGTAAAACCTTCCAGGGCTGGGATTTGGATTAACAAGATCAGCAGTTTCCTCTTTAAGAAGTTTCCTACTTGTAAGGTTTTGTATAGATGTAATGATACGAGTATTGAGATCTGTGGTGATGTCTTTGTCAAGAAATCTATATGTTGTTCCATCCTTTAGTTGTCTTTGACCTTCTGCTATGTAGTCTGTAGTGTTAAGTACCACAACAGCACCACCCTTATCTGCAGGTTTGATGACAACATCCCTTGTCATCTGAAGGTTCCTTAGGGCTATTCTTTCTTCTTTGGAAAGGTTGTCATGAGTAGGAGTTGGTGTGTGGTTGTTGATGACTCTGTTTATTGATAAGCGAAAGGTTTCTAGGACTGGATTCCTGTTAATGTTCGGTGTCCAAGTTTTAGGTGGCAGAAACTGTAGCAGAGGATCTCTATTGTAGAGGTCTATGTTGTTCTTAGAGTCATCATAAAAAATTTCAGCCAATCGGCATCTCCTTTCAAATGCTTTGATGTCACATTTCATCGTGCTATATTGTGCTCTCTAGGTGTTGGGCAAGAAGTTGAGGCCTTTGGATAGAAGCCTAATTTCATTAGGTGACATTTTGCCTGCAGTGAGATCAATTACTGTTGTGGAGTCATTTCTGTAAGTTATGTTAAAAACATACTAAAAAGCAATTCCAGCTCAGAAGCAGACTGGGATAAGGTCTCAACTTAAAAGGCTTGTTGAAAGAGGAAGGTCTTCAATAAGCGCCGAAAAGATAACAGAGATGGTGCCTGTCTAATATTTAAGGGGAGGGAATTCCAAACTGTCAGTGCCACAACACTAAAGGTCCACTTCCTATGTTGTGTGGATAAGATGGTATCTGCAGGAGGCCCTCACCTGCAGAGCACAGTGATCGACTGGGCATATAAGGGGTAAGATGTTCTTTCAGGTATCCTGGTCCCAAGCTATGTAGGGCTTTGTACAGCAAAACTAGAACCTTGAACTTAGCCCGGTAGCTATGCTAATAGGTAGCCAATGCAATTCTTTCAGCAGCAGGGTGACATGTTGGTGATACCCTGCCCTAGTGAGCAGTCTCACTGCCGCATTTTGCACCAGCTGCAGCTTCCAGACCAACTTCAAAGGTAGCCCGACATAGAGTGCATTACAGTAATCGAGCCTGAAGGTTACCAATGCATGGACAACAGCGGTCAGGCTATCCCGGTGCAGAAATCGCTGCAGCTGTCTTACCATCCGAAGCTGGTAAAAGGCACTCCTAGCCACTGAAGTCACCTGGGCCTCTAGCGACAAAGATGGATCCAGGAGCACTCCTAGACTTAGGACCTGCTCTTTCAGAGGGAGTATGACCCCATCCAAAGCAGGCAACTGACCAATTATCTGAACTCAGGAACCACCAACCATCTCCATCTTGCTAGGATTCAGACTCAGCTTATTGGCCCTCATCCAGCCCACCACCGAGTCCAGACGGTGGTCCAGCCTCTCCCAATTCAGATGTTACAGAGAAATAGAGCTGGATATTGTCAGCATACTGCTGACACCTTGCCACAAATCTCCTGATGACCGCTCCCAATGGCTTCATGGTGCAATACAATCACCCAGTGTTATTCTCTGAAAATGACTTTGGAGATAACAGTGCCTCCAATACCCATCTCACCAAGTCAGCCCAGAAGGATACTATGGTCAATGGTATCAAAAGCCTCCAAGAGATCAAGTAAAAATAACAGGTCGCACTCCCCCTGTCCTTCTCCCAATAAAGGTCATCCATCAGGGCGACCAAGGCCGATTCAGTCCCATAACTAGGCCTGAGCCCAGACTGGGATGGGTCAAGATAACCTGTTTCATCCAAGAGTACTTGCAATTGCTGCTCCACAACCCTCTCAATCACCTTCCCTAAGAAGGGGATATTTGCGACTGAGCTGTAGTTGTTGCAAACCAATGGGTCCAGGGTGGGCTTTTTCAGGAGTGGTCGGATCACCGCCTCTTTCAGGGTGGCTGGAACCACTCCCTCCTGCAATGATGCATTGACCACACCCTGGATCCACTCGGTCAAACTTTCTCTGCAAGCTTTAATAAGCCAAGAAGGGCAAGGGTCCAGAGGACACATTGCAGGCTGCATCATCGCAAGCACCTTGTCTATGTCATCAGGCCATAGCAACTGAAACCGACCCCAAGAAGTTGCAGCAGATGTTGCACTGGACACCTCACTGGGAACTACAGTAGGTGTGGATGGGGCATCAAGACTGCTACAGAGGCGAGCAACTTTACCCTCAAAATGCCTTGCAATCAATTCATAGTGGGCCTCCGAAGGGTCTAAAACTCCATTTCCTGGAGTTGATGTCAACAAACTCCTGACAAAAAAAAAAAAAAAGCTCCACTGGACGGCTACTTGAGGATATGATGGTGGCAGAGAAGTGAGCCTTCTTCGCCGCCCTCACCACCACACAGTAGGCACGGTTATGATGTTTTACTTGTGCCTGAACAGCCTCACAGCACATATTTTGCCACTTACGCTCTCGCCGTCGTCCAGCCTGTTTCATTGCCCTTAGCTCACTGGTGTACCAAGGTGCAAGTCGGGCTCCACAATACCGGAGAGGGTGCTTGGGGGCAACCATATCAAGAGCCTAACATGCCTCATTGTTCCACAGCATAACAAGGGCTTAAACAGGGTCACCTGCTCTATCTACTGGGAACTACCGCAGGGCATTCAGGAAACCAGTGGGTTGCATTAGTCTCTGGGGATGGACCATCTTAATCTGTCCACCACCCCTTCTGGGGAGGATCACAGCCGTAAGAGAAGGCAGCCTTGTGTTTTCCAGGGAGGAGGCAAGTATAATTTGAGATGGGGAACATCTTAGGGGGGCGGTGGAGACACCAAGCTCAGCAGACTTGACACAAGTCTAAGAAGAGCCTGGGTGCTGGATCAGGCAACCCTCTGCCAAGCCCAGCACCTGGTTCCCCCCACCCCGATGCCCTCAAAAAGCCCAGCAACAGTAGCAGGAGGAGGAGGACGGTGGCCTGCTCCTTCTACCCAGCAAACTGCACCTGGCTGTAGAGGTGGCATTTATCTGTCAAGCAGGTCGCTTTTGTGGACAGGTCTCTCCTCCTCCGTGATTGGTCGAGTCCCCTTTTAAAAGCATCCAAGGCAGTGGACGTCACCACCTCTTGTGGCAGGGAACCTGCAGGACATTCTGTGCAGGTGAAGAAGGCCTTCATTCCTTTCCGTCTCTCTGAATCTCCTGCCAGTTGGTTCAGTCCGGTGGCCCCTGAGAACTTACAGTGTCCTGAAAGAGGGAGCAAAACATTTGCTCTCTCCATCCCTTTCTGCACACCATGCATGAAAAACATAAACACCTACCATGCCCCTCATGCCCCTCTCTAAGGAGGAAGAGAGTGCTCCTGAGCATGCAAAGGGTGTCTTTTCTTCATAACCCACTTTCACCCTTCTCTGTTGCATGCTGCCTTCCATCTGCCTCCAAGTAGCAATGAAGGGTGATGCTTTTCCCTGTGTCTTCTGTGAGGGATGGAGGCATCAAGCAACATCTCCACCACCAGCCAGGGCACGAAAGGCAGACGAAAAGTTGCCAGAGAGGGAGAGAAAGCACTTGGAGTGGAGGATGGCCCATTAGGGCAAGTGGGACGCTGCCCTACCACATGGAGTTTAAAGCCAACAAAAAACCTGAAAGTGCCCCCCAAATAAAAACAACCTCAAAGCCACATTAAATTCTCTTCTGCCCCCCCCAACTAGTTAGCCTTCCATTCAGACTCCTGCACACAGTCCTGTCTCCCATTCCTCTGGCCAGTCAGCTCTTTGCATGGCTCAGCCCGTCCCAGTCCCCAAGCTGTTGCTATGGCCAGGCGGCCCTTCCCACCCTAGTAACTCCTGGGGCACCCCAAGGCACTTGGGCTGTGCTTTCCCTGTCATTCACATTCTGGCAGGCAATCCAGCCAATCACGGTATAGGAATGAGCTTGCAGCACATGGGAAAGGAGTTCTGGAGCCTTAGCAGTAAGCGGATCAGAACGGTGCATCTCTTTCTGAGTCTGCGTGGCCCTCTTTTCCCTTGGCGGCAGCAACAGCAGCAGCAGCTGTATTAACTGGTTGATTTGTTGCTGAGGTGCGTGTGCTTGCGTGTCTGGAGGGGGCAGTGGTCAGCTTTGCAGGGCCACACAGGGGCCGGTGCAGCTGTTATGTTGAGTGCCCTGCTGCTGCCGCCTACAGGGCGTGTGCCTGTGTGTTGTGAGACTTTTTGCATGCATGGACTACCAGTGAGAATTCTCGCCTGCAGCCCCTCCTTGCCTTGCTGGGATCAAGCAGAAGGGCTTCATTTTTTCTTCCCTGGGGATCAGGGATCAGGTTGTGCTGCTCCTGAGTACCTCTGCCAGATCCCAGATACCTTCTGGCAGAGCTTCTTTCTGCTTCCTGGGGCTGTCTTCTGGCTCTGGGCCTGCTCCACCACTCCCTCAGGAAGGATTCCTCCTTTGAGGCCTCACACCACTCCTGCGCCTTTCCCTGCGGTGACTGCCATGGAAATTTACTCTCCGGGGCACCTTGCCTGGAAGCCTTAGGTGGCACCCCCTCCATCCCTCTCTCCTTGAACTTTTCCCCAGGCAGACATGGAGCTCTTCCTGTGGCAAGAACAGACTGCCTACTCTGCCACATAATCCCCCCTTGAAGCCTTCCTTCTCTCCTTACAGCAAATCCCATAACTGGGGCTACTTGGCCTGGGCCAGTCATCAGCTGGCGGCTGGCCTGACCAGTCTTATCCCTATTGCTGCCATTGCTTGCTCTCCTCTCCATCGAAGGACGTTGCTCAAACCTTGATCGCTCAGCCACTCCAGCTACAGGTTGCACAAGCCAACGCTAGAAAAGCCAGGCTGTGGGCAGCAGAGCAGAACTAAAAAATTTTTGGTAGAAGTTCCTGTCTTTTGGTAAGAATTGTTTTAGAATATCCATTATTTTTATGTGCAAAAACGATAAAAAAATTTATAAATAGAAAAGGTATCCAGCTGACCTCTTACAGTTTAATGTTATTATTCTGTATGTAGTGCTTAAGGTGTTGATAGTATTTGAAGTGCCACGTATTTGGCAACATTGCCTCCAAGCAAAGCTGTGTTTCACCGATTATTACCTAGTACAAATGAAATCAAAGTGGAAATTGGAAAAGAAACATCCTTTAAAGCCAATTGAAGGGAAATCATGTTTGTAATTAGTACCCAAACAACCAACAGAACCTTGAAAAAAAGGAGTCACTTGCTTTTGGCCACCCTGAGCGACTGCAAACGGTACATTCAGAGAAACACAGGCCCTCAGCGCCACTTGGCAACTTGACCATCCCTAAGGCTGGCCCTGCGTGTGTGAGAGAGAGAGGGAGAGAGAAAGAAGAGATGGATGGAGGGATGGGTTGTGTACGCGTCTGTGAGAGCAAGTTCCTGCTGGCCAGCCAGCCGCAACATATAGCACAGAAGGCAAGGACAGGATTGAGGAACGTAGAATCAGGTATTTGTGTGAGCCAAATGACTCTTGTTTGTTTGAGGTGGTGGAGAGAAGGTAAAGAATGCATGTCGAGAGTGCTTGGAGGAAGCGGAAGGGACAGAAGTGGCTTTTATCCCCCCCCCACTGCGGGAGGTCTTTTCCTTTGGGAAGGACCACGGCTCCATGGGCTGAGCATCTGTCCTGCATGCAGAAGGCCCAGGCTCAATCCCAATGGCGGCATCTCCAGGTAGGGCTGGGAGAGACCCGCCTGAAACCCTGGAGGGCTGCTGCTGCCAGTCAGTGTAGGCAGTGCTGAGCCAGATGGGCCATGGTCTGTCTCAGTATAAGGCGGCTTCAGCTTCCTGTGTTCCTAAGCCCCCCCCCCATGAGTTGGGGAAGAGTGTGTGTGAGAGAACATAAGAACATAAGAAGAGCCTGCTGGATCAGGCCAGTGGCCCATCTAGTCCAGCATCCTGTTCTCACAGTGGCCAACCAGGTGCCTGGGGGAAGCCCGCAAGCAGGACCCGAGTGCAAGAACACTCTCCCCTCCTGAGGCTTCCGGCAACTGGTTTTCAGAAGCATGCTGCCCCTGACTAGCCTGGCAGAGCACAGCCATCACAGCTAGCAGCCATTGATAGCCTTGTCCTCCATGAATTTGTCTAATCATCTTTTAAAGCCATCCAAGCTGGTGGCCATTATTGAGAGCTAGCTGTTACCCATTTCTCTTTTATTTGTACAGAGAGAGAAAACTTGCCTGCTACACACAGGCAGAGACTCATTAGCCCAGTCGTGTAGTGGCAAATTCAGAAGTGCAGGGTCCCTTCATGATGGTCACAGCTACACCCTGCTTCCCCCCTTTTTTTTGCTGCTGGGTTGAGAATGAGATCCTTGTTAATGCCTTCTTCTACAACATCCCTAGGAACAAATAAGCAAGAAAGCGGAGAGTAAGAGCTACTGAGAAGAGTCCTCGCAGTGCCTGACTCACCTCCTTTCACTCTGATTGGCTCCAATCAGCAGGAAAGGGAAGCATATTAGAAGACTCTTGTCAGTGGCTAACATATGCTGCTTGGCTCTTAGGATGCTGCAGACATAGGGACCCTGCTCCCAAACAAGTAAGGGGTCTAAGACCCCCTGAGACTCTGGATGAGTTCCATTTGGGACTTACTCCCACGTAAGTGGTATAGGATTTGGAGTCTAAACATTTTAAAACTAAAAAATTGATAGCACTTTTAAAACCACTGAAACCTATGAGATCTAAAAACAGAGGTGGCTCACCTGAGGCCCTCCTTTTGGGAAGAAGGGAGGGATATAAAATTAATTAATGATGATGTTGCTGTTAGGTCCAAACCCAACAACAAAAGCCGTCACTACTTACTCACCTCATATCCACCCAGGAAGGTGCGGAGTTGAGAGCAATGTCCCACTGCCAGAGGCCAAGGAAATATGACACAAGAAATACCTTTTGCAAAAGGGGACCCAAAACCTTCTAGCAAGATGCCTTTCAGAAATGGGAACCCCGTTTATTGAAAAGACACAGATTATATACTTTCCCCAAAGAGTTACAGCGCGGGGAGTAAAACATCATAAAACAAAGAGAAAAACATATGTCAAGGTAACATTTTAGGCATGAAAGGGGTACATGGAGTAACAAAAACCAGGGACATCTTACTCCCTTTTCAGGCTTAGTCTTGCATATTTTCACAATCTTGAGATAAGCGCTGGTGCCAGGATGCTGGGGTATAGATTATAGGGAACATCGAAATAAGCAAGGCCATTAGTCTTGAGTTACATACATTTGGGGCAAATTCCTTCACTCTTAGGCATATTCATGATAAAGTTCAAAAGACATGTAAATGGGGCACATTGGTACTTTGTTATAACGGTCATCAGCATATGGAATTGCATGGTAATATTGGAAATTGAGGCACTCAAGGGAAGGAAACCATTTCCAGTTTATTCAGGCTTTTATTTACCCAGCCTCCTGGAATGTAGGGTCAGGTCAGGGGGAAATAAACCGAAATCAAATTTATTTTAATCAATATTTCATTTTTTTACTCAGCATTGCTGAACCACAGCTCCTCTCATTCCTGATAATTGACCATACTGGCTGGGGCTCAGGGTCAGCAACATCTAGAGGGCCAAGGGTTGATTGATAGCAGAGGGGCGCTTCCCAGGTAGCTGTATTTATACACGGAGGGTGTGTTGGCATTCCCCCCCCCACAGGTCATTATGGCGCAGCAAAGTTTCAGCTCTGTGTTTTCTCGAAAGGTTCCCTGCCCCCCCCATGTAATAGGGGCAACTGGGGCTCCCCATTGACTAACCTGGGGGCTCTGAACCAACTACCACCTTGGAGGGGGATGCTTTCTAAGCAAAGGCTGATCGGCCACCTGCTGTCAGGGGTCCTCTAGTGCAGTGACTCCTAACCTTTTTTGGGTCAGGGTCCCCTTTGAGAATCTGATGAAACCTATGACCCCTCCCCAGAAAAATGCGCATCAATACATACATAAATTTGCATCAATTTATCTTAGGACCACAGGTTAAGAATCCCTGCTCTAGTGGTGGGCTTCAACAACAACAATAATTAGCGTGCCCTTTCTTCCAAAGGGAGCTCCTTTCTATGAGTCTATTATTTTACTCCTGTGCAGAAGCCCCAAATAGCCCGGAGGAGTGCAAAATCCATCGCTTAGCAGCTCCGCCGCGCTTGGTGGCTCGTTTGCCACCTGGCGAGCACTCCTTGCTGTGGGTGCATTTACGTTAATTAACCCTTGCAAAGGAGCTGCACCTTTTTATCCCTTTTGCGTGGAAACACCATGGCAGCCCGTTTAACCCTGGTAAGCAGTTTTTTTAGCCTTTAAAGAGCTGGTTGGGGAGGGGAGGGGGCTGCTAAAATACAATCCCCCCTCCCCGCTTTACGGTAGCGATCTTCTGTTAACCGGAGCGTGCCTTACTGCAGGGTGAAGTGTAGCATTGGCACCGCCTGCTGGCAGTTCATGGAAAGACAGGCTTCCCACCTGCTTTAACTCTTGAGCCGCTTTCACTCTTCTGGTGGACTTGAGAGGAAGCCCCTGGGATTGCTGGGCCGGCCTTACCTGACGAAGATGCCCTGCTTATTTGAAGGGCCGCCCAGTCCAAGCCCGGTTTAAACAGCGGTTACACAGCCGAAGCTCTGCTCATGGCCGGAGTTCGATTCCAGCAAAAGGAGGAAGTCAAATCTCCGGTAAAAGGGGTCGAGGTCCACTCAGCCTTCCATCCATCCGTGGTCGGTAAAATGAGTACCCGGCATATGCTGGGGGGTAAAGAAAGACCGGGGAAGAAACTGGCAATCCAACCCCATATATACGGTCTGCCTAGTAAACGTCACCAGACGTCACCCTGTCGGAAACGACTCACACTACAAGTGCGGGGACACCTTTACTTTTTTAAGAAGTGGTGGGCTTGAGAACACAAGAAGACCCCTGGTGGATCAGGCCAAACACCTTTCTAGTACAACATCCTGTGCTTAGAGGAGACAACCAGACACCCCAAAGGGAAGCCCCCAAGCTGGACACGAGCTTTATGGTACACGTGATTCCCAGCAAACTGCTGTTCAGTCATATTGCTGCTCATAGTCGAAGCAGACCATAGCCATCCTGGCTAGTAGCCATTGACAGCCTTTTCCTCCTCCATGAATTTGTCTAATCCTCTTTTAAAGCCATCCAAGCAGGCAGCCCCCCTCTTTCTCTTGGACCCCAAGGTCTTGTTCAGACCCCATTAGCATATATGTGAAATTATAACTTTTTTGCCCCCAATGTGCATCACATTATTATAATTGCTATCATCATCATCATTTATTGCATTTATATCCTGCTTGCTTACATTAAACTGCATTTGTAATGCCCACTCATTCAGTCTGGAGAGGTCCTTCTGGAGCTCTTTGCTATACTGAACAATTCAGTATCATCAGCAAACTTGGCCACCTCATTGCTCACCCCTAACTCTAGATCATTTATGAACAAGTTACAAAATCACAAGAGACCCCAATACTGATCCTTGGGGGACTCCACTTTCTACATCCCTCCTTTGGGAGAAAACGGTCCACTTATTCCTACTCTCTGCTTCCCGTTTCCAAACCAGTTCCTGATCCACAAGAGGACCTCTCCTCTTATTCCACGATGGCTAAGATTACTCGGGAGTCAGAGCAGACATCTTCTCTTTGTCCCTCCCTCTCCTGCAAGCATGAGGGCAAACACTAGGCCTAGTGTTTGCATCTCCAACTTAGCTAGATGTAGATCTCTTTCCTATCAAGTATGTACTTCCAGAATAAAGTAGTTACTTCTTATTTTAAAGCTTAAAGTCACTGTCTGAGTAATTCGCAAGGAAGGTGTAATCTTTAGCAAAGATTCAAACACACAAAGGCTCACTCAGTCTCTCCGTTCCCGATTTCGCCTCTCTGCAGCATTGGTGAGGTACCTTGTCAAAAGCTTTTTGAAAGTCCAAATATACTATGTCAACCAGATCATCTCTGTCTATATGCTTTTGGACACTCTCAAAGAACTCTAATAAGTTAGTGAGGCAGAACTTTCCCTTGCAGAAGCCATGCTGGTTCTGTTCAGCAAGGCTCGCTCTTCTATATGCTTGGTTATTTTTTTCTTTATACTTTCTACCAGTGTTCCCAGGACAACTGATATTGACATTTTGAATTACTGCTTTTTAAAATCTTGCTGTTTTGTCCTACTTTCCAGAAAATAACTAGTCCCGGGGGAAGTTTTTTTTTTTTAACAGCTCCATTTAGTGTTCCACCCCCTGCACAGAAGAGACATTGAGGATTGCTGCAATGGAAATGGGTGGAGGACATCACACCTTTCCCGAGTTGGGCCTCAAAGCAAACTCCTATCCACTTATTGCTTGGTTTCAATAAAAAGGCTTTCCAGCTCAGCCCCATCCCATTAGACTCCTCTCCCACAGGTGGCTGCTGCTTCAGCACGTCATCAGGAGGGGTGGCGAACCCAGGTTTGAGAGAGGGGTTCGAGACCTTATCAGAACTGCGTAGATTCCTCAGGCATCAGTGCGTTATGGGGAGGACAGCTCGCCCCAAGGCAAAAAAAAGGGTTCTGTTCCTTTTAACCGCTGCGTGGAAAAGGAGATGCCAGCAAATGCGGCTTTTATCACCCCTGCGTGGCAGGCTTCCCCGCTTGACATTCCCATCCACACACCAAGTGAACCAGGACCCAGAGTCTGAACCTGGGCCTTTCCTCATGCAGCACAGGAGGGTCCACCAGGGTCCCAGCATGGCCCTCCCCTTATGACACAGAAACACACAGATCACTGGCACATCTAGCTCAGTTTACATTTTATTTATTTATTTAAAAAGTTTATATCCTGCTTCAGTTCCAAGGAATTCTGAGCGGCAAACAATAGCATAATAAAACAACATAGTACAGTATAACATACCAAACAAGTTATAAAACATTATAAGAAATATACCGTATATCACACATTACAATTAAAAGCTAACCGAAATAAAAAGGTCTTAACTTGGCGATGGAAGCTAAACAGAGAAGGGGAAGAACGAATTTCCTGCAGAAGAGCATTCCAAAGAGTTGGTGCCCCCACTGAGAACAATTTATTCCTAATGCCCGTCTGGTGAATTTGGGAAAAGGAGGGAATATTAAGACCAGGATCTAAAGAAGATCTTAAAGGACGGGCCGGTTCATAAAATGACAAACGATTTGATAGATAAGTGGGACCTGAGCCCGATAGAGCTTTTTCTAAGGCCTTCCCCAGAGATACAGGGGGCTGAACCTGGAAATGCAAAGCAGGTGCTCCACCATGGAGGTAGTCCCTTCTCTAATTCTCAGAAGGGAGCAAGAGGTATTCTCTGCACATGTTCAGAGGCCCCCTGTTGCCATTTCACATCTTCCAAGGTTCGAAAAGAGGGTAAGGGTCCTGAGCTGCAGTGGGTCCTGGGGTTGGTTAAGCGACTCACCCCTGCTTTCCTAACAGTTCCCCCCTCCCCAATTCCCTCCCTCTGTCCGTCTGTCTCAAGTAAAAGCTGCCTGCCTGCAGCTCTTGGAAACTCCTCCTGCCAGAGCCCTTGTTAATTCTGGTGTCACGTTGGGATCCAGTCAGCTGATTCCAGGAAGCCCAGCCACTCCTGAACTGTCTGTGCACCTTCAAGGAGCTGGCGGGTTCTGCATGCCTGGGCGCCCTCTGTTCCCAGAGGAGCCCTCAGGAGCACCTGAAAGGCTTCTGGGTGAAGTGGAGAAACCTGAAGTAGGAGAAACCAAATCCCCCCCCCCTTTTTGCATGGGGTAACATGCTCCAGGGGCTTTCTGGTCCTTGTGCAAGTCTAGGTGGAGGGCTTGAGGAAGACCTCCCCAGGGTATTTCCCCCCCCCCAACTATGGGTCAGAGCTGTCCGTCTCCCATCCTACTGCCCTTTGGGGCTCCCAAACCTGCCCACCTGAGCAGGCCCCTTCATACGGAAAGGCTGTACTGCAGTGGCAGAGTACAGGCCTTGCATGCAAAAGGCCCGGGTTCAATCTCTGGTCTCTTCAAGCAGGGCCAGGAAAGATTATCTGGAACCCAGGAGAGCCACTGCAAGTCAGCACAGAGAATACTGTGGTAGATGGACCGTGGTCTGACATGGTATAAGGCAATGTTCCTATTTCAAGGAGAACCATGAGGACTGGCATCTTACTTTATTTTTAGGGGAATGACCATAGCTCAGTGCCACAGCATCTGCTTTGCATGCAAAAGGCTCCAGGCTCCATCTCTGACATCTAGAGATGAAAAAGACTACTGTTCGAAACCCTGGAAACTGCTGCCAGTCAGTGCAGACTATACTAGGGTAGGTGGACCAATGGCCTGAAAGCTTTCCATGTTCCTGTTTAAATCAGTCCTTTATTGAGAACCATGAGGACTGGAATCATATTAGGGGAAGGGCCATAGTTCAGTGGCAGAGCACAGTTTGCACACAAACAGTCCCAGGTGCAATCTTTCGCATCTCTAGGCAGTGCTGAAAAACACTCGGTCACTGCGTCACTGCTTAGCATCTCCAGGTTGGGTCAGGAAATACCCCTGTCCGAGATGCTGCCAGTCAGCACAGGCAATACTGATCTGGATGGCGGATCAATGTTCCACATCATTCTGAACATAAAAACCGTAAGGAGACCCCTGCTAGACCAAAGGTGCAGCATGAGCCAGACATTCATGTCTCCAGCAGTGACCACCCAGATGCTCCACAGTGAGCGCATGAAGGTGACACAGCGTGGGTCTCCCAGAAACTGGCATTCAGAGGTGGGAGGCCTCTGGAGTTTGTGGCCATCGACCATTGCCTCCTCCCAGGCCAGAGAGGAAGAGGCACCAAGCGGTGAATGCATTCCTTCACCGGAGCTGACTTGCTAGTATTAATTTTCTTCCTTCTGATAAATTAAGAGTGGGGGTGGGGGAAGGCTGCTGAAGGCATTCTGCTGCGAGGGGGTGGTGGCCCCGTGAGCCGCACAATCGCTTCATCACATCCTCAGATGTTTGCAGTAATTCAACTTCTTCTTCTTAAGGAAAAAATTAACGCATTTCAAAACAATCAAATTACTCCCATTAGGATTTTAAAAAGGGGGGGGCGGAAAGAAGGAGAGTTTTAAAGGTAAAGGAAGAAGAAAAGCTCATCAAACGAAGCTGCAAAAGCCTGAAGCTCAGAGACTTTTTTTCCCAGCAAGCTCGGAGAGCTGCCTTTCTCCCCCATGTCTTTGATGTGGGAATTAATGGCCATTGTTTCTGGGGTGCGCATGTGTGCGTTATCGGTCTACACGAACAACAAAAGACTATCGCATCCTGGTGGAAACGGATTTATGGCAGAAAACCCAACTTGGGGGGGATTAAATAATTAAGAAGAAAAACACTGAGGGGATTTAAAAAACAAACAGAAAAGAAATGTCTAGGCATTTCCTTCTCTCTCTTTCCCCATAGCCCCCACAGCTGTGTCACACCTCTGAAGGTCTCTAATAGCTTCCTTGATTCAAACACAATAGGTCCTTTAATTGCTCAAATTTCCATTTGCATGGCTGGGCCCAGAACCTGTCGGAACCTAGCAGAGGTCAGAACCTAGAAGAGTTGCGATTGAGCGAGCTTAGTGTGTGTGTTTGAATCTTTGCTAAGATTCTACCTTCCCTGCAAATTAGTCAAACAGAGACTTTAAGCTTTAAAATAAGAAACAACTACTTTATTCTGGAAGTACATGCTTGATAAGAAAGAGTCCCCCGAGTGATACATGCCCTGGTCTCCTCTCGCTTAGACTACTGCAATGCGCTCTACGTGGGGTTACCCTTGAAAAGGGTCCGGAAATTGCAGCTGGTACAGAATGCGGCGGCACGCTTGATTAAGCATAGCTGTCGCTGGGATCATATCACCCCAGTGTTATTAGATCTACACTGGCTACCAGTTTACCGGGCCCAATTCAAGGTGTTGGTGTTGACCTTTAAAACCCTATACGGTTTCAGCCCAGTATATCTGAAGGAACGCCTCAAGAATCACCGATTGTGCCACCTGACGAGATCAGCCTCGCAAGACCTTCTCTCGGTCCCACCGGTGAGAACAGCTAGGCTGGTGCGGACCAGAGAGAGGGCATTTTTTGTTGTGGCCCCCACCCTCTGGAACTCTCTCCCTCTTGATCTCAGACATGCTCCCTCCTTGTCAAGCTTTCGCCTAGCCTTAAAGACCTGGCTATTCAGGCAGGCCTACAAGATTGGGACAGATTAACTGTATGCTATATGAATTGAAGGATGGTTTTTAACTTAAATTGGTTGTGTTGATATATATGTATTGTTTTTTACTTCTGTTGTACGTCGCCTAGAGTGTCCCTGACCCGGATAGATAGGCGACTGAAAAATAAAATTTATTATTATTATTATTATATCTAGCTAACTGGCTATGCTGGAGCAGCCTGCACTGGTCCCAGTGCTGGCCCTCATCCTGGTTGAGAGGAGAGACAAAGAAAAGATGTCTGCTCCCCTCTCGAGAGAGAAGAAGAACACTGAGAAAGGCGGGAAGGAATTGGGATCAAACATCCTTTGCATATCAGTCTAGCAGGAGGGGGAGAGAAGGCACGGATCAAAGGACAGGTATAGCCTGGCAACCAGGAGGTCTCCTCCCTAGCTACCCTTATTAACCCCATGCAGCCTCAACCCACCAAGTTGGAGTTGAACCTCATACATTCCAACAGTCTTAGCCCTAGTTGTGCAGCCCCCCACCCCGTTGTCTTGCTGGCAATCTGCCCACTGAATCTGACAATCTAACCTTGGAAGAGTAGGCCCAGGAGCCTATACACCTGTTCTGAGCATGCTCAGAGCTGTTTCAGTCAAGACCACCCCTACACAGCCAGGCCCCAAGAGTGAGTTGACTCCCTGCCATTTGCTTTTTTTCCCCACTGCCATTTTTGGGAGTGACCACCACGGGATATGCATTGTTAGTCTCCCATTTGCAAAATAAACTTTTTTTTTTAAACACCATTTTTCTTTTATGGATGAGGAAAACTGGGAGGATTTCATTTTTTATTATCTTTAAATGTGTTTGCTAATCCTGCAGCAGTAAAGCTTTGTGCGTTCTTCAAAGGCATGCTGGGATATGTACTTCTTTTTGGTCAGAAGTGGAAGTTGTGGAATCATCTTACAAAGTACAAAGTAAACAGAGATTTCTCATTGGTGAGACAGGTGCACTCTATGCATGGTCATGCTATTTCGGAGGTGTAGTCATCCAGGGTCTCAGGGGGTCTTAGACCCCTTACTTTTTTGGTAGCAGGGTCCCTATGTGTCCAGCATCCTATGAGCCAATCAGCATGAAAGGGGAGTGTGTTAGCCACTGAGAAGTGTCTTCTAACATGCTTCCTTGTTCTTTCCTGCTGATTGAAGCCAATCAGAGTTAAAGGAGGTGAGTCAGCCACTGAAAAGACTCTTCTCAGTAGATAACACTCTCTTTAATGCTTATTGGTTTATAGGGATATCTGTTGTTGTGGGAGAAGGCGTTAACAAGGATCTCTTTCTCAACCCAGCAGCAAAAAGTGGACGAAGGGGTGTGGCTGTGACTTACGAAGGGACCCTGAACTTCTGGATTTGCCACTATACTGCTGTGCTATTTATTTCTGGAGCTCATCATTCCTAATAATATCTGCATATTTTCCTTCTCAATTGTCGTCTTTACACTTCTTTTTTTAAAGCCAGCCCACCGGAAGATCTGAAGACCTAATTTGAAATTCCTCCTCTCTGTCCTTGGCTTGCTATGTGGTATTGGATATATTTATTACTCTGATGGGCTTTCAGTCGAAGGGGTAGCCAACTAGCCATCACTGTAAGCCATCGCTTAACAGCAGAAACAAAACAATCGTCGAGTACTTTAAAGGCTAACAAATTATTATTACATACATTTTTATCGATTACCAAGAATGATGCATCTGATGAAGTGTAAGGTAGCCCAAGAAATCTTGTGCTATAATAAATGTGGTAGTCTTTAAGGTTCTACTATTTTTATTGGCTGGCTCCAAGGCTGCTGCTTGCTCTTTTGCATTGTGATCCCCCCCTTTCCTCTCTCAGCCAAGCCTACCTGGTTCTCCCTTAGCCTACTTTGTCCCTGGGAGGCAGGCCAGTGTTTGCACCTGGCAACTTAGGGCAGCTGAGAGGACACCAGTGCCCTGGCAGGGTCCTCTGCTCATCTCTGTTGTGTCCCCTCCCCTCCCCAGTGCCTCTCAAAACTAGGGATGGATGAATCTGTCCATTTTGGTTTTTCTCAGTTTCTCATTTTTCAAATCTTCAGTTCTCCACTTTTTGCAACAGTATGCAATAATTAAAAAAAATTAAAATATGTTAACGTTTCAGTGCAAATTTCTCCAAATATACATATTTCTGTACACAATTTTTCCTAATATACACATTTTTACAAAGCAATTTCCCCTAATGTAATGTATTTTTGTTTCCCCCCCCACTAATATATGGATTTATATATATGTGGCGGCAGCAGCAACAGCAGCCAGGTGGGTGGGTTGGCCCACAAGTGGGGGCCTGGGAGGTGCTATATCAGTGCCTCTGCCACCTGAGGTAATTGCCTCAGTTTGCATCATGGAGGCGTCAGCCCAGACTGCAATCCCATATCCACCAACCTGGGTGTAGCCCTCACTGAACTCAATGAGTATAGAGTACAGGCATAGGGTTGCAGAGTGAGGCCAGTTCTCCAGGAAGCCCTCCAAGGGGGAGGGGAGCGGATCCTGCCGGGTCACCTGCAGGCCTGTCAGCCAGTGGGGCCCTCTCTTTTCCTTGTTCTCCTTCTGTCATTTCTCAAGACAGCAGAGCATCCAACTATATTGATTGTCACTGATGAACAGAACAAGGCAATCTCAGCAGGTGTAGTTTTGACATAGGCCGTGTTGAATCCGGCAGGCGAACCTGGATGCCACACATCTCCTTTGGTGGGCCTTCACTATGCACCTTTCCTGATGGTGCCATTTTAGCAGCATGTTAGTTGTTTAAATCAATCTCCTAATTTTCATCAACATTTTTATTTTTATGTCTTTTAAAATTTTCACCAGTACTTAAAAAAAATTAACCAGTTTGGGCAATAGTGGTCAAACAAAAACAGCAGTGAAGTACAAGCTGAAGCTGTTACCTTTCTAGTCAGTCTGGCTGGTGACACTTTACCAGCCACATTTGTTTCTCCTGCTCTTTGCTAAAACACTTTTAGTCTTGAGGCAGTAACCCTGCAATATTGCTTAAATTATAAATGCACTTTGGTGCAAATTTAAAATATTTAGACTGCAAAGCTAAGGCGAGAGGAAGAGACCCAAAGGCAGCTGAATGCCTCATCCAAAGCCCTGTTGGGCTCTGGTGCTCCTCTGTCCTCAAGTTCCTCCCACTGTGTGGAAAGCGTGCGTGCGCGCGCACACACACACAGCTAACCCCACCTCTACCCGCCAAGTGTGGAATGTCAGTTGCAACGATTGGGGACTGGGTAGCACCCATTTGGAAGCACCCATTGGCCAGAAGCGTTTAAGATTGTTGGAACTAAGCAGGGGGTTGGACTCGATGGCCTTGTAGGCCCCTTCCAAATCTACTATTCTATGATTCTAAGGGGTTAGGGTTAGGCTCCAAAGACAGGGAAGAAAGAGGGGTACCTAGCACAGAAAGAAGCACCCTGACCTTTATTCTATCCCTTCAGTGGTCAAATACGACAAAGTTCTGAAAAATGTGGGAATGCTGCATACCAGTGACATTTAAAGTAATTGTTCTCCAGTTAGATATAAATCCTCATCGTGACCATCTTCCATCTGGAAACCTATGTCCTCACTGTGGGAGGCTGTGTGGATCCAGAATTGGCTTCCACAGTCACTTACGGACCCACTGTTAAAGACCTTACCCTGGAAGACAATCTTACTCGGCCACGAGTGATTGCCAATGAGTGGCAGATTCAGAAGTGCAGAGTCACTTCATGTTAATCACAGCCATGCTGGGTTGAGGATGAGATCCTTATTAACGCCTTCTCCCACAACAACAGCCATCCCTAGGAGCCAACCAACATGAAAGGGGAGAGTGTTAGCTGCTGAGAAGAGTCTTCTCAAGGGAAAGGACAAGGGGGCATGTTAGAAGACACTTCTCAGTGGCTAACACTCTCCCCTTTCATGCTGATTGTCTCATAGGATGCTGGGGACATAGGGACCCTGCAGGGACCCTGCTCCCAAAAAAGTAAAGGGTCTAAGACCCTGGACGACTACACCCGTTTACCATTGTATATAGGAGTTACATTGCAAGAGTAAGAATTTGTGACAGTAATCTGTGTGACATTTATCTGGTGGCTGAACCACTCATCCAGCATTTCTGAAAGTCAGTGCTTGACCCAAAGAGTTAGGAAATACTGATAAACGCAATAGTGTCATGGTGCAACTCCTTGGTAACGCTGATACATTTCAGCCGGAGGGGAAGCACCCTCACGCACCCAGTGCAGGTTTCAGCCACACGAAAGAAAGACCAGAACAAAGTATACGAAGTATAGAATCCATTGTATTCCCCCTTTGTGCTAAATGTACATGGGCTGGACGTTCATTTGCTTGTTCATAATCATCTTTATCAGTAACACTTTACAATAACATTGAAGAATACAGGGATTTTACAGGGTAAATATGCAGAATCACAGTTTATCCCCCCCAACCCCTCCCCAGAAAAACCAAACAGGAAAGGTATTTTTGTTTTTTAAAAAGTATCCATTACAAAATAAATTAAATTAAATTGAAACCAATTTCCACCCCAAATGGAATGTCATTAAAAAAAATATATGAAAAATTCCAGGAATTTCATTGTCAAAATGAATAGATTTCCCTGCCCACTGTTCTTTATCATTGTTATTTAAAAAAGAGTTTTGGATCTAATGGTGTTTTTGCCTATGGAATTTTTGACCTTCTGCATGTCCCCCCCCCAGATAAAAATAAAATATTAATAATGTACAAATAAATTTACAGTTGGTAATAATGTTCATTACATTCCCATAGAAGTGGGCAGACGGACCTGTCCTATAAACAGCTGAGGATTGTGAGGAGGAAAAAATATGAAAATTAAAAATAAATGGCTGATTCAGCTCTCCCCCCCACCCCCCGGCCAATCTCTGCTAGATTGGGGGGGGTTCACTTTGGAGATCTACTGCTGACCGCCTAGAATAGGCACGGAAGAAATCAATCTTCAGCGATCCAAATGGCCGGGGAGGGGAAGAGTCCCCCTATGATCTTGCCTGCAGAAGCCAAAAGGTTTGCTAGGATCTAAAGGAGTGGCAAATGTCTTGCTCTTGACCCAGGACCCTGTTGAAGAATTTTGTGTGTCTCTGTCTCCGCTTGGGGGTGCTCAACAGTTTCTGACCATGCAGTCCAATGCTGAATGACAGAGAGCAGCTGAATGACAGAGAGCAGTGGCCCAGAAACAGGGCTATTGGTCCACTTTGTTGTGCTCTGTAGGTCCCAGAAAGCAAGGAAAGGGTCGCCTTATGATGTGGACCATCTAAAAACAGAGGATGCAAGTTTTTCGTATTACACAGAATTCTTCCTCAGACTTTGCACATGCAAGAGATGGCTCCACTGCTTTCCTCCGTCATGAATTTGAAAATGAAGACATCGAGAGAGGAGACCCGTTGAAATTAATGGACATGACTGAGGTTGACTCTGAGGAGAACTTAGTTGGATGCAGCCTACGATAATAACCTACAAAATGGGAGAAACTCCAGGTTTTGGCCCGGGAAGCTGCATCTCCCATCCTCTCAAGCATTCAGTGGAGGAAGAGTTCTGTATAATTCAAAAGTTTCCATCCTGCGGTTCTAATAACAGTGGTTGCCTTGCTTGTGCCGCACCACCCTCCCTGTGTCAGTCTTGGGCACGCGGCTGGCTCCTCCAGCATGTCTGCAAAGCCCTCTTTTTGGGGTGTGGAAAATATTTTGGCTGAGGCTGCGGAGCCTCTTAGGCGCCCCCCCCTCTCAGATTGAGGGTCCTCACTGCACCGTTTGCTGCAACCATCTCCCACTCCAAGACTCCCCCGCGATGGGCTCCTGGGCTTCCTCACACTTTTGGCTTCAGCGTGGCAAAGGAGCCTTCCTAAAAGAGCCTTTGAAACCGCCCGTTTTGAATGGTGGCAGTGGGTCCTGACAGCCTAGACGGCCTCACCCCAAATGATTCCTCCGTTTCCCTAAACACTCTTCATGTGGTCTGCCAAGGGGAGACTCTGGGGCTCTGGTCTAGCCGGCTTGCTGATGGGGCAAAAGGCAAGATGCCGCAGTCCCCAGTGTTTCTTGCACAGAATCCGACCAGCCTGGCAGTGGAATCTGACCCGAGCATCAGGCTAGCTTAGCGGGGCAGGGCAGGGCGTGTGGCACACACAGCTTTGCCCTCCAACAGAGGGGAGCAGCCAGGGTACTCTGCCCCTGCGGCCTGAGGGGGCCGCCTCATGCTCCTAAGTCGTCAGTAGGACAGGTTTGGTACAGAGCAGGGGGTTGGGCTCGATGGCCTACAAGGCCCCTTCCAACTCTATGATTCTATGATTCAAATTTTCTGCTGTGAGTGGCAGGAGGAGGCGCTTTGTGGGAGGGGGCGCTTTGCACCGCTGGGCTAATTTCCGTGTGCTGGCAAGCTACATTCCAGGGGATGGGGTCATCTCATGGAATTTATCGCACCAACAGACTGCTAAGTGCTGTGCGCTCGCTCTCCCTCCCTCTGGCACACACAATACCCCACCCAAGGGGGCAATCCGCTTTCTGGCATCGCCAGCCCTGGGAGCTGAAGGGAGGGGCTGCCTCATGTGAGGAGCTGGGCCGCTGGAGGGCTGGGGCAGGCCAAGGCAAGATAGAACCCCCCTCACCTATTAAGGCCAACTGGACTGGCAGCTGAATCTTCAACCTTGGCGATGGGGGAACCTCCTCCATAGCCCAGAAGGCAGCAAGTGAGTTTAGGGGTGCAGGGCAAGTTCTCTCCCTCTCACCTCCCCCCCCACAATGCTGTCCTCCAACAGAGGGGGGATGCTGCCCCCCCCAGCATCTGCCCCTTGAAGCGCTTGCCACTCTGCCTAACGGCATGGCCGGCCCCGCTCTGCTGTCTCAAAGCTCCAGGCCGTGTGCCTCGGCTGGGCCTTGGCCAGTCCCCGGGCGAAGGCCCTCACTTATGCACCACTTGTGTGGGGCCTGCCCTGGAGGCCCAGTCCAAACTCACAAAGTGGCTGCCCTCATTGTGCCTCTGAGTTGCCGAGTGGCTCACCCTATACAAGTGGTGCTTGGCAATTCACTTGAAACAGGTTAGTCATAACTGGTTCTGCAGGCTGTTAAGAAGATGCCTTTTGATAATAGTTGACCTTTGTTTTTACTGTATTTTTAATGGTTTTTATGGTATGGTTCTTTTTGTTGTAAACAGCTTTGATGTTTTTAAAAAAATCAAATACTGGGATACAAATATATTTATAAATAAAATAAATAACTAGATCCCTCATGGGTGACACAAGATGTAGAGTTTTTTGAAAAATAGCTGGGAAGAGCAGATTTTTAATATCTACATGAAGCTGTTGGGAGAGGTCATCAGGAGTTTTGGAGTGCGTTGTCATCAGTATGCTGATGACACGCAGCTCTACTTCTCCTTTTCATCTTCTTCAGGTGAGGCTGTCGATTTGCTGAACCGTTGCCTGGCCTCGACAATGGACTGGATGAGAGTTAACAAACTGAAGCTCAATCCAGACAAGACTGAGATGCTGTTGGTGGACGGGTTCTCTGATCGGATGGTGGATATATACCCTGTCCTGGACGGGGTTACACTCCCCCTAAAGGACCGGGTTCGTAGTCTGGCAGTCTTTTTAGACTCTTCCCTCTCACTTGAGGCTCAAGTAGCCTCGGTGGTTAGGAATGCGTTTTACCAACTTCGGTTGGTAGCCCAGCTACGTCCCTATTTGAGTAAAGAGGACCTTACATCAGTGGTACATGCTCTGGTAACCTCACGTTTGGATTACTGCAATGCGCTTTACGTAGGGCTACCTTTGAAGACAGTTCGGAAGCTACAACTAGTGCAAAATGCGGCGGCCGGATTGCTGACAAGGACCAAGCGGTCCGAGCATATAACACCTGTTCTGGCCAGCTTGCACTGGTTGCCAATATGTTTCCGGGCTAGATTCAAAGTGTTGGTATTAACCTATAAAGCCTTATACGGTGCGGGACCACGATACCTTGCGGAACGCCTCTTCCGATATGAACCGGCCCGTGCACTACGTTCTGCTACGAAGGCCCTCCTCCGGGTTCCAACTCACAGGGAGGCCCGGAGGGTGATGACAAGATCTAGGGCCTTCTCAGTGGTGGCCCCCGAACTATGGAACAGTCTCCCTGAGGAAGTACGCCTGGCGCCGACTCTGCTTTCCTTCCGGCGCCAGGTCAAAACCTTCCTATTCTCTGAAGCATTTTAAATTACACTGATTTAATTTTAAAAATGTTTATTGTGTTGGATTGTTGCTTGTATTTTAGTATTGTTTTGTTATTTATTGTATTTTTATGCTGTTTTATGTTCACCGCCCAGAGAGCTATTGCTAGTCGGGCGGTATATAAATTTAATAAATAAATAAATAAATAAATAAATTTTAAAACTCAATTGCCTTAAAATTCATCAGCAAAATGTAAGAGTTTTAAACGCAACTCACCAAGCTGAATTTCAAATGTGAAATTTGACAGTATTTTAAATGCTGGGGTTAATCCAAATTCTGAAACACTGCCACTTTGCTTCAGATTACTGCAGGTTTTTCTTTTATTTGCATGTATATTTAAGGGGCTAAAGCATGGGCCTTTCAGCTTCACGCATTCTCTTTTCTAGATGCTTACAGTGCAAGCCTGTAAGTTCCATTGAGATCAATGCGCCTACTCCCATGTAAGTGAATATGAAGAGCTCCTAGATAATATGGTAGAGGAGCCCTTGGTTGGGTAACGGGAGAAATCTGCATGCTTCTTCTGACCTACTGCTGCATTGGTGGAAAATTCTCCCTTCTGCCCAAGTCCATCCCTTCCCAGGTCCTTTCATGTTTTGCAAAGGCCTGTTTGAGGCTCAGAAGTGGCATTCTGAGAGCTGAACTAGATGCCATGTTAGCTCCCGATCTGTACTCTGAAGTGCAGGGTTTTTCAAACACACAAATGGCCGGTGTTTGCCCCCAGGTAAACACAGGTCTGCCCAATCTCATATGGGGGATGTGTGTGTCCTGATTTAAAGTGCTATAGAGGCAGGAAACCAAGGGGTGTTAAATCCTCTCCCCACCCCATGCTTTTCACTGCACTGGGCTCCCTTCTGCAACCCGGAGCCAGACGGCAGGGAAAGGACCTCCATGGTGGCAAGAGTGGCAGGCTGGGGAGAGGGGAGGGCTCAGTACCATCTCCCCCCACCTGCATATTGCTCTTCCATCCCTCAAGTCACATTACAAGCAAGGGTGGGCCTGTGGTGGGTCATGAGAAGGGCCTGCCATCATTGTGCACGGTTTAGCCTTGACCCAGGTGCAGGTGGCTTCCCTCCTGCTGCCAGCTGGGACTGGGCAAAGCCCCCGGGCACCCTGTCCACTGCAGGGCAACCCGCTCAGACGCAGAAGCAGCCATGGGGCCGCCACAAAGCCGTGGGTTTTGTTTGCGGAACCGGATGGTCGCAAAGCAGCAAGGGGACTGGCGTTCTCCTCCGCCCTGCCCTGGCCAGGCTGCACAGAGCCCTGTGCCCACTTCTGGGCACCACATTTTAAGGAGGGCATCTGGAGCGTGTCCAGCAGAGGGGCCTGGAAGCCCAGAGGTCTTCAGGCCTGCAGTGCCACCATGCGGGGGGGGGGGAGGACTAGAACCAAAAGGTTTGGGGGCTGTTTTGGCTAAGCCTTGGGAAAGAGCTGGGAGGTGGTGGGCTCTCCTTGCTGGAGGTGCTTCAGAGACTGGGCTCCCTTCCACCTCCAGGAGTTTGTGGCTCAATCCCGGTTGTGCTCTGAGGGATGCTTCATCAGAGGAACCCAAAAGAAGTGAGGTCGACATAAAAGCGTGGCGTGTGTGAGAGGGACACTAACTCCACAAGCCGTTCTGGCTCTTCCTGCAGTTGTAACGAATGTTGTCCTTGCAATACACTTGTTTCCTGCCCTGGGTGCACTTCTGTCCCTCTTCAATGTTTTTTTGTCCTGCCTTTTGGGGGTTATACTGAAATAAAGGTGCTTTTGACCGAGGCATTGCTTCCTGGGGGGGGGAAGGGGCAAGTCTACTTCCATGTCAGACCCAGCGGACTGTGTCCTCCTGTGGGTTGACATTATTGGGCACCTACCTGGCCCACATCCCATAGGGGCCCCATGGCTGACCCCAAAGCCCCTGTTGCTGCCTGTCCAGTTGCCCCCTCTGAGCAGGGACAAGCCACCCCTTGCCTTGCACGGTCCTCCAGGGCAGCGGTGCAGATCAGACCCAGAGTGGGCACTGGGGAGGGAAGCGGTCTTGCCCAAGTCCCTTGAACTGCTATGGGGGGTCCTGTCTGCCACACACCCCTCCATCGCCCTCAGTGGTCATCCCCAAAGGGACACCTGCCCACACTGGGGGGGGGGGAGGCCGAGGGACTGACTCTGTCATCTTGAAACTCCAGAAAAAGCCCTTGTGAGGGGCTGGTTGGTTCAGGGCTTTCTGGCAGCAGGAAAAAGGCCTTCAAAATCCATCAGGTGAGCAAAGCCTCATCACTGCAAGGCCCTGGCCTGGAAATGATCTGAACAGCAGGCCTCCCCTGCTGCCATGTTGGGAATATCGCACAGCTGGTGAGTCTTAGTGGCCCTCAAAACACCCTAAGATCTGACTCCCCCCCCCCGGGTCAGACGCCGGAAATGATGCCACAGACTGACCCTTCCTTCAAACAGCCTTGTTTAAACTCTCCATATATGACGTATTTTTTTATATCTTATATATATACTTTATATATCTATATGCATTTATAGACAGACAGATAGATAGAGGCTCTGTATAGAGTTATCTATGGCTTTCTTTCTTTCTCTTTCTTTCTTTTTGGAAGAACCAGGAAGGCAGTGGAAGAGGGGAGACTGGCAACAACTGCTGTCGCTCGCTCACGCACAGGGACACACCGGCCACCCCCTTGCTGGTCTTTGGGAAACTGCCACCGTCACATTGCTGCCTAAATGCAAAGGAACTCCCTCATGTTTGGCTCTGCACACATTTTTTTCTTGACCCCCCAATAAAGCAACGTGAAATTAAAAATCAACCCAGGTTTTACATGCTTTTCACACAGTTTAAAGAAAGACCACAATAATAGCACCTTGATCCAGAGGAGAGTGAATGTGGTGGTGGTGCGGTGGGGGGGATGGAAGGGACTGAAGGTTGGTTGGTTGGTTCATTTAGACCCATGTAAAAAAAACCCAGGAGATACTTGGTCAACCCCCCTCCATTCACAATGCAGCTGCACCCCAAACCCCTCTCAACTGCATTTTGTGGGTGTCAAACACCTCCCTTTCGCTCCCCCTTTTTATTACAAGACAGGCTGTTGGCCGCCCATTAGAGAGGGGTGTATCCTCGGTCCAACAGCGTGAGCAACATCCTCATCACCTGCTGTAGTTATTATAATTTGTTTGTCTGTTTAAAAATCTTTTTGTTTGTTTTATTCCACACGTTTCCAAGACTCTGACACATTAACGAAGAGAGAAAGAGGACGGGGGGAGGGAAGCAATAGAAAGGGCAGACCCCCCTTTTTTTAGAGAATTCCAAGAGAGTGGGGCTGTGTTTGGCCACTGTACCTCTCTGCTCCCCAGTCCAGTCAGGGTCCTGTAGAGATAGGAGCGTGGCCCCTCCGGCTCCTGCTGGGACTCTCTGGTTCAGAGTGTGGTTCTGGGGAGCTGGAGGGTGGGATCAGGCAAGGGGGGGTGGACCACAGTTTTTGCCCCACACCAAGCCCCTCACAAGGAGGGGCAATGACTCTCATGCGTACAGATCACGAAGCAACCTCCTGGCTTCAACCTCACCTGGGAAGCCTGAAATCTCCCCCCCCCTTTAATCCTTCTTTCCAGCGTCCCTCGCCTGGGACCAACAGGCAATTGTAGGATGATGCTCCTAAACAACTCACCTGGGTCACTGTGGCTTCCCTTCCCCCTCAGTTTGCCTAAGGGAAAAAAACAACAACCCTGCAGGATTGGAAGGTCAGGGTGGAAAAGAGGGAGGGAGGGAGGCCTTGGGAGCGTCTTGACTTGGCTCGCTTTTTGTTTTTTTGCAAGTGAAGGGCTTAAGTAAAAGAGGGATGAGCAAACCAAGGGGGGTGGAGGTTGCCATTTTAGGGCGCCACCGGTTGGCCTCTCTGCGGAGGAAGGGAAAGGGTGCATTTGGGTGGTCTCCTCTCCAGAAGGTTTGGGGGTGTGTAGGTCTGGGTGGTTTCACTGTGTGTGCCTGCTGCTGGGTGTCGGTCTCTCTGGCACACGCAGGGGCTGGGGGGCCAGGGGGGGCCTCAGACATAATATTCCTTGTCTTTGTTTTTCTTGCTCTTGCTGGGCGTTTTGGTGGCAGCGGCCGGCTTCTCCTTGACCACCGTGCCGTTGCTTTGTGCCGAGTTACTGATGTAGTTCCGGCTTTGGTCCACCTGGTAGGAGCCTTCATCCCGGTTGCGGTATTTGTACATGGCATAGAGGAGGATGAGGATGCACAGGGCAGCGGCGGCCACGATGCCGACCACCATGCCGGTGGTGCTGCTGGACTCCCGGATGACCTCCACTGCTCCCGGAGGGCCCCTCTCCCCCGGGCCGGTGGGGTTAGCTGTGGGCAGATTGTGGAAATTGGGGGAAGGGGTTATATGTGGGTATTTAAGCCTGTTCAGCTTGTCAGGTTCAAAGGAGGTGGGCAGCGGGGGGTACTGTTTTGGCTGGGGGTTGAGGGGCTCCCGGTTGTTCATTTTGCCGGCGGGGATGTTGCGGACCAGGCTGGGCGAGGTGGTGGTCAAGAGGTCAGGGACGGAGGGCGAAGCCGGCAGGCCTGTCCTAAGGTTGGGGCGGTGTCCGTGGGCTTTTTTGGACGCTCCTTCAGGCCGGCCAATTAGGGTCCTATCCGTGACCAGGGGGAAAGTGGTATAAAAATCTTCGTCATCAGTGGGGGGCAGGCTGGAGTCGAAGACCTCGCCTGAGGCATAACCGGAGGCCTCAATCCCCTCTTCGCAGTCGCTGTCGTCCTGGTCGGCCAGACAGGGGGGCCTCGGATGGGACGGCGGGGAAAGGGTGTCTTTGGTGGCTTCCACTACCGTGAGGAAGGGGCCAAAAGTGGGTGGCGGGGGGATGAATGGAGAGCGGGTGGCAATTGGAGGGGTGTCTAGAGAATCTTCGGTTATTATGGGCAATACTAATTCACCTCCTAGAACAGAGAGAAAAGGGGGAGAGACAGAAGAGGGAAAGTGGGTTAGTGACCCTCGCAGGCACCTGCCCCACCGACACACGACAACTCAAGCCACGAGTTATAGCTACAGCCAATCCCCGCTGCCTCCATCCCTGACCTCTTAGCTGGCCTTGCTTGCCTTTGCAACACATTAGTCTAGAGAAATCATAATCAAAGGAGAAAAAGAAAAAACGACGAATTAAAAAAGTTATTTAATGTGCAAAAAATTAAACAGATAAAACAGCAGAATTAAGAGCAATAAAACCCTTGCTGGCTGATTCTCTTCCCATCCTCTCCTACTAAAATACTCATATTTTCTTTTCTTTTTTCCTCTTTTCCCTTTCTGTTTGTTTTTAAAAATAAGAGAGCAAACCACGGAATTCAGTCAACTTACATCAACAAATAGGCCGTGTGATATTAGCATGAAGAAAAAAAATTACAAAAAAGAAAACTAGGTAAGAATGTTTTTTGAGAAAAAACAACTTTTTTCTTTTCTTTAAACATCTTTCTCTGAATCTTGCTTTTTTTTCAATAGCTCTTTCTCTCTAGATTCATTTCTGTTCTTTTCTTTCCACAACGGCATCATTTTAAATCTCCCCTTCTCCCCGCACCCTCCCCCAATGAGCCCCCCTTCACCCCTTGCTTTCTGTGTGTCCCCCCTGCCCCCCATTACTCTTGAGAAGACCAATGCCAATCCTGAATTCACAAGAGAGCCTGCAGCAACCCTCGCTGCTTTGTCCTTTGCAAATTTGAGGTGTTTTTTGGGGTGGAGAGATGGTATATAATATTTAGTCGTAAACTGAAATGGCTTTTTGTATCAAGCAGAGTGAAATTTCCTGCCACTGGAATTGGTAAGAGGGCAGACAATATGACAGGTATCTGGACGGACTTCCTTCAAAGCCTCAGGGGAACAGAACCCAGGAGTCCTGGCTCTCGGCCACCCCCGCCCCTGCTGTTTTTACCCCACTTCCTTCTCAGAACTACCCCAGATCTCCCACACCCAGCCCTGATTTGAGGGAGGGCACTGCCAGTTTGGAATGCTTGAAACAGAGACACCTCTGACCATGTGAAAGTGTCTGAGCAGGGGAGGGAGGCGTGATGGCTTTGTACAAAGAGAGGACCCAAGCTCCAACCTGAACATCCAGGACCCTGGTGCATATGGGGTGTGTGTGCAGGGTCGGGGCACACTCTCCCTGCACAAGTCATGTGCAAAAGGCATGGAGGGTGCTGAAGAAGATGAAAGTAAAAAACCCAGCAAAACACCCACACGAATGGATTTGTGGGAACCCCATGCCATGTCAAGCTGTTTGAGTGTGTTTGTGTGAAAGAGAGAGAGAGGAAGGTAGGAAGAGGGAAGGAATGAGTAGTTTAGACAGACAAGACCATGGGGGGTGTCTTCCCGTTCCATCTGTGTGTGGGAACACAGGCAGCTGCCTTATAGGGTTATGGGGCGCACAGATGCGATCCCACTTGCATTACTGTTTGTGCCTGCAAAGGTTTAAGGGTGGGCATCCTCCTTTGTTCCCAGGGCCCTGCCAGACGGTACGTGTGCTTTCAGTGGGTGTACTCTGCAACATGTCACTGACTCAGTAATAGTGTGTTAGTGATGGAGTTATACTGGATGGTCCACACACCACCATTCTGCTTGATGAGTTTTGCAATGCTTCCCCAACGTTACCAAATTATTACCATCTGGGGGGGGGGTACTCTTGCGCCATAGGGCAATAAAAGCAGGACAAAAACCAAACAAACCCCAGGACATTTGTGGTATGAAAAGTTACAGGGTTTTAGCAGGAAGGTATAGAACATGCACCTGTTGCAAATGGAGCAGTATGGCTGCCCCCAAACGTCTGCAAGCGCACAGCAGATTCAGCAGGTGCCTTCTGTTTTAACCTTTAAATGCCTGCTGAAAACCTTTTTGTTCCGCCAGGCGTATGCAGGCAATTAAGATGCCTGTTTGCAGTAGCTGACCTTTGTGTTCACTGTTTTTTTAAAATAGTTTTTACTGCACCGTTTTTATTCGTTGCAAACTGCTGTGATGTTTTTTAAATGAAATAGTGGTATATATTTATAAATAAATAAAATGCAACTGAAAACATGATCATGTATAACATCATGAGCATACATTATGATGGATTCTCAATAAAAAGGATGCCTGGCGGGGTCTCCAAACAGCGCATGCCCCGTAACTCTGCCAAAATCCTGTGATTTGTTTATATCACAATTGTTCTGGCTTATTTATGGATGACAGTAATACGACAACATTGGGGAAGCATCACAGGACAACTAATAAAGTGGAATGATGTGTGCATAGTCCAGTATAAGCCCACTACTAAATGTAAATGTTCTGCCCTCAAGTTGATTCCGACTTATGGCGACCCTCTGAAGAGGGTTTTCGTGGTAATTCAGAGGGGGTTTACCATTGCCTCCCTCTGAGGCTGAGAGGCAGTGCCTGGCCCAAGGTCACCCAGGGAGCTTCATGGCTGTGTGGGGATTCGAACCCTGGTCTCCCAGGTCGTAGTCCGACACTCTAACCACTATGCCACACTGCCTCTCTAAGCCCACTGCTAATGCACTATTATTATGTCAATGACATGTTGCAGGAGGACTAGCATGCGGAGGGGCCCTGAATCTGCTCATGGGTCCACCTTCCTCAGCACTGTCTACTCTACACACTGACTGGCAGCGGCTCTCTGGAGTTTAGGCAGGGAGTCTTTTCTGCCTGGGGACTGAACCTGGGGCCTTCTGCACGCCCAGCAGCTGTCCTCTGACTGTTCCCTATAATGTTTTTGACTCATTTGTTGGATAACAACTGGGGGGCGCTTTGCTCTTCAGCTTGCCTTTTCTCCAGGGCGCCTGCTTTTGCACGTGACACTTGGGGGCCTCCAAAGTACAGATTTCCCTTGGTGTGCAGGTAGTGGCGGGTGACAAATCAGGTTCAGTTCATATGTAAAGCCGAATTTATCAAGTTTGCACTTTCCAAAACACTATGAGAACCGAAAGACGGCCATCCTTTGAAATTCACACTTATCCAAACTTCGTGATACAGTTCTCCAACCGACGTTAGCAAAAGTGCATATATTAGGGGACAATGTGCATAAAAAGGAATATATTAGTGAAAAATAACATACCTAAATGCCTTATATTAGGATAACTAGCTTGCAAAAATGTGTACGTTAGTCAAAACTGCATACAAAAATTTGCTTAAGATAAATTCACATTAAAATGCTGAGGAATTTTCATTAGTTTTTTTTTAAAAAAATGGAAATTGCTGCAGAAATATGAGGAACTGAATTTACAAAAGGGAAAATGAGGACCAAACTTGACAGACCCTCCATCCATCTTTTGGGGTTTGGTGCAGACGTTGAGAAGGGCTTGAGCAGCCAGCATCTCTGGCCTCTTCAGGCCTCTGGGTTGTTTTAGCCTTGGGCTGTGCCTGTGGAAGCTGCGGCTGGCAGGAAGGGCCACTTTTGGCAGCCACGGAAGGCTGAAATGCTTGTGAGAATAGATGGGAAGTCCAGAGTGCAGGAACTTAAACGTTCCTGGGAGAGGGAGTGTGAGGCAGAGCACTCCAAGGCTGCGACTGGCCTGTGACGTTGGTTTGGGCACATCTAGCCTTAATTTCCCATCTGGAAAATGAGTCTCTTAAGGAGTTCCTTCACATGGTTGTTGGAGGAAGACCAACGTATAAAACAGACAAGAGGTCAATATGATGGCACTAAAGGAGCACAGTTGCAGTTTTGGGTTTTAGGACAAAAGAAGATTTTTTGGTGCGCGCTGTCATGATTTTTCAGTGCAATATCTCTGCAATCCTGGAATGCAGAATTACAAACAAGCAACATTCTTGTACCGGTACAATGGGCAGCGCGTAGAAAGAAAGAGCCCATTTGTGGCAGACACTCCTGTGGGTGGAGGGATGGTGACTGCACAGAGAGATGCACTGCTCTCTCTCCCTCTCTCTCACACACACACATGTGGGAAGAGCCCCTGTCAGTGGAGACCTTTCTGAAAGCACTTTCCCGTTCCTCACTGGAATGACCAAATGAATGGCAGGTACATGGAAGGAAGCAGAGTGGGGCACTTGGGGTCATCATGGGGGTGAGGGATCTGCTGAAAGGGCAATTTTGACCCCCAGATGCCCAGGCTGCCATCCCACGGCTTTTTCCTGCTTCAGTGTGAGCCATGGAGAACAGAGCTAGCCTCCATCATCTGCACATCCTCATCCTGGGTTCCATTTCTTAATGTGATTCTAGACTAAGGATGATAAGAATATTACTAGACTTTCAAGAGAGGACATGAATGGCAAGGACTGGCCATTGCAGTCTTACAGAGGTTCTGCTCTGGATTGACTGTAGTGTGTTGTGTTGTGCCCAGCAAGATCAGGGCTTTCTTGGCAGGGTACCCCACTCCGGAATGCTCTCCCAAGAGAGGCTAGCCTGGTGCCGAAACTGGCTTTCTTCCAGGCTCTTTTTAGTAGCACTTCTAAATAAAATATAATTAAGTTGAAATAAAATTATTTTGAAATAAAATTAGTTTTATGTTGCTTTTAAAGGCTCATTGTGAATTGTGCATTTTGTACTCGTACTGGCAATTGCTAATGTTTTGTAAGCTTCCCTGTGAAATCTTTTATTTTATTTGAAGAATGGGCATAGACATTTATTCATAAAGAAATAGGGCTTGCTGCAACAAAATGTTGCAGTGTAAGCTAGTCTCTTAGCAGGAGTGCCAGCCAGCCATTCCATTCCCACATTTTTTTTCCCAACTGAGTGTCAGTGTTCTGTGGTGACTAAGTTTGCTCAGTCCACACCAGGTTGCCCCCATGGCTTTATTCCCCCTTTGTTTTCTAAAAAAGTGTTTTTTTGTACTTCTTTAAATCTTGTGGTTCCTTTAAGAATGCCGATACCTCCTTCTTGTTTCTGAGTGGCCCCATTTTGGCACTTTTGAGTTTGATGAAGTGATAAATTTAAAAAATGATGATTAAGAGATGCCAGGCTATGTACCTACATCAATTTCTGAGCTCATGTCACCTTTCTTTGGTTACTGGCCTAAAGAAATCTCTCCAATTCCTAGATGTTGGAGTTGACATGGAATAGTGGCATGTTAGGGACAAATTAGACTTGAGATTGTGTGTCAGTAATTAAAGTGTACATTAAAAATAATAATTAAATAACCACTATAGGGAGGACACGCAGGACTGGAGGGGGGCTTTTAAATCAGCCTACAAAAGTCACGAGTGGCCTTGGAAGACAGGAAGCTGTTTTGCGGAAATGCAGGCTGTTTGCCTCTTAGCAGGTAAAAAAGGTCAGAAAGGAGGACCTTTTTACCAAACAAGCTGGTGGGAGAGGGAGAGAGGGGAGGGCTGGCTGTCCCTTCTTCCCTAGCCAGCAGGGAGACCAAGGAGACAGGCAGACGTGCCCCCTTCTCTGCAGGACCCATGGAATTCTATGCAGTCAAATTCCTAGCCACCTTTGGCTACCGGGTGTGGGGTCTTTTGCATGCACAGCCGGTGCTCTGCCACTGAGCTGCAGCATTCCCCCAAATGATCTTGTTTTATTGCCTTTTGAAATGTTATAAGCAACCCAGAGATGGAGCCTTTTCAGTTGAGGCCCCGAGACTCCAACCACCCTCTCAAGGAGGATTCTGCTGCTCATGCTTAGAAAGGCAGTGAGGAGGACAGATCTGCTTTGGTGCGTGTTTGTGGAGCCTTATCCATAATACATTTGTATGCTCTTGTTGCCTTCAAGACATTCATTTCCAAACTGTTCTCACTGACGTTACTGACATCATTTTGCTGTGGCTGCTGCTGTGGCTTCATTATCATGCATGCCATTCTGCTTGCAAGCTGCACCGGATATTTTAAAGAAAGATGGGATATAAATTTTAGTAACAAATCAACAAGTGTTTATAGAGGAGCAGAGGGAACCCTCCTCAGGTTCCCAAACAATTACCTAAGAACCAAATATTTGGGCAGGGATAACATGGACAAAAGGACTTATGGACTTGCCTGCCCATCCCCTCCCAGTTCAGGAAGGCCTTGCACTGGCACTGGGAGCTCTAAGGAAGCAGGCCACAGGCTGAGAGCTTATGCAGGAGCTGGAGCTTCCAGCCCTTGCTGGCTCTTTGCTGGGCCATGATCCTTGCATGCACTTCTCCTCCACATGCAGCTAGCCAGGGCATCACTGGCAGCCCTGAAGCTCTGTGCTGTTGCATCACTTCACACATCTGACCCTGGTTTATGAGCTGATTGGGGGGGCAGGGAGCGCTCAGTTGCGCTGGGAATTCCATAGGCTGCAGTCCAGCTTCTGTGAGGGCAGGGAACATTGTTTGGGACTGAAGCCACATATAGGTGATGGCTGAAAAAAGGCATGTGGGGAAGCTCAGGTATAGGGTGCGCTGTGGCGAGGAGACAAGAGCTGCAAAAAGAAGGGGAGGCGTCTATAAAGAAACCCACAGGGCTTAAGGTCAGGAAGGGCCGTTTGTTAGGGCAAGTGGTGAGAGGAGGGTAAATCCTGGGATGGTTTTCGAGAAGGAAAGCAGAGTGATTGCACTGGCTCTGCTGAAACCAGCTGCTGGAAGAGGCCGTTCTGTCAGGCTACCCGAGGAGGAAAGGCTGGTGCCTGCGTTTGTTTTCCTCCTCTGTCCCTGTCTCTTCTTCCTTTTCTGTCGTGTCTTTGAGATTGTAAAGCTGAGGGCAGAGACTGTCTTCTTCATTATTACTGATTTACAAGGTGCTCTGGGAGCCTTTTCAGCTGAAGAGAAGGTTGAAAATGCTACAATGATGTAAGGATATGGCTGACTAAGCAGGAGCTTGACAAAGCAGGACCTGCAGAAGCATTGGTGGTGGAGCCATGAGACGTGGAGGGGAGGGACGGGGAGGCTGAAGAGAGCGCAGGAGGGCAGTTCCCTGCTGGCCGGCTGGGGTGGACAGGCAGGGGCTGGGGGGGGGCGGCAGACGGGTGGCTAGATCTGGATCGGGGTGGTTGAGGGCTGCATCCCCTTGGGGGGGATGTGATAGGGGCCACGTGCTGGTCATGGGCAGGGCTGAAGCCCATGATGGGTGGGGACTGAGCCAAGGTGGGCAGGGCCACCCCTCCCCCTCCCTGCAG
The DNA here is from genome assembly GCF_030035675.1 of Rhineura floridana. Lineage (NCBI taxonomy): Eukaryota > Metazoa > Chordata > Lepidosauria > Squamata > Rhineuridae > Rhineura > Rhineura floridana. Next base: position 1,374,277 of record NC_084501.1, on the reverse strand, counting down.
AGGGGGTCAGAGGGTCAGAAGCTCTTGCCAGGGGGCTGGCCACCCATGACTTGGCATGGCGCCACGTCCACTGTGGCAGGATTGGGACCTGGCAACTGAAAGGGCAGCACGCAGATGGGGAGGGCTGCTAAGTCCACACGTGGCTCAGAATCTCCCAGCCAGACCGAAAGCCTAACTGGTCACACATTGACAGGAGGGCAGGGCTGCGGGGCTTAGCCCTGGCTGGTGTGGATGCAAGAGGATGGTCTAGCTGTGATGGTGGGGGAGAAGACCCCCCCCGGAGGAGCAGGGCTTGTTGGTGTGGAATAGCCTTCCCTTCCTTGGTAACCCCCCAGGAGGCCCTTGGGGGGTGATGGACCTTCCCTGCCCCTGCCGCCGCCCACCCACATCTCCTCTTCCTCCATTAATTAAAACCCTATTCACATTTGATTTTTCTTTAAATGAGAGGATTCTATCTTGCCTTGCTGGCTCCTCTGGTGTGCTTCTCTCCCTCCCTGAGCATTCTGGCGAGCCTCTACAATCATTCTCCCCCCCCCCCTTTACAAAGGGAGAGTTGCTGCTTTTGATCACCCAGAAGGGAAGGAAGGAGGCATAAGCAACGCTCCACCAAAGAGGAGAGATTGGAGGCTGCAGGGCAGTGATTCCCTAGGGAGGGACTGGACCAGGGAAGGGGCGAAGCAGAGATGCTCCCTTGACCCCCCCAGGGAGAAACAAAATGCAGCACGGTGGGTGCATTCCAGTTGGCTCTGGCAAAAGCCACCCTTGTGCTTGATGAGCTGGCCCTCTCTGCTGCCCCCCCCCATTACTCCTGGTGGTTGAGCAAAGGCACTCTGCACAAATTCAGAGGCATAACTTGTGGCACTTGCAGTAGGGTCAAGGCCTGGAGGGCAGGTGATGACCTTGCCCAAGTAAAGGAAGCCAGAGAAATGCAGGCACAGAACAGGTGATGCGATCTTGTTTATCTGATCTTTTTCTGACTAAGTAATCACCTGCCTTTTAACCAAATAAATATAAAACCTTTTGCACATTACCAAAATCTCAATATAGCTGTTGAGGGTGCTGAAGGAAGCAGGAGATAATTTACAGTTCAATGAACAAAGGCTGGTGCTTGTTGTTCAAAGGAAAACACCACGATTTCTACTTTGTAGTGATGCATGGCATGGACAAAATGGGTTCAAAAACTAAAGCACCGAGACATCTGCCTCTGCTGGTTCAGATTGGCCCCTTTGCTGTCAGGAGGCTCAGCGGCTGTTGGTGCCCAAGGGCCACCATACACTTGGGGTGGGGAGGAGGGGCAGCCACTGTGCCACCCCAGCAAGCCAGCCAGCTCTGTCCTGCACCAGGAGGACCAGCTCCTTGATGGGGTGGGGCCGGGCAAAGCCCAGAGGGAGAGCAGGAGGCCAGGAGACGGGTGTGAGGAGCCAGGAGCAGCCACTGGCACCATCTTCCTCCATCTTGATGCTGGGCTGAGCTGGTGCCTGCTACGCTGCCTTTGGTGGTGGGGCCAACCAGGACGACATCCCCCAGATGTCTGCTGCCCAGGAGCCATAAAAACCTGAACCCTAATCCTGCCCCCTACCGTGGGCAGTGAGCGACACATGCCTTGTTCGTTGTGACCTTTCCCTAAATCATGCAACAGCTCAATGTGACTTGGAGGAAATTAATGTATGATCCATGGAGGTGAGCTGTTTGCTAAATGGACAACCTCAACACAATTATCAGTTGGGAGGGGAATGCACCTGTTAATCAAGGAACAGGCTCAGTTATGGTGAATTAAGCTTTAGCTCATTAATCTACTGACTGAACTATTTAAGATGTATGACCCATTTATAATGGGTGGTATGTTGGTTCTTGGGTGTGTTCATGTTCAGAATATTTTGTGTCTGGAAAACAACCAACCAACCACAGAACTGATAAGCTCGGGAGTGTGGATTATCCTCAGAAGCACTTTGCTGCCTTCCAGCTGCGGAGGCCCCTTGCACCCCTGCTGCACTCTGCTCAGGGCTCCACGCCATCTGGGCAAATGAGTTCCCAAATGGGAAGATGGAAGAGCCTGCAGAGCCAGAGCCACTTAAGCAAGAAGAAGCGTGTTTTTTAGACCAGCTTTCTGCGGTAAGAGAAGTTGGCTTCTGGAGGCGACTCCGGCTCCTTCCCCTTCATGCAGGGAAACCTCCTTTCACAGTTGGGTGAGTCAGTTTGTGCCGAGTTAGACCCTCTGTCTAGTGCATCTATGGTCAGAAGTGAGGAGAAATTGGGACAAAACTGGCAGTGGGCAAGTGCAGCTAGATCAGCACTCAGCTCAGCACTGTCAGAGAAACAAAGAGAACAGCCACAACAAAAGATGTCTGGGTGGTGGGGAAGGAAAGCAATTTTTAATTTTTTTGGCCATGGCTGCAGCCAATTTGGTGACAGATGGTGGCATATAGAAAGGCAAGGGCCACTTGTGGCTTCTGGGCTGGCCATGTGAACTCTAGAGCCAGTACGCAAGAGGGCTGGTGTCACCTGGGTACTCAATGGGGGTGGGTGAGTGAGTCAGCCAGAGGGCCCACAAGGAGTGATAGGATTGCCCTGTGGGTTAGACCCTAGCTGCAAGTGTGGCAGGTTTAGCTTGGTGTGCTCACTCACGTGCTTAAAAGGCAGGTACAACCAATGGCAAAATGATGGGTCCAAAGAGCTCTAGGTGAAACACCCCTCCCCCGCTGGCCCTCCCTGCGCCACCTAACCCTGGCACCTGGTGCCAGCACTGTTATCTTTTCAGCGCCAGGTCAAGACTTTCCTCTTCTCCCAGGCATTTTAGCACGTGTTTTAAAAAATTTTAAAATTGTGTTTTTAACTTGTTTTTGTGTTTTAAAATTTGTATATTTGTTTTTAATGTTTTTAATTGCTGTAAACTGCTGAGAGAGCTTCGGCTATGGGGCGGTATATAAATGTAATAAATAAATAAATGGATGCACTTCCTATAGAGAAGGAATTGGAGTGTTCATACAAGCCCAGAGCGACAGTGTCAGCTCCAGCCTGTGTGTGTGGCTGGGGCAAAGATGACTCCCTTCCTAGAGGGCCCCCCTCTAGGAATGTGTGCCTGCCGTGGCAGCGTGCAACTGCTGGGTCTGCAGGGTGGGATCATGGCGTGACTTAGAGATGGCTAGTGAGGAAGTGGCATCTGTCCAGCTAACAAAACATCAGTCCACGTGAAGAATCCCCACCTCCCCTAGCAGCTCCTGGTGCTTGTGAACAATGGCGCAGCATGCCACCCCCAGGATCCTTCTGCCAACTTGCAGTCCTCCACCCCTGGGCCCCCCTCCCAGAGTGGCGCAACTTCCTTCTAGTGTTATCACTGCCTGTTCTTGGGCCCAATCCGCACCACCATCCAGAAGAAAGCAAGTCAAGGGGAGGACACTGGCCTTTCTTTCACTTGTTAGCACTCACATGCTCAGAGATGGCAGAAAACAGGTGGTGGCAGCAAGGGTGAGGAGTGGGGCAGGGGGCTTTGGGGTCAGTGCTGGCCCCCCTTCTGGGGTTTGGGCCTTGGCAGGTGCCCTGTAATGCCGATTCCTGGCACCAGCCCTGAGCAGAGCTTTTAAGATGACAAACTGTACAAGGGCAGTAATGGAGTCTTTATGACTGCTCAGTAAACCAAGTGGTCAAGAAGAAACCTTTCATTTCATTTTTAATAGGAGGGAAGAAACACAAGTGCCTGGCACTCATGACTACAAAGGTATGCCTCAAAGAGATGCCTGTAAGCACGGGAGCTGTGTGTGGTGGACCCAAAGAGCAGCTTCCCTGCTCCCTCCTTGGGTTTCTTCGCTGTACCTGAAGGCCACCAATCGCCAATTTCCTCCTCTCCTTTCATTCCATCCCTCTCACTTGCAATCCAGTCCACAGAATGTCTAAATTATTTGAAAACCTTGAAAGGGAGCTAAATTGTGCAAAATTGGCACCATTTCCCTTTGTTCCTCAGAGAAGCTTGGCCTGTGTAAATGTAACCACCCTCTCTTTGAAGAACACAAATCCTGGGCCTTGCCAATAAAGTCCGCAGGTTGTCCCAATCAAAGCTGCCTCCTAATGAGGTGGTCCAGGGGCCCTACCTGCGGGCTCAAGGGCCTGTTGTGCAGTGGCCTCAAGGGGCGGCCTCTGCCCTATGCAAAAAAGGCTGGAAACCTGCTCTGTTTTTCAGGGAAGGAGGATGGCTGAGCGGGAGGGAGGGAGGGCGGGCAGCCACTTTGCCCAGATCAGTCCCTGGCATCTCTAGGAAGAGGTGGGAGTGGCCCCTGCCTGGAACCCTGGGCAGCCACTGCCAGCCAGTGCAGATGGGCTGGTGGTCTGACTGCATGAAGCAGCTTCCTTTGCCCCTGCTGAAAACAGCCCTGTACGCAGGATGCCAGGGGACACTGCAGAGTGCCAACGGCATGCCAACGGCTCCAGGCTCAGTCCCCACATCTCCAGGCACAGCTGAGAACGAGCTGCCTGAGAAGCTGCCGGTTTTGGTATCAGCCAGTTTCCTCTCAGCTTGAGGTCCGTTAACTGGTTACCGAACACGAAATCTGCATGGAAAGTGTGCACTCCCGGCGCACGGAGAAGCCCTGCCTAGGCCTATTTCCACTGAATAACCAAGTCTGAATGCTTGGGGAGACCCTCTCTCTGCACTCTCTCAGAGGTTTCATTTATCGACCTCTCTGGCATGCAGACCCAGCCCAAAGTTTTCCAGGCAGGCCCAGGGCAAGGCTGCTGCAGAGGGTGGCACAAAAGAGCCACGCTGAGGCAAGGATGACATGCACGCTGCCAGGCTGCACAGGCAGTGGGGCCTCTTGCAGCTGAGAGAGGAGGAGGGGAGGGCTGCAAAAAGGCCACACAAGTGGCTGCCGTTCCCAGTCCCAGAGCCGGTCAGGGATTCTCCACACGCTGCCCCAGTCCAGTCTGTGCCCCACATTGCTCCTAGGCAGGATGTCTGGCACGACAGGCCCCCTCCTCCTGGGGGAGGCGCCGTAAGTAAACGAAAGAACGTTGTGCTGGGCTTGGCAAAGGGAAAGTGGAAAGGGGCTGCAGGGGCTGCCCACCAGCTCTGCAGAAGGACCGGTTCCTTCAAGAGCCTTCGATCTGCAGCCTTCCAACGGGCTCTAGGAGAGCGGGAGAGGGCAGCGCCAGGCCTCTCCACCCACTCAGCTCCAGGCATCGGCCCCTTCCCTCCTTGACCAGCTGGCCATGGGGAGAGCCCGGGAAGGAAGAACTAGTGCCCGGCTAAGCTCTTCTCCTCCTCCCTCCCAAGCCCCTGTACTTTCGTGTTGTGTCTTGTGAGCCTGAGGGCAAGGACTGTCTTACAACGGAGACTGAGACTGATAGAGCCTTTTTTGTCTGAAGAGTGGGATAAAACTCTGTAAATAAATAAAGGCCTTTCTGTGGCTTTGTGGAAGGGGGAGGGTTGCTACCAGACGAGTGTCTTGTAACCACGCAGGGCTGTGCAGATGCACTCACTTCTTGCAGGTGTACGGCTTGCGAGGGCTTCTCTGAGCATCTGCTCCCTTTGGGGTGGGCTGCGGGATGGGGCTGGAAAGGGGAGGCACCCCCAAGTTATTCTAAGGGGCTGGAGTGCCTGATCCAGCAAGCCGAGAGGAATCCTGGCCTCCCTCAGGTCAAGGAAAAGCAGGCGGATGCCTGCTAGGGCAAAGGTTTGGCCCCTTGGAGGGCAGCGGCTGAGGGTGAAACTGGATGTGGCATTTGTTGTGTGGATGCAGTTAACATGGTGGGTGTGTATATACAGTTATTCACACAGTGCATATCTCAACTAGCCATGGGAAGCAGCTGTGGGATGGTGGGCAAAGAGTGTGAGAGTAACCCTCTCCCCCTTGCCACGGTCCTGAAGGAAGCTGAACCCCAGGACTGCTTTTTGCGTCTTCCATTGGGGTCTGCAGAGGCTTCCCTCCCACAGCAGAGAGCACTTTTGGGGGGCCATTTTCATCAGGGCTGCGGCAAGGTGCTGTTGGCCAGTCACACGTTTAAAAACATGCAGGTGACTTGCCTTCGCGCATTTCACTTCACTTCCATAGTTGTGTTTCTTGCACTGCTACTTTGAGCCAATGAGAAGATGTCGGGCCTCAGTCCTGACCAGGGATGCTTCTGTCCTTTCAGTCCTTAGCGGGACTACTGAATGGATCGGAAAGGAGAACACTCTGTGCATGCTTAGAGGCACTTTCCCAACACCAGGTTAGAAAAGCCCCATGACAGAAATATGGTTATAGGAACCTGCCTTGGACAGAAACAGTCCCCTGGCTCATTTGCCTCTTCCCTCTTGCCTACACCGGCCTTTTGCAGCCTGCTGTCCCCCAACTGCTTGAGGCTGCAGCCACCATCGCCCCTGGCCATGGTGGGGCTGATGGGGGCTGTAATCAAAACATCTGGATGGCACCACCAGGCTGCAGAAGGCTGACCGTACCTGAATGGCAGCCAGTCTCCAGGGGCTTGGGTAGAGCAGACTCTTTCCCAGCTGCAAGAGAAGCCAGGGAGTGACACGGCGACTCTCTGCATGCAAACATGTCCTCTACCAACGAGCAATTGTCCTTCTCCTAAAAGTAAAGCCTGAATCCAGTCCTCATGGAGCTGAACAAATAGGGACAATCCTAGGAAGGCACCTTAGACAGAGGCAAACTCTCTGGGATTTCAGGCAGGAGCCTCTCCCAGCTCTACCTGGAAATGCCTTTGGGGGCAGGCCCAGGGGAGGGTGTGTGCATGTAAAGCAGATGCTCTCCCATTGGCCAATGGCTTTATTTGGCAGGGGGAATCAAAGAAAGAGATGCTCCCAGGAGCAGAGCTGGGGCGCCCTGAGGCATTTCTGGATGCTTAAGGGGCAGATCCAGACCGCAGCAGGATGGGCTGGCATTGCGGCATTAAACTGGGAATGTGGGAAGCAAGACCTGCAGAAAGCAAAGAGGCATCAAACCACACGGGTGAGCTGTGCCTTGGGATGGGGTCTGGCGCATTCATTGTGTGCTTTGCATGGCTTGCGAAACGCAAGTCCAAACTGAACACACACACCCCCGCTTCAGGTCTGTTTCGCCAGCCATGGCTCTCATGCATGGCTCTCAGCGTTGGTCTCGTGCTCACCCCCCTGCCTCTCATCCATGAGGTCGGCTGGCAACCCCCCATGCACCAAGGCCTCAGCACAAAGCCCCAGTGCCTCTCAAGCGCTCCCTCTCCCTGCCACAGCCGAGTCCCCCCCTCCCTTCCACAGGCTGTCTCCTCTCTCATCTGTGCCCTGCTTAGCTGCTGGTAATAGCAGCTTCTGATTCAAGGCATTTCTCCCCCCCCCCCTGCTAAGGTCTGACGAGATCACAGCTGGAATGGATACCGCTGTAGGCAGCAGGCAGGGCTGTGTCATGCACCTGGGCAACAGGGCCTCCTTCGCTGTGGTGCTGGGGAAAAGGCATGGGAGAGATCTCTGGGGCACGGCTGGGCGCCACCATTATCTCTGGATGTCAGAGAGACGAAGCACCTTGGCTGCCGACGCTGAGCAAAAGGAACAGGGGAGCTGCCTTGAGCCCCCCAGCTCCGTACCCTCTGCGGCTGGGGTGAGGAGCCCCTGAGCCAGATCTGGAAGGCCTCGTAGCCCAGCTGGCTGGCCCCATGTCATGGAGAAAGCTGGGGCAGGCCCAGCAGGTCTCCTCCTGCCCAGGCGTGCTTCCTCTCGCCCTCACTGTTCATGCGCCGCCGGAGGGAACTTGGCCGGAGTGGGAGACAAGAGTCCCACTTCCAAGCACAGAGTGAGAGCTGAGCGGGTTGTTAAGAAGCACCCATAGATCAGGAAGAGATGGGGCAGGGGAAGAGGGATCCCACTCTGGACACCCGTTTCCCACTCAGTCCTCTTCCCAGATTCAAGAATCATCACAACTAGAGTGGCCATTGTTTGTGTGGCTGACGGAACCAGATCACAGAGCAGACCCCTTGGCGGGAGGTGGACCTTCTGTCTTGGAATTGTGAAAGGAAGAATGTCCATGTGACAGGGGGGGCGGGAGGCAGAGGCTGCCTCGCCTTACACCCCCACTGCCACAAAACACCCACCGCCTGCAAGGCCCTCAGCTGGAGCTTTGTCTGGTATGGATCTCCTTGAGAGCCTCCAGCCTGAGTGATTTTTCCCCCTGTGGGTCAACAGTCCTGGTCTGCACTGACTACTCTTCCCCATCCCCACCTGGGATGCTGCCTGGGACAGATCCTGGGACCTTCTGCATGCAAAGCAAGTGCCCTGCCACCGAGCCAAGGATTCATGGCCACAGCATTGCAATATTTACCAGAAAAGGGCAGTGTGATGGCACAACTAACATGCTCTGGACCCATGGAGAAAGGCATTCCCTTGGAGGGAAAATGCACCATGGCTGCAAAGCCAAAACCCTCAGGGCCAGGGCCAGCCAAGCAGCATTGGCTGAGCTCCGGACTACCCTGTTGCCTCTCAGTATGGAAAGAGTGTCCCCTGCCTTTGTTGTTGTTATTTGACTTCAAGTCGATTACGACTTATGGCGACCCTATGAATCTTTCTTAGGGTTTTCATGGTAAGAGGTAATCAGAGGTGGTTTACCATTGCCTTCCTCTAAGCCTATGGCACCCCGGATTCCCATTGTCTCCCGTCCAAGTACTATCCGGGTCTGACCCTGCTTAGCTTCCCAGATCAGATGAGATCAGGCGTGTTTAGCAGGGCCAGCTCCAGGCACGCTGGGGCCCTTGGGCACCAGCGTGCCCTGGGCCCCTCCGCTCCCCTTCCGTGATCTGCAACACGAGTACGGATCGCAGGACAGGAGCTTCCGAGCCGCCCGCCATCCCCCCACTTCACCTACCTCTCTGCTGTTTCTTGCGGCTGCGCACACCGTGCGTGCACTGTTGCCATCAACCAAGATGGTAGCAGAGGCTTCAGCCTCTTACGGAAACCTCGGCCGCCATCTTAATTGATGGCAACCCTGCACACACTGGAAAAAACAGCAGAGAGAAAGGTAGGTGAAGTGGGGGGATGGCGGGCGGCTCGGAAGCTCCTCCTGTCCTGCGATCCGAGACTCCTGCAGCGGATCGTGGAATGGGAGCAGAGGGGCCCCTCAGAGGCCTCTGTAGCTCCAGGGGCCCTCGGGCCAGTGCCCCACCTAGCCGCCCTTTAGAACCGGCCCTGGTGTTTAGGGTAGTATGGCAGTAGGTGTTGCCCTCTTATCGTGGAGTAATTCAACCCCACCCCAACTGTTTGGGAATTAGGAGAAAGACTGTCCAAGGCCTTCTCTTTTTGTCTGGGCACACATTAGCCCGGAAGCCACACTCTCTGCCCTGGCAATCTGGATATCCTGCTTGCCCTTCCTCCATTCCCGGGTGCTTGGGGCTGCTGGGTGTGGCCGAGAGAAGGGGCTCTGCACACGATCAGAAGAACTGTTGTGACCCTGCACGTTCCAGCTGAGCCCTTGCATTGAAAACTGGCTGTTGTTGAACACTGTTGTTGCTGCTGCTGTATTTCTGTCCTTCTCCACTTCATCCTCACTGTAGCCCTGGTTCAGTGGGGATTTGAACTTGGGTCTCTCAGTCGAAATGCTGCGAGTTATTATTTCTGGGTGTTAACTGCATGCCTGTGTGTGTTTTGTGCCGGCATATGCAAGGGCCAGTGAGGCCTGTGTCATAGCCACTCAAATGAAAGAGAACATGTCACAGGGACAGATTTAAAGACGGGGGAACTGAGCTGACTGCTGGACCCTCACTCATTGCAGGTGGGGTGGAGGGCAGGAATCTGAATCAGCCGAGGCTGCAAGATCCGCCCAAACAACACACAAACGTCCCCGTGGATCAAGACAGCTGTGGAGTGACTTGGAGGGCACGGGCCACAACCAATTCACTTGTGTGCTGAGGCTTTCTTAGGGAGAGGAGCATGTATGAAGGCGTGACAGGCCACCCAAGGCCCAAAGGAGGACAGGCTAGTCAGGCTGGCTCTCACTGCAATCACTGCGGCAGGAAAAGGGGCTTTGCCCAGCAGCTGTGGCATTCTAAGGCCAGAGGAAGCCCTTTCAGAGCTGGTTCAATCTTGAGGGGAAGAGAACGTCACCTTGTGGCTACAGGAGTGTGAAGCAAAAGCCCAGGCCGGATTTCCCTTGGCTTGCTGACCAGAGGGCTGGTGGCCACGTCAGGGAATCAGCAGCACAATGGCAGAGCTTTGCATGCAGAAGTTCCCAGCTCCAGTCCCTGCCGGCAGCTGCAAAAGGGCAGGAAAGACTCTTCTCTGAGACCTTGGAGGGCTGCTGCCAGCCAGGGGTGGGGAGGAGATGTGACTCTGAATAAGTCAGCTTCCAATAACCACTTTCTGAAGGCCCCCCTTTCTGTGGGGTGTTGGGCGGGGGACAGCGTGCACGTGAAAGCTGTGGGCTGGGCTACGGATTCATAGCCCGGCAGCCACAAGGTGACTCTTCCCCGGAGATTCAGCACCTGGCCTTGTGGAGGCTCCCAGTTCCACATCTGGAAACAACCCAGGTCCTCCCTGGTCACCAAGCAAGTTCTTCCCCAGCCACCAAGGTGGGGCACCCATTTGGGGGCAGCAGCACTGAGAGGGGAACCTGCACTGAGAAATCATCTTCCCTCCCACATTTAACGCCACTCGGCTGTGCGCAGGAACAGCATTTCTGTGCAAAAACAAGCAAACGTTGTTTTCTGAGGCACTGCAGAAAGATCTCTCAAACTTTTTGTCTGATAATGTTATTTTGGCTGGACCACAAAGGCCCATGAGAATTTTTTTTTTTGAGGGGGGAGGTGCTTCTTTATTCCTTTCAGATGGGGATCTTCAGATGGGATCTTTGCAGGAGTGTTGCTGCCAAGTTTGAGAGCAGCCTGGGCAAGGTGCCTTATGCCCCCCTCACATCACATTATTGCCCCCCCATCTTGCCACCACTCTGGTTACTCTGCTCCCCCCCAGACCCAGTAAGAGGGCCCCTTTCCCCTTTGATTTGGACGTGCCTTGTACAGTTAAGCATGGGTTGAGGCACCCATTTCCCTGCTGTGGGGCTGCGCTCTGGGGAAGTGGTGATAGGGGACGTACAAGGTGCCTCCCCAGTGCTTGGCTGTGCAGCGTCCCCAGCCCCTAAATCCCTCTGAAGGTTAAAAAGAAAAGGTAGACAAAGGAATGAGGTGGTGATGGTGACAACTGGAGTCAGCCCCGTGATGTCCACATCGGGGGCCGAGTGCCAGGCCTGTTTATTGCTATAGCTGCCTGCTCCCATCGCCTGCTGCTCTCTCCCCTTGCCCCCACCCCTTGGATTCAGGGTTCCTAACTTAGGCCCCCAAGACTAACCTTGACGGTGCCACTGAAGAATCGAAAGAACTGAGGATGTGAACTAGATGTCACATGGATCTGTGCCAAGATCTGGCCACCAGGCGTGCAAGCACAGGGGCAATGATGGCTCAGGTGAGCCTTTCACATGTAACTCCTTGCATGGTGTCTCTCAGCACCATGTGGTTGCCCCTAGCCTCTGGGCATGTGTGGGGAAGCCAATGATGCAGGGCTGCTGCTGCAGTGCATGCTTGGCCCGAAATAAATTAGGATACAAATTCTGCAACCAGAATGCATAATGCAACTTGGGCTGATCTGCATCACTCCCTCTTATTTTTCTTATACTTTGGCACATTTTGTTCTGCTTTCTCAATAGTCATGGGGAGGGACAAGGAGCTTTGCAAGACATGGAAACACCCTCCCCGGCTTCCCTGCCCCCGCTCTTTCAAGCATACCTTTGCAGCTGTAACAGCTAGGAACTTGCTTTTTAAAAACGGGCAATGGAGATTCTCAGAAAGCCAGGTTAGGCACCCAGAACCGCCTTTCTTTACTTCACCAGAACTGTAGCACATGCATGTCTCTGAGGCAGCAGTTCCTGTGCTGCTGCGGTTTGGTTCTATGGAGCTCTAAGAGCAAGAAAATATTCACCCCCTCCCGGGTGTTTTGATGATGCAGAGCCAGCCTCCCCCAACTTTTGGGCCCCAGATGTTGCTGGACTACAACTGCCACCAGCCCCAGCCAGCATGGCCAATGGTCGGTAATAATAAATGGAAATAATAAGAATAATTATGGGAACTGTAGTCCAGCCGCAGCTGAAGACCCAAAGGTTGGGACAGGCTGGAGAGAGAAAGCAGGTGCTACGCGGAAGGTGAGTAAGACACATGCACAGCCACTCCAGGCCACACACAGCCACCTAGAGCACCTGGAGCCCGAGGATCTGTGGGGCAGGCATGCTGGCAGCCTTCCCCAACCCGGTGCCCTCCAGTTAGACTACAGTTCCCATCGCCATCTCCCATCAACTAGGCTGGTGGAAATTGTAGTTCAAAACATCAGGAGGTTGGGAAGGGTGGGCTAATTCCTATTATTATTATAAATTATTATTATTATTTATTAGATTTATATCCCACCCTTCCTTCCAGTAGGAGCCTATTGTATCGTCCTTATATTGTTTTTTGAAATTAAGTCGTAAAACCATTATGGGAGACTGTAAGCCTGAACACGGTTTTGGAACGCTTAAAATAAATGCATATATATACAAATCTGTTGTTGGCCATTTTTGTGGCAGCTGAATGGGGCAAGGGCTGGCTCTGCCTGTGACTCCATGGTTACTCCACCAAACTGCACCTAAGCTGCAGCTGGCCACGGCTGGGGCTAGCCGTGGGCAGCGTGGAGCAATTCGGAAGCTGCTTTGCTAACAACTCAGTGGCCCCCTCTTGCCCAGTGACCGCTCTTTTGCTCAGCTGGTATCTCCCTATGTGTGGGCCTGGGATATATTTATTTAATTGATTTTATTATTTGATTTATATCCCTCCCTTCCTCCAAGCAGGAGCCAGCCATGAAACACATTGAGGCTGGATGTGTCTGTCTGCCTGCGCAGGGTGGGCTGTGTGGGTTGCAGGCAGTGACTGTCATGCGGGTGGGACTGCTTCCTTTGTGTTTGAACAGGCAAGGTGGCGCATGAAAGCTTTCAACTGAGCACCAGGAAAAAGCAAAATTCTCTGATCCAAACCAATTATGCGAAGTAAAGCTGCCTTACACCAAACACATTCTTTAGTCCATCTTGCTTGGTATTGTCTATACTGACTGGCAGCCCTCCAGAGTTTTCCCAACGCTGCCTGGGGATGCCAGCAGGGATTGAACCCGGGAACTTCTGCATGCAAAAGAGGTGCTCTGCTCCCTGCAGCACAACCTTGTTGTGACATTCCAAAAGGACACGTGCCGGGACAGCGTCAGTGGCCCTTGGTGACTGTGTGTAAAGCCCACATTTCTAGAGCCTGGGCAGGCCTTAGTGGCCACGGCTGCGTTTTTACATTGCACCCTGCTTAATATGTCTTAAATATTGTCATAAGGTGCCTTGAGCACAGGAGATGCAGGGCCAGGAATAGCCCAGATGAAAAGAATACACATGCAGGGATAGCTCAGTGATTTGATTTAAATCTTGCCGCTGCCATGAATTCGCTAGGTAGCCTTAGGCAAGCTGCTCCCTCACCCCTAGTCCTTCCACCTGTAATATGGGAATAACAGCCTGCTTTCTTGTAGCATTCTTCCTCGGCCCTTCCATCTGCAGCCTGAGAAGAATGCTGCCTTTCTTTCCAAGGTTGCTGTAAAGATAATATGTGTAAAGGGTAGGCCATGCCCTCTGAGTTGGTGCTGAGTGCCAACGTAAAGGCAGTGAAGATGGGGGGTCCTGAGAAAACAAGGAGGAGGCATCAGCACGCCTGGGGGAACCCCTGAGGTTTGCACCCCCCAAAAAAGCCTTGTTGATGAAAGAAGAATACTAAGGGGGGAAAGCCCCCCCCCAGCAGTCAACTGAGGGCTGAGCAGTCCCGTTCTGATTGGCAGGGACATGAGCCAAGAGTGTGTGTGCCATTTTGATGGTGGCTCCACAACTCCCTGGGGAAGTCTTCCAAGATCCTTCTTGTCAAGAACAGCTAAGGTTGGCCAAAGTAAAATGGCTTAGCCTGGAGGGATTGTGGGGGAGATCTTGCCTAGGTTTCTGGGATGCTTTAAGCTGGGGAAATATTTGGGCATCTCATACAGTCCATCTGCAGCTTGTTGGTCTAAAAGGGAGGCAGCTGTATCTTAGCTGTTCTGCCTGCTACCGAGGTCAGGAGGCCTGAGTAGCCATGAATTAGTCGGCCTGCCCTTGCGGTGGACTGTTCCATCATCAAGAGGTGTCATGATTGGCGAATGGCCCTCTCACTGTTGCCAGGCAAATTCCCATAAAAGAGGGGCTAACATTTCGGTAGTGGCCCATTCCATCTTGACTTACCTGTGTGATGTCTGGTGGTATAACAAGCTAAGGGGGGACCGGCTCTTGTACTTTCGTGTCTCTGAGTATTCCGCTTAGGTTAGGGAGGCTTTGTTATTTTACGCCTCTGTGGAACTTTCTCACTGCATTTTTGTACAGATGTTGCCTGTGCCTAACTCTGTTTAAGGGTGTTTGGCTTAAAGGAACGGTATGTTGCTCTTTTCATAGGCACTTACATTTTAGCTACCTCTTATTATCTGGTGTGTGTTGCTTGGGAGCTGTGGCCCTGAGGCCAGTACCTTGACCGCTAAGCTACTGACTACTGAACTGGGCTGGGCTGAGGCTCCAGAGCAGTGAGCGAACGGTTTGGCTCTTGCTCTTGGGCATCTCTGCCAGTCCACTGGGACTCTTGAGTTCCCCTTGACTCAGAGTGGAAGACCAAGTTAAGGGGTGGTGGCAGTCTACCTTACAGGGTTGGTGTTTGGTCTTACGCAACCCTGGAAAGGGAGGAATGGGGTATGCCTGGCCAGGTCAATCACCCTGGGGTTAGGGGACTGGACCCTGGGTCCTTGACACTTCTCATCTTTAGACGGTGACTGAAAACTTAGTTTATTCCAGGAGGCATTTTATGGTTGGTATTTTCTGGATTTTTAAAATGTCTGCTGTATATATTCAGTGGTTTGACTTTTAATACCGTATTTCAATGTTCTTAAGCCTCTTTCACAAATCAGCTTGAAAAGCATGGTATGCATAACTTAAACAAATACTGATATTCTGAGGATGCTGAACTCACTTACGCAATTGCAATAACACCCTGTGCGCAGGTGGGAGTATGGATGAGGCAGAACATGAGTGACAGGCAGAGACAGTGAAGGAGAGATAGAGATAGACAGAGATCTGATGATGTCTTGCTGCCGTGTGTTGTGTGTTGGTTTTGGGAAGCCAGCCGCCCAAGGTCCCCCGGGGTTGATTCCCACCATGTTTGTGTGTGCCTGGAGGTGGCCCTTGCGCTCCCTTGCCCCTCCTGCCTGTGGGTGTGTCCCGGGGCTGAGAGGATGGAAAAAGACCCACCAGTACTCGGCTCGCATTCCTCCAGGTCTTCGTCATCGCTGGGGCACTCGGCTGACGCCACCAAGAGGTCATCTGTGTTCTAAGGAGAGGGAAGCAAGAGAGCCAGGGGTCAGTGGAGGAAAGGCCCTCCCCATCCCAGCTGCCTCATCCCCCCCCAACTGCCACCTCGTGTCCCTCCTTCAAGGATATCCAGGTGCAAGTGCCAGCTACGGCTCTTGGCTGCAGTTGCTCCGCTCATCATTACAAGTTCAGAAATGGCCAGCTATCGCTGTAGTTCAGCCTTCCCCATCCTGGTGCTCCCCAAAAGCTTTGGGCTACAATTCCCATCAGCCCCAGCCAGCAGAGCCATGCTCCCATCTGCCCCAGGCTGGCTGGCTGGGGCTGGTCAGAACTGTAGACCAAAGCGTCTGGGGAGCACTGTGTTAAGGAAGGCCATTCTAGTCCAAACACTGGGTCCTCCAGCAGACATTCTTCCGTAACCCAGGTCATTATGTGTTCAAGTAGGCCTGCCATGGAAGAAGACACAGACAGACAGAGAGATCTCTAGACCAGCAAAACCCCCAACAACATGAGGGAGATGCTGTAGCGATGGTGGCCAACCTGGATGGCTTTATGGGATTAGACCAATGCCTGGAGGGCAAGGCTGTCAATGGCGTCTTGCCACAACGGCTGCGGCCTGCCTCCAGTATCGGACGTGGGGGGCCTCTGAGTCCCCCAGCTGCAGGGGAGCACAAATGAGCAAGTGCTCTGGCCCCACGCCCTGCTTCTGTGGATCTCATTGGGGCATCTGGTTTGCTGGGCCTGATGGCGTGATTCAGCAGCTGCTCCTGGGCTCTTTCTTCTTCGGAGGAGGAGGAGTCGCAATGCCTACGTACTACCTCCAGGACCAGAGGCTGCAGGCCCATGAACACAGCTGCTACTGGCGAGCCCAGCGGGGAGGGTGGTGGGGTTAGTGCGCTCCGGTTGGGCTTGTGGGCTTCGCATTGGGGCATCTGCTGGCCTGGCCTTGATCAGACACAGCCGGGAAATCCTTGTGTTCAGATCAGTGCGCATTGCAAGCTCTCAACACGAGGGCGCACAGGACAACACATGGGAGAGAGCAAACACGTTTTTTTTGTCACCGAGCAGCAGCTCTGGAATATGGGCCTGGGAGGGGAAGCGGCCCTCAGCCCTTTCCCTGCTTACTCCGCCTCCCTCAAGCACCTTCATCACCAACTGGAGAAAAATATCTTTACCCATGCCGATAGAAAAACAGCTTGGGGTGGGCAACTTGAAGCAGATGCATGGGCCTCATCACCCACAAGGTTTACCAGATCTTCAGCCATCACGGGCGGGCAGGAACAAAGGCAGGAAGTGGGAATCTCTAGCATAGCCGGAGTCTCTAAGGTGTTGGTTCCAGCGTGGGGGGAGGAGGTTGAGCAATGCTCCCCCCTGCTGTTTCTCTCTTTTTTGTCAGGAGACAGTATACAGTATTACTGGGTTGGATTTCCCCAATTTCATTTTAACGGAGGTGGCATCTTTGACATGCACGGCACATGCCCTGCCCCGAGGTGTAGGCCCTCCTGTTGCCGCCTTTGCCAGCCTGGGCCCTGCACACCCTTTGGATTCCCAACTCCTGTCAGCCCCGGCCAGCACAGCCATGCTCCCATCAGCCTCAGCATCCTGTCGCTGTGCTGCAAGGAATGATGGGAGGGAACTTTTGAGGCTGATCTTGTTGCCGGAAGCCTCAGGAGGGGAGAGTGTTCTTGCACTCGGGTCCTGCTTGCAGGCTTCCCCCAGGCACCTGGTTGGCCACTGCGAGAACAGGATGCTGGACTAGATGGGCCACTGGCCTGATCCAGCAGGCTCTTCTTATGTTCTTATGAACTGGGTCAGGCTGTGTCTTCATGGCACAGCCATGCTGTGGTGGGAAAGGCAAGAGCCCCTTCCTCTTAAATTGTCGAGAGATGTGTTTTCAGGGTGGTGAAGGCTTCACCCAGAAATACGTAGTTGCCCCTGGAAAACCTGATGCTAGATGCCAGCCTTGCCAACGAGTGTATTTTCCACCGTTCCAGGGCGCCAGGCTGAAAGTCCTCCGTCAGGGAGTAGGAACTGCATTTCCCGAGAGAAGGGCCATCGTTCAGTGGGAGAGCACTCACTTTATACGCAAAAAGGTTCCAGGCTGTCCCCAGCATTCCCAGGTAGGAAAGAAACCCTGGACCGCTGCTGCTGCTGCCAGCCTGTGTGGACAAGCCTGAGCAAGGTGGCACAGTGGCCTGACTTCACGCAAGCCGGCTCCCTACATCTCTATTTAAGACGTCCCTGTTCTTCAGAGCCACGAGGCCTGGAATCTTGTTTTTTTTTAGGGGAAGGGCCACAGTACAGTAGTCAAGCACCTGCTTTGCAGCCTAAGGAGCTCCCAGGTTATATCCTAGGAATAAGGGATCAGGCAGCAGGCGCTGGCTGGAGAGACTCTCTTTGCCCTGGAAAGCCACTGCCAGTCTGAGGGGCAACGCTGGGCTCTGTAGGCAAAAGGCCTGGCCTGGCCCGTCCCAAGGCAGGTTTCCGTCTCCCCAGGGGGGGGGGAATCGCTCACCTGCAGAACTCCTGTTCTGCGTGCAGGTTTAACACCTGGCATCTCCAGAGGGGAAATACTGAACTGGATGGGCCCATGGCTGGGCGAGGCACCTTCTGTTTGCTGGGATGAGGCCAGGGGATGATCGGGGGCAGGGGGGGCCCAGCAGAGAGAGTGTTGTTGTTGGAGCGCACTTGAAATCTCTGGTTTCTGTCCTTGCCAGAAAGCTCACTGACCATGCTCATCCCAGCCCTGACCTCCCTACCTCGCAGGGCTTTGGTGTGGATAAAATGGGGTGGGCCCTTGTGTGCTATTTGCAGAGGAAGGGGAGGACGCCGGAAGGAAGCAAAGGGCCGGCGTGGACCAGGAGGGGAAGGGGCTCGGGGAGGGGACCTTTTGCCTCCTTTTCCTTCCTTCCAGCCAGCACAGGAGCATCAACCTGGGAGTGTCAGAATTAGCATAACAAAGGACTTGGACAGGGTCCCACGATGCAGAATCAATCAGCAGGACCCTGCTCCTACTACACCTGCCCGCTCCTTCTTGGTGGGGGCTCCCTTGTTCCACTTGGCACCAAGAGAGGCAGGAGAGCAGCAAATCTCTCTCCCACTCTGCACACCTCTCCCCTCCCTGTCTGGCCTTACAGACAACTGGAGGAGGGCCTGGTTTTTCAGGTGGCTTTCTTTGCATTGCAGAGTGCTTCCCCTTCCACTGCATTACCATTCTGCTAACGTGGCCTCTGGCCATGGAGATCCTGCCACAATCCCAGTGGCATGGATTGTGCTGAAAAATGCCCTCTGAACATGCTCAAAAGTAAGCTCTTCTTTATTATTCCTGCTTCCCAAGTCTGTGGGACCTGGCACTAGCCCTGAGTCCTAGAGATAAACTCAGGCTCCCCCCCTTCCTTGACTCCACGGAGTGCCCATCTCCAATCTGAATCCCTCATTGCCCCAGACTGGCCATTCCCGTGTGTCTCTGCACTGCATCAGTGGCATGCAGGTGTGTAAAAGAATTGGTGCCTTAGGCAAACAGGGAATCCAAATATTTGAAGTGCAGGCGGCATGTCTGAGTTCATGCTCTTGTCCCAGCCCAGAAAGGGATCGTGGTACACCCTCCCTCCCCCTCCCTTCATGATGGAGATGCCTGCCGGAGCCAGACAGCTTCAGAACTAGGGTTGCCAGGCTCAGGGCCTGAGACTGATCCTGTATCTTTAGGAGAAGAGAAAGTCAGCCAAGTGCAGGTGTTCTTGCAGCGCTGTAATGGGAAAAACCACAAGGTGGAATTCTCTCTTTTTAAATAAATATTACTTAATTTATAATAAAAAGGGCTCATTTATTTAAGTGACATTTCACAGAAGAGTAAGGCCATCCAGTCCCACCCCTGCTCAATGCAGGAATCCAGCTTAAAGCATCCCTGACAGGTGGCTGTCCAGCTGCCTCTTGAAGGCCTCCAGCATTGGAGAGCCCACCACCTCCCTAGGTCAATGGTTCCGTTGTCATACTACTCTAACAGTTAGGAAGGTTTTCCTGTTCAGTCGAAATCTGACTTCCTGTAACTTCAGCCCATTATTCTGCATCCTTCACTCTGGGATGATCAAGAAGAGATCCTGACCCTCCTCTGTGTGACAACCTTTCAAGGACTTGAAGAGTACTATCATACCTGAATTGGTCGCCCTGATGGATGACCTTTATTGAGAGAAGGACAGGGGAAGTGCGACCCTGTTACTCTTACTTGATCTCTCAGCGGCTTTTGAAATCATTGACTGGTATCCTTCTGGGCTGACTTGGTGAGATGGGTATCAGAGGCACTGTTTTACAGGGTCATTTTCAGAAAATAGCATTGGGTGATTGTCTTTTGGTCCCCTAGCAGTTGTGCTGTGAGGTGCCGCAGGGCACCATCTTGTCCCCCATGCTGTTTAACATCTATATGAAGCCCTTGGGAGGGGTCATCAGGAGATTTGGGGTGAGGTGACAGCAGTACGGTGATGTTACCCAGCTCTATTTCTCTGTAACATCTGAATCAGGAGTGGCCGTGCAAGCCCTGGCCTTGGCGGTGGGCTGGATGAGGGCCAGTAAACTGACTCTGAATCCAACAAGACGGAGGCACTGTGGGTTGGTGGTTCCAGAGTTCAGATAATTGGCCAATTGCCTACTTTGGATGGTGTCCTACTCCCTCTGAAAGAGCAGGTTTGTAGTCTGGGGGTGCTCCTGCATCCATCCTTGTTGCTAGAGGCCCAGGCGACCTCAGTGGTTAGGAGTGCCTTTTACCAGCTTCAGCTGATAAGACAAATGTGGCAGTTTCGGGACCAGGATAGCCTGACCACTGTTGTTCATGCAGTGGTAACCTCCAGGCTGGATTACTGTAATGCGCTCTACGTGGGGCTGCCCTTGAGGCTGGTCTGGAACCTACAGCTGTTGCAACATGTGGCAGCATGACTGCTTATGGGGGCAGGGTATCGCCAACATGTCACCCCACTCCTTAAAGAATTGTACTGGCTGCCTATTAGCTACCGGGCTGAGTTCAAGGTTCTGGTTTTGAAGTACAAGGCCCTATGCAGCTTGGAACCAGGATACCTGAAAGAGTGTCTTACACCTCATATACCCAGTCAATCACTGCACTCTTCAGGCAAGGGCTTCCTGCAGATACTATCTTATCTGTTCTGCACAACATAGGAAATGGACCTTTAGTGCACCTACCCTTTGGAATTCCCTCCCCTATAATACTAGACAGACACCGTCTCTGTTATCTTTTCGATGCCTACTGAAGACCTTCCTCTTTCAACAAGCCTTTTAAGTAGAGAACTTATCTCAGTCTGTGTTGGAATTGTGTTAAGATGTTTTTAAAGCTTTTTAAAAAAAAGATGTTCTTAAATATGCTTTGTTTTAATATGTTTTTTAAATTTTTTAAAATATGTTTTAAAGTCTTTTGCTTTTAAGATGTTTTAGAGTGTTTTTTAGTGTTTTTGTTGGCTGCCCTGGGCTCCTCCTGAGAGGAAACGCAGGATATAAATATAATAAATAAATAAAAGCATATCTCCTCTCAGTCTTCTTTTCTCAAGGCTAAGCATGCCCAGTTCTTTCAGTCTCTCCTCATTGGGCTTTGTTTCTGGTCTCCTGATAATCCTTGTTGCCCTCCTCTGAACCTGTTCCAGTTTGTCTACATCCTTCTGAAAGTGTGGTGTCCAGAACTGGACGCAGTGCTCAAGATGAGGCCTAACCAGTACAAAATGGAGGGGAACCAATACTTCACGTGATTTGGAAACTATATTTCTGTTAATGCATCCTAAAATAGCATTTGCCTTTTTTGCAGCCACATTGCATTGTTGTCTCATAGTCAGCTTGTGATCAACAACAATCCCAAGATCCTTCTCGTATCTAGCATTGCAGAACCAAGTATCCCCCATCTTATAACTGCATCTGGTTTCTTTTTCCTTGGTGTAGAACTTGGCACTTATCCCTGTTAAATTGTTTTCAGCCAAAGCTCCAGCCTATCAAGATCCCTTTGGGTTTTGTTTTGTGTCTTCCAAGTTATTAGCTAACTCTCCCAATTCTGTATCATCTGCATATTTGATAAGCGTTCCCTGCACCTCCTCATCCAAGTCATTAATCAAAATGAAGAGCCCCAGACCCAGGACCGAGCCCCGTGGTACCCCACTCGTTACCTCCCCCCATTTGAGAAGGAACCCTTAATAAGCACTCTTGGACTAGGGTTCTGTAGCCAACTGTGGCTCCACCTGAGAGTTGTTCCATCCAGGACACATTTACCTAGCTTGCTAATCAGAGTATCATGGGGCACTTTGTCAAAAGCTTTGCTGAAGTCGAGATATATTATGTCCACAGCATTCTTACAGTCTACCAGGGAGGTTACCTGATCAAAAACTGAGATAAGATTCGTCTGGCAGGATTTTTTCTTGACAAATCTATGTTGGCTCCTAATAATCACTGTATTGTTTTCAAGGAGCTTATAGACTGACCGCTTTAAAATCTGTTTCAGAATTTTCCCAGGGATCGATGTCAGGCTGACTGGTCTGTAGTTCCCCAGTTCCTCCTTTTTGCCCTTTTTGAAGATAGGGACAACATTAGCCTTCCTCCAGTCATCCGGTACTTTAATTTCGCAAAGATAATAGACAGTGTTTCTAAGAGTTCTTCAGTCAGTTCCTTCAATACTCTAGGATGCAGTTCATCGGGCCCTGGAGATTTGAACTCATTCAAAGTAATTAGGCATTCCTTGATCATTTGTCTATCAACTCAACCTGCAACTTCAACCCCTTCAACTTCATGTTTGCCAGGAGGATCATAGACCCTATAACGCCCTTCAGGGCCGTCTCCAGGAATGCTGGGGCCCTTGGGCATCAGCCTGCCCCGGGCCCCTCCTCTTCCGCGATCCGTGGCACGAGTTGCTCTGTGGATCGGAAGACAAGTGCTTCTGAGCCACCCGCCGCCGCCAGCCACCATCCCCCCCGCCACCATCCCCCCCGCTTCACCTACCTTTCTCTGCTGTTTTTTGTGGCTGCGCGCATTGCATTGCGCGCACAGGGTTGCCATCAATCAAGATGGCACACAGCGCGCGCATTGCTGCCATCAACCAAGATGGCGGCAGAGGCTTCAGTCCCTTACGGAAAGCTTGGTTGCCATCTTGATTGATGGCAACCCTGCATGCGCAGTGCACGCAGCCGCAAAGAACAGCAGGGAAAGGTAGGTGAAGCGGGGGGGGATGGTGGTGGGTGGCGGCGGGTGGCTCGGAAGCTTGTCTTGCTATCCGTGGCGTGGCTCGTGCCACGGATCGTGGAAGGGCAGCGGAGGGCCCCTCAGGGGGCCCCTGTAGCTGCAGGGTCCTCAGGCCAGTGCCCAACCTGGCTGCCCTTTGGAACCGGCCCTGATGCCCTTCATCCCAGAAGGACCCAGGATGGCAAGCAAAACACTAAAAACACCTTAAAAACAGACTTTAAAATGTATTAAGACAAAACATATTTTAAAAAAGCTTTAAAAACATTAAAAAGCAACACAGATGGATACTGGGATAAGGTCTCTACTTCTCTTTTGGGAGAAGACTGAGCCAAAGTAGGAATTGAGCATTTCTGCCTTTCCTTTGTCATCTGTTATCATTTTGCCATCCTCATTGAGTAGCTGTGCCACTGTTTCTTTTCTGTCTTTTTTGTTGCTTTTAGCATCTCTCACTAACCTCAGCTCATTCTCAGCTTTAGCCTTCCGGACACCTTCCCTGCAATTCCGTGCTACCTGTCTGTACTCTTCCTTCATGGTCTGGCCTTCCTTCCACTTTTGTATGTGTCCTTTTTCATTTTCAGGACATCTCTAAGCTTTCTGTGAAGCCACATTGGCTTCTTCTGTCTTCCCTCTTTTTTCCTTGACGGAATTGTCTGCCATTGTGCCTTTAGAATTTCCTCTTTCAGAAATGCCCACCCATGTTGGACTCCTTTTCTCATTAGGGTTGTTTGCTATGGGACCTTACTTATCATTGTTTTGAGTTTATTAAAATTGGCTTTCTTGGAAGTCCAGGGTACATGTATGGCTACTCTTTACTTTCAAGACTTGACAGCACCTTTTCATCTAAGTGCAGCTCTGCAAAAGTTTTAATTTTTTTTCATATCACTCAAAAAAGTGTTACAGTGCTAATTAAATGTTGGACTCAAAATAAAATGTCAAAAAGGCTGCTGAACGGAAGGTAATAGTGAAGGTGTGCCAAGTGGAGACACGTTCAAAGCTGTACTTTTTGGAAAAGATGGAAGAGTAGCGTGAGGGAGACCTCCACTGGCAAAGGCTGATGTTCTCCTGCATTCTTTCCTCTCCAGAGTCTGTTTTCTTGATGTCTGAGAAAAGACGGAAGCAGACAGAGAAATGCAAGGAGGAGGAGGGAGGATCTGATGGCCATGTCATGTAGTCGCCACATAAAGCAGCTTCTCTGAGTTCTTTGAAACAGTCTCCCCCTGGGAAAATGGGGGGCTGATTTTCTGCTACATACTAGAGGGTCGGGTAGAAATTTCTCCAGCATTTTCAGGAAGGGGTTGCTGCTCACTGCGGGAAGAGCTTTGCATCCCTGTGTGTGCAGGATTCTTGGGGTTTTTAAAAAGTTAAAAATGCACACACACACCCCAAAAAAACCCCTTGGGTGCCGTGTAAGACTAACCAAGGTAAGCTACAAATCCCCTCCAGGAAAATGGTGGAAAAATTATCCCCTAATGATCTTTCAGGAGGGCTTTGTTTTATTCCCCGCCCCCAACAAGTGAGTGGACAAAGTGTGGCAGTTTCATTCTACATGCCTAGTATGGAAGGACCCTGGAAATCCTGGGCCTGCTGCCACCCCATTCCCTCCCACCCCAATGAAAGGGGTGCTCAGGCTTGTCTGTCTCCAAACATCCACACACCTTGTGGGTGCCTCTTCTGCTACAGAAGTCAAGATCACATCCCAGCCCCTGCTTAAGCGCATCTGGAATGGGAACGTGGTGGAATCTCCCCCCCCCCCGGCTTATGGGTAAAGCAGGGAAAGAGGGCGACGGTGGTTGTAATCCGAATTATTGGTTGCAAAGACTGCACCAGGCAGAGGGAGTTATTCTGGATGAATGAGCACACAATGCACAAGGATGGTTTCAACTGCGTGTGGCACCAGTCAACACCAAAACTGACCCGCTCCCCGTGCAAATTCCTCTTCACACCACCTGCCTCTTTCCTGTCCCCCCTCCCTTTCAAGGGATGAGAAACCAGGCCAACCTAATTACTGCCACAGTTGCCATGGCAACTGGAAGACTTTGTCAGCGTTTTTTTTTTTTTTTTTTAAAGAAGCATCATCTGTGCAATCAGAGAAAGGAAAGCCCGAGCTCATTTGGGGGAGATGGGGCTAATTATGGCTATTTTTTGTATATATTGCAAAGTGGAGGGTGTGTGCATGTGGGGGTATTAATACTCAGCCCTTCCCCCTGGCTCCGAGGCTCCCACAGATGACCCCAATAACAGCAAGACCTGGAGGAGGAGGAAGAGACTCAATCCTCGACATCTTTCTGAAGCCCTCGGATAATGCCAGTAGAGCAATGGTAGGCCTTGAGATAAGGCCGCTCAAAACAGCCTTTTGTTCAGAACCACGTCTGGGCTGGAAGAAGTTCAATCTCCAGCACTGCCAGGAAGGGCTGGGAATGACCCCAGCCTGAAAGCCAGGAGAGCCGCTCCAGCTGGATGGGCCAGCGGACTAACTCGGCACAAGGCAGCTGCCTGTGTTTGTAAGGTGCTTTTGCCACCCTTCCAAACCAATACATATATATACATATATATTTAAGCAGACACAACAAATGTCTATGTATTACAGCCTGGTAGCAGAGTAGGAAAGCTGGGGTCCTGGGAGCCAAAAGCATCTGTTCCTGGAGGATGCTCCAGCATTAGGGACAATGAAAGACACCCGTTGAGAAAGGGTTGTTTTACAAAGGCACGCTCTTTACGGCCCTGGCTACCTATGAAGGTTGACTGGGGAGGCCTTGCTCCATTCCATCTGCACAAATGGCGAGTTTACTGGAAGGACACAGCAGGGCCTTCTTGGTGACAGCCTCAGCCCTCTGCATCAGCTGCCCAGGAAGGTCTACCAAGGTGGGGAACCTTTTTTCTGTTGAGGGGCACATCTCCTCTACAGAAAAATGTTGGGGGCGGCATGTTGGCACTGGGCCAGTCTGGAGCCAGTGATGGGTGGGGCACCCCATTCCTCTCTTTCTGCCTCCACCTTTTCTCTTTCTCTCTGCCCTGCCCCCATTTTCCTCCTCTTTCCCACCCACCTAGGGCCACATCTACAATTTTATGGTTTTATTTCACAGAGCCTGTGCTTGCAGGAGTGTTTTATATCTTTGTTGTATTGTACGTATAGAGGCTTTAAAAGATTTTGTATGCTGGGTAGAATTCTTGTTGAATGAGGAAGGATAAATGAGATGGACACTTTGAATGGTATCTTCTCCTCTGCTGATAGCAACAGGAGATGAGGGAACAAGCCAGACAACCAACTACTAGCAAAGGGATTGCAGCGTGTCTGCGGGGGGGGGGGGGAGCTGTCATTAAGGCAAGACAACAAGCCTGGAATGAAGGGATTCTTCCCTGGACCAGCTTGCATCATTGAAGGGGAGTGCAAGTTTCTGAGTCTCACAGAATTCTCCATCTGACGGAATGCCAGAAACCTTTTCAATCATTGGAAACAGGTAAACTTTTTTTATTCACCAGGTGCTTTTAGGCGATTCATGCCTGGCCTCCCCTTTGTGTGGGGGGGTGTTTGCTTTTTATTTCCATCCTTTTAAGATGTTTTAATATTTTAATGTGATTTCATTACATTTTATGATATTATGTATGTGGCCAGACTGCTAATGACATTTTTATTGTATTTTGTAAAGTGCCCCTAGTGCCAACTGGTGCAATGGGGGGGGGTGCTTACATTAATACACCTAGAGTCTGAAACCGAGCTCAGGCCAAAGAGCTGAACTGCCCCCCTCCCCTCTTCCTTGCCCCCCACTCAGAAAAAGCGGAAGCTGAATTAATGGAGAAGGGAGCACCTTTGCTTTGTTAGGCTCCCAGCAAGCGGCAGGAACAGAAATAAGCAACACTTGGTAGCTGCTTGTGGGGTTTCCTGCCATGTTAGCAGCAGATGTTTGGATCCAGGATTTTTTATTTTTGTAAATTATACCCGGAATATGGGTTCTGCCCCAGTCTCCCAGCACTGGTATGACCAGTTGCAGGACATTTTGAGGCAAGCAAGAGGAGACCGGCAGGGCAGCAGGCTGGAGGAAGGAAGGAAAGACGTACTAGGGATCTTGTCCATTTGCAGGGGGGCTCTGATGTGTGTGTGTGTCCACGTGCTTACACCAGCCAGGCTACTTGTAAATGGGGATTCTAGATGCAGAACCTGTTCTGAATTTGGGACGTGTGAGGATGGTGTGACTATTTTTACAGCCATTTCAAAACAAAATTAAATGCTGCTTCTGAGGCTGAAATTTCAAAGGGAAGAGGGGCTTCCCAGTACAAAATCACTCCATTAAGCTGCTTTGAGACTTGCTTGGGGCACAGGGGTGGCAATTCTAAGCTGAAAAATGGCAATGGGGGAAGGGGTTAAGAAGATGCCCCACAGCGCCTTTCCTAAAATCAAAATCCATTCCTAAAATGAATCACAGGGCTTGGTGAAAGGAGTGTTCTGCCCCAAGAATGGCATGGTCAAGAGGCACAAATGACTCCAAAGTGAATCCCATGGAAAGTCTTAATGGTTATTTAGCCTGGGGTGGGGGGGACAGGACACTATCTAAAAGCAAGGACTACACAGGAAGGGAAGCAGTGCCAACCCTTCCTTGTTTTAGTTTCTCTGCTGGCGTAAAGCGCTTTGGCCCCCTAATGCCGGAATCAGTCTTGAGTGCTGCTTACAATGGTGACAAACAAGTTGTGAACCCCCCAGGATTGTCACATATTTCCAACCTAAAATGTTAACAGTTCTTAATCTAACCCCATAATCCTAGACAAAGAATAGATAACCTTAATGAACACATGACAAACTGGACACATTTTCAACATTTGTGCATCCACAACTGATTCAACAGTCAATATCCAAGTGTGAAAAACTATGTGAACCTGGTTCAGTACCTGGTGACACACCCTTGAGCAGCAATGACTTCAAGTAAGCATTTCCTGCAACTGTTGGTCAGTCTCTCATATCGGTTTAGAGGGATTCTGGCCCATTCCTCCTGACAGAACTGTTCCAGCTCAGTGACATTTGAGGCCTTCCTTGTATGAACTGCTTGCTTCAGTTCCTGCCACAACATTTCAATGGGCTTTAGGTCCGGACTTTGACCAGGCCATTCTAAAACACGGAATTTCTTTTTCCACAGCCATTCTTTGGTAGATCTGCTTGTATCATGGTCATGTTACATGACTCACTTTTGATTCAGATTCAGCTCTCAGAAGGATGGCTTCACATTCTCCTCTAGAATCTTGTGATACACTGCAGAATTCATGGTTGTGTCAGTAATGGCAAGCCATCTACGTCCTGAGGCAGCAAAGCAGGCCCAAATCATCACATGCTCACCACTAGGTTTGATGGTTGGGATGAAGTTCTTCCGTTTGGACTCAGTGTTTGTTTTTTGCCAAACATAACGTTTCTCACTTAGGCCAGAAAGTTCTACGTTGTAGAACGGAGAACACTGTTCCAGAAGTCTTGGAGATCATCTATGTGATCTTTAGCGAATTTCAGACGGGCAGCAATGTTCTTTTTAGACAGCAGTGGTTTCCTCTTGGCGATCCTCCCATGAACACCATTCTTGTTCATTTTTTTCCTGATTGTTGGGGTGAGAGTGGCCTGCAAATCTTTGGATGTTACTCTGGGGTTCTTTGTGAATTCTCAAATGATGTGCCGGTTTGTTCTTGGAGAGATTTAGGCAGGACAACTGCTCCTGAGTAGAGTGACTGTGGTCTTGAACCTTCTCCATTTGTAGACTATCTGTCTAACAGTGGATTGGTGGAGCCCCAAATCCTTAGAAATTGTTTTATAGCCCTTTCTAGACTGCTGAGCATCAATAACTGCTTTTCTGAGGTCCTCAGAGATGTCTTTTGATTGTGGCATGACATGTTTCCACACAACCATATGGTGAAAGCCAAACTCACAAAGTTTCTGGTCCTCTTAGAGGGTGGGGCCTCCCAAAGTCACCCCTGCAGCGCTATCTAATTACCTAAGCACCTGATTCAATTTATTCCCTTTAACTGAGCTGATGCAACCAGGGGTTCACTTGCTTTTGCACTTACCCTGAGTCTTATGTCCTCATTGTTTGCCTAATTTACCCATTGTTTTATTTCACCAGACATGTTAAGATAAACCCTACTGGATATTCAGAAAAGGACTGGTTTTGATTCACGAAGGCTATCATAGCAAAACGATGGCTTCTCCGCAATTATCACCAGCTTTTTGTGGCCCCGCATATTGTGTCGTACAAAGCAGCTTTCAAACATGCCTGGTCCTGATTTTTTTAAAGATAGGTGTGCTATCACCAAGGCAATACGCATACTCCTTCCATGCAAATAACAGACAATCTTTAAGATGCTCTGAAGAGCAGAGGAGTCTAGGGTCAAACCCACTTCTCTCCCCACATTTTGGTGCTTTATTCAGAGATGGTGAAACGGGGTGTGTGTATGTGAGATGTTGACCACTAGCTGATGGCTGTTGAGCTCTGGTGGCAGCGGTGACCTTCAGCTGCTGCAAATGTCTTCCTTCTGTCCCCAAACTTTGCCAGGTGGTTTTGCCCCCTTCCCGCAAGGAGTAGTTTTCTGGCACAGCACAACAAAGAGGACGCAGGCACCCCCCACGTCCATGCACCTTCCAGGCCGCCCTTCCATAGCTGAGCTCCGCTTCCACCCTTCCCTTCCTCTCCACCCAGCAGTTCCCTGCAGGCAGCTCCCCATTCTCAGCGCCCTCGCAGGGTGCCAGTCCCTCCCCGCCCTCTTTGGGGTCCTTCTGCCCAATGAGACTGACCTGGGTGATGCTGTCGCGCATGGTGGGAGAGCGGCCACGTCGCGTCGTGGTGGTGGCCATGGTGGTGGTGGTCTCCATGATGGTAGTGGACATGTCTGCCAGCAAAGTGGTGGCCGTGGTCTCCGTGGTCATGACAGACGGCACCTCGCCCACCAGCCGCAGGTTCCCCTCCACCTTCACGTTTGGATCGCTCTCAGCTGCCAAGGACAGCACCTTGAGTCCATTGTAGTAGAGCCCCGAGATCTGGCCCTGGAAGGGTCGGCCCTGGTCCCGGCCTCCGATTTTGATGGCTGCCTGGCTGTTGAATATCGTCAGCTGGCGACCTGGTGGGGGGGGAGGAAGGGCGGCGGGGAGCCACAGGGTGGAAAGGAGCGGGGGGGGGCAGGCAGAAAGAGAAGGCGGAGAATGTGAATCAGCAGCCTGGGGGGTGGGGGTGGGACTCAGCGCACAGAACACAGGGCTGCCAAAGCAGGCTGGCTCAGACCTTGGGACTCAGGAAGGAGCCCCAAGGCCTCTTGCCCTTCGCCCTCGGATGCCTCCATTGCCATTTGTTTTCTTTCCATCGCCCCATCCACCACCTGCAGACCTTTTGCCTCCTACCGCCGACCTTGGAGAGCAGGCCTCCCTTCCTCAGTCTAGCTCTTCTTCCTTCTTCTCCATCCATCCGTCCTCTATCTAAATTTCGTCTCTCTGAGCACCTGGGGACTAACAGCCTTCCCCTACTACGCTGGCCTTTGGGGTGCCTTTTTGGGTAATGCTGGCCGGCAGATGGGGGTGAGGGGGTCACGCAGGTGCAGCAGCAAGGCCAGAGGACTGCTGGGTGCTGCTGATTCACCCAAGAAGCCTGAACCAATTGAACGCAATCCAGACTCCCCCCCTTCAGCTCTAATCTATTTTCTCTGTCTTTAATACAACTAGATGAAGCTGGGGGGGGGGGATAAGAGATAGATATGACAGGCAGGCCTTTCTGACCTCGTCTGTTTATCTTGCCTCTCGCTCTCTCTTCCCCTCTCCATCTGTTTCATTTCTTGCTTTTCCTCCACTTGCACAGAGAGGACACCTTCCCCCCCCCCACACAACCATCCTTCAGCTCTGGGTTTGTGCCACCCCCCCCGTGATCTCCCACCAGTCTCCCCACTGTGGGTTGTGTGCTTCATGCCCCCTGGGCTGAACAGAGAGTGAGCAAGAACAGGGGTGGCCCCGAGGGAGACCAGGGGGTGGGGCTGAAATGCAGTAGCACCTGTGGGGGGCGGGGGGCAGCTGGAGTGGCAGGGCGGGTGGGCAGGCGTGGGCACACTTGCTTCACTCCCTTTGCCCTCCTCGGAGGGCCTGGGTCCCAAGAGAGGCCTGGCCTATGCTACAGCCACGCCACTCTCACGCAAGCCGGCCCTGCCGCTCACATGTGCAGAGCTCCCGCAGCGGTCGGTGGGGCAGCCTTTCAGGTCAAAGGAGCAGGTTTCAGGCTGTGCCGGGCTCCTGCCCAAGAGATCCAGGCTGAGGCTGCAGCGGACCAAGGAGGGCTCTGCAGAGAGGCATTTGGTCCCATGACTGCAAATGTCCGGGGACAGGATTTGGGCCTCGCTGGGATGTGCGCCTGTGTCAAGAGAGGAGCCTGGGGTCTTTCTAAAGCAGGGGTGGGGAACCTCCCTTTCCGGCCCTTGGGACTCCTCCCAGGCCCTGCTTTGCACCCTCTAGGAGTGCTTTTGCCTGGCCAGAATGTGCCCTAGGACAGTGGTGAACATGCCTCTTTTGCCTGGATGGAGGGGTGTGTGTGTGTGTGTAAAAACCTCTTGACCTTTGTCTAGCTGGAATGTGTTGCCTCCTGTACAAAGATAAAAACTCGTATCTCTTGCTCCACACACTTTTGCCTCTGTTCCTGCCCAACACTGACATGTGGCCCCCAGAAGGTTACTCACGAAGGAAAGTGGCCATTAGGCAATAAAAGATTCCTCGCCCTGCTCTAAAGCCAGCGAGGCAGCTGGGAAGGTGAGAGGGAGAAAATGCAGGCATTTCAGTGAGTGGCGGGGGGGGGGGAGGAAGAGGAAGAGGCCTGGCAGGGCAGATTGGTTGCAGCTCTTGTTTCTGCTCTGCCTTGCCGTATGCAGATGCTGGGCAGACCTACCGGGGCAGCCACTTCATGGCGCTCAAGGCGTGGAGGCCAGTTGTGGGGGCAAGACGTCCACTGACTGCATAGGGGAGAAGAGCGGCTGCAACAGCAGGCAACGGAGCAGGGTCATCCTTTGGGGGGGGAGGAAGGCCAGATGTGCCGGGCGTGCATGGACTGAAGGAGAGGGCAGCTTGGAGGGGGCTCGGGAGGGAGACGAAGGTGATAAGGCGGGCAAGAGCCAGGCGGGGGGGGGGGAGCTGTGGCAGAAGGGGGGCCATGTTAGGTGGAAATATCTCCGCTGGAAATATAAGGAAATGAACGGGACGCTTGCCAGACTAAGGCAGCGGAATTGCTCCCAGACTGTGCAGCTCATCTCCCCGAAGTCTTAGGCCAAACACGACACCCTTCATGGATGGTGGCCATGCGGGGGGGGGGGAGCTCCTTCCCAGTTTCCCGAATGAAAAAATCACACAGACCCAGCTGCTAGAGTGGAGGGTAGAGGCGGCCCAGCAAGGCCTCAGGCTGTGGGGTCGGAGGCATTACGGTCCTCCTGGGTCCATGTGGGAAGCGCTTGCCCTCCCGGCCTGCTTGTGGGCTTCTCAACCTTGCGTGGGAGCAGCCTGGAGCCCCAATGCGGCCCTTCCGGCCTCTCTGCCTGGCCCTCGGGACTCTTCCCCAGGCTGCCACCTCCTCTTCTTCCCCGAGTACCTGTGCCTGGTCGGGAAGTGCCCTTGCGCTGTGATCCTGCCCCTTGCCTACCAGGATGGAGAGGGCGTGAGGGAGGGCATGTCTGCAGCACCCTCCGCTTCCCCTGTACCTGGGAGGTGTGTCCTGCTGGATGCAGGTGGAAGTTCCCTGATGCTCCCTTGTTCATTTGTGAAGAGGCAGGTTGTCTCCTGCCACCCCATCTTTGAGAATGGCTGCAGGTCAGCAAAGACACTGCGCTCTTGGGGGACACTCGATGGGACCGTCTGAGAGGGGCCAGCTGGGGGTGCATCAGGGGAAAGGTGCAATCCACTTGGGCCATGGGGGAGGCCGTCTGACAAGGGCCTGGGTGAGCTACTGCAAGGGGCCGGAGGAAGGGCTGGAAACATGGAGCAGCTCCCCCCCCCCCGCCTGCTCATTAGCGGATGCCCCTGCCAGCTGCAATGCTCCAAAAGCCAGCTAGGGAGAGCCCCCCCCCTCCAATCGATTCATGGCTTTTTTGTGTGTGTGCAGAAAAAAGATGGGAAATGTTAAAGGGACCGTCTGTTGCAACCTAAAAAAAGTCTCCAGATGGAGCCGACTGAACTCCCCTAATCTGTTACGGGAAAAAATAATAATTAAAAAACAACGCCCAAAACAAAACCCTGACTTTAAAATAAACACTTCTTGCTCTGCCCCCCCTTGAGAAGTTTGCAAGTGGGTATTTTTAACCCTCTGAGTCTCTGTTTGCTTCCTTCATTTTAGAAACAAGATTATTATGATGATTATTATGATGATTATTACTGTTTTTAATATTCTAAAATATTGATCTTTATTCGGGATTAAAAGACCAGGCTCAAAATACATGGATTCCTGAGAATATTCGCCTCCCCACCTCCTAGGATTCTATTCCATCCTGCCCAGCCTGCTTTTTGGTTTAGTGCCTGAATTAGTTTTGGTCCTCAGGAACCCCTCCCCCCCCCACTTAAGGTCATTTTCTGTGATAGTGTTTATTCCCCAACTGGTTGGTGTTGTTGCTACTGCTGCGATGTAGCCACATGTGTGAAAATGCACAATTGCACACACATGTAACACTGCCATCCCTCTTGCACCAGGTGTGCCCAAATTCTACAGCACAGGTGAGCCCAGAGGCGGAAGTGGAGATGCTACAAAGATGTAAATGCCTGTGAGCAAAAGCCCGAAAATCCTGCAGCGCAACAGCAGACAAAAGCGGTGTGTGTGTGTGTATATGAAGTGTGAGAGAGAGGCGGAGGGGGGGCAGGCCTGGCTCCAAAGGAAACATCTGTGGAAGCCAAGGCACAGCAGCAACCTCCAGGGAGGCATAATTCAGAAGCAAATCCGCCTGAGTTCCCGATATCCCCTGTGGGTGTGCAGGTGTCTCCTCCCCCTTTATCACTCCAGCCTGCTAGAGCAGACGGAAAACTCATCTCTAGACCCAAGATCCTTCCGGCTCTGCCAGCCAGCCCTACAAGGTTGGGCACTAAGCCACAAGGAAACAGAATCTGGAGGGAACTGAGTGAATGCCTGGCTTCTTCCTTTGGAGGGCTGGTCCTGTGTCGTTGGGGGGTTGTTGAGTGCTAGGGCGAAGTTGTGCATGTGAGAAAGGAAGGCAGATGTGTGGGGGAAGAGGTGAGGGCTTAGTCCAAGTCAGGACGTAGCCCTAAATTGTGTCTCCAAAATCAGGAGCCCAGCCTGGGACCTACAAAGTAGGGAATCCCTCTGGCGGCTGTGTACAGGGTGCCCACCCCAGCTCTGGCTCGCCACAACTGGCACCCACACGAGGGGCAAGGGTGTCTTCCTTTTGAGAAATGCTCCCACTGTCAGCAGAGGTGGCCTAAGACAGGCAGGACCCAGCGGCAGGTTCCGCTCCCCAGCCCCCAAAAGCAGGAGCGGGTTCTCAGCACCAGCAAGTTCGCTAGGCAGGTGCACAGCCAGGTCTGCAGTCTGGCTTGGGTGCCTATGAAAACAGCCACTGACTATCAGGAGACACTGTGGGCTGTAAACGGAAATGAAGAATAACACATGTCCAAATGAGGCCTTGGGCTGTTATCTTCAGCCAAGCTACGTGGCGGATTTTCCTCTATTTGTTTAGGAGAGGCAAATTTGCAATCTAGTAGTTTCTTTGGATGGGTGAATATCGAAAACATTTTTGGGTGGCTGTTTTTTGTTTGTTTAGCATCAAAACGAAGCTTTTAATTTTCTTTTTTTTAAAGGCAGCAGCGTGTAAGCCACATCTGTAGGCCGCCCTTCAGTGCTCTTTTCATCCACTCGTTGCAGGGCTAAAGGGGAATTTGCAAGTCCAATGCTGTTCAGAGGCTGCCTGCCGCCCAAAAGCTGGCAAAGGAGGAACTGCTGGAACCAAAATGCTGCGGCAACTAAGGAGCACCTTTTGCATGTTAAAGAGACGGTGCCAGCCAACCTTAGCAAGGCAACACCATGATATTCAAAATTTCGTTTTGAACTCAAACACACGTGTCCTAATTCCACCTTTGCTTGAGCAGTGCAGAGGGTAGAGAGAAGAGCTGCTGCTGAAATCTCCCTCCTGCCTCAAGTGCTGCTCCTCTCCCCTGCTGAAGCAGATGGAGGCCTCCACGTGAAGGACTGGTGCCAGGGGCCGCTACTGTTCAGCCCCTGCTGAGGGCCCCCCACGGCTTGCTGCTGCTCCATTTGCCAGAGCTACCTGCTTCACTGCTCTGTCCCTCTGGCCCAAGGAGAGCAATGGGAGGGAGCAGTTCCTACTGCCTGTTCTTTCATCTGCCCTTTATCTCTGGGCACTGGTGGGGATTGGGACCAGAAGCAGTGGGAGAGCAAGTCGGCCACTGCAGGGAGGAGGAGGAAGCCACCAAGGGACTTGCCCAAAGCCTCCCCCTCCCCCAAACCTGAAACCAACGCTGAGGACTGGCACCCAGCAGTCCTGGGCAGCTGCCAAGGGGCAGGGCCCACCATTTCAGTTTCCCAAAATGCCCCCAATGTAGCTTTGCTCTGGGGCACTGTGGGCTGGACTCAGCCGCCCGGTGCTGCTCTGCAACTACTATCCAAATTCTGACTCCTACAAAGGATAGTCTCAGCCATCTTGAGCTCTCATTCAAAGTTGGGGGACTAGGCTTTGAGGGCTGTCCAGGCACAAAAGAACGGCACCTTGGCTCAAGTTCAAAAAACAAACAGGAAACCCAGCCTTTTCAATTATCTTGTATCCCTCCTAGCAACCAGAATGCCTTTAAGAAAAGAAAAAATAATACTAATCAACTACCGACAAATAAGCTCATCAGGACCAAATGGATTTTGGGGTTTAGTAAGACTTGGTTCCTGAATCTGAATCATGCCAGATCTTGGTCCAGGGAGAAATCTTGCCACAATGCCAATTTGAGAATGTTTCTGGAGATGGTCTCCTTAGATATCCTCTCTCACTTGGCTGCTAGCTCAGTTCAGGCTGGCAGAATCTAGCCACTACAGTCTACAAAACCAGTTTAGGTGTTCCCCAATCTTTCCCCTCTAAAATTGAGGGGAGGCCTTTGGAGTCTCCCTCTACACAAATTCAAAATTCCCAAGGCTCTTTTGGAAGCTCTCTCTCTCTCTCTCTCTCTGTGTGTGTGTGTGTGTGTGTGTGAGAGAGAGAGAGAGAGAGAGAGAGAGAGAAATAACACATAGGAGTTAAACTGGCTGAAATCTGGAGTGTATCTACACTCTGAATCTTGTTCATGGCTATGCCATTGTAATTTTCTGAAGGAGAGTTGACAAGGAAGGTGGAGACCAAAACGAGGGTTGGAAAGCAAAGTCAGCTGAGCTGCAATATGAAATCTTGTACTCCCATCAGAAGAGCCGTTTGAAGCTTGAGAACGTGGTACCCATAAAAGAGGGTCCAACGCTAGGTCCCTCTCTGCAGAAGATGAAGCACCCATCTCAGCTTGGCTTGTGAGAGTGTGCTTACAAACACGCGGGTGCAGTTATGTGCATGGAAGAGAAAGGGGGGGAATGTGGGTCAAAGTGCTGTGGCTTTAAAAACATCCCACGGTTACTCACATGGATTTAGCCAATGTTGCATCTCCCTGCCCCTGCCCAGCCAGTCCCTCAACCCCCCAAGGCACTCCAAGGGTTAAGGTAGCAGCGCCTCCCTCTCACCCACCTTTGCAGTCCCCTCCAACCCTCCATCTGCGTTTCTGCTGCTTTTTCTTTTAAAAAAAACTCATTAAACGTCCCTTGAACTATTTTTGTTTGTTTTTCATTTTGTGGCTGTAAGTTTGTTTAAACCATCACGTTATAGACATTAAAGATACATTTAGATGCTTAATCCCCCTTTAGAAATGCAACGCCAACTAAGATGGTTATTAAGACATTTGGAATTTATCGGTTAAAAAAACTGTTTAGCACTCGGTTTGAGTTAAAGCATGTTAGTGTTATTAGCTGGTTAAATTAAGATTTAAAGCGATCTTTTCTTTTCTTTTTGTGGTGGTTATGCTTCCCCACTGAGTTTAAAGTGTTAAAGGTGCAGCTCTCAGCCCAGAAGAGGGTCGCTGGTCCTTGCCCAAACATTTCCTAGAATCTCCACAAGTGCAAGCAAGGCAGTTGCAAAGCTGGTGACAAGAGGCACAGCTGGAATCTGTGGGCAGAAGATCAAACACATGGACCCCGTAAAAGGCGGCGGGGGGGGGGGAGAATGGACAGACAGACTCAGAAGCTACAGCATGGGCCAGGCTCTCACTTGGTTGGCCCTTCGTCAGTGGGCTTTCAAGCAAGGTGAGCTGGGGGGGGAGAAGACGACAGCTACGTCAAGGCTAGCAAGGACATGCCCAAA
The DNA here is from genome assembly GCF_030035675.1 of Rhineura floridana. Taxonomy (NCBI): domain Eukaryota; kingdom Metazoa; phylum Chordata; class Lepidosauria; order Squamata; family Rhineuridae; genus Rhineura; species Rhineura floridana. The sequence goes on along the minus strand of NC_084501.1, from coordinate 1,337,327 downwards.
GGCCTGGTGAGAGGGAGGGGGGCTCCTGATGTTGCCAGACTACAGATCACACTATCCTTTTAAGGGAAGGGCCACTGTTCAGTGGCAGAGCTCCCACTTTGCAGGCAGAAGGCCTCATGTTCAGTCCCAGCAGCATCTCCAGGTACGGCTGGGAAAAGAGTCCTGCCAGAGATCCTGGAGCTTCCAGACAATACGGAGCTAAACAGACCAAGGATCCGACTATGGCACGAGGCAGCTTCCTAGGTCCTCTTCCTGGGTCCTGTCCACCAACTCCCCCCCAACGAGTGCCTGCTGTTCCTCTGTACATGCTAATTGGTTTATAGAATCATAGAATAGTAGAGTTGGAAGGGGCCTATAAAGCCATCGAGTCCAACCCCCTGCGCGATGCAGGAATCCAAATCAAAGCATTCCCGACAGATGGCTGTCCAGCTGCCTCTTGAATGCTTCCAGTGTTGGAGAGCCCACCACATCTCTAGGCCATTGGTTCCATTGTCGTATGGCTCTAACAGTTAGGAAGTTTTTCCTGATGTCCAGTCGAAATCTGGCTTCCTGCAACTTTAGCCCATTATTCCGTGTCTTGCACTCTGGGACAATCGAGAAGAGATCCCGGCCCTCCTCTGTGTGACAACCTTTCATGTACTTGAAGAGTGCTATCCTATCTCCCCTCAGTCTTCTCTTCTCCAGGCTAAACATGCCCAGTTCTTTCAGTCTCTCCTCACAGGGCTTTGTTTCCAGTCCCCTGATCATCCTTGTTGCCCTCCTCTGAACCTGTTCCAGTTTGTCTGCATCCTTCTTGAAGTGCAGAGACCAGAACTGGATGCAGTAAATTGGTTTAAATTATATGAACATATTTTCAATGGCCTCCTAACCAAGGATGGGCTCTATGAACTCTCACACTCATATCAAAGCCCTGAAGCCTAGAATCATCCATACAGTCAACTACTGCACACGAAGGCATACGAAGATACATATAAAAAAGTGGTACTTTTCTACTAATGCCCAATCACGTGTGTTTTACAGCATCCCCCTCCAGATCTGTGATTCCAGATGTCAGCCGCTAACCAGATGAGCACAGTAACCTTCTGGATTCGATTAGTCAGCTCACATCATCTATGAAGATCAGGCAAGTGGCTAATTTTTGGTGATAAACTGTATGTTACAAATTCCTTGGACACTGAGGAGGCAGTTGAAATCCATTTGGTCTCTAGTACAAATCTATTCACTGTTGTCACATCGGTCTGATGTCTAGGCATCATTCTGGACAGATGAGATCACCTCATCATTGCATTTTGGTCATTTTATCTATATCTTTATTGTACATTCATAATTTTTATGGGATTAAAGTTGCATTTTACTCGTGGACTACAACTCCCATCAGCCCCATCAACCGGCATGGCCAATGGTCAGGGGGAGGGGAGTTGTAGTCCAGCAACATCTGGAAGGGCACCACATCGGTTACCCCCCCCCCCCGACTACCAGGAATTTCAAGCAGGAGTCTGTCCTGATACTACCTGGAGATGGCGGGGATGTTGCATGCAAAGCAGGTGCTCTGCCCCTGAGCTATGAGCCTGAAGCAGGAGAGAGAGAGAAGTGGGGACCCCAAACCTTGGGACTGAAGGCAGTGCAAGACAAGACGGAGCTGTTGTTGCCTCTCTCTGTCTCCCCTTCTCCTGGGAGCGCTTCGTACAGCACAGTGCAGAATATGATGATGCAGCCATTAGAACTCAATCTCCTCAACTCCAAAGCTCTGAGGTGGAGAAATGTTGCCGTGTCCTGGGCAGTGCCCATTCTCCATGCCACCAGGAAGAGAGAGAGAGACAGAATGGCGGTGGCTTTGCATCTCATGTGCCACTCCAAGCAGGTTCAAACTGAGCCCCTGCCTTGTTTGTGAGGGTTCAGCCCCTGAGTATGGGAGGAAATTGACAAGAAGAGGGTGGCTCTCTTTACGTGCAGAGTGCCTTCCCACCACACCAGTCCTGGCGCATTGAGGATTCCAAGGAACGCATTCCAAAGATGGCTGTGTCTTCTAGCCCAGAGCCCAAAGGGGCTCCCCGCAACCAACCACCAGTTACAGTCTGGGGACCAGGCAATGAATCCTTCCTCTCAGTGGCCTTCAAATGGACCCTGCTCGCCTCAGCCTTTGGAAGAAGGCCTGTGCTCACAACTCACTGCAGCTTTCTGACAGGAGAACCTCGGAAGAGCCTGGCTGTGGGGCCAGGCCAAAGGGGCCCACTCACTCCTCACAGTGGCAACCAGATGACCCTGCTGGGAAGCCCTTAAGAGGACCCGGGTGCAACAGGAGACTCCTCCCCTCTTGAGATCCCCAGCAACAGGGACAGGGGGGCACTCTGCCTCCAAGAGTGGGGGGGGGGACATCGCCATCAGGCCCCTCCTCCCTTTTCCTTTCATTTTGCATGGTCTCCAGGTGGCAGAAGCATCACACTGCCGGTGCCCAAGGGCAGGGGCACTTCGCCTTGTGCCAGCAGAATGCACAAGAGCAATTTGCGCCATGTCCGGCGGGATCTTTTCAGACATGGCAGCGCACAGTGGAAGGCGTATGTGTTGGGGTGAGGCGGGTGAGAGAGGGGACAGAGTTTGCCAAAATCAGCCCTCCTTCCTTCTGAGGGGGTCATTCCTCCCCCCTGCCCCCCTCTACAGTCACCAGCCTTGAGCCATCAACCCTCCACGGAAGAGTCTGTTGGGGAGGGGAAAGGAGAGGGGAGGGGAGAGGGCTGCACCTTTAAACCCTTTTTTTGGCTTGCTTGCTTGTTAATTAACTGGAATTAATTATTGTTAATTACCTTTGTCGAGTAGCCACTCATCTACTACTCGACCGAGCCGATACGGAATTCTCTGTCTAGCAATCGCCAGCCGCTCATTATCACTGTTCCCTTCAAAGAGTTTAGAGAGAGATTTGCAGATGGTTAAAAGAAAAAGAAAAAAAATAGAGAGAGAGACATAATACGCCATCTGGAAGGTCAAAGGTCAGAGGTTAGCATGTTTAGAGAGGTCAGACTAAGCTCAGGCAAACAGCAGTTTAAGCGCTGGATCAAAAAGAACTATTAGGTTTCCATTAGTTAGTTTGTTTTTTTGAGGGGGTCAGTTTGGGGTTTGGTTTGAGGTTTAGCGGTTTTAGCCAGCATCGGACAAAGCTCTAGTTACACGGTTTAGTCAGGTTTAAGTGTTAGGATGAGAAGATGGAGGTTAGAAGGATTTATGCTGCACCAGGGAGGTAGAAAAGCCTCCCCAATGCATTTTTATTAAATTCACTTTATTAGCAGACTTTAATCCCTAGTCACAAAATTGGGGGGGGGAGTAAAGCATCACATGATCAAACTCTCTTTAAAAGCTTCCTTTCAAAAACAAAAATAACACAACACCAGAAACCCTTCATTGCTGTCTTCTCTTGCTGTTGTTCCCCAACCCGACCCCATTCCCTTCAAACCACTCCTTCCTCCCCACAAAACAGCACCCCACAAATTCGCCCTGCATTTGTACCCAAACATAGGCAAAGAAGTTTAGGGATCTGCCACGCAAACCCCACAAACAGGCGGAAGAACGGGGACGACACCAGCCCTCTTGTTTTCTTTTCTTTTGGAGGACACTGATCAATCACCAATGAAGCCAAATTTGATCCCATGATGTTACATGCTGTGGGGACTGTGCTGAGGTGCTGGTCTGCTCCTCGGAGCCTTCTCTCTGCTCCCGACATTCATCAGGAAATTTTTTAACACAGGGTTGGAATCACACACAAGGAGCTAGCTTTTCTCACACCTGTGATTGTGTGGGTGAACCTCCACTCCGCTTTGCCAGTGACCCACTCTGGTGGCAGGCCTGTCCCCGAGAAAACAACCTGGACGTGAAGAACACAAACCCCTCTGTCAATGAAAGCAAGACGCCCACGCCTTCTTGTGATCAGGATGGAGGTAGGGGAGTAAGGCACTCACTTCCTCTTGGGCCACCTGAAGGGGTAGGTGCAAGAACAGAATGGGAGAGCCTCCATGTCTGCACCGCCCTGAGCTCCTCTGGACACAGAGCATGAGGAAGTCCTCATAAAAGAGATGACCTCTGGGAGCAGCGGCCACTCACGGTTGGCTCTGGGGTCTGGCAAGGTGGATTCTGCGGCACAGGAGCAGCCTGAAACTTGGAAGCAAGCGGTGGCAAGTTGGTGGGTGCCACGTGGGTCTTCAGCAGCCAAAAGGCACAGTTGCTGCAGAGCATCCATTTCCAAAAAAGAAGAAAGTCTGAGAGATCCTTGCTGAGACAGTCCAGCAGCCTGTAGCCTCAAAGGAAGCAACAACTGATCCAGGGCCTGGCCTTCACTCAAGCCAGGGCACAGAAAACTCTTCTCAAGCTTCTGGAGCCAGGATGCAATAATGCAGGGAATGCCGGAACATGCATGGAGTGCACTGTGCTAACCACAGCCAATCCCCAGCCAGGCATCAGAGACCAGGCATGCTTTTCCGGAGAGACCCTTTCGAACCAGCCTTCTGCCTATATTTGTGCAAATGTGCTGAGGAGAGCAGTGGTTGCCAGAAGAAAGGTGTACGTCTCCCAGTGCCGTGTGGGAAATTCATTAACCACCACCTAGCACAGCTGAGGCAGCTGGGTCAAGGCAGGCGACTCGCCTCCTCGCAAAGGATGGTCTGGTGGTGCAGACTTGGTTTGCAACCTCTCTCAGACACAGGAAAAGCGGTGGTGGGCGGGACCCTTTCCCCCTCCGTCTCCAGGAGTCTTCTGGCTGAGAAAAGGAGGGGGCAGCAAGCCTTGGAGGGTGGCACCTTCCCCTTGCAGCCCTCTGGAGAGTCCCAGAAGGACCTCCAGCATGAAGAAGAACAAGGCACCCACCAGGTTTGGGCTGCAATCATTTTGTTTCGCTTCAGGGATTCAATCCAAAATGAAGTGGCACTTTGGTCAAACCCTGAAGCAGAACAGTAGGAGAATGCTACGGCTATTTTAGTAGATAGCTTTAAAAGGTTTTTTTTAAAAAAAGAAACAACATTTTGAAAGAAGGAAAAAGGGGAGGGGGAAAACAGTCCCCTCCATCCACCCACCCACACCCCTTCCCAGTTTGGGGAGGTTGCATCAAACCCCTCTGAAAAACAAAACAAATGCTTCCCCAATTCACCACCTGCAAATGGGGTGTCAAATTGTCCCACCCACATCCAGTACACACATGCAGAATGGGGCTCTTTAGGGCATTCCCTGTGTCTGTGGAACTCCCCTCCCCCGGGAGACCCCACCAAAGACCAACCACTTTTGTGAAATGTGGCAAGATGCTTGCTGCTGCCACCCTTTAGCACTGGAGGCAGAGAACATTCCCATTCCTCTGCTCCTCTTGGTGTTCTGATCCAAAAACATGCAGCCACTGAATCTCAATTTTGGCTGAAGGGTGGGGTATAAATACCACAACTAACTAGCAGGCTAAAAACCCCTTGAAGGGCTTCAGAATGGGGAATGTTTTAAGCTGCTGTGAGGATAAGGCTGGTTTTTCAAGGCAAGGGGGTGCATTTGCAAAGAGAGGGGAGGCTAGTTCTGGGGCGGTCACGCTTGGGGGCCGCTGCTTCATTGGGGCAACACCCCCCCCCGGCTCCCCATTTTTGTTCCTCAATCTGTTCTGTAATTCAGCCCCTAATTAGATGTGGTCAGGGACTTTTCATGCTCTCATTAGCTTCAGTATGAACGAGGCGATTAACATCTTTTAATTAAAAATATGCCATCCTCAGAAAGTGACCTGAATCAGGATCCAGTTCGGGAGAGATTCCTGTCGCACAGCCCTGGCGTTCTTGGCTTTACTGTGTGCTAAAGACAAGTCTGGGTTTTCTGCTCTGAATTCGATGCACAGCTGCCCCCCCCCCCGGCTTGCACAAATATACCCATGGGAAGGGCAAGCAAAAGTAAAACACACATGTACACATTACATTTGCCTTGAGTAGGGGCTATATTGTAAGTAAGGAGTGGGGAGAGGGTTGCAATCTAGTGCTTTGTGGATTATTTAAATATTTGGTATGGCATAACTATGTGTTTTCAAGCCGCAAGATGAAAGAGCAGGTACCAACTTGCTCAGAGGATCAGTAAGGGCAGCAGGCTAGGTGGAGTGGAACCTGTGCAAGTTTCACTGCACTTACGTTGTCAGCCTAACATAGTAAAGCACATTCAGACTCAGAACATTCCTGGTAGGAGAGGGGGGAAAACTGGGAATGGGTAAAACAAGGGGGGCAGCAGCTAGCCAGCATCCCCTGCCCCTCACCCCCAATTTTTTCAGCAGGAACAGACTCCCTCAGTAGTGGAGACTTGGAATGTCAGGAGCAAGACCTGCAGAAGTCCAGGACAGGAAGGTGCTAGATCTTGGGGAGGGGTCTGTGGAAATGTTTAGTTGCAGCACTGGGCACGAAAGGGCAGTGGAACATAAGGAAGGGCTGATCTAAATAAATCCCCCTGTACACTTGCCATCTACAGTAAGCATTTCAGCTGCTTTGAACCCAATCCAAAAATAACAGAATGGGCATGGCCAGACCCTGTCAGCTGGCAGGGTGCTAACCCAGGGGAGTAGAAGGCAGATCTCTAGCTGATGTGCAGTAGAGCCATAAGAGTTTCTGACTCACAATTGTTTTAACACTAGCAACAACACAAAAGTCCTCTCACACACACACCCATTATGCTGCTAAAATGAAGAAATCTGGGGAGGGGGGAAGCCAGTAGTGGATTCTAAGGCCTGTTCTGGTGCTCTCAACAAATTCTTAGGGTGAACATATGCTGTTTCCGATTTTAAAGTGTCCTCTTCCCATTACTATTTTGCACCAGGCTCCTGTTGGTAGAACTCTTGGTACTTCTATTAAAAAAAACAAGGCAAAGTAGATCTCATGAGACTGATATCTGCCTACTGCTAGTTTACCTCTAGGAGTGAGGTCTGGTTGTGGTTACTCAAGAGGAAGGGAAATGCACTCTGCAGATGCTCAGGGGCTGACACCAAAAACAACACCAGGCTTGAGCCCTGGCTCAAAGTAAACCCTACATGATTACATTCAGCCCTACAGGGTTGGTCACTCTTCCACAGCTGCTGAGTGGGGCTGAAAGAATTCCACTGGAGCGTGGCCTCTTCTTCGTGGCCGTGCCATCACTTGATTTTGGAGTGACCGAGTTTCATAAGATCTTCCCTCCAAGCACTTTTAAATAAATTGCCTCTGGTATTTTGTCAAGAGGGATTATAAGCTTCATTTAAAGAGAGTCTCCAAACACCACCTGGGTTTTAATAACAGTAATATTTATTTTAATTGGTTAATTAACCAATCAATCGTTTAAGGGCAAGGCAGTTAATCGACTGAGAGCCTTAAAAGCCATCACCGGCATCATACGTGCTGCCAAGAGAACAGTGGAGATGTGCAATTTTTTTGATTACCTGAGGAAGGAAGGAAGGGAGGGAGGAAGGGGTGGATGAGGGGAAGGGAAGTGGCTGAAGAGAAGGGAAGCCGAGGCAGCAGAGGAGAGGCAGTGAGCAGGAACAGGCAAAGGAGGCAGAGATGTCTGTCCCTCGCAGCAAACTTGGGGTGTTTTTCTAAAACAAATACATGCAGATTAGGCAACTCTCTGCTCTTTGCCCCCCAATCTCCACAGCTCTGTAGTTGCCCCTCAATTCTACCTGTGGGGGCAGAGTATCATAGATTCTGGCTACACTGGGGTAAATACATGGAGGAAAGCCCATGGTCTAAGGCTGTGGCTGCCTCTACTAATTCCTCTAGCCAGGAGGGGTTTTCTGGTTTGTAAGCCCCCAACCCTGCTCATCACTGCCTGTCATGAATGACAAGCCCCCCTGCATGACCTACAAGGGCACCTGCTGGTCCCACAACCAGCATTTATGCCCCATCAGGCAGAAGGCAAGCCTCAGGGGAGGGGACGAAAAGTAGAAGGATGACCAGGTGCCAGCCTTCAAATGACACCTGAATGGAGAGAGGGGGAGAGGAAGGGGAGGCAGGCAGTGCCGTTGTGCGAACCCCAATGCAAAGCAGCACATCCCCCCCAGCCCTGGGGGGCTGGAGCATCTGGAGGGGGTTCCTGTAGTGCTTGGGACACTTGTTGTGGCCTTCAACACCCATAACGGTTTGGGGCTTCCTCCAAGATCAACTGAGCAGGCCCCCATCACGACACAGAGGCAGCGTTACCAGAGATTGCCAAGAGGCATCTTCTGTGGCTGAGCCACAGTTGTGAAGCCGCCTGTCCTTGGAAGCCCACGGCTTTGTGCACCTTTCAGAAAAACACTGTACATTTTCAAAATCAGACCTGACTTGAGGTACAAGGTGAATAGCATGAGAACTGGCAATGCAGGTGTGTACAAGGAGGGCTTTGTATGCTTAAACATGACAATAAACTGAAAAGACCCCCATGTGCACGAGCGATTCCTAGGTCTGGTGATGTTACTCTGGCACTGCAGGCCCAGGCCACCTCTGTGGCGAGGGGTGCATATTCCCCACTTAAGATGGTGCACCAACTATACTCTTTCCTGAATAGGGATCCCTCACGTGCTGGTAACCTCACTGTAAGGTGTTCTGTGCGGGGCGTACCTCAGGAAATGCAAGTCCCACATCCCCTATTTGCATTTCCAAGACCCTCTCTCCAGTCTTGCTTCTTGAACACTCTCACGTTCTGCCAGCTTTTGTTTTCTACAGAGTCAGGTCAGGTTGCATCTTCTGGCAAGGATGGTTCATTGACACCCAGAGGCATTGCACCATGGGATTATGTCCCATTCATGGGCCTCGGTTTTTGTCATCTGTAAAATGAGGCCAATATTTGAGGGAGTTGCAGCGAGGACAAACATCCAAGACTGTATGTATTATGTGCACTTTTATGTTTTTACATATCCACTTAAAGAGTCCTCTTCAGGCATTTCTTTTGAGATTGGGAGGCAGCTGTCTGGAGTGAGGGGCCCTGCTCTACTTGTGGAGGTTCCCCTTCTTTCTTCCAAGGTTCTGAAACATCTGGGCAGCCTATGCGAGGTGGGCCCTCACCCCAGGCAGTTGCCCTCCAAGAGGTGGTAGGGCAGAGCGCACCTCCCCTCCCCCAGCGGCCTTCTCTACAGACGTTGTCTGGCTAATGAAACACCTGAAGGGGGCTTTAGGTGTCCTGTGTGGAGAAGGCTGAGTGCCAGATGTATTAATTTTGGGGGGTACTTCCAAAGAGACAGCATGTTGAAAGTTGATTCACAGTCCAAAGCACCCTGCTTAATTTTTTAAAAAATAAGGGTTAATTTAAATAATGGTTTATATATGGATCAAAAAGGATAGAAAGAAAATCTACTGTTTTTAAAAATCAACTTTCCCACATGGATCCTTTGTTTATTTTTCAAGGAAAGGTCATTTTACACATAGAAATAACCACTGAACATTTATTTACTATAAAATAGGGCCTCCTTGCCGGATTTAGTAGTCTTCTCTCCCTTAGAAGGATGCACCTCATTCACTGGTTTGATTGTTACTTGATTTTTCACAGGATGGCAAACAGATTCCTGCAGGAAGCCTCAAGTGATGGATCCTGACTGCATTCCGGAGTGGGGATTCTGCAACTAAACTGCCGGTTCTCAAAGCCTTGACTTCCTTGGCAAGTTCTTCATCCCAAGATGTCGACCCCGGATCGAACTCCCTCCCTCCCTCTTGAACCCCATTTGTAATTACAAACTCAAAAATCTGGCATTCTCCTACCCCCAGCTCCCTTTTTAGATAATCGGAAGGACCTTGCAGCGAAGATCTTGCACTCCGCACACAAACAGCTATTTATTTTAAAAAACAAATAAATTATTTTCAGCTGAGCTTGTTTGAATTTTTTAGAAATAGGGTACCTTTTTCATGTAAAACCCGTTCAGTTCATCACAATGCTAACAAGAGACTAGAATTGTAAAGCATTTGGTACACTGGAAAAACGTGCCATAAAAATGAGAAAACCAGAATAAAGAGTCTTCTATATTTAATTGGGGGGGGAAGAATAGCATAGCCCACCACTCCAGAGCCCACTGATGCCCAGTGGCTGCCACTACTGCTTTTCTTCCAAATGATGGGAAGGGATCTGTGGCACTCTGCAATGTAATGAAGGGTGTGTCCACTTATACTTTGGGGCTGCTCCATCCATAGGGCACATATCTTGGGGCAGGGGAGACAGAGCGAGAGTGAGCAAGAAAGTCTCACTTCCACTCTCTGAAGGCACAAAGTGGGATCCCTCCTCCTCCTCTCTTAAAGGGCTTCCAAGGATGAGACTGTGGGTTGTCTCTCTCTGGTGGGGGCAGTGCAAGCCTTCAGGGGCCTTGGCTGGGTTTTTGAATGGTCACGCCTGCTTGGAATGTCAGCTTGTCAGTCAAGAGAGAACACTGGCACAGATGGATAAACGTGTGCATCTTGTGAGCACTTGCACCTCTCACTTGGTCTTGCAGACTGGCCCACAAATGCTGCAATCCTCTGGGCAAAACAAAGAATTCTGTTGGGCTCAAAAGTCTGTACAGTTTCACCTCATTGGCTCTCCATCCACTTTGCCACTTCTAAGGGCTGATTTGCATGGTGCATTCTCATATCCATGGGTCCAGATTCATGAATGATGATACATATGTTTTGCAACACAAGAACCCTGTGTGCACTTTCCTTTTCAGAGCAACCTGGTCTTCTGAGCCCGGTTAAAAAAATGCATGATGGCCACTTTGAAACACACCCTTGCGGAATATACTCCATGTGGCAAGTGAGCACCTCTCAGAGTTTCACAAAGAAATGGCGAAAACAATGTCTGGAACTGCAAGGGAACTGAGCCACTTTGCACAATCAGCATGCCACTCCGTGACCCTCAGTGTGGTTCCATTGCGTGACCTCAAGGCTGCATCAGCACCTGGCCAAAGGTGACCTCTATGCCAGAAAAGTCACCCCAGGGTGGGAAGCCAACGCAGCTTCTTCACAAGGGATGTTGCAGAAGGTTGCCCAGAAGGAAATGAGGTCCATATATGAAATGGGTCTTGCGTGAAGAGCTGCGATCCGCAAATAGCCCGACTGCAGCTTGTCCCAGCATGCCTGTGGAACTTGAGAGGGGCGCTGACACAGGCGTCCAAGTTGTACAGTTTTGAGGGTGTTAAAGTGAAGGACCAAGAATGTGCCCCAGAAGAGCTCTGTGGCTACCTGCCCAGCAGGCGGATCAGCCCCGTACCCCTGGACAGTGCTTGTGCGCAGCACCTGTGTGGTTCTGTGCACATACAGGCTGTGGCAGCGGCTCCTGGATAGCAGGCTCTGCTCTGCTCTGCTCTGCGCAGTGCCGGGCATCAAAGAGACTGCACAATAAGGCCAGCGGGAGGGCAGGCGAGGGAGGGGGACTTTGGGAGGGGGAGATGGATCAAAGTGACTGGCTAATCCTGGGCGGGAAAGAGCTCCCCCTGCGCTGCCTGCCTGCGGCACTAATGACATTGATTAGGTTTCCCTCCCCCCTTCCAACCCCCTTTGAAGGTTCCTTCTGGCTGGCTCCTGGTGGTCGTGGGGGAGAAGCCAATGCGCTTGTGTGTGATTCAGCCACCAAATGGAGATGGGAGAAAGCTGATCTCGGAAGAAAGAAGGCCCTTCCAGGCTGGTTGCATCACCAGGCACAAATGCAGCCACAAATCCCCCAGCTCTACCTTGTCCCCCAGGACCTCCTCCCCCAGAGACCCCCGCCCTGGCTCAGTGGAAGTCGGAACCCGCCTGTATCTCTGATCACGCTCCAAGAGCCAGCCTGGAGGCAGGGTGGAGGGTGCCCGGCTGCTGTGACTGGCCATCTGTCTTGCCTTGGCCTCCTATGGGGCAGAGCTGACTGGACAGGGAATGAGCTGGCGACGGCTCCAACTGTCTGCCCTGCCCCTTGCATGCCGCCCCTCGCCCCTCCACTATCGGTTCTCACCCCCCTCCCCTCATGTCCTCTTTCATTTCCTGGCATCTCCATCGTGTGCAAGGACCCAGACCTTTTCTGCAATTGCCAACCTTTTCAAAGAATAAAGGTGATTAGAATGAGATACGCTTAAAGCACTTCTCCCACTGAAAAGGGCTGCAAAAATTATTTGATAGTGGAAAAATGCCAGCGGCTGCCAGAATGTCAAGGACTCACATCGTCTTTGGGGACCTGGGTGGGTGGGGGTGAGTTGGAAAGAGGATTTTTTTTGTTAAAAAAAGAAGGGAAAATTATGGACAGGATCTAGTTTCAAATCCTTGTTCAACTCTAGACACTCAAGGGAAGTCACCCTTCCTCCTGGCCTCAGATCCTCACCTGCAAAATGGGAATGAGTGCCCCCCCCCCGGCCGGGCTCCTGGCTGAAAGCCCATCGCATGCTGTGTGGCGCTTGCCGCAGGGATTGCCCAAAGGAGGCCGGCTGGCGGGCTCTGGGACAGACCCAGGCAGAGCAATGGGCACCACCCATCTCTTGGCCTGGTGAGATGGGGCTGCAGAGCGCAACTCTCCTCAAGCTGCTCTTTCTGCCTTGACATTTGTGGCTTTCTGCTTGTCTTTTAATAAACAAGCAACCATATAAAGGATTTTACTGAGATTTTGAATATATCCCCTCCTGGCGCAAAGCTATTTGGTCCTGCAGCGACCCAGCCATTTCCTGGCCACCTCTGTGGACTGCTACCTCCATTCATCCTGAGAGAAACTAGGGGCTGGATTTTCACTTAAGGTGTGGGCAGTCCTGGGTTCAAATCCCACTCAAGTCCTGCTTGCTGGGGAAAATGAAGCCTGTGCCACGGGGCCATCTTTGAAGTCCCTGGCAGCATCTCCAATTCAGCTGATCAAGAAGTGGGGGATGAGGGGCCTCCTGGACAGGCACTGCTGAGCCACTTGGGCAAACAGCTTCCTTGGTACCCCAAGTTTCCTGAGCCTTCCTGTTTTCTTCCTGGGACCAGAGACTTCCTCCAGTAACCTTTATACAGGCTGCTTAAAACGACCAACGACACACACACCCCGACAAGAGGCTGCCAAGACAGCCGGGCAGCCCCGCTGGGTGGAAGCGATCAGAGGGCCAGGCAGTTCCGACCCCCGTGGCATGGGGGGAGACAGCACGAGGGCTACGGCAGACATTGCCTCCCAGTCCCTACCTGCCGGGTATCGCTCATTGATAGGCCAATTGTCCACCTGCAGCGTTGCGTTGCCACCGCTCCGGGTGAAGCGCACGACGTGGTACTTGCCATCGTTCACCATGGCGTTGCTCTCCTCAATGGTGATGTCATCCGTGCCCACGTTGAAAATGACCCCAACTGTTCCCTGGTCCTGCAGAAAGCAAGAGAGAAGGAAGAGGAGGCAGGGAGGAGAAAGGAAGTGGGGAGGTCAGTGGGGAGACCAGAGGGGGAAATTCTAGGAGAGGCTGGGGGCCGGGCCCAGTTCCAGCAGGCCTTCGTCCTGCAACGCCAGCAACCCGAGAGACTCGAGCTTGCATGGGCCGTGATGATTAGCGAGCACCTGGCCTGCTGGACCCGACTCCAGCCATTTTTAAAAGGACAAAACTCCTGAGACATATGAAGCCTGCAAAGGAAGAGCTATGCATGAAACAGCTGACAGCCATTTCTCCTGTGTCTTGCCTTAGCATCTTCCATGGTTAGCAGGCTGTTCCGTTGGCAGGAGCCAGACAATTCCTGCTGAGAAAGAGAAGCCTGTCTCTTTTCTTTCCTACTGAGTCTGCAATGGACGTGTTAATAACCACCATTACCCGGAGGAGGTAACAGTGGCCTGTTCCGCTGGTGGGGGTGGTGGGGCCGATGTGAACTGGTCTGGTTGCCCACATGAGAAGTCTGAAGTTTAAAAGGGTAATTAGACCAGCTTGGGTGCACTTGTGAAATGCAGCCTGTGCTTTTTGGAGGCTGACTACCCACTTCAATGCTCTTTGGAGGCCTGCCACAAAGTGCCCCCTCCCTCTGCAGTGAGGTGTGTAAGAGAGGGACTTTTTGGTGATGGCTCCCCATTTGTGGAATGTCCTCCCCAGCGACATCTCCCTGGAACCAATGCTGTCTTTTTGAAACAAGCTGAGATGTGAAGGCCTGGAAAACAAACAGAAAAAATTGCAAGGGGGGAATGCAAGGGTTTGTTTTTTTTTGCAAAGCCTCTTTTTGTTTTGTTTTTTTCTTGAAAAATTGGGGGAAATGGAAAAAAACAAACGGGGGGGAAATTCCCCCCAATTTCCTCTGTTTTTTTTCTGGGCCTTCACATTTCTAGGCACAAGAAATACCATTTCTTTTCCCCATGTCTTTAATCTATTACAGAAATATTGTAAGAACATAAGAACAAACGAAGAGCCTGCTGGGTCAGGCCGAAGGAGGCATCCTGTCCTCCCAGTGGCCAACCAGATGCCCATTCTGGGAAGCTGACAAGCAGGACCCGAGTGTGAAGAGCAGTTTCCGGCAACTGGCATTTGGAAGCCTATGGAAGCAGAGCATAGCCATCGTGGCTGGTAGCTTGTTCCTCTGAGAATTTGTCTAATCCTCTTTCAAAGCCATCCAGGTTGGTGACCATCTCTCTCTCTTAGGAGTGCAAATGCCATAGTTAACTATGCATCGTGTGAAGAAGGACTTTCTTTTGTCTGTACAGTCAGCTTTATTGGGCGTCCCCGAGTTCCAGTGTTATGAGAGAGGGAGAAAAACTTTTCTCTGTCCACTTTCTCCATTCTGTGCATAATTGTATACACTTCTATCATGTCACCTCTCTGACTTGTCTTTTCTGTACATTAAAAAACACCCCAAATGCTGCAACCTTTCCATATAGGAGAGTCACTCAACCTGCGATCATTCTGGTTGCCCTTTTCTGAACCTTTTCCAGCTCTACAATAGCCTTTTCGAGGTGAGGTGACCAGAACTGTACACAATATTCCATGGGTGGTCACATCACAGATTCGTACAACAGCATTATGATATCAGCAGTTTTATTTTCCTTTCCTAATGATCCCTAGCATGGAATTTGCCTTTTTCACAGCTGATGCACACTGGGTTGATGTCTTCATCGAGCTAATCACTACCATCTCAAGGTCTCTTTCCTGGTCAGTCACCGCCGGTTCAGAACCCATGACCATATATGCGAAATTAAGATTTTTTGCTCTAATATGCATAACTGTAACTTCTTTACATTGATTTGCATCTGCCATTTTACTGCCCGTTCACTCAGGTTGGAGAGGACCTTTTGGAGCTCTTCACAATCCCTTTTTGTTTTAACAACTCTAAGCAACTTAGTATCATCATTAAACTTGGCCACCTCACTGCTCACCCCAACTCTAGATCGTTTATGAACAAGATATATAAAAATTAAAAAGCACAGGAGATCCCAATACTGATCCTTGGGGGACTCCACTTTCTACATTGCTCCTTTGGGAGAACTGTCCATTTAGTCCTACTCTCTGCTTCCTATTTCCTGCTAGTTCCTCATCCACAAAGGACCTCTCCTGATTCCATGACTGCTAAGCTTCCTCAGAAGTCTTTGGTGAGGTACCTTGATGAAAGCTTTTTGAAAGTCCAAGTACATTATGTCAACTGGATCACCTCTATCTATATGCTTTTGGATACACTCAGAGAACTCTATTAAGTTAGTGAGGCAGGTCTTTCCCTTACACAAACCATGCTGGTTCTGTTTCAGCAAGGCTTGCTCTTCTATATGCTTGGTTATTTTATCTTTGATGCTATTTTCTACCAGTTTTCCCAGGATAACCGGTACTGACATTTTCAATTACTGCTTTTTAAAATCTTGCTTTTTTATTTTTTTTTAATTTTTATTTATGCAAAAGAAAGAAGATACAAAGATACATACAAAATAGGACATATAAAAATTAAGAAATAAGGAAATTGTCAACTTGTGTATAAAAATAAAAAACTTATTAATAAACAGTAATACTGTATGGTCCTACGAGGTATTTCTGTCATAGTATGTTCACATTGTACTAAGACACTAAAACACAGTGAGGCTCCTCTTTGGCTGAGGAAGCAACGGACTTCTTCTACAAGATTAAAAAAAGACTTTCTAGCTGGATATACAGTTACTCTTATTGTTGTGCCTGTAAACAATGGCAGTTTGGCCATTAAGGTAAATACCTCATTTTCTCTAGCCATTCTTTTATTATTCGGTGTGTGTGTGTGTTGGGGGGGGTGTACGTAAAAAATTATGCTGTAAGCCACCCTGGGAATGTTTTTACACCGAAGTGGAGGAAATAAATTGATTAAAAACCAACAAAAGATTCTTGCCCTGATTGGCAGCCAACAGAGAGATAACAAATCAGCTTGCGGGCCAAAGTAGATGGGATGTTTGTCATGTGTTGACAAAATAAAAATAGCTGTTGTTTGGGGGGGGAGGGAGATACTGGATCAGGTAGACCATGGGGTTGACAGATTTTTTTAAAGCACTGGCTCCTGCCATGGTCCCAACTGGAAACCCCCCCCCCCAGTGCCTGCTATTTGCAAAGGGAGGAAAACTCCCAGTAGCACTACTAGGAGCTTTCCACCCATTGCAAATATCTGGTGGGGGTGAATCCCACTGGGACTACAGGGCCCCTCTTCCAATTGGGACTGCAATGGCATGAGGATCCCCCGCCCCCAGTCCCAATTCCCTCCCCCACAATGCTGTCTAGTTTGCCTCTAAGCAATCCCTTCTTTTGTTTCATTTTGCTGATGCAACGATTTTGATGTTCTCCCTTCATAAAAAGTATTTGCTTTTGCCACGCATGGCATTACAGCTCCCAGGAACGCCGCTGCCCACACTGCTGCCTTCGTGCCCCCTTGAGCCCAGGATGCTGCATTACACGAAGTGAGGAAACCTCTCCACCTGCTCTGGCAGCAGCTCTCCAGGATCTCGAGCAGAGCAGACTGGAGGAAAAGTGGTCCCAGGCTATGGTCTGAAGGCACATGAGGCCAGCAGATCTGGTCAGTGCCTGGATGGGAGACCTCCTGGGAACAACACGTAAGCCGCCTTGGGTTCATATCACGAAAAGAAAGGCGGGGTAGGAATGTAATAAATAAATAAAAGCCAGGGATCTTCTGGAAGTGCTCTCCACAAAGCTACGGCCTATTTCCCAAAGGACCCCACAGCAGAGAAGCCGCCCTGAATTTATGGCGGGATGCCTGGATGGAGCGTTTCCTCTCGAGAGTCCTCCAGAACCTGCACGTGGTGGTGGGCCGCCTTTTCTGAGCCGAGGGCCATATTCCCTCCCTTTGGGGTAAGTGGTGAGGTGGGTGGTGCCAAAGGCTCCTTTCCTATTCCCTTCGCTCCCCTCCCCCCATACAGGTCCATTCATGGAAGCTCACAAACATGTACACGTGCCCAAGCACCCCCTCCCCTACATGCAGTCCATTCACTCTCCCTCTCTCCTTGGGACTGTGGGACCCCAGAGAAAGAGGCGAGGGCACTGACCTCAGGCCTACTTTCGGCAGGGACCAGTGATCATCATACAGCCAAAAGCATCTCCGCTGAGCCAAGGGCTGGCAGAGCCCCGTGCGACCGGCGGGCTGCTGGGTGCTTGGGAAGCACTGGCGGGTAGGGCTTGGCGGAATGTGGGAGGTCCTGCTTGGGGGTTGTGGACCAAAGGAGGATTAAAGAGGGCAGCTCCTGCAGGTGTTTCTGCCCCTGGGAAGGGGAGGCAGCCTTGCTCCAGAGGATCCAACAGCAGCAGGCGCACACCACCCCCTCCTCCACGCCAGCCACTGGTCTCCATGTCCCTTTCAGTGCAGGATATCCCAGGACTCCCTCTTTCAGCTTCCCAAATTTGGCCCCTCTTCCTCGCCCTTTCCTGCTCTTACCAGCATTCTTGCTGTGGCTCAGAGTAATCATCGCTCCCTTAATCCAGTTCCTGGTGCAGCCTCCGATTGACAGTGCACTGCCTAATCTCGTTTGCCTCATCAATAAGCTAACGATCAGGGCTGCTTAATTTCATTTGCAGCAGAGCGGTAATTAATCCAGTTCTGCAGGCACCACGCTGGAAAGAAGAAGGGCTGCAGGGCAAAAGGCAACCTGCTCGAGGTTGGGCTGCAGGTGGAAAGGCGGGTGTGCACAGGTGTGCTCACCTGAGGGTCAGCTTCACCTCTTCCTCTCCTGCAGTTGCAAGCCATTTCCTACATGCCAGGGAGACATTTTCCACTCAGGGCAACCAACAGCGCAATCCTATGCATGGCTACCCAGAAGAACAGTCCCATTGAGTTCAGGGGCCTTGCCCTCAACCCGAACCCTGTTCCTATTCTCTCAAGATCAATTACCCCTGCCCCCCAGTCCTCTTCCTGTAAAAGCAAAAGAGCCTAATTCTGAAACCCGAAAACGGGAGTCCAGAAGAATGTACATGTTATTTATGCAAAACAAGCTCTTTTGCATGTTTAGATAAATGCCATTCAGCAGAAAGCATGAAACTTGGATCCATTTTGGTCCAGCTGTGCGCACCCTTCCTTCCTGTGCATAATATTCAAGAGCCCCCCTCTTGGAGAGCATTTTTTTTTTGTAACAGACCATAACTCACCGTGGGCTGTTCCCTCTGAGCAAGGGTGCTTATGTGGTTATAAAGAGCTCGAGATGAATTATGGCAGCCCAGAACACACACGGCCACAATTCAAGCTGGCTGTCACCCTGAGTAACAACTGGCTCCCAGCGGAACAGCGAAGTGCCTGGAGTGGCAGGGGGGCTTCTCTCCCCAAGTGAGGCTGGGTGGGGGGTGCACACCACCAGGGCCCCTATGCTAACATGCAGCTGCCCACACAGGATATTTTTAGGAGATGCTACCTTCCTGCCACAGACCCCCGACGGTGCTTAACGTCCAGCCATTTCTACATGAAACCTGTTTCCCAAAGCCAACGCTCACCATCAGGAAATATATTATATGAAGGAATGAGCAGGGCCACTGAGCATGTGCCTTTCAGCCGGCATCCACAGATTGGCCTTCTGGGGCACAACTCCCAAATAAGACTCCAGTACTGCACTCTTTACAAGAAATCTTAGCTGATTAATTCTTATAATGATGCATTTATCAATTAAACGGGCACAAATCTCTGTAAGAATAATAGTTCTGAAGATAAAGTGTGCATTCTCTGTTTTCAGATGACACCCACCACATCACATGAGTGCGTCATTTTAAATGTACGGAAAACATTCAGGCTTTGTAAGAAGGGGTGTTCCAGCTGTGTGCAACAAACAGGGGCAGGGGTATAGTTGTCTGGTGTCTCAGGGGGTCTCAGTCCCCTTACTTTTTTGGGAGCAGGGTACCTGCAGGGTCCCTTTGTCTCCAGCATCCTATGAGCCAATTAGCATGAAAGGGGAGTGTGTTAGCCACTGAGAAGAGTCTTCTAACATGCTTCCTTGTGCTTTCCTGCTGACTGCAGCCTATCAGAGCGAAAGAAGGTGAATCCACCACTAAGAAGACTCTTCTCAGTAGCTAACAATCTCCCTTTTCATGCTTATTGGCTCCTAGGGACATCTGTTGTTGAGGGAGAAGACATTAACAAGGATTTCATTCTCAACCCCACAGCAAAAAAAGGGGGGAAGGTGTGTGGCTGTGACTGTCATGAAGGGACCCTGCACTTCTGAATTTGCCACTACACTACTCAACAGGGGAACTTCTCTTCTAAGATGGCACTAGCCACCTGCATTTTTTGTGAGCAGCCGTATTAAAAATAATATAAAACATTTCAAACCTGTTGCCCAATTAATCAGGGGCATCTTTTACAACAAATTAATCTAACCAATTTTGTTTCATAGAAATTAACCAGAAATATTCCTGAAAGAATCTGGAACAACACACTAGTTATTTCCTTAACAAACCAGGTCTCCCCCACCCGCAACCTTACATCCTACCTTGGAGGGGTGTACTTTTTCCTCTCCCTGACTCACCACCCAGGATATCCTAGCAGATACAAAGCATTCAAAGGGATGTTTTTATTGGATTAATTTGGGTCGGCAGAGCAGTGTGCAATCTTTCTGAGTTCACAGAACTTCTTGTCATACAGAACACAGTTCCACAGCCAGCATAATAAGAGGCATTATTATGAGCATCAACACAGCAGCCACTGTCTACCTAAAAGTGCATTTCTTTAGAGCTGCTGCTGGGACGTGGGGAAAAGGGTGGGGGCTTTATTAAGGGCTTATTATGCTAAGCAGTGATTAATACCATGTGGTGGGAGCGGCTGGCTGGCTGTGTGTGCTCATGCTGCTTATTAGAACCATGCATGTAATTATTGCATTAAACCCGGATTATTAGAGCGCTGGGGCATGCGTGCCTCCCCCCCCCACAGTTCAAAGAGGAGAATGCTAGAGAGCCACACCTGGAGAAGTTAGCAATGTGCATCAGCAGTCAACACAGACAGATCCATGTGCTGGCATACTGAATCAACTACTTGTAGAACCAGCTTCGTTGCAGGGCTCCTGAGTGCCAGGAAGCCCACAGGCTGGAAATGGCGGCCGTGGCCATTACAATTGCCCTGCGAGCTACTGACAAGATGCCCAGATAAAAACCAAGTCCCTAAACTGCATTCCCTGACAATGTAATGATAAACCGGCACATTCTGAATTGCAGAAGCTGCCCAATGCAAGCTGGCAATGTTGGGATGGGGGCTGGAAACAGGATAGAAAAGCGGTATTTCTGAGGCAAACAGTCCTCTGAAAGCTGTGGGCTCCGGGATGCAGTGGTTCAGTTAGGCCATTTTAGACGCTTTCTCAGGTGCCCTCCTCCAGATGGCAATGCACATGTTTCTTCACTCAGCCCTGCTGGGGTTCGGGCCCTGTTGCTCATGGTGGTTATAATGCCGAGTGAAGCTCTGGAAGTCTGCCCCCAAATCCTGGGCGGAAGGCACTACTGGTGAGCGGATGCCCACAGGGCTACGGTGGGACCCAGAGAAGGGTCTTCACATAAGGATGCTTTTAGAAAAAACATCTGGGGCAGGAGCCCTGTCTTGGCGCAGTAGGAGGGTGCACACCAGCTGCCACCGCATCCGGTCGCCATCCAGCACCTCCCTCTCTCTGCTGGCCACTGATTCCAGTGCAGTCTGTCTCCTTGCCTGCTTGCTTATTCCTGGTCGTGGCCTTTGGAGGTGATATGTTGCTGCACCTCCTATTGAAAGAAGAATCCCTCCCGACCCTTGCTGCAGCGACAGGCCTTGAATTCCACATGCCAATTCCACCTCTGCCAGCAAGAAACATCCACCTCGCTTGAGTCCTTGCCTACTCCTCTTGCCACCAAGACACCTTTTGGCATGCCTGCTCCTTCCTGTGGCAAGCTGTTGGCAGCTGCTGAGGCCCACTCCCCTGCAGACCCCTGCCCCTCCTTCCTGTCACTGCTTCCCTCCCCTCCCCTCCCCTCCCCTCCCCTCCCCAGGGATGCCTGCAGGGAGAGGAGTGGGAAGGGCAAGGAGCCTTGTGCTCTCCTCGGGGCAGGATGGCTGTGTGGATTGGGCCCTGGGGAGGGAGGAGGGAGCCAGGGAGTGGACTGGGGCGACAGGGGCGAGGAAGACGGGACCCTGCCCAGAGGAGGGGGCATCCCTAGAGCCACTGCTATGGCGGGGGGGGGGGCGTCCTAGCGGCTTTTGGCTCTTGCGGGGCCTTATTTGGGGGCGGGGGTCTGTGTGCTGGATTTACACACTCCACTGGGACTGCAAATCAGGAACTCCCCTCTTTTGGTGATGCGTCAGCCTTACAAGTGAGACGCAGGTGAACTGGGGGTGCAAGGGGAATTCAGGGATCAGGGGGCCTTCTTGCCCGTGTCATGCACGCGCGCACACACACGCAACGGGGAGGGGGAAGAGAAGAGGAAAAGCAATGGGGGAAAGGAGAGTCTTAAGATGGGTGGCAATGCACAGTGTGAAGGACTTGGCCGCTAAGGCCAAAGGAAGAGCGGTGGGGAGGAAGAGGCGCTTTCCCCCCGCTTCATGCCTCCTCTGGCAACCGCTAAGCCCTGTTGAGGCCTGCTGGGCTGCAACTGGCACCCTGAGTTACTTAGAGGGAGATTTATGTCATTCACAGAGGCTGGAAATTAAAAAAAGACACCTAGAACGAAAGAAAAAAAGAAAGGAGAAATGGATTTACGAGACGAAAAGCAACGCCAGACCCCAGGACAGAGGGAGTCTGCACAGGGGCTGCTGGCACAGTAACTGCTCTGTGCAAGGCAGGGAACACCCACGGCTGGCCGGCCAGCCTGAGAGCTCCCACAGGTAGCCATGGGCTCAATGGGCCATGCAAGGCCAGAGAGAGAAGCCTCTCCACTACTCCAAGATGGCTGCCAAGGCAGCAAAATGGCTGCCGCCTCCAATGGCTTGAGGCCTGGCATTTGCATCCCAGCACCAAGAACATGGCGCCAGGCTGCCCACCTTTCAAACCAGGCCCTGCAGCTGTCGCTTTAAAGGGCAGTCTGGTCGGCATCTATCACCAGCCTCAACTTCACCTGCTGATTTCTGTATGCCAAATCTCTTTTACAAGCACAGCAGCAGGCCAGGCTGGAGGGCAGCAGCGTGGGTCATTTGGGAACCCTAAACCTGACAGAGATAAGCCTCTGAGTAATGAGCTTGCCTCAAGATGGCTGCCATCACTTGTGGGCAGGAGGAGCAAGGCAACAAAATGGCCCCTGGCTCGACAGCACTTTCAGCCACCTTTTCTGCATGCCAATAAAAGACTGTGACGGGCTTTTTTCAATCAGTGAATTGCGCAAGTTTTGACACCCCAAGTATGGGGGGGAGCTGCTGCCTTTGCACACTTGGGAAACTTTATTTCCTGCTTGTCTGCCCATCATGCATCAGAAAACTTGTCAAATCTAATGTTCTCACTTCCTAAACAAGCAAACAAAAAAGGAGCGACAATCCATATGCCCCAACCTACATTAAATAAAACAACAAAATGGCTACTGAAGACAACTTATGCCTGTCCTGTTTGTCCTCCTCAACACTCCCAAGTGTCGCCGCCCAGCAACAAATAGGATTTTCAGCTTGGGGCTAGATTTCCACCTCTGAGACAACCTTTGCGCCCAGAAACCTCCTTGGTCACAGAAAAGGCCTCCAGTATGGTTGGCAGCAGTTTGTGGGGGCAGATACCTTCCCAAAAGCTCTCCCTGCCAGCCATACCCGCAGCACTCAGTACTGATTCTTCCCACTGCAGACTCAACTGTGGAATGGCAGGATATAAATAATGAAGCAAATATGTAACAGAAGATGATCCCCCATTTCCCAGACGGAAAAAGAGAGACATCATCTTCCCACCCCGCCCTTGGGTCTACGACCAAGCTGGTCACCCAGTCTTGGGTCTTCCAGGTCCATCCTTTTTCGCACCCCATCGTCAACTGAACTCCCCAGGTCTGCATTTCTAGAAAGCAGTGGAAGTCACACGTTGGAGAAGAGCAGCTTGAATCCTGGACATTTGGGACACGTTGCATTTCCTCAACAGTGAGGAAAATGTACTCTTGCACATGGCCTTCCCCCCCCCACCAATGACTGCTTCTAAGACTGAGCCTGGCCCTGACTACAGAGGTCATGTTAAGTAAGCCCTTGCTGTTCTGCATCTTCAGTGTTGGGTACAGATACCTTTAAACTGTCATTAATTCACATGAACAATGCTTCCCTCAATGAGAAAAAAGAGACATGTTTTGTGATGTTTCTTGCGTTTCTCTGCACAATCCTGTGAGATTGGTTGCTATTATGAGGAAGGAAGGGGCCAACTTAGACATAATGTTAATTGTGTGAATGCAATTAACACACACTTATTGTTATGCAAATAGCACCGGAGGGAGGTTAACTCTTTATCTCCCTGTCCAAAGCCGCTATCTGCATTTCAAGAGAAGGCACCAGTAACACCAATAGGGGCTTCCTGTAAAATGCAAACTGGAGCTTCGAGAGGGGGTTTCTGTCAGCTTGCGGCAGGGAGGAAAAGAATGAACCCCCCACTAGGCTGCTCAGTCTCCCACTCAGCTGCTACTTACACAGCAAAAAAGCTGCATGTTCATTGCATTCACGCAATTAATCTAATCAGATCTAGGTGGGCCCCCTTGGCTGAGAGTGAGAACAGAGAGTAAGCCAATCACAGAGTTGGGTTGACTTGAACCCAGCCAGCCCCCTGGACCCACCCAGAAGGAAGCAGGAAGTCCAACTCTTTCCTCACTGGAAGGAAATGTGCAGAGGCATGCTTGAACACACAGGCATGTAGCAAACAAACATGTATGTGTGTGTGGCATGCCATGTCTCTCCACACGCTTCTCACACTGCCCCGGCCATTTTATCCACCACTTGAGACTCTCTGCTCAAGACCACCACTCCAGGGCAGCAAAAAACGACTGAAACTCAGCCAGCAAGTTGATGCCAATGTGCTTTTCCGTTTCACGCCCTGCCACCCAAGAGAGATAATTATTTCCAGTTATCATGGGGGTGTTGGGGTGACGTATTTTGTACGTCGCCCAGAGTGGCTGGATAGCCAGCCAGATGGGCGACTAAGAAATTCAATAAATAAAGAAGGCACTTGCTTTCAGGGGATGGCAGTCCAGCCTCCAATATAAAGAGCATTCCCCGCCCCCGCAATACACTGGGGCCTTGAGAAGGGAACATCCAGCACAGGAGTGGGTGGATTAAATCGGGCTTGTAGGCTCCAGTTTGTTTTTTTACTAGAACCTCAAGATCTACCTGCAAGAGCAGGCATAAAAGACACATAGTTAGAACTCAAGAACAGGGTACCTCCTTTGCTAGTTCTAGGCTGCAGTTAATAGCTACATGCCACAACTGCACTCTGCACATGCTTAGGCATAGGTGCTTCTTTCTTTCTCCCCACTTTTCATGTTCCAGTCCTGTGCCCTGGCACTGAAAACATCTTTGAGGACTAGACTCCACCGCTTTTAGGGAGCTGAAAATAAAAGCACACAGGAGACCATCAGGTGAAACCCTTTTGCACAACAGAACTCAACCTCGGATAGCCAAAAAAGAAATAAACCATACTCTACAGCCACCTGACCTTAAAACAGGAAAAAGGCCAATTAAGGCAGGCCGGAAAAACAAAAGTGAGATGCAACCAATTCAGGGGTGGCGGGACTCGGCACCTATTTATAAATGGGCTGATGCAGTTGCATTGAAGGGGGAGACGCTTGCAGAAAATACCTCTCATTGCTCTCACACACACATCCTTCCTTGGGTGGAGGTCTGCCACACAGGGCTCCTAGTTGGCGCCGGCCTCTTCAGTCTGCTCCATCTATTCTGACATCCCTGCCTGCTGGTGCTGGTTACCGGGCAACAGGGCCAGATCAATCTCATGGCAGAGTCGCTCCATCCACCTGTCAGCCTGCATCAACACCTCATCGCTCACCCCAGAGATGGCAAGGATGCACTGGTAATAGAGATATATGCAACGGCCACAGAGAGAGAGGTGGGAAAGAATGCCCCAGAAAGGTGGCAGGCCTTCAAATCCAAGGCTTTGCAGACCACGCAGAGAGACCTCGCTGGCTCCCGGGGCCCCTGCAGTGCTGCACTAACTTCTTCAAGAGGACAAAGGGGATGGGAGGGAGGCATTTGGGTAGGTCAATGGAGAAAGATCTCCCCTGAATTAATAATATAATAATTAATTTATTTCGGTCGTTGACCAGCAGAACAATACAGAACATCTCCTCTGAATTCCCACAGTAGAGGTACATTCTGCTGACCACACCTGTAGCTAGGGTCCTATGTTTCTAGGGCAGAGGATGTCCGACTCAGCAACAACGCTAAATTAAGACATCAAGGCTGCACTCCCACACGCACTTACCTGGGAGTAAGTCCCACTGAACTGGGGTTACTTCTCAGTAGGCATGCGTAGGATTACACTGTGAAGCAGGAAGGGGCTTTTCATGGGCAGGGCAAACTGTGTCCCACACAGCCCCTTGGCTGTCCTCCGTAACATTCGGCCAGCCGCAGCCTCCACAACAGCCCTGCAGTGGCTACAGCTGGAACAGGCCCAAGGGACCCATCTAGTCCAGCAATCTGCTCTCACAGTGGCCAGCCAGATGCCCACAAGCAGGACAAAAGTGCCACAGTCCACACGTGTTTGCTGGCAGCATCTGGTCTCCAGAGGCCCGTCGCCTCCAATACTGGAGGCAGCCCAAAGCCAGGGCCACTAACAGCCACGGAGGGCCGTCTCCTCCACGAGCCCTTGCTGAGACACACCCGATACTTGGAAAACCCAGAGATAGATAATGGCACTGTTAGAAGATGGAGAATTTGCAGCGGCAAAGGGCAAGCATCAGCGAGCAAATGTGTGGACTCCTGTTTCTAGCTGCAAGAGGGGGAGCAGAAGGTAACGTTGTTGGGGAGGTAGGGGGAAAGGGGGTAGTTGCTGTGGCTGCCTTTGACTTAAGTCACTATGACCCCCCTGAGAAATAAAAAGGGAGACCGTTAGTTAGAAAATAATGACTCTAAATCTACATGTGAGGCTGACAGCTTATTAGTGAGACTTTAATTACAGCTTTGCCAGGAAGAAAACATGCCAAAGTTATAGAGTGATAGAAAAGACCCCACCATTTGGCAGCAGTGGCAATCAATCAGTCAATTGAGAAGACACAGCCCTGGGGTGGCCACAGGTCAGGGCCCCGGCAGGGATATAAATCCCCTCCCTGTTCATGGGGGTCAGTCGTTTTCCTTCCTTTTTTCCATCTACCTGGACTCGCTGAAGGGTGACAGAGAGAAGCCTTTTGGAAACCAGAATCTCAGCTTAGACAGACCTTTGCTGTGTTCCTTTGTCTGTATTGAACCTCTCCCCTTTGTTATGCCAATGTACTTTGCGTAGGAAACAAACCACTGCTCTCTTTTGTAAATACTTTCTCATTTACTTTTAAATAAACTATCTTTTTATAAATGGTGTGTATTGGCTTGGAACTAAAGATTCTAGATCTAGTCCTTGATTGCTAACGCTACTGGTTACCATTATTAAATGAGGGTTAATCCCATCAGTATTCACAAAGGCCTCTGAGATCTCTGCTCTCAGAAGGAGGAACTCGGAAGAAGGGTGGTGGCGGTGCTACTGTGAGTAATTACTCCTGAAGGAGGGAGAGTTTTTACCTGAGAAGAAGAGACCCAGGAAAGTGGGACTGTTCTTGGAAGCAAAGGACCCCCCTTGGAGAACTAAGGACAAGGGACCCCAGGGGGACAATTCTTTGACAGCCTGAGCTTGCTTTTTTCCTCCTCCCTCTGCCTCTCTTTTCTGAGGACACAGACTGTCATACTACCACTGAACTTATTTGCTAAAGGGTGGGGTGAAATGCTTTAAATGCTTTACTGTTTACAATTTTATTATGTACGTGTTTGATTTTATTTTTGTAAGCAGCCCTGAGTGCCCTATTATAGGGTAGAAGGGCGGGATAGAAATATTTTAAAATAAATAAATAAATAAATAAATAGAAAACTAAAGAAAATGCCTTCCAGAACCAGGAACCGAAATGAGATGTCGTGCCAACCTGCCCCCATTCCCACAAGGCCTTATTTCTTAAGGTGAGAAGTGCCTCTAACTCCTGGACAGGCACTCTGCACAGGCTTCACTCTCTCATTTGCTGGAGCAGTTGCTTGCCGTAAAGAAGGCCTCAGGTTCAATCCTGGCATCTCCAGGTAAGGCCGGGACTATCTCATGTTTTAAACCTGCAGCCGCTGCCGGTCAGTGTTGACCGTATTGGGCTGGATGGTCTAATGCAGAGTAAGGCAGCTTCCCTGACTGTGGACTTCCCTGCCAGGACAGGGGTGGGGAGGTGAGCAGGAGTTGTGGTGCCCACACAGGATGTGCCCAATTGGCCTCTGCTGAATTGCCACCGTGGCCTTCCAAAGAGCCACAGGGAGAGCCGCTCAGGGGTGCGCAGACACCCTTCGCGTTAAGAGGTTTGGCGCCAGAGTCCTCTTCCTTCCAGGGCAGCGACTGCCCGGCTTTACCCTTTCTGCCCCGGTGCCTGTTGGGGCAGCACGTGGATGTCCTGCCCCGCCCCCGTTGCTAAGGAGGGCTGAATCATTTCATTTCCTTGTGGGGTGTGGGAGTGCAGGCAATTTTGTTGCTTCAAAGAAAGCAAGGAGAAGGGTGGAGGAAGAGAAGTAGTGGAAAAGACCCCCGCCCCAAAGCAGCATCTTCCACTAGTGCCAACATCTGTGTTGCGCAGGCAGGCGTTTTCCTCAGCCTTCCCACCCCTCAGGAAACACTCTGCTGAATTCCCTCTTCAGAAATAAAAAATGTTTTTCCAGGGGGCTGAAGCGGCGCAGGAGAGGCCTGTCTCTTGGTGCTAAAAGACAAATAAAGAGTTGCAGTCGGGGGGGGGGAAGAGAGGACTGCCTCCCCATGTCTAAAAATATGAGCCTGGTGACTGCAAACAGGTCAGTGCCGGAGGAGAAACCAATTATGCACCTCGCGCAGCCTTTATCTGCCTTTTGGGCAGAGGGCCTCTCCAACACTGGGAGAGCTGCAGGCCTGCTTTTAAAGTGGAGCATAATTATGACTGTCAATGTCATCTGCGTTAGTGCCTGTCCTGGGTAACAATTGAATTACATTTGCCACTTGACTAAGCAAGGCGGTTTGTCTTTTTCTGGCGCTAATTCCTTTATGGGGGGACTTGAGGAAAACATTGCAGATGGATATGGAGATGGGGGCTGAGGAGGAAGATGGCATCCTCAGGCATTCACACCCCCTGTACAGGTGCTCTGCACACCCACACAGGCAGGCAGCAACGAAAGGTAAAGCGGAAGAGAGATAAATGTGGAATGGGGAGGGATGGAGAGTGGGCAGGTGGCAGGCTTAGGCTAGGAAGGACAAATGGTGGATGTAAAACGGATGGAGACCAGATAAAGGAATCTAGAATGGGCAGAGATTAGCCCCATGAAGAATGGTGACAAAGCAAGAGGAAGATGTGGCAGGAGGAGGACAGTAAGGATGGCAGGCAGGTGGGAAATGGGGGGAGGGTCTAAAGGGACAACAGCTGAAGGAGAGATCCTGGCTCCCTCCTTCCTCAAGGCTGCAGGTTCCAAAGCTCTCCTACGTGAAGAGAGGCAATTGAGAAGGGGGAATGTGAACCCCACAGAGAGTCCTTGAACCCCTCTGCGTGGCTGAGATCTCTCTCTCTCCCCCTCCTCGCTTGCTCCAGAGTTTGGGCTCAGTCATTAAAAGACGCTCCTTGCATCCAGGAAGACCAGACTAAATGTGAGGCTAAATGTGTCTCTGCATTCAATGCACATGGCTTTTAAAACTGCAAAGAGCAGCCGCAGCAGACGGAAGGGTTTTCTTTCCTGCGACTGTCTTGAGTGAGATCCCTCCTTCAAAGCCATTTTACCATGGGAGGAAACCCTTCACTGGTGCCACGGCAACCTACCTTCCAGGAAAGGACTTCCCCACTTGTTGCAAGCATGATAATTTCAGGACACCCCCCCTCCACTATTCTCATTTTGAAAAAAAGATTCACATTACATATAAAGGCACATTTAACAGTTTGCATCCCAAGTATTACAGGGCATGCTATCCTGTCCAAAACAGGTTAAAATCCAAGCTGCAACCGAACGTATACTTCCTCTCTCTCACATGCACCCAAACCCAAACGCCAGCAATACATCCAAGAGCCGAGGGTGGGCCTGTTGCGTCCCTACCCCTCCTCTCTCTCCAAGCAGCCACCTGCTCTGAGCCTCTCGCTCCTCACCTGCATTTGGCTGATCATCGCCCTTCCCCTCTGCTCTGAAGGGCCTGTGTCCAGGGTTGCCAGGTCCATGGCCTGAGACTGATCCTGTATCTTTAGGAGAAGAGACAGTCAGCCAAGGGCAGGTGTTCTTGCAACTCTGTACAGTAATGGGAAAAACCACAAGGTGGAATTCTCCCTTCCCTCTGCACAACGTTTAAAGATACAGAAGACCTCTGGGAGGCCGGGCCTGGCAACCAAGAGGTCTTTTGCATCTTTAAAAGTTGTGCAGAGGGAAGGGAGAATTCCACCTTGTGGTTTTTCCCATTACAGAGTTGCAAGAACACCTGCACTTGACTGACCTTCTCTTCTCCTAAAGATACAGGATCAGTCTCAGGCCCTGAGCCTGGCAACCCTACCTGTGTCTGGGAGAAGGGAAGGGTAGTTGGGTGAAAAAGATGCCAGGGCTCCCCCCCTTTAACAGTTGTGTAGAAGAGAGACTAGTCCTGCAAGTAGTGGCTACTGCTGAAAGTCCATCTTCTTCACAACGATTAAAGGAGCCCTGTCTTCTTTTTTGCCTGCCAGGGGTCCAGACATGGGGCAGGAAGGGTGAGCGAGCGAGGGAGACTCCAGGATGTGGAGAAGGTGTCTGTGGGAAAGGAATCTGTTGGGAGGAAGGGGGCCACCTGTCCTCGACAGGTCAAGCCTCCAAGTGGCCCTGGAAACAGCAACGGCACAAAAAGAGAGACTTCTAGGCCAGGGAAGGGGCAACCTGTGGCCCTGCGATTCCCACCCTTATCAGCCCTGGCCATGCTGGGGCTGACGGGCACTCAGAGTGCAGCAACATCTGGAGCCCCCACCCAAGCCGTGCTCTGGAGTTTGGGGAGAATGAATTGCAGTTCAAAACATCATCATGATCATCATCATCAGCCTTGTTTTTGTTTTCTTGCTCTCGATTCTACTGCTGACTTACTGTATTACAATGTAACGGATACAAAATTAACAAATAAATATACCAGTGGTGAGGGATGAGTATTCTGTGCATACTCAGGGGCGCAGTGGCCGCTCCCCCCTTTTTGAGGTTCTGGGGTGCCATTGTGGCTCAAACTGAGCCGTGTGGGGGCTGTGCTCTCTGGCTGATGTGCTCCCCCGCCTGCCTGCCTGCCTGCCTCCGCAGAGCGCGTCAGCATGCTGCTCACGGCCGCCGCTGAACGCAACCATCCTCTCCTTGTGCCTTTCTGGGATCACGTGGCAGGGAGCCAAGGTGGGAGTTAGTGTCAGCGAGTGACATCCAGCTGAGCTCTTGCCTCAAGATGCAGGAGCCCTTTGCAAAGGGAGGGCAAAGGCTGCAGCTGGCAGCCCAGATCCGCCCTGTCCCCAGGCCATCAAGCAGCAGGCTTGTTTTGCTCCAAGGATGGGAGAAGGGGGCCCGGAGGAGTCCTGGACCGCTTTTGAATGCCTTCACTCAGCCTCTGGGATATACGATGCAGTAACAAAAATGGAGGCACAAAACATGGCTCCTATACCCCACATGGAGGCCATCCGTCCTACCTTCCTTATGAGGAAGCAGTAGCCATCTCCACTGGCCGCTGCTCCCCCCAGCTGGGCTGGGCTCCTCCCTGCACCCCACCATTGCAGAGGGATGGGATCAGCTGGGCCCCTATGAGACTACGTGCTGCAGAAACCGGCAGATTCCAGCTTGGGGCCAGCAGGGCAAGGATCCACACTTTACATGGCCAACAGGTTGCACCTACGTTACAATTCTGAGCCTGAGGTTTGCTTGTTTTCCTCTTCCCTTCCCCTCCCCTCCCGTCATATCTTTTTTTTATTGTAAGCCTAAGGGCAGGGACTGTGTTATCTTGATTTATTTGTAAGCCACTCTGGGAGCTTTTCTGGCTAAAGAATGGTGTATAAATACTTTGAATTAGGAAATCACAGCTAGCTTTACATATCTGGCTTCCAGGCTAGAGAATGTGTGACTTCCATAAAGACTTACGCCCCAGTGGTGTTCTTTTTGAGAATTAAACGTTGGGTCAGAGTCCCAGTCTAAACCCAGCCTAACACCACCATGAATTGCTTTGTGCTGGATCAGGCTAAAGGTCCATCTAGTCCAGCATCCTGTTCCTCTGGGCAGACCATGAGCAGCGCATGAAGGCAGCAACCCTCCATACTGCTTCTCCCCAGCAAAGACTTCCTCTGAATACGGAACCTTTAATTTCACAAACTCCATGTTCGGAGGTAGTCTATCTCTGCGTACAAATGTCGCAAGTACCCCCTGAAGCTGCCAGGATGCATGACAGGAACAGCAAACACAATTTTGGTTAATTTCGGATAGTGATGAATTGCATTTATGTACTACTCTTCCCCTACCAGAGCCCAGGGCAGCATACTACAAAGGGTAACAGCTACTATGCACTGTTTTTGCTTGTGGCACCTGCACATTTGCAGATGACATCGAACTGGAAAGGGTAGCTGACACTTCAGAACACAAGGATAAAAGTCAAAATGGCTGAGGAAATGGGAAACTGGGCTGAACTTAGCAAAATGAAATTCAACAGAGAATGCTGCAAAGTGCTGCCTTTGGGCAACAATAACAGTAATGCAGAGGTACAGGATGGGGGTATTTGGCTTGCCAGTGATGCATGTGAAAAAGAGCTGGGGACTGATTGCAAGCTGCCCTTGAGTCAGCTGTGTGATGCAGCTGCAAAAAAGGCCAATGTGATTTTAGGCTGAGTTAATAGAGCCATAACTTCTAACTTCCAAGGAGTAATAATTACACTTTATTCTGCGCTTGTCAGATCTTATCTTGAGTGCTACGCCCAGTTTTGGATGCTGCACCTTAAGGAGCACATAGGCCTTTGGTGGGAGCCTCTGATCCTTTGTCTCTGGCCCAGGAGGCCATTTAGTGGCCACTTATTAGGTCTCAACTACAATACTGTGTCCAGTTTTAGTCCTGCACGATGGACTGCCTTCAAGTCAATCCCGACTTATGGCAACCCCCTGAATAGGGTTTTCATGGTGAGTGGTATTCAGAGGGGGTTTACCATTGCTCCCTCTGAGGCTGAGAGGCAGTGACTGGCCCAAGGGCACCCAGTGAGCTTCATGGCTCTGTGGGGATTCGAACTCTCGTCTCCCAGGTCGTAGTCCAACAACTTAACCACTACACCACACTGGCTCTCTAGTCCTGCACTAAGGAGAAGAAATTAGAAGAGATTTGGGGGATGGAAAAAACATCTGATGAGGAAGGGTGAAGGAGCTGGGCATGTTTGGCCTTGGGGTGGGGGACATAAATACTTCATTCTTCAAATACGTGAAGGGGGAAGGCTCGTTCCGGAGGGCAGGTTAGGATCCAATGGTCTTGTTCCAGAGGGCAGGTTCTAGCAGAACAGGAGGAAACACTTCTTGACTGTAACAGCCTTCTGACAATGGCCTGGGGGAGATTCTCTCTCTCTGGACTGCCTGCATTGAGCAAGGGGGTGGACTCAGTGGTGCACAGCCCCCCTCCACCTGATTCTCTGCCAGAAGTGAACAAGCATCAAAGCCCAAGCACACATGCCATTAAAAGCATATTTGCAGTTAATATGCATGTTTTGGTTTTTTAAATGCAAAGCATCAGCTGGGCTGAGAATTATCAGGATCACAGTGGGTGGGGAAGGGGAAGTTTCACCCTTTCCTCCCCTACTGCGGTCCTAAGGAAAATCAACCCCTGAAGCTGTCATTTGCCTTGGAACAAAGCTCCCAGTGAGGAATGTCCTCCTTCTGAAAAGAGCATCCTTCAGAGATGGACCAGCTTCTGTCAGGACCACAGCATGGGAGGAAAGGGTTAAGCCCCCCCCCCCCCGCTGCAATCCTGATAATTATCAGCCCTCCTTCCTTTGCCGCAGAAACTATTTTAAAAACTCTGGGCATGAAATGCAAATGCACACTTAATATTACATAGTTTGGCCTTCAGAACGCTGTGCTAGAAATCTGTGGTGCAGTCACATCTGGAATACTGTACAACAGTGTTTGCCAACCTGGCCTCCTCCAGGTATTTTGGATTACAACTCCCATCAGCCGCTGGGCCAATGCGAGTTATAATCCAAAATGGACGTGCTGACAGAGACTGATGGGAATTATACTCTACAACACCTGGAGGGCAGCTGGTTGGTGAAGGCTGCTCTCACAGAGTGCCCAGAGAAGCCTTGTATGCATAGGACCACGCTCAGCACCATGGCAAAGCACCACTCCCACAATGCCCCTTCCCCTCTTTCTTGGATGAAATATCGGCTCAGCTGCCTTTTCCTCAAAGGCACCTCCTGATCCCTGAGCCACTTTCTCTTGAGTTGGCTACTAGTGCTCCACTTGGGGGGCTTCAGTTCAGAGCAGGGTTCGAGGAAGTGGAGATGACAGATGCAAGTTTGGTTTCACTGGAAAATGTCTCTCTACACTGCTTTGGAAGCCCAGAAGTAGGAAAATGTTTTTCCTGCCCAAATATAGTAAACAGGAAGTTGCCTTATACCAAGAGCCAGACCACTGGTCCAGCTAGCTCAGTACTGTCAACAATGACTGGCAGCTGCTCCTCAGGGTTTCAGGCAAAGGATATCCCCAGCCCTACCTGTGGATGCTGTTGGGGGCTGTAAATGGAACCTTCTGCATGCGCAGCAGAGGATCTATGACTGAGCTAAGGCCTTCCCCATTCTGCTCTGGGAGTTGATCTGCTTAATGGACCCCCCCCGCCCCCCTTGCCTTCACCCACCATGAGCTGCCCACGACAACAGGACCACGGGGGCTTCAGGACTAGCCCTTTCCCTGGACTTCTGATCCTTTGGACATTCTCATTATGGAGGACGTTGCCATCAGCCTACTGCATTCTTGACGCTTCTAAATTGCGTTCCTGCCTTTTTTCAGACCTGATCTGTCACAATTTTAAAAAACAAACTCGTCATGCAGCGAGATATGCTTTCTTCCATGGGGCTACAGCTTTTCCTAAGCTGTAGCTGACTTAGCTTGTGTGCAAACCTAGCACGAAACTTGAGGGCTGAGCAAGAATTTGAACCCAGATCCCCACAGGCTTAGTCTGCGTTATTCTAACCCAGGGATGGGCAACGTGTTGTGAATCCCTAGATGTTCTGGACTGTGATTCTCATCTCACAGCAATGCCGGCTGGGACCGACAAGAGTTGGGGGTCCAGCAACACGTGGAGGGCTGCAGGTTCTCCCACCCCTGGTCTAACCTCCCACTGGCTCAGGGGTGAGGGACAGAGGAGTGAACATTCACAGAGGCAGCACGGCCTAAGAATATACCCTTTCCTAGTCAGAGGTTGGGCTTGACGGTCCCCCTTGCCTCTTGGATCCACTGGGTGCTCCACATCTTGAGGTTACCTTCACACTGCAGGAGTTACAGTTCTGCTTTTCTTCCTCTTTCAGGTTTATTATGAAGCAGTGCAACTCATGGACTGCCAGAAGAACGAAAGAGATGCTTCTGCACTCCCAACGGACTCAGCAGTCTGGGCTGGCAGCACCAGGCTGGCGCTTGTGCTGCAAGCAGAGTAACGGTCAGCCCCACACACCCTTCTTTGGGACCCAGGAGAGCTGGAGATCAACGTGGCCCTCTCTCGGAGCCACTCTCCCTGCCCTGAGCAGGACTCTTTTTGAAAGGGAGGGAAGGGCTCAGAGCTCTTGCAGAGTGCCTTTCTCTGGGTGATGGCAGAGGAAGGCTCCCTACAAAGGACACGCTTTCTGGGCGGCTTCTTCCAACCCTCCTGTCAGAGATTAAGCCCTGCCAAGCAGAGCCCGCTTACTCAGTCGCCCACCGCAGTGTGGCAAGGCAAACAGAGTGTGGCATGGATGGATTAGCAGGCAAGAGCCAGCCAGGCAGCCCTGCGTGGTGGGCCATGCACAGCTGCAGCTGGGGAGGAGCTCGGGAGGTGCCTTTCAGCTCCCTGCCCACCATTCCTCGCTCCAGGGGCCAAGAAAAGCAGAGAGACGGGGCTAAGCTACTTACGGACCATGGTGAGTGCGTGGATTGGACACGGAGGGCTACCCTTGCCGAAAGAGGAAGAGGGATCGCTGTCACCTCCTGCAAGGCAGAGGAGGCTTGTCTGTGAGGGATTTTGAAGAGCTGAGGATACCAGGGCAACCCTGTTTTACCTCCCTCCCCCTTGGATCTCTCCTAGCACCCCTCCCTTCCAGTCCTGAAATCTGGAAGCAACATCCGCTTGGCTGAGGGGGAAGGAGCACAACTGACGTCAGTTTCACAGAGGAAACTGAGGCGCAGAGTAGGGAGGAGGAGAGAGCCCCTGGCACCACTTTCAGAGTCCCATTTCCACTGGCAAGATAATCCAGAGTCTCTCCAAACAAAAAGCCATGTTTTGTAGTTGTGATTGATGGTCAACTGGTGAACATCCCCAATTAATCCAAAGCTGCTCTCAGTGTTTGTTGGGTGAAAGGAGGATCACACATCTGGGCCCTGAGCAACACATATAGCCACCATTTGCAAAAGCTGCAGATTTGAAAAAGGTACTGAGTGAAGCAAGACCAAGTTCACTCTTAGAGCAAAAAGGGAAAATGCCCCAACAGAAACACATGTCCCCCCAACGCCCCTGTTCCAGCAACAAAAGGGAGGGTGCCACTCAGTTGCCAGTTATTAATTTCTAATGCCACAATTACTTCATTATGTGGCAGGCGCAGGAATGAATAGCTGGAGGTTTGCAAAGTCAGACAACAATCTGAGTCAAAATTAATTTACTAAGTGGAACAATTCCTTCCTCCCTCCCCCCAGTGAAAGTGTCAACGTGTTCTTTTTTAAACTTTCAAGTCTCCTTTGCAGTGTGAATCAGGATTAGCAAAAGTCATCACACAATCTGAAGAGATGACACTGAGGAAGACAGACAGAAATAGCCCAGAGCTGAGGACCCCCCCAAACCCATGTAGACTTTAGTTCAACAGGCAGGAATAAACAGTTGCCTTTCAACTTGCCTTTAACAATGGTTTAGCCCACTAATCCGCTAAGTGGATGAACAAAAGAGACAGGACCTTTTCAGTGATGGTACCATGACTGTGGAACATGCTTCCAAGGATGGCCCTTCTGACCCAATCAACGGCTTGCCTTCCAGTGAGCAGTGGGAAAAAAATATTGTTCAGGAAGACTTTGGGAGTCAGGACGTTATTGCTAATTCCAGAGGAGGAGAGTGGAAACACCTGCAGCTAATTGACTGCACCCAGCCTACAGATGAGCGATGAAGGTTGCTGCAGTGCCAAACTTTGGGTGTCTCCATGAGGGCATCACCCCCTTTAATATTGAGCCTTTGAATGTATTATATCCGAGAGAGAGAGAGAGAGAGAGAGAGAGAGAGAGAGAGAGAGAGAGAGAGAA